>NC_134116.1:69271899-69901671 GCF_040939455.1 Microcebus murinus | reverse complement strand
ATGCAGTTTGTTACCTTCACACTAACCTACGTTTTCTATCAATAAAGCATCATTTTGGGGGAAAAGTGACTCAACCCTCTCCTGGGCTTTGGAATGATCAAAACAGATCATTGCCTGTTCCATTTTTCTTTTTCTTTTCTTCTTTTTCTTTCTTTTTTTTTTCCTTTTTCTTTTCTCCCTCCCCTCTCCTCTCTTCTCTTCCTTTCTTCCCTTCCCTTCTCCTTCCCTCTCCTCTCCTCTCTCTCTCTTTTTTTTTTTCTTTTAAGACAGGGTCTTGTTGCCCAGGATGGAGTGCAGTGGTGTGATCACAGCTCACTGTAACTTTGAATTCCTGGGCTCAAGGGATCCTCCCTTGTCAACCTCCAAAGTGGCTACAGATGCACACCTTTATGCCTGGCTAGTTATTTTTTTTTTTTCACCATTACTTTCTGTAGAAACAGGGTCTTGCTATATTGTCCAGGCTGGTTTCAAACTCCTGGCCTCCAGTGATCCTCCCACCTTGGCCTCCCAAAGTGCCATTCTTCTATGTGTGCCTAAGTCATATTTCTCCACTAGATGGGTAATAAGGTAAATAAGCTTAGCTGGAATAGTTCTACAACTACATTGAAGGAAGTAGCTGTGATACTGGAGAAGGCACCGGAGATGGTGACACAGGCATTATCTACACGGACCGTGGCACACAAACAGGCTCATTGTTTTGGATGAGAGTCTTTCCTCCTTCATAGAGCTTCTCATACACCAACGTTGATGGCTATGTACCTTTCCTCAGCACGTAGCAACGGATGATAGAGTTGTTGTCTTGCTCAGCCTCAAATTCATCAAATATGTATTAAGCACCCATGAGGTGCTAGGGCTTAAGATTGTCCTCTCAAGCCCTTCAAATACACGATCCTCTCTCCAGCCTCAAAACAAGCGGAGAGGGCAATCTTATTTTCTCCATTTCACAGACAGGAAAACAGGTTCAAAGGAGAGAAATGACCTGCCCAGGGTCATGCAGGTGGGTGAGCAGGTGCTCCTTCCGGAAATCTACATCCCTCTCCTGGACATGTGGCTGCGTACGGACAATGCCTTTGTTCCTCTGGCCCATTGGATTCTTCCAGCAACGGGACAGAGGACAAGGGTACCAAGGAGCACAGTGGGGTTCATACCCCGAGTGCATGAAAAATAAATGTGGGCTTAGCAGAAGCTCCTGGAGTGGGGTTAAAACAAGTGACTTCTGCTGACTAGATTCTCTTTTTTTATTCTATTGCCCTTACGCTCTTCTCTCTGTTTCTTAAGAGACTGCCTTTTCAATTCCAAGTGTGCCAGGTGAAAAGGTCATTGTATAAGCAATAGAGAAAATTAGAACTAATGAGAGCACAGGAAGAGCTTTTTGACGACTTCCTTAGGGTTCACACAATTATTATTGCTTTTCTTCCCCTTAGGTAGCGTCTTTTGTGGTGATTGGATATAATTTGATTGCCAAATGCAAAACGTCTCCTTAAATGGATATCCTTTTAAGTTCCTAGTTTATTTTGATTGCTTGTTTGTTCTTTTGTTGTTTAATTGTTTGTTCTTGTTGAGACCTTGACAAATACTAAATGCTCATTGTGAAACCTTACTTTTTTATATATATTAGTTTGAAACAAAGAAAAAAATATCAGTTTTCTGATTTAGTTACTATCGAAAAATTACTTCAAAAGTTGAGCAATTACTTGATCCATCAAGTTTTAAAAAGCTTTTGCCAGAACCAATATATACTTTCTCCTTTAGAACGTAAAGTCTTTTTGAATTATAATAAAGGGTATTGTTTTTTTTATTTTTAGATTTGAATCTCCTAGATGATTACTTAAATGCCATCCTTGCTTTTAGGAAGTGTTTTTAAGAAATCTGAGAGGGAAAACTAATGTGACCGCAGAAGTCCAAGCTCCAGGGGGAGCCATGGAACCTAATTACCAGCAAAGTGGGACCATGTGTACAAATGTGTACGAAGCAGGATGAGAAGGCAGAAAGGGACTGCTGAGACATGTTTGTGCTGCCCTAGGAAAACAGCAACATAGGTTTTCACAGGTAACAGCAGAAGCCGTCTTCATTTTGTTTCTTTACCCCACTTGAGTCAGGATATTCTCAATATAGGGCCATTTGGCTTGGAATCAGGGGAAGGAGTTATGCTCTTTCCAACAGCGTCGCAGACCCCGCATGTGTACAGACCCAATCTCTCACATTCGCAAAGTTATCTTCTAGCACCCACCCATACGCTGCCGGAGCTGACTCCTTTCCCAACTTCTCCAGGATTGATTGAGCTCAGGCACCTCCTTCTCTGGGAAGCCTTCCGTGATAGCTTCCTTAGGGAAGAGGGCTGGGGTAGCCCTTCTCACCGCCCCATGACGGTCTGGCCGTATCAGACCTTGTTCCTGGGGGGGACAGGGCTGGCAGGCAGTGGTCGTCTGACACAAAGGCATGTAGCAATCTACAACGGTTCCTTGTCATCTAGGAATCTCTTTCCTCTACGGTTCCTTAGGAGCCGTTCGAGGGCCACATTTCTAATTCAGACTTTCTAGTTTCTTCTGTGTGGTCACCCTGCCTCATTCTTTCCAGGACTATCATGCAATTTGACAATGCGTGGACCATCGGCTGGCTTTTCATTAGCTCACGTGGATCGGTCAGAACCAACTGCTGCCACCAAGACAGCCTGCAGCTGGCCTGTGCCTCTTCCACCCCGCACACCTGAGGGAAGCCCGTCCCATCAGAATCAAATGAAACAGGTACATCAGACGCCCTGATGGGACAAGTCAAAGATCCCGTCACTGTCTTGGCGTATTTCAAGAGGTAGAGAAACAAATCCAAACACAATACTTTAAAAAGGAGGTGATACAGCATTAAAAAAATCTGCAAATGATTTTTAACAGGAGCAGGAGCAGCGAATACAGGGAAGGGCGCCAGTCACTTACATTAACCCAGGGGTGCTCGAGGACCTGCATGGCGGAGAATCGCTGGTCAACATCCACCAACAGCATCATGGTGATGAGCCCCTGCGAAGAGGAACATTAGATTCCATTCATCTCACTTTTACGGTGACAAGCTGGCCATTTACAAACGCAAGAGTTCTCTTTTACCTTGGAAAGGTATTTGTAAAAGCTCTAAATCTTAACTGTATCAACTCCACTTACCCGTGGCTCCCTGGGTAACACCTTCAAAGGCTGAAGGAAAGGGGAGCATTTGGAATGATAAATACATAGCCTGTGGTTGATTGAAAAATCAAATTAATATTAAAGTCAACTTCATAAAAATGTTTTTTAGTAGAAAAGGAACAAATTATATAAGCTAAGAATTAATATTCCTTTTTTTATCTAGGATTGTGCCCTTTTAAGACAGATTTCTTAATTAGTTTAACACCGAAGTCACATTTTTAAGATACTTTAATTAAATTTTCACTTTGTCAGCTGAAATAAAAAAGAAGTTTTTTGTTTTTCAAATTTCAAGACAGCATACTTAGCTTTGAAAGAAAGGAATGAGGAAAGACACAGAATTGCCCACAGCTAGTTGGTAAAAGAGAGAGAACTATCCTTTAATAGCCAAATAATTCTAAGGAAATGTGTTAAAGCTGTCTTAAAATTTTCCAGACTAATCAATACAAAGAAAATAGAACTAATAAGAGGTAAATAGTTTGATGATCCTGAAATTAATGAAACCTCCCCATGAGCTCAAATTGATTTGGACCAGGAAGGCACGGCTTTGGTCTCAATGATGAGCATGTCATACTTTGTCCACTTTGGATTAGAAGTTACTAAGTAACAAAAAGCTTAGATATCCATTATCAAGTTCCTAGGCTCTAGTACTGCTTGGGATGAGAATGATTTATTTTCACTGGTGTACAGAGTCCACTTTAGCTTTCGTCATTCACTTTCTAACTTGGACTGGGACTTATTAAAGCAACTACTGTGTGTGATACCTTTTGCCAGATGCTGGGCAGGTGTAGAAGGTCCTATCTGTCACAGCTATGAGCCCTCAGGTAAGGAGTGATGGCATTGACAGCTGGGAAGGTTCTGGAAGCACCTGCTCACTGGCAAAAACACCTCCACCTTCACCCCTGCACCTGTATCGTCCCCTCTCCTTCCACCCCTGCTTTTCCTCTGACACTTCTTTCAATTTCACACATTTTCTGGCCCTAGGCAGATTCACAGACAATTGAAGAAAATGAGAGACTTGTGCCCAATACACATCATTTTCTATGCATAGTGGTCAAGTCCAAGGGGTTGGGTTTAAAATTGAACTCAGGCTCGGGCAAGAGGAAAGACAGGCACATTGAGCCGCCAAAAGATAATTATTTCTCAACATTACATTTTCAAAAATTTGACGTCAGCATTTGAAGGCATAATATAAATTTAAAAGACAGCAATGAAAAGGTTTTCCTTTTATTTTCCAAGGTCTACTAATATCTCATTGTGAGATTCATATAGTTTTCTTAGAGGTTGACCTATTATGACCATTTTTTTAATGTGGTAAAATATACACAGAATTTACCACTTTAACCATTTTTAAGTGCACACAGTTCAGTGGCTTTCGGTACATTCACACTGTTGTGCAGTCATCACCACCATCCATCTTGGAGGTTGAGCTCTTAGTTTAGTGGATAAAAACCATATGCCCCGTTCCCCTTCGCCTCCAAATCCTGGCTGTCTTTCAAGGTTCAACTTAAATCATAGCTTCCTCTAAAGTCTTTCTTGATCATTTCAATCTACATTGAAGTTAAGCTTTCTTCCCTTCTATTGATTAACTGATTTATTCACTCACTGATATTTAATATATTTATTCATTTATTCAATATACATGGAGCACCAGTTAGGCACTATCATAATTTAAGCACTGATGATACAGCAATGAAAAAACACACAAAAATCCTTGCCTTCACAGAGTTTGCATTCTAGTGTGGTGAGTTTGGAAATGAACTCTACAAATGAGACCTACCCACCTATCTATATTTATCCGTTTCTCTAGAGGGGTAGACAGATATAGACAGGTAGGCAGATGGTATACCAGATGGACATAAGTGTGTTGGGTGCCATAGAAAAAAACAAAGGAGAGCAGGAGGATAAGGCAAGCCAGGTAGGGTTTAAGAGCTGCAGCTGGAAACAGGATGGCCTGGGAAGGCTTCACCAAGAAGATGACATTAAGTTCAGATCTGAGACAGGTGAAGCAATAAGCCATACAGAAATCTGAGATGGGCTCGCTTGGCAAGGGTGGGGCACAGCAAGACACAGCAATGTCACTGGGATGACGACAGAGGGAGGTGACGCCAGTGAGGTGGAAGCACTTGGTAAGCACTTGTTGGGATAGCTATGAACAGATGACTTTAGACTGTGACATCTTAGAAAACCTAGTAATGACAACTAAAATGTGTACCGAAATCATGTTTATGATGACATGAGACTCTTTGCACACCATGATTTGGAATCACCAACTCTGTAAGCCACACAGGCTATAGGGAAGAGGAAGGCACCAAAAACCTACCTTTGCAGAATCAGAAACATTATCCCAATATGGAGAAGGAAAGTCCACTTGCCCCATCAAAATCTGATCAAAAAGCACCTCCTGGTCATCACCGCTTCTGTTTAGGTGAACAACAGGGAAAACACAAAGATGTCAACCCAGAGAATTTCTCTTCATTCTTACCCACTGGAGCCCCTCCTTTCCCCGTACATGGGTAAAATGTGTGTTTTTAAGCAATTGAAAATGTCAATATGGAACCGTTTTGGTAAATTAAGAAGGAATGAGTTTTTAAACTATATGAGGGAAATTTATGGGAGGCATATAAATGAGCATGCACAACATGGAAAAAAATAACAGGGCTTGCAAGTAAAGTTCTTATGTTCTTTTCCCGCTCCAGGCTCCTTTGTGCAAGAAGGGAGAATGGATCATGCAGAGAAAAGAGAAATGCTTTGTTGGTGTTGAATAGAGGGTTGCTGCCCGTACCCACGGAATGGAGGGAAGCCACACAGCAGGATGTAAGTGATCACG
Source organism: Microcebus murinus (assembly GCF_040939455.1). NCBI lineage: Eukaryota > Metazoa > Chordata > Mammalia > Primates > Cheirogaleidae > Microcebus > Microcebus murinus. The sequence goes on along the minus strand of NC_134116.1, from coordinate 69,895,674 downwards.
CCAGCTGCCCAGATGTCCACCTTGAGGCCATATCTGGAAAAGTAAGTGATGTTACAGTTAGCAAAGTCAGCCCAGGGCAAATTACGGGGCATGGTAAAATCCATGACTATTCTATTCCAAACCAAAAATAAAAACAAACAAACAAAAACCCCAAATGACAAACACTAAACTAAACCCCACTGGCTAAACAGAGTTTGAAGAAAGAATAAAAAAAATAATAACGATTTTTTAAAAAACTAAGGCACATGAATAAAAATCAAAGTAAAGCATGCCTGGGCCCCTATGTAAATATCCAGTAAACAAAGGGTTTCAGCAAAAAGTTTTATTATTTGAGATAGGGAAGGATCCTTGAGATGATCTAACTCCCTAATTTTAGGAATAATAATTATTTAGAGAACCTTTTCCAATGTATAAAGCATTGCCACACATTGTTTTATTTTGTTTTCCCAACAACTCTGCAGGTTGGAAGGGACAAGTGTTGCCTACCCATTTCACAGAAGAGAAAACTGAGGGTCAGAGGGGCAGGTAATTTTGCTCAAGATTACACAACCAGTCAGTGGCAGAGGTAGGCTCCAGCCAAGGTCTTTAGGAACCCCCCAAATCCTCTTTCTGCCCCTGTACCACTCCCAGCAGCTGTCACAGGTTGTCCCAGCAGAAAGCATAGCTGTGGTAGGTTAGGCAAGTCTCCAGATGTGGGCTCCCAACTCACTCACATTTTGAAGAATAGAAAAGTCCTCACTCCCTCTCATCTCACTTAGGGATTTCCCTAGTGGGATTCTGTTCTTACCTGTTCTGTATTCCTGCCCTTGTGGTCTAGGGTACAAGCAACAAAACTCTTGCTACTGAGTCACAGGAATAGAGCCACCTAGATGCCCAGGTGTGGGCTGAAACTGCTAATGAGAAGCAAAACGAGGGCTGCCTCCCCTGGGCACCCTGCCCTCCCCATACCTTCTGCTTAGTGACAGCACCTCAGAGCCCCACCCATGGCTCTTGGTGAGAAACAGGGCTCTTTACTCAAAGAGCCATTGACTCAGGCTGATCTGAGTTCAAATCTTCACTCAGCCACTAACTAGTCATGCACTGACACGGTATTTAACTGACCAGAGCCTCAGTTTATTCAAGTGCAAAATGGGAACAGTACCATCTATTGGAAGAAAGAAGTGAGCAAATGAGTTTAAGGGCTGGCATACAGCCGGTGCTTAGTGAGGAAGTCTATCCCACCTTCTCCCCGCTTCCTAGGGTGGAGATTTTCATTCATCTGATTCTGTGCACAAAACCCAGCAAATTCCCAGTGGTCCTCTGATACCTAAGGGTGTTTGCACCCCACAGAAAATGGATGGGTCCCCAAGAGGGACAAGAGGAGACTGGGACTGGAGGAAGAGGGCGGCTGAGAGAAACAGCCACAGTAGACAGTAATCATTGTACACAGTGGTGTCTGTTTCTTTTACCTCCAAACACGAGTTAATTACCATCGTTGCGTGTTTCTCTGTTAGTCCGAACATTTTCTACTCTGAGGTTAATGACTTCTGTTCTATCTTTAATAAAGGCCAAATGGAAGTCTTGCACAAGCTTGCAGTAATTGGCAACTTTATTGGGAAGATAGAGAAAATGGAGCCTACTGTAAAAGTTAAAAAATAAGATAAAAATAAAAAAGGAGTGAAATAACCCTCATAGCTAATTCTGTCTGCATGGGACAGAGAGGTACCATTTTTCCTATTCTCGAAGAAGACAAGTTCCTTTGCAAGTATCGTGCTTAAACGGCAGAGAAGCACTTACCCAGTCTCTGCAATGATTTCCGGAGCCACGTACGTTGGGGTGCCACAGACTGTGTACAGGGGGCCGTCTACAATGGTGGCCAGTCCAAAGTCACCCAGCTTCAGTGATTTGCTGCCATCTTGATGCTCATACACCTAAAATCAAGGTAAAAATCACAACTGCCTGAAAATCAAGGGCTCAAAAGCTTTTTCTTGAAGAGATGAGGGACGCTGGTTTAAATTTAATATATAAAGAAAAAAATCAGGCAATAATACAAAGATGTACATAAAAATATCTTTCTTTGGATTACAATTAAATTGGAAACATGACGAACACCTGGCAAATGGAAATTCTTTAAATAAATTATGGTACATTCCTATAATGAGAAGCTACATGACCATTAAAAGTGGTGATGTGGGTTTGTATTTATTGAAATGTATTATGTTTGGGAAGTGAGGATAGCAGTTTTCCAATTGTTTGTATAAAATGTCCATTAGAGGAAAAAAATATGTGTAAGGAAAAAGTCTGAAAGAACACAGTGTTGTTGTGTCTGTCTCTGAGTGGTATGATTATGAGAGGTTTGGGTTTCTTTTTTCCTTTTGCTTATATGCATTTGATGTTTTCTACAATTAAAATTGATTTGCATCATAAAATGAAGTATAGAATGTCTCTAGTGCAGTGTCTGCCATTCACAAAAATAATTACCTCTTCATTCCAATTTATAAGCAGCTTTAAAAATGCAGTTTTTTAATAACTGAACAAAAAATAAACCGCTACACATATATTAAAATACTTTATTTTCAATGCCCTACATTTCCAACAGGATCTATTTAAATTTCTCAAATTAATAATTGAAAGGAATATTAACATTTCATTTCACCTGTGTCAGTTTGGAGAGATTTATCGGGTGCAGAGCCAGCATTCTGTCCAGGTGTCCTTATTAAGGCAGTAAAAGTCTCCAGTCTTTCACCCAACAAATCAAGAGATGGATGCTTGTGACTCTAGGCAAGTATTTATACTCCTTTAATTCCAGCCATGATCAAAACAAATGGATCTGCTCTAAAAAGTATGCCAAACAACTTTTATTTCAAAGAAAAGATGAAAGGGCATTCAGAATTCTAATTCAGTACCCTCTGTAAGAATCACTAGGAAACAGAAAAGAAAACTTCAGTAAAAGGCTAGTGTTTCCAGAAAGGGCAATCTTCGGGAGATGCCTCAAGGAGACGGCAAAGTTTTCCACGTACATCAAAATACTTGATCCAGCAAGTTCAGGCTTGTGTGTTCTTGTGTTATCACTCTGTGATCATCTGTTACTTGCTGCACAGTTTGAAGCTCTTGCACAGCAAGGCACATCTCCGTGCATCAGGCTTGGCGCAGCCGTTCACACGCCAGGCCTGCCTTCCTCTGGAAAAAGTGGAGTAGCTTTGCATTCCACTGCAGCAGAAAGCGCAGATGTTTGCCCGGCTACGCTGCAGTATCAGCAGTGATTATTGGGATCCAGCTGTTTTGGCAGAGGCAGACCATCAGATCCTCCTTTCTGGAGAGACTGCATCTTTTCTGGGCAGAAAATGTTCTTTTACATCTTCTCCCTACTCGTAACATGGAGTCTTCTCCCCAAGGGCTCGTGATCATGATCAAGTTTGGGCTGCCCTTGGGCAGGTACCCAAAGACTCGTGGGGTCACCTGCATGTGGGTTGCTAGGGCAAAGACTGTATGTGTCCCCTCACAGATGTGGCTTTGCCTGGTTGTCATCTGGGACGGACTATTTTTTCCCTCACTAATGAAGCAGCTGTCCAGCCCCGGTCACCATAAACAGGTTTGTTAGAAACGTTGAGGCATCACAGCCGCAAAATACAAAGTTGTCCCTGGCCTAAATGTTCCCAGGCAAAAGAAATTCCTAAATTGTAGTCTTAGCATGGCAGCCACTCTGGTCATTCAAATGACACACAAATGATTATCAGGAAAAGAAATCTGAGATGCAAACATCTAGCAGATCGTCTAGTTTATTTCCGAGGCGGAACAGAATTGTTTACTTCCTCAATTCCACTTTGTTACCAATGACCTTTCTAAAATGCAAAATAATCTCTTGCTTTGATGTTCTGCTAGGACCAGACATTCATAATGTATCCTTTGTGTGGTGGTGCAGATTTTGATTTCTTCAACCCCAGTTATACAGGAATTTTGTAGCTTTTTTCTAAATGTTATCTATATCACCGAACTTTATTCAAAAAGTTTGACAAAAGCAGAGGTTGGCAGATCCAGTGATAATTCATGTTTTAGTTCTGAACATGACCATGTAATTCTCTTTCATGTAGCAAAGGTTTTACTTTTGACCATCTCCATTTTAGTGGAAATTCCATCTAACATACAGCCATATACCAATTCTATTTAATACAGATGATGAATAAGTCCAAAGTTTCCATAACTAAGAAAAAAAAAGCACTACTACTAAAAATTCTACCTAAATTTGTTGCAACATAGAAAAAGCAAATTCTACCTAAAATAAAGAAAATGAGTGGCTAAAAATAATAATACTTCCCCCCCCCAAAACCCAGAACCATTTAAATAAAATACATAGAGTCTATAATTTTAATGTTCTTTTTCTCTCTCTTTAATCACCTGTACCATGGCCCCCTTTTTTGCTTTGAAAACCAGATAGTAGAATTTTCATGAACATAAAGAGGTTCAAGTGATGCTCAGGAGAGACAGTAAGAGCTTAGAGACAAAAGCTGATGCCACATAATTGAAAACATATCTAGACACAAGTACATGAGGCATGCTTCAGCAAAATGTTTTTGCAGGTGAACAAATGTCCGGGCCTCTACTTTGGAATTCTGTTTAACTTACTGTCAGGCAGGGCAGTAAACAAGGTTACTCGGGTTTTTTTTCTGTCAACGCTTTGGGGAGGATGGAGAGGAACGCATTCCAGTGTTTCTTCTCCTCCAATGGGAGAGCCCCTTTCCCAAGCGGTGTAAGGAACCACCTTGCAACTGGAGCTCACCGTCAGCACCTGCTGCAAGCTGAGCTATGTTCACCCTCATCTCTTACCGAGCCAACGACACAGGGGCATGCGTGAGGCCACTGGAAAATGTAACTAAAACTTTGCTAAAAATCACAGATTGCTAAATACATCTGTTTTAAGCACGCATGCGCAAACGCACGCGCGCTCAAACACACACACGCACACATGTACATCCTCCCAAAACCATCTCCAGGAAGTATTTTTCCAAATGGCAGCTATAAATTCACTTTGAACTAAATTTTTCATTAAAAGTTAGACATCGGAAAGGCTTCTAATGGGTTTACATTTAAAATGCCGAGTCCTTGGCTTGCACCACTCTCTGGATCAATACTGACTGTGTCCCTCAGCATTTCTCCTCGTTCTGAGCACCCTTCAGAAGGGACATTAGCAAGCTGCAAGTATAGCCTTGGACAGCCTGGTCCAGCAAAGCGGAGTTCTGGCGTAAGGAGAACCTTTTGCTATAACTATATTTTAAAGCCTCTATAAAACATGACCCACATGTAAAGTGGGAGTACATTAACTGTCAGTCAAGGAGTATTCACAACATGAGATATAATTTAATGTTCATCCCAGGCCCTTTAAATACTATAGATGTTCCCCCACATTTTAAACACCGAGGGGCTATTAAAGAGACGGGGATTAGTGCAAATTACCCAGTATGTAGTGCTTTCACTGTTTTAACTAAGCAATAAAACTGTGTAATTGTACAACACTAATTGAATGCAGCTACACATAATTGTGGGCTGCCATATGTATCCTATTACCATAAAGACTGTCAGTATTTTGTAAGCTACTCTTGTGATCATTGCAGATGGCTACAGTCAGAGAAGTTGTTCTCTAGGGTTTATTATAAGGCTATAAAGACATCCCATGATTTGACAGACTAAATGTGTTAAATGGCAACAATTATGAAAAAGGTTCCAATTAAAAGCTGAAGGCACATACTACCAAGAATAGATATAGTGAAAGGTCAGGTATGTAGATTTTTGGGGTGCACTGGGATTTTATGCAGGATTTTTCTTTTTTAAAGAAGGATTTTATTTTTATGTCTTTTTCATTTATTTGGGGTTTTGCACTAGCTGCAACTTGCTGAGCAGTAGATGCCTGGGCATATGTCTGACTTCCCTTGGATGGGAAACTGAGACCATTTGGAAAAGTTATTTGAAAAAATAAAACATTTAATATATGGTCATAAAATGCAGCCGGTGGCCATAAAATAATATGAAAATTCACAGATAACCTGAATCCAGGCAAATGGTTTCTAAGATTCCCATAATACAGCACTAAAATCTGACTAAAAGAACAGATGTGTTGGAACAAACATAATAATGTTGCTATCAATTCAAGGATAACCCTGTTGAATGAATCATTAGTAACCACTGAAATAGTTTTCACAGAGGCACTCAATAGGTACTAAAAATTATTTCACCAAATAGAATTGAACAAAAGTGGCATGAAAAAAGGTCAATTTACTTTTTTAGCATATATGGGATCCCTTTAAAAAAGACATTGATTTTCCTCCAGCCATGGTACATGGCCTTTATGATGTTTTCAAAGGAAAATGGATTAAATTTTAATCTTTAAGAAGTGAAATATAACATTTAAGCAGGGAATTATTTTTGTGACATACACTTTATGGCCCACATACTTTTGAATTAGATCTCCCAAAATAAAAAAAAAAAAAAACAACTCTAATAAAAAAAAACATTTTATACCTACATGTAAAATATTTATGAACTCAAAAGTTTAAATAATAAAAACAATGAAAGTTGTATGGACTTCAGAAAGGAGTAAGTCAGAAGAGAGGTAACAATATTAAAGGAAAAAATAAAATCGTTTTTCAAAGTGTTATATTGGAGATATCTGGGAAGATAGAGAAGTGAACGGAAACTCCAGGAAACCTGATTCTCACCCTAAATTTAAAATAGTCATAAAACTATCTAAAGAGAGTTCTATGCAGCTGCAGTGAGATACACAAAACACACACGTTCCGGATTCTGTTAGGAATTATACAACCTAGGATTTTGCCAAAACTGTGGGAACTCGATGTCATTGCAATTTTTTAAAATGTTATTACATTTTTGTCACATAATTATTACCCAATATGTCACCGGAGAAAAATTAGAAAAGACAGATCATTATACAGGAAAAGGATCTAACCTCACCCATAATCTTGACATCCGGAAAAATTAGTGCTCAATAAATGGCAGTGGTAGAAAGTTGACTATTTAGTATTTATTGCACTAAATAATATTTTGGGAAAATATTGTGTGTCTTCTGTTTTCCCTCAACTTTCACCCAAATTCAGAAAGCAGAATTCTGTTTCTAAACACCCTCAAAAAAGGTTCATTCAATTTTAGCTTGGACACTTACAATGAATACAAGCTACCTGTGATAAAGACCATTTAATTTTCAAACAAATGAAATTGTTAGAAAGTTTTTTTATTCCCTTATGTTAACCCTAAATCTTTGGCTCACTAATGTCTTCTCTTAAAGTTTTAGTTCAGCACTCTCGAATATAACACAAAAAAGTCCTCCTATCATGCAGGTGGCAGCCTTTCCGGTATTAGATGAGAGCCACCATGCCCCAGGTGGCCCATCCCTTCTCTGGGCCAACCCCAGGTCCCAGACAGGACATGATCAGGTTACTACCATAGGGGTGATGTGGTATGAGCCAGGCTGAGGACAATTTTGATGGCAACACTCTTTCATGGAAAGACGTCTAAGGACACATTGATAATTTTAGCAGCCAGGTCACCACTGAGACTCACATCCAATGAATAGCCTTTTAGGGGCCAACTAATAGCCTTTTGACCTGCAGCGAGACAAGTTTTCTCATCACCATTTTTCTACAATCATCAATAATACCAAATTACTCCAACTACACCAAAAGCACTTAGTCCACAGGGATTCATGTTTATCTCTTGTTAAATTTCATATTATGAAATTTTGAGCCAAAGGTACTTCTGGATCTCAATCCTGTCATTTGGTATAATACAGCTTCATTTCAAGTCACTGGTAATGCTGATCAGCGCAGGTCTGGTGACAGATTCACGGACAATCACTGGCTCCCCACCTCTGAGTAACCCCCAATCCATTTGTCAACACACTGTGGTGGCTCAAAGTCACAGTATAGAAGACTGGCTACAAATCTGTCGGTGACCTCTAGACACATTCTGTCTGTGACACTGGCCTTGTCTACCAGTGTAGTTAGCTATCCTATGACAAAACAGATTTATTTGAGTATTAAGAGTCATGGGATCAAGGCAGAAGGAAATCCGTTATTTTATGAGCCTGGTGTTGGCTTGAACTGGAAACTAAGAAGAGCTGGAGCACAACCTACGATCAGCACTTGGGGTGAACAGGAATAGCTGATTGCTGGAAATTATCCATTAAGTGAAAATGAGGCTCATGAGCTGCATGTGTCTCCTTGATGGGCAGCTAGGAGCAGGCACAGACACTTAGAGAGTTTCTGAAAACAAACAAACAAAAAATTCTGACCAAGAGAGGCAGTGTCTCTGAGAAACTACCTCTTCTAGAAAATACTGGGGAGTTTGGGAGGAAAAGGATTTTTGAACATACATTACTGTATTTGAAGAAAATTAGTGTAATTCTGGAATCTAATAAAAACTAGAGATGTAAATTATATTTTGGCCAGTAAGGACTTTAATTTTCATAAGCAAGTGGCATCTGTGTACACATTTTTTAAAAGACCCCCCCCCAAGCTCCACTGAAGAAACACAAGCATCTACTGATGGTTTTGCTGCCAAGGATACACTCTTGCCATCTAGTGGTGACTTGTGGGAACTGAAGGCATTACATTTTTGTGTTTTTTTTTCAGAAAAGCAAAAAGGTCCTTTAGTCTTAAATGATCATGGCATACACACACACATACACACATGTATACAAATACACATGCACACATACATACATAGTGGCTCCCCACATAAGCTGGGGAAGCACTGTGCTTTCTGTCCCTGCTCGTGAGGTTTATACTAAGGCCAGCATGAGTCCTCCATGTGACAGATGAGTTGGGAAATGGCTTAGGCTTGTCAGGTGGGCTCTATGCTCTATTCCAGGAAGAAGCATCACTCATTCACTCACTCGCTTATCTCATCCACTCTGACATCCACCTGTCCACATGATTGTTAAGCACCAGGCTGACAACAAGTAAAGCAAAAAGAACCACATAAAATCATGGACATGATTAACTTGGGGGGAAAAATACCCTTAGTAATAATACAATAAATAAATTTATAAGAAGTACTTTTTATTGAGCCAGTTCCCAATTTTCACCTAAAATTCGACTGGAAACATCACTGTAAGTTAAATATATTTTCTCATCAAAATACTTTGACCTGATCAAAAACTTAATCACTTGTATGATCACTTATATGATCACATAAATCACTTATATGATCAATATAGATCCTTAAGGCCAAGGTATATTTTTATGCAGTCTATAAGAATTAAAAATAAAAAATGCTTAAAGTTCTATGTACAGAATTTTACAACATAAAATAAAATCTATGCCTGAATTAGACATTTATAAAAAACACTTTGCTAGTTATAATAAATATTAATCACTTAGCTAGCAAAAATTTTATTATCAGTCTAACCATTAAGAAGAGTTTCTGAGGTCTTCTACTGTAATAGTAAATCAAAGTACATCATGAGGCCTTTTTATTTGTTTAGTAAGATTCCCTGAGGTAAGTAAATGGGTTCAAAACCTTTACATTAACTTTATTATAACATTTTCTGAAAATAGTCTATTGCTGTGCATTTTGCCACAAGGTAGAAAATCCATGTATGGATGAACAGTAAAAAATTTAAAGTAATGTCAAAAAAAGATAAAAAATGATTTTCACTACATATAATGTTATTGTTAAGCAGTTTTAGTTTTAGGGATAATTTAACTGTTATTACAAATAAAAAGGCAATAAAAAAGGGAACTAATAGTTATGCATTGTCTCTTTATCTTCATAAAATCCTTCTTGAAGGAGGTTTAAAGGAGTTAAGTAACTTGTTCAAGGTCATAAGACCAGCTAGTGGAATCGTGACCTACTTGGCTTTGAACTTCTGTCCATCCAACTATAAATCCTGAGTATGTGAAGGTTTACCTCTCTCTTATTTCCACGGAAAGTTCAACAGAATGTGAAATTAACAGGTCTCACGCTTAATTAGTGATGTCATCCTAATTTTGCTAAACCTATTCTACTCTTCTATTTTATCCTGTAATAGCTTTATCCCTGCAAAACTCCCCAAACCTCGCCCCCACCATCATAAGCAATGACTATAATGGAGACTAAATCTCTTTAGTTTTTCAATATAGATACTTTAAAACTATATTAGGATTGACTGCAATGGTTTCTCTATATATTTCAGATGAGAAAGGAAAAAGGAAGGAGAGATTTTTTTTCTTTTTGGGTAGTTTAAAGTTAAAATATGTTCTAATGAGCACAATACTTTAAAAATATCCTGCAATTTGTAATTTTAGTAAAAGTCCACTGCTGTAGTCATTTGCGGCATTTGCAGACATAGGTAACACGGGTGAGGAGCAAGTGAGCGATGGGTACACAAAACTGAACTGCAAAGAAAAAGGAGAAGGGAAATGAAACTTTTGATTTCCAATTGCTAAAGTTTTAGAGCTTACAGAAGTTTTTAAACAAAGGCCCAGTTGTAAGCCTGCTCCCGTGAGACAGTCCAGCATAATTCAGGACGCAGGAATAATGAATGCAGACGGAAGAAAATTGTCGCAGTTCTCGGAGGCAACTACGCAGAAGAGAATGTTTAGGCTACTGCGGACATGTGGAATTTGAGGTGCAATTAAGCCGGGGCTCTGTCATTTGACCTCGGCTGCCTTTACTAGTCAGTAGCTACAAGATTACCAACATAATTGCAATGAACTAATTGTGCACGTATTTATCTCGAATGCCTATCTTTCCTGCTGGGACGTCAACTCCATGAAGGCATGTGTCGCTCTCGTCCCCTGGCACATGGCAAGCACTGAATTAACCTCTCCCTAATTCAGAGTTCACTGCAGTCTAGAGGTAAGAGGCTGGGCTTTAGAAGAGGTCAGAAGTAGACTGAGATCTTGGCTCTTCTACTCATGAGCTATTACAGCCTTGGGCAGGTCACTTACTTTCAGGGTACCCAGTTTTCTTCCCTGTGACATGAGACAGTAATAGAATGTATCCCATACGGCTGTTGTGAGGATTAAATGAGATAATGACAGTCAATCCCTTAGCACAGGGCCGAGCACACTGGCTCTTCATAATAGCAGATTTTTTCAGCTTTTATCCGTGTAGAGGGAGCTGGGCTGCTCACTGGCTTTTAGACTTGCGTGCGCATGCAGACTACCTGGGAGAGCTGGTTGTGACGTGGACTTCTGCACACTGTCACCAGTCACCACATTCCCATCTGGCAGGGCTGCATCCAGGCCCAGAAAGTTGCATTTTTAACAGGCATCTGGGAGTAATTGTGACTCAGGGAGTCTTTGGACCACCCTTGGAGAAACACTGCTTTGGAAAGAGAATCTTCAATTCCCAGATTTCTGAAGACATGGGCAGACTGACAGGAGTCACACGTGATACACGATGCTCATGGGTGGATCATTTAAGTAAAAGACGAACGAGCATCTTCGGGGGAGAATTTCATATATTTCATTAAAATTCCAGCCTGAAGCGCCAGCGAAATTTATGTCACTCCCATATTTACTGGTGACAGTTCCCCAACCCTAGTCTCTGCCTCCTCCCTCCTTTCCATACTGTTCCCCTTAGTAACTGGGCTAGGAAATGACCCCTGTTTGCTTGTGTAGAGAACTCTCAGTATCTCCCCAGAGATACAGAGTTCACAGAAAGAAAACCAACTAGCCATTCTGTTTTTTGAAATCAATCTTCTTCATGATTATTTTTATGCCAAGGGGCTGTTGTCTTTAAAACCCATTATGATTTATTTCCCTTAGGTTTTAGATCATATTATTGAGATGCAAAGTTCAGAGATGATGAGAAAGTCTAAAATCCTTTCCTTTTTTTTTTTTTTTTAACCAAATAAAACCTTTCTAACATAAAAGTGTGGCATATAAATTGGCTGGGAATTAGCTTTTAAGGTAAACATTTTTAAGACGAAAGAAAATACAATACAAAAAAAGAATAGAAAGATCCGCATTCCCCTGGGAGTGCCTGGAACTCAGGATGCCCTGCAGTGGGCACTTCCCTTACCAGCAGGTTCTCTGGCTTGATGTCACGGTGGACGATGTTCAGGCTGTGTAGGTATTTGATGGCACTGGCCAGGTTGTACAGCATCCCACTGGCGTCTCGCTCGGTGTATTTGTTGGTGGAAGTAATGGCATCGAAAAGGTCTCCTCCCTGAGAACAGAGCAGCAGGCAGAGCAGCACATTAACAGATGGGCCAGCGGGCCACCTGCGACGCCACTGACGCACAAGAAAGGAAATGAAGAATGGACTGGAATCTTCAGGTTCCTGAGGGCTTTCCCTGCCACTTCCCTCTCAAAGCCCCCAAGTCTTTACGGTGACTTCTCTGCCCACGGTGCAAGCCAGCCACGTTTCCTCTAGAGCTCAAAGAAAGGAGTGGGGCGAGGACACGTGAGACACGTGGCCATTTCCACCGCCCCCAGCCAGGGAGGAGGAGGCGGAGCTGGGTCTCCAGGGAAGAGGCCTTGTGACACGTGGGCAAGCGGGAGGCACGTGCTACCTGTCTCGAACCGGCTGTCAGCTGAAGTTCAAGTTCATTATCCTAAGCCTCCCACAACGAGAAACAGGTAATGCTGCAAACTGCACGCTTAACAGAATGTTCTACTGCCTTGTGACATGATTGAGACACACACACGTGCACACGCACACGTGCACACACATATCCCCTTCATATTCCAGATTTAGCTCTCCGGGAGTGGGTGTAGTGTTTTCTTTTTCAATACTGCACCTCTTTGCAGGGAACAGAGAAAAGGACCAGAAACTGTCATTCCAAAGATGAGAGAGAAAAGGGGAGAGGGAGAGCGGAGCATGTTCACAGAAAGTTTCCTATGACTGTTATTCATCTGAACTTTTGCCTCCCTGGTCCTTGCTAACATGGTGCCAGTTGGTGAAACAGAATGATTTTAGGTTCCAATCTTGGTTCCATTCATTGGAAACCCTTTCATAGAATTCGGGTCTGATTTACTAACAGTATTTGCCTCATTTTTGCCTATAGTGTGCCAAACAGTTGAACACAGTAACCAACTGTGTCCATTTGTTACCCGATGTGTTAAGGGACTCAATATTTCTTAACAAAAGCAAAATGCAGCCCTTGTATATTTTCAAATATGGCCATCTGGCTCGGACCCTCTGCTTCCCTGTGCAATCTCCACTCTGGAGCTTTCTCTCTGCTCGTTAAACCCCATGGGTTTTCAGGTTGTCTCCGTGCCACTTGGGGAGGCAGGACAGTCACTGTGGTCTCTGTGAGCAGCACCCTGGAGTTACCTGGCAGGCAATGCGAGCAGCTGCATGTGGACACCCTGCAAAGATGCCACGATTGTCCCAGTGTCTGGGCTCCAGGCATCCTGTAATCTCCTTTCTTCTCCATCCTCAACAAAGCAGTCAGCATTTCTCACGCGCACCCACTGCACCGTCTTGAGTGAATGTCCCTGCCGCGCCGTCCCCGGAGTGCTGTGTGGTCTCACACCCGCACTGCTTCCTCTCTCCTTCCTCTCTCTTTCCTCTCTCTGGCTCTTCGTGCACAGCGTCCCGCACACCAACTGCTACCTTCCCACACGTCATGTCACTGTTCTCTTCCCTTCTTCAAGAAATCACCAATCCTTTCCTGCAGCCTTCATTCCACCTCTCCAATTCCATCTCCTGCCACTGCTTTAGGGACAGTTCCCTTTATGCCCCAGGTAGGGTCTTTCTTCCTTGGTCATCAAAACAGGCCGAGATCACTGTGCTCCAAACCTGTCCTCCTCGGAGCCCCCTCCCCGGAGTGTCTCCCCTCACTCCCCTCTGCCTTCCCAGCGCCTGTGGGTTCTCAGCGTCCAGCAGCAGGGCCACCCACCCCCCACGAGGCTGCCTTCCGTGGACACAGAAGCAGTTTGCATGTGCAGCCCTTTGGGCAGGCAGAAGTCTAAAGTCCCGTTCCTAATCATCACGGAATGTCCCTCTTAAGAACTGCTACTTCACTGCTTTCCAGAACACAGGCCTTGTTTGTTCCATACCCTCAGGCACTCTTTGGCACACCACTGGGCACTTAGGCTTTGAGAAGCACAGCCTCATCTAAATTTCTCAGGGGTACGCTATAGGAGTCAAGCCTGGGGTTGGCCATCCCTTCCTGGAAGCTTCCAGACCTGGCCTCAGTGCAGCTCTGGGTCAGACAAAATCCAAGGGTACGAGCTAGTGGCACAATTGAGGGGTTCCAGTGCAGGGCCGTACAGACCCTCCCTGCCTTGTCAGGATATGTTGGTGACACAGGGAGCATTCACAAAGGCACTTAAGTACAATGAGGACCTTACTAGAATCACCTACGCATATGACTGACAATCAGACTAAGATTGCCCACAAAATGTGGTCTGAACACTTGATCCTTTGCCATCTTCAAATTTAATGTAGTCTCATCTTTCAAAAAAATCAGCTAATCAATAATAACAGGGCTAATCAATTTTTAACAGCACACAGAGGGGCAATAGGAATGGTTTCAAGTTGTTAGTCTAAAATTAATGCCATTATAAAAATACTATCCTTAGTGCTAGAGAAAGTGTAATTTACCATGTCGGTAAAAAGATAATTTGATAATAAAGTACCAACATGAAAATCTTCTGAATAAATAAAATCGCCCTTTCTTTGTTAGAATCACAGTTTAACATGTCCACCTCCCTCAGCCTCGAGCATGGCAATAAACTTGTGTCGCTGCTAAGAAACCCCCATGTTCCAAAAGAAACAAGTCCTAACTAGAATTGCCAAATGATGTCGAAGGTATTTAGATGATGCAGAGGAAAAAAAATAGGTTTCTCCTATAAATATAAATAACCAAGTAAAAAGGAGAAATGCCAACATATCTAAAGTGAAGCAACTCTGAAAAATGAAAGCTTTAAAGGCCCTAGAAATGAACATTTTTCTATATCATAACAGATTCATTTATTAAATGCTTTCCTTATCTTAAATCTTAAAAAAAAAAAAAAATCCTACACGACACAGTCACTAGCTTGGGTGTGTGATTCCAAACACGGGCCTCTGGAACCCAAAGCTGTCACCAACGGTGCGCACAGCTGCTGCCAAAGGTGGCACCACTAATCTAATGACACTCTACCACTAAAGTAGAAATTACTTAAACCCTCAGTTGGAATAACACAACATAACATGGAAGACTTGAGAAAAAAAATAACTTCATGAAAACTAAACATTCCATTTTTAAAAGCTTCTAATTCCTAAAAATTTTAAAATATAGAGAAGCAGAGAGAATAGGTAACATATCTTTCGCCAACATTCAACCATTATTAACATTTGGTTATTCTTGTATTCTATGCTTTCATAGAATAAAAACGTAATTTTTTTTGGTGACAGGATGAGATTTACAACATGTACTGTAAGGCAGTAGACTGTTCACATTATTAATAAGTCTGTGTTATTTTTCTATTATGTTGATGACTAAAAAATTTAAAGCTTGTTTTTACAAAATGGTTGTAGCTACCTTTGGGTGCAGTTCCTGAATAAGTGGTCAATTTTTTTCTATCAACAACAATAACCATATTGATATCTAATGCTTTCTGTGTCACATGAACTGGTGGAAGCCATCGCTCCTTATCCCCACAGTAACACCATTAAGTAGAAATATACTATTCATGTTAGCGTTCTCATTTTACATCCGTGGGAACTAAGGCACAGGGAGGCGTACCCACAGGCATGGCCCTATTTGCACCCAGGCTGGGACTTGAACTCGTGCAGTAGTACAATTCTCCTGTTAATATTCCTAATCACTGTACCCGTGCCCAGAAATGAATCACCGAATGCTGGTGGGAGAAAATAAGGGAAAAGAACTCTACAATATAGAAAAGTATGGTGCCTTGAATGGAAGTTTCTGTCTTTTCCAAAACACATACCTTTACTAATTCCATGACAAGATACAGCTCGGTTGGCACGTCCATCTCCTCAATCAGAAGAACAATGTTGGGATGCTTCACTCTTCTTAAAATAGACACTTCATTCTGGATCATGTGCTCCTGTCCAAGGGAAAAGTGACTTAATCAATATACACAAAACAGGTAACTCAATCGAGTGCACCTACAATATCTGAGGATCAAGAGAGATGTATTTTGGTAAAATATAATGCATATATCTTATATTCTGATATTCAGATGGCCTGGAATTGCCAAAAGATATTGAAGGTCCTTAGATGATACTTGTAAATTAAGAACCCTATCATGATAACTATAATGTCATATACAGGGATGGAATGAAACCTAGACCACAAAAGTAAAAGAAGAAAATAAACAAACAAATGAGCAAACAAAGATAAGCAACAAAAATAATATCTAATCATTCCAACTAACTTTTATTCCAGGGATATTTATAAAAAGATTATAGTTTAATGAGTATATAATATTCTATTCCATCAAAACGCAACTCTGAGGGTGAACTTATGTTTATTTGGGAGCTGAACTTTGTGTTTCTTTCAACCCCCCTGAACACTATATTTCATAAGACCAGACGTTATACATACTTTTCCTCTACATTTGCTTTTCTTGATAATTTTCAGAGCATACTCCCTAGCAGTCGACCTGCAAAGAGAAAGTTTGTTTTTTTAAAAAAAAAACAAAAACTGAATTTCAGATCTATTGAATCATTTTTTTAAGTGATTCATTTCTTGCCCATACATCTTGTATCATGGTGTAAATATTTTGTGAAAGACACTCCTTTCCCTTTTTTTTTTTTAGCCAAGAAATATGTAAACATTTATGGATTAACCAAATGTAAGAACAACAAATACGCTGGCATGGAAAACTCTTGAGCTGTTTATGTCACCATGCTTGTTATAAAAGCACTACTGTAGCTACTGTGGGGCCGTCTCATTTCATTCCATAGAAAGAATGTGGAGGTGACAATTAAAACAAACGCACTGTCTCAAAGTCACAGGACAGCGTTAAAATGAGGGCTTTCTGTTCTCGGGGTCCCTGCTCCCCATGTAGCACAATCAACACCGCCCTTCATCTGTGACAGGTGTAGGAGGGAGGGCGTTGTCGTATTGCTACCTTTAAATAGCTTCCTAATTTGTGTTCACATTTCTAATATCCTGTAGTGCTAAACACAAGCACATGCCTATTATCAAAGCACACAAGGCCTACGTACTAATCATAATAAACCACTGCTTTCCAAGCATTGCCATTCCATTTCTGGTGTGAAACCGAGAGAGCCTAGCTTTTTACCTATAAATATAAATATAAAGTCAATTTTATGGATCCAAGTGGATATAAGGGGAATAAGGTTGATTAAGAAAGAAATTTTAGGCCAGGCTTGGTGGCTCATACCTGTAATCCTAGCACTTTGGGAGGCTGAGTTGGGAGGATTACCTGAGGCCAGGAATTCCAGACCACTCTGAGCAAGATAGTAAGAACCCCATCTACACACACACACACACACACACACACACACACACACACACACACACACACACACAGCAACTCAAGAGGCTGAGGCAGGAGGATCACTTGAGCCCAGGAGTTTGAGGCCGCAGTGAGCTATGATGATGCCACTGTACTCTAGCCTGGGCAACAGAGTGAGTTCTTGTCTCAAAAAAAAGAAAAAAAAATTAAAATAGGGTTTGAAAATCTTCAGTCTGATGAATTAAATGGGATCTCCTAGTTATGTGGTTGGAGCAAGAAAACGATTTGCCTGTAAGTAAATCAAGAGGCCAGGTATGAAAAATCTGTTTCAAAAGCATTTCAGAAAGTATTCATGTCATTTACTTCTAAAAATGCTTCTCCCCTTACACTTCCAGGCTCCTGCAAAAGACACTCAAATGAACATTGAATTGTCATGATTATATCTGGCGAATAAAACCAGGAAGAGAGAATTACTTTGAAGCCTCTTTTCTCCAATAGAGGGTTTGGGGTTCGGGTGGGAGAAGGCACAACCCTTTGATTCAGGGGGGTGCTCCTGCAGAGATGGGGGTGTCCGGAGAAATCCGCATTGCCTTAACTCCACCAGGAAATGGGCTGGAGAGCCCAGGGACGTTGCCCCTGCCACTCTACCTCTGTTGGTCCTTCAACAGAGACCATGCCATGGCTGGGCAGAGAGGCCATGGGGGAGGAAGGAGTGAGGGGGCCCAGGCTGAATGCAGGCTTGGTGTGCCCACGTTCCCATGCAAACACCAGACCACCAGCAAGGCCACGGGGCAGGCGTGGAGCGAAAGCACCGCAGTAACAGGCAAACCAAAATATTTAACATGAGAAATTAAAATGGTGTGAGAAAGTGGAATTCCTTCCAAAGGGATTCCTCACGCTATAGACATAAGACCACAAGGTCATTTTAAGTAGCCTCTTCTTAAGAGGCTTCTGAAGAGTTTGTTTGCAAATTTGAAAATACTTAATCAAGAGGAAAAACTAAAAGCTCACGTGTTTCTGGATTCTGCTTTTCATAAGTCACTAAAATTGATGACAAAACGCACCTGAGATTGGAATGCACGAGCAATTTCCTACCTGCTTCCTTCAGTGGCTGGGGAATCTAAACCATGGCCCTGACGGCTTCGCTATCCACCAGCAATCCCAGGCA
Source organism: Microcebus murinus (assembly GCF_040939455.1). NCBI lineage: Eukaryota > Metazoa > Chordata > Mammalia > Primates > Cheirogaleidae > Microcebus > Microcebus murinus. The sequence goes on along the minus strand of NC_134116.1, from coordinate 69,877,146 downwards.
GGCACAGAGTTTGGGAGGCTCAAAAATGAAAACAAGTGCCCCCTTCGTCGCCTCCACAAAAGGGAGGGACGGACAGGCCCGCGCTGGTCAGAAGAGAGGGGGCTTTCTTAGCTCTGTGATCCTCCGTGCTTGACGTTTGATCCTCGCCTCCTTGAACTTGCGTAACGTGGAAGCAGTCGAGGAGAAGGGCTGGTGCAGGGCACAGAGAGGGAGCAGAACCCCTTCTGCAGCCGGATGCACAAGGAATAGAGTCTGCAGTGAGTGACCCAGCGGGGGTGTTCACTCCCAGGGGGCCAAGCAGGCAGCACCTGTCTGCCCTGAGCCTACAGCTGAGGGACAGCGGGAAGCAGACCTGGCCGCGGTGGCCCCGGGGCACGCTAGGAAGAAGGACCATGTGGGTTTCCCACACGGAGACTTCTGTAATGGGACTGAATGTTCCATTACATTTACCCAGATTTTATATTGGACAATGACCCCCACGGAGGACCAGCAAAATTAATATTGCAACTTCTTCCTTGAATCCTTGAGGGCAGGACTAGTCACATCATAAAATCCTTAATTACTAGAAGCACATGTTTACAGGAAAAGTAGCTAGCCTGGAAAATGAGCCTGAACACAGGTGTCAGAACTAAATGTATACATGGAATAAAAGTGTAAGTGCTTGCTTTAAGTGAAAACACTTGGCAGGAAATCAAACCTTAATTAATGTATTTGCCTTCCTGCATACCTTGACTTGGAGGACGGCTGTGCCTGTGCAGTTATTCACTGAGCAGCGACAAGCCTGGTTCTTTGGTGGATTCAGAGGTAAATGAGACCTGCTCTTCAAGGAGTCTACAGTGTGGTGTACCGAGACACCAGCCAGCTGGATTTCTGGTGCAAATACAGGCCATTTGCTTATTCGTGCCTGAAAATATTTTATTGACCTTTTAGGGAACCCTCTTTGCCCCAACAAAAGCAGCCACAGAAAACTTTGTCTTCCTCCTTGTCCACGGGAAATCAGTTTGTAAGGTCACCTTCCTATTTATCAAGGTTGGGTCAGAGCCCAACTGCTAGAGAAAAAGTTCCAAATTTTACAAACCTGAATTGAATCTAAGTTTTCATGTTTGCACTGAAAATGATTTGGAGGCAGCTGTCTTGTCTAACTTCGTGATTCTCAATCCTGGCCTGGTTTCGGCCTGCAGCACCCCCTCTAGGGGAACATAGTATGATTATTAAGGGCAGAATGGCTGGCAAGCTTGGGATGCTCTGGGCCAATGTGAGTTTTCTTGTTGTTGTTTGCTATGTTTTGAAGGTTTTTAAAAAGAGTATGTGAAGGCAAAACAGCTCACAAGCATTCCTCTACCATAGCATCCACTGAATTGCCCAGCACCCCTTGTTTATGGATAAGGGTCTACATATGGGGGCCGTGTTTTATGTCTCTCTCTATTGCACCAGCACTGCCCAGCAGTGGCCCGAGCTAGCAGGTGCTCCACACTTGCTGGTCAGCTGTGCAAGCTCCAGAGCATGGTGGCAGTGAGTGCAATGACAGGAATACAACCCCCGCCCCAATAAAGAGGGGTTAGTGAAATGCACCCTTTGGTTACCAGCTAATCCTAATAAAACCCAATCTCAGCCTCTTCCACAAGGAGGTAACTGCCAAGAGCAGAGGACTGGGGCAGCCTGGAGTGTCTCGTCCAACATCTCCGAAGCAGAATTTTATTTTGAATTTGAGCAAGTGCCCCATGGCTGTCAGGTACCAGGGGAGCCTCAGGAAGGAAAGACGGAAGAACGGCAATCAGATAGCCAAGAGATGTCTAGGCTTCTTCTCACTGACTCGTCCTCCAACTCCCAGTTCCAAAGGAAAAGCCTATAAACTCCAGGTACATGGCTCTTGAGGTTATTGAGAATTTTGAGGATTTCCTAGGCAGAAGCAACCCATTTTGGAGACACTGATGCCTTAGCTTGTTCTGGTGGGTTTGACCTGTTTATGTTCATGCCTAGAGCCAGCAGTTTTGTTATGCAATTATTCTGGCTTATAGGTAGACGAGGGGAGACAGCTCAGCTGCCTACATCACTAAAAAATGCAAGCAATGCAGGTGAGTGAAAGGCCAGGGGCCACCTGGGACACCAGCCCTGCTCACAAGTGCATCGTACCCTTGGCTCACGTGGTAACTGGTCCACACAGAGCCAGGAAGGTCAGGGCACCTCATATCAAGCTCTCTGCTTGTGCTCTGGCCTCTCCTTAGCGCGTTTCAGCAATTTCAGTTTGCTCTGGGGCCTCAAAATGCTCCACAAAACAGCTTCAAAATGGAGCACCTCTCTCCCAGCTGAAGTCATGTCCACTCACTTCCTTTAGCACGCCTAGGGGCCCCCGAGGCCCCCTGAGAAGTTGTCCTGGACCCCAGACAGAAATCTAAGTGGATCCACCAGCGAAAGAACGTGCTGGCACAGGGTCACAGAAAGACACTGCAATTGTGTCCGTTGCTGTAGAAAAGTCTTGCCTGTGACAGCATATTATTAACAGGGCAGGAACATACTCGCCCTTGTTCATACATATTCATCCTCAGAACAAGGCAGTGTACCCACGAGCCATGTGGGCCATTCACAACATTCCTAGCTTGCTTTTATTTTCTTGGACCTCTGGAAAATATTAAAAGAATGTTTTGTGGTATCTCTGGGGAGGGAGGGCACATGCCATATGTCCTTTTTCAGCAGGAGCTGAACACGAACACTTCATGGGGCAATCTGGTGTTTCGGCTCTGAGGTTTCCTACAGAGAGACCCGAGATGGGAACTCGTGCAAAACGAATGCAATCCGAGCTAGAAAGAAATAAATTAATTCTGGACGGAGCAATGGGAAATTTCTATTGTGGGAAGACCGGCACTGTTGGACCGAGATGCCATCCTGATCCGTGCACTGGCTGGGAGCAACAGCACATGGCCACCGTGTCAGACCTAACAGATGACGAACACTGGCAGATACCCAGACACCCCACAGTGCGAGGGCAGGGCAATCTGCTAAAAACGGGGTTTTCTGCTACAGTGGAAATAAAGTTAAAATGACTTGGATTTACTATTGCTAAAAGTATCAATGAAAGAAAAAGTTATATAAACACACACATACTTGCATGCACACCTCCACCCATTACCTTAGGAATGGCTTTCCCAACTTACTTTCTGTCTTACTTATGTAAGGCCAAATGCAATGAGTGTGACTTTGGCTCAGCTAAGCCAAACACCTTAGTAGAGGCGGTTGGAGTAGAGGGGTTAAAAGTGTGGGTTCTGGAGCTGGGCTCAGATCTATGTCTTGCTAAGTACTTATTTGTTGAGCAAACTTGGGCATGTCACTTCTCCAGGCTTTCAATCTATAAAATGGAGACAATACTGACATTGTGGAGTTATTACATTAATTAAATGAAATGTCATAAGTGAAGGGCTTTGCAGATACTCTATGCTCAGTAACTCATGGTTGCTTCTGTTCTGGAAAGTGTGAGGCCCAGGAATGTGATGGGACATTGTCTGTGTTTGGCACCTGTGCACCAATGGTCCAGCTCCGTGGTGGAGGAATGAGAGGAAGAGAGGAGAAAGGGGGCCTGGCAGCACTGACTGAGGGATTCTTCCAGCTACCTATGACTTACGCCCCAGTAGGTCTCTGTCGCTGTTGGGAGTATCCCAGCCTCGCTGACATGGTGGGGTGGGGCAAAGTGTGAGCTCCGTGACCTTGGGGAAGCATCTTCTAAAAAGTGGCCAGTGGTGCAGGGAGCACATGAGTGGGTATTGGCCAAGCTAAGCGCCCCCATGGTATCTGAGGTCCTGTGCAGGCATCCACCTCTAATATGGCAAGAATCCATGCTTCTAAATCAAAGCCCTTGAAACAGAACAAGGTCTGCATCTTCCAGGCTAACGCCTTGTTATCTATCTTCTAGATCCAGTCATCTAGACGCTCTTAGTGGAGTGTGGAGCATGATTCTCACAGAGTGGTGGGGGGCTGTTAGGGTGTCCAGCCCCAACATGGGCAGAGAGAAGTGATAGGCAAGTGCGTACACCCCACGCCAGCCCCCAGGAAGCCAGAGGACACAGTATCTTAAGAAACGAGGCAAGTTCCCTCTGACTTTTCAAGATCCTGCCCACCCAGCTCTGAGAAGCAGCCGCTGGCTGACTAGGCACCCTAAAGCAAGCAACTACCGGTGTAAAGAAATCTAGGCTTGAGGCTGCCTTAGTCTGGGCTGTCACTTTATTAGTTGTCTCTTCACCATCTAGGGGCCACCAGCTACTGTCCTCGATTAGGCAGCAAGAACTCAGGGATTAGACCCTTCCCTTTGGCCCTCAGAGTACCTGGCTCATTCAATTTAATACATTTTAACGTATTAAATTTTGTCATGGGAAGCACACATGCATTTTAAAGCTCTTCAAGGTTATTGTATGTATTTATGATAGTACGCTTTGCAGACATAAAGTCTATACAAGAACAATCTGACCTCTACAAGATAAGCTACAAAAAAAAGTGTGTGGGGAGAAATTGCTCAATATGTATTTTTTTAACAAAATAAAAAGACTTACCTGAAAAAGCTGGCGAAGTTTTGCTGAGTACATTAAAAAAAAATCAAAGGCCTTAATTTATAGATTGTCTTCAAGAATCACTATATTTTCCAAATCTGTTAGATGGGCTTTTCTTTTTAAAGAAAAATTTTTTGCGCCTGGGGTTCAGACATTAAATTATTCTGTATGTGTCACAGACCGCAAATAGAGACACAATCTTGGAAAACGTAACACCAAATGTTACCTTTAAAGCTCAATGCAAATGATATCCTTCTCACCTTTCTACACATTCCTTGACAACAGCAAAGTTTCCATCTCCTATTGTTCTTCCGACTTTATACCGCTCTGTTATTGTGGCTGGAATCTGGAAGCCTTCTTCCGACACTTCTGAAAGAATCATTAATACTTTTTTATTGGTAGAAAAGGGAACACAGATGTTGCACAAGGAAACATTTAGAAGCATCATCTAATAGGCTGGAACTGATTCAGAATCAATATATCATTTTTCTGTACAGTGAGGCAACCGTCCACCTCCCTTGCTGAAATTGTATATACTCAACAGTTTTTACTAAGACAAATGATAAACTCAGAGGAAATGTATGGGGATCTACCCCCACCTACACAAGAGCAACTTAGGTTTTCTAATGCAGTGGGGAAGGCAGGAAGTGAGGAGGAAGTTTTGCTCTTTCCACTTCGTGCAACTTGATCAATAGCATTTACTGCGTACCCACTGTGCGCAGAGAAATGACATTCCTACAAACGGTGCGGGAGGAAAATGCAGTTCGCAAGGGACTCTGGGCCGCTTGGCATTGTACAAGCATGAAAATCGCCTGCTGTTTGGACACTTAGCTTTACTACATCCTGAAACGGAGATCTCCGTAAAATTCCTTACGAACCGACCATTGACGGCCACCCCTCCCCAGTCTCAGTGAGCAGATTTCAGACAAATGTTCTCCCCAGCAACCTGCGTAGCAGATGTCGAGTTAAAATTATAATATCTATTATGTCTGTGAACGGAACAGTTTTGTAATTTCAATTATGTTAGTGCCACTAACACAACACATTTTCCCCCCCGAAAATGCATTTTGAAATATTTTACAAATGCCTAATAATGCTTTAAATATCTAAGGCCATAAAACTAAATAAGCCACACTTTAAGTCACATAAATATGCTGGATAACCTTTAACATCTTAGGGGTGTAAAAAGCCTTTTATAGCGGGGCTCTAAAATGTACATGCTTTAAAGTTATAAATCCTAGCTCTCCCTCAGGCAACCTGAATACGAAATGTGATGGAAGCCTCGTGTGTTTTCTAAATGTGCTCCTTTTTTGACCTTTCATCATAAACCAAGCCTAAACATTTCTCCTCAAAATAAAATTTAAAGCTTAGGGGGTGAATGGGCTTCCTTGGTGATTTTTGTGTTCACATTGGCGCTGTATTGTTGGAAGACAAATGGAGACTTGCAATCGTCAGGTACCTGCATTGGAGCCTTCATCCTTGCTTTGTGATGAGGCTGCGTCTGCATCACTCTGGATTCTAGAGTGGAAGGAATTTCTGGAAAGTGTTTAACAGACATAGCACACTCGCTGCCGCTGCCACTACTGCTATCCTTGGCATTTGTGTACAGGCCTCTTCACCTCCATATAGGTGACGTTTCACTCTTATCCCACTAGCAGCTACCTAGGCAGCCTCCAGAATAAAGTGATGGCCTGGGCCTCTCCCCATGTCACCCCCAAAGAAGTCACGATCTTGCCTCTGCTTGCAGGACTCAGCCTGAGGATTTTTGTCTACTAAAATCACCCACATTTACAAAGCATCTCCCAGATGACACAATCTCAAGCCTCTTCACTACAGGGGTAATAAAATAAATATCCCTGGCTGTCCGAAGCAAGTGTAACCCTGCAGATGGGAAATGGAAGGGGGTACTTCAATCCTTCCTGCCTTCTAGTGGGAGCACTGGCTGAGACACCCAAACCAAAGCATGTGGCTTGAGAATTTTTTCTTAGCAATTGATAAAAGGTACCTTTTAGGCTTGTGGCTAAGAAGACTAAGCCAAAGGCTTAGGTCAAGAACCATTTCATTTTATTAGGAGAACACACAACACATTAGAACAAAACAGACATCTAGGTGGCTGAATTTCATACTTCTGGAAATATAAAAACATCTGATATTGCATGATAATATTGCATGGTAGTCAGGAAATAATTATTAGGTAAATCACATATCTCACTTAACGTAATAAAAGTGCTTTCCCCAAAGGGAAATTTTTGGGGAAAAAAATTAAATAATATCATTTAAGAGAATTGAGAGGAGCTGATTCTTTAATTGTAGCTTGATTGTATCACTTTTGCCATTTTCCAAATATTTTCCCATAGTTGATTTGAGCCTGATAACAACCCCCAGGGGGGAAATAGTTACGTGTTACAATCTACATTTTATGGAAGAGGAACTAAGATGTGGAGACTTGAAGAGCCTTGTCCAAAACAATCCAGTGAGTTAGTGAAAAGTCAGTTCTGGTATCCAGGTCATTTGACCATAACCCTGAAGTCAATGAGCCCCAGGATATTTTTGAAATTGCCACCAATTAATCATTTTCATAAAGTCCTATTTTCCTATATTGAGTTCACTTACGTTAGACTATATCTGTGTGACTATAACAGCAAGACAGTGAATTGTCTTTAATATATTAAAAGTGAACATTGTTTGGGAAAACAAAGCCTGCAATTATCTGCCCTCGTTTCCAAGGCAGGCAATAGCTGGCCTTTTTTAGGATACTTAGACGTGTCCTAAGGTTGTGAGACATCTCCAGACTGAGCCAACTCTCTCTTTTCATTCCCACAGAGTTGACACCAGTCCCACACACAACCCTATCCTCTTGCAATCAACCCTCAAGAGCTGTTCAGGCTTGTCTGTGGCATTCTGCTTGAGCAGTTAATACTGTGTTTCCCCCAAAATAAGACCTACCCATAAAATAAGCCCTAGCAGCATTTCTAAGCATGTGCGCAATATAAGCCCTACCCCAAAAATAAGACCTAGTGATGGGCGCGGCTATGCAGCGGATCTGCACAACCCACGCATGTCTTCGAGGAGCAGTAAAGAAGACCAGCAGCCCTTCTCATCTGCCCGATGGCAGCTGTATTGCTCGACATGAGAGGTTGGGGCCAATGGTTCTAAAGGAAATAGAATCGCAAGAAATTCAGGATGGAATTCGGGGTTTGGAGAGTTGTGATAATGTTCCAGAAGAAGACGACTTAACTATATTTGAATAAATGTATATTGTTGGACCATACTTAAAAAAATAACACATTCCTTGAAAATAAGCCCTAGGGTGTCTTCTTGAGGAATAATAAATATAACACCCTGTCTTATTTTCAGGGAAACACGGTAGTTTTTTGGAGCAAATTTAGCCAACCCCTCCTCTGCCTCCTCAGGTACCCCAGGTCCCTAGCTCATCACCTTCTCCAGGGCCATCGTTCTCATCCATCGAGCTGCAGACTTTGGTGGACGCAAGTGAGGTAGAGGAGCCGCCATGCTGAGAGCTCTGTGAGGGGACAGGAACAGAGAATAAAAACTGGGTCAGACTGCCCGCGTCTCCATCGCTATGCACAGCCCGGAACCTCGGGAGATAGCTTCGCCCACTACCAGGGAGGATTTATTTGGTTGTAATGCTTGGAAACAGAGGTCCTTGGGATATTCCATTAGGGCCACATCTTCCTTCCTCTCTCCCTTTTACTAATAACAGGTTGTGGTAACAGGATCAGGCTAATTATCGTAAACTTGAATGTTCCATGACTTCTTATTCCTTTTTCTCAAAATTAGCATCCTCCAGCCCACAGTTTGGGTTTCACAGATTTCAGGCATCTCACCTCACTCTCTTCCACAGTCTACCGGCAAACAGGCCTCAAAGTGGCACCATTCTGATCCATCCACTATTTCATTCTAGTCTTACAATAGAGCACAATTTCTCTTCAGGTTGTCTTTTATAAAATATCCTAAGAACCAAATACTCAGCCTTACCACAACTTCAGGAGAAAGGTTAAAGAGTGGGTTTGTTAATTCCACTTTTGAGGTAAAGACACAAGCACTGAGCAAGTTACCAGGTTGTTAAATGTTACATGAAACGTCTGAGGTAAAGACAATAATGAAAGCCTAGGCCTGGTGATGTCCTCATTATCATTCATGAATTTTGACCCAAGACCCACGAGAGCAAACAGGGTAACAACTGCATTAGAGAGCTCAGAGGACGAAACAATACCAAATATTTAATATCCTGACTGGCTGGCTGCGGGGCAGTACTTTAACAATGGACGTTACTTTAACAATGAATTTTTCCAGCTCTGCATCTAGTTCTTGAGAAAACAATTTGCACATTTCCATGCTAGTTCTAAATAGTGAACACAGCTTGTCCTAAAAGATCTTCCTTCTGTTTCCCTGGGTTAATCCGCGTGGTTGGCCTGACGGGAGGCGGTGAGGGGCGGCAAGGGCTCGGGTGCCGGCTGTCTGTGGAGCAGAGAGAAGGGAAAGAGCATCTGTAGTTGAGTTAACAATGAAGAGGTGGCGAGAAGCAGCCTTGACCTATTTTTCCTCTGCTTACCTGTGTCCCTTCAACCTCCTCCCCACTCCATCCAGCCTTAACTGTGCACAAAGTGGGAGGGAAGAGAGATTTTATATAATTTCATTGCGCCCAAGAGTGTCCTGCACAGGACATGCAAAGATTTTAGTTTTCAGTAAACAGATGAATACAGTTGGGGAAATGCTACCCACATCCCTGCAGGGCCATTTATTTGAGTCAAGCAGCTGGGTGTGACTAACAAGAGCATGTCCCGCTGGCGGGCCCTATCCAAGCTGACAGTTGACACCATGGGGATGGAAGTTAAAGTAAACATTATAATGCATCTGCTTTCCCATAGAACATTCTAGAAGTTGTGTGGTTATTCTGGTATACCCCTGATTGCCACACAGTTTGTGTGATGTGCCCACTATTTTCCAATGTCATAAAAATCCCCCCTCAATAAGCCTGATGACTTGAGCTGTGTTTCCATCTTCTCTCATCCAGCCACCTTTTGTGACCAACAGCACACATTTGCCACAGGGCAGGCTGGAAAGAGGGATTCTGATCCTGGAAAGAGGGATTCAGATCGGAATGCTGAAACAGAGATTTTCTTAGTGTGACACTAACCGTGTATTCATAACCCCCTCTGTCGAAGGGACTGTAAACACATGAGCTTCCAGGCCACGCTCTGCTGACTTTAATGGCTGGGTGTCTGTTTATGAAAACCTTGTATTTATTATATTGCAATATGAGGCTGAGACAAGGCAGATTTATTATGAAGATGACTGGAGAAAATAAACATTAACATAACCCCATTTGAGGAGAAGGTGTGTGTTTTCCAGAACAGTGAGATCCTTCATCCCTTGTGTCATTGTTTTTGCTGTAGACATAATGGTCTTCCAAGCCAGAAAGGCACTAAGTAAATGTCTAAAGTGTAGACCTTCTCTTCTGGTCCTTGAACTTCTTCCAGCAGCATCACAAATGGTGTTTAATAATGTAGAAACATTGTGGTTTGGGGTGGCAGGTGCTGCCTTGTCATGTGGTATTTTAAATTTTAGAATACAAAGACACATTCTTCCATCAACACCCAAATGAATAGACCAGCAGTATGCTTCCTAGCAAAGATGTCTACAATTTAGATACTCAAATCCAAAAGCTTATTCTTTTAATAAGAACATCAGATATTCAATACAGAGCTCTGATTCAAAGTATACGAAAACATCTTTTAAACTGTAACTTCCTATAAACTTGCTGGATATTATTCACTAACTGCCTTATCCACTAAAGAATTGCATTTTCAACAGTGCCACCAAATGGCTGATACCCTGAGCTCTTGCCACAATGCCAGCTGTGTTTTCTCTGCTTTATGAACAAAAACTTCTCAAGGTTTCTAGGCTCTGGTTTTTTAAAAAAATAAGTATAGTTAATACAGGTTTGCTTATGTTTATGACTGCTTATTCTCAACTTTGTGCTTTTGCAAATGTATCCCAAGCCATTTCAAATTTCCTGCTGTCTGAGAGTAACAGATGATGGACAATTTTAAGAGAAAAACATATTTGCTGACAAGCAGGGTAACTCTGAAAAATTAAAAGTTCTCATTTCATTTATTATGCTGAAATAGTGTAAAATAAATGTATCAAACTTCGAATGGTGTTATGTCTTCTTTTTCTCAAAGAAGTCAGATAGCTAACGAATGACTATTTTTCCAAGACAATGGCCATTCGTGGACTCACAGAATTTCAGGTACTGGGACGGACCTTAAGTATTATTACCTATTCCACCCACTTCCATCCAGAGACTAAATTCCCCTCTGCGGAAACCTCAGCTGGCCATCAGATGGCTTCTGTCCGAACACCTCCAGTACTGAGCACTCTGCTTCCTGAGGCAGCTTTTCATTGTTAATTGGAAGCAAAGTATAGGAAGCCCTACTTTAAGTTACGCTGAAATCATGTCCCTCTGCAATTTCCATTTATTGGTCCAATCTCTCATCTCTATAATCACCCAGTCCAGGTCTAATCCATTTATCCCAAGTTCTTCCAGTACTTGGAAATAGCTATTGGGCTCCTTCTGTGTTTTCTCTTTTTCCATTTGAACGTTACCAGTTTCTCTGGCTGACTGTCTTGTCATGGGGCAGGACTCCACGGCTGTGGACTCCTCACACCCCTGTGGACCCACGCTAGCTGTCAATATCTCTCTTTAAAGCTGGTGCTCAAAAGTGAATGCAATAGTCTAGGTGTACTCTGACCAGCACAGAGCAGAGAAGAATAGAGTTTTCTTTCTTTCACATCCAAAATACTACAGATGAAGCCACAGTATTTTAAACTTACACTGAGCTCACAGGTGTGTAATGTCTCCTGGATCTGTATTTGAGAGGTGGTTGTTTTAGACCGCATCCAGTACTTCCTATTTGTGCATGTTAAACATTATCTTTATTACATTCGTATCTTTCCAGCCTGTTGTTTTTTAGATTCTGATTTGGTCACCTAACGTTTTTGCTCTCTCTCCCAGTTGAAGTCATTTCAGGAATCAGCGTGGCTCTTTGAGTGTGGCTGTTACTAACCCATCTAAATACACTAACTCGAACCTTGCTGGAATGTGCTGATTATCATCCATAGTTTGATTGAAGGATTTTGCACATAGTGAAGGAAAAATGTGTAGGTTCTTGTTCTTCAGAATTAACCTAGTGAGACTCAACGGCCTTTGTTTATGACCAACAGAAGCTGAAAAGCCCACCTATACTATTGATTGCTTATAAAGGAAATCGATTTACCTATTTAGTTTTCTGAACATACACACCATTTTATAGTCTACATGCTGATAAGATTTTATGTTTGCTTCAATTCCAAGGCATTTGAGTGTACAGTACGAAACGTACAGTTGTTTCAGAATTTAAGGCAATTAGCTGCTCTGAGAGATGTTGTGACATTTTAAATATCATCACCCCCAAGCTGATTTAATGGGAACCATTTGGGCAGGTTGCCGGCACCTGGCTGCTTTTATGGCACACCTTCATAAAAGCACTGCCCTAAGTAAGAACACGTCCTAAGTGTGGTTATTTAGCTTGGGATCATATAACAGATGGAGAACATATCACACCTTTGAAGTAAGTGAGAAAGCTGACATAACAGCTCTAAGCACATTTTACCAAGACGTGGCTGATGACTATGTACTGAAAAACAGCTCATTTTAAATGGTATGAGTTAACTCCTGTCATTTGTATAAATGTTGTCACTCATCTGGGCTCCACACTGTACAGAGATTTTGAAAATATCCAATTGATAAAACTGATCTAATAAAGGTAGAAAATCTCCCCAGATAACTTTAGCTTTGGCTGGATAATTGTACTTTTGACACTTCACATTTTGTCATGGCATATAGTTATCACTTTGTTGAATTTATACTGATTTGGAAAATGGTTACAAAGAATTTAGAAATCAAGTCGTCACTGTCATATCATTGCTGGATCAATTTTATAAAGGAAACACAACCAATAAATATTTAACAAAGTTGTCTTGGTGATCATGACTTTACAAAGTCTACAGAATCTCTCACGATGACCTCATGTAACAAACTTAAATAATAATCTTGGTGTAGAAAGCTTCAATTCCATAGGGTTCTATGTGATATAGAAAAGCCATACATTTATTTACTTCCCAGGTGGGTATGGAATAATAAACTGACGGCATCAATCTGCAATTACTAATAAGGCTCCATTATTTGAAACAAGGCACAAAGGGAACTCCTTTTTCCAAATTCCTTTGTCTGCCCTCTTCATAAGATATGTTCAACCTAAATAAAGTTTACAGCACAGACAAGCATGAACATAACTAAGAATGAATACTGAAAAATGTAAAATGTTGTCACAAAGATTTGGTTACATCTTTTGAAAGACTGAAGAACTGCTACTCATGAAGTTGGTTTACTGAGAGGAAGAGAAAATGAAAATGGAAACAATGGTATTACATCTATGTTAGTGAAGCAAAAATAAATAAATTCAGTTACAACTAGGTCTACACTTGCCTCTACCGTCCAGTCACTATACTCAGGCCAAGATGTATGAATTTGTGATCTGAGCCATTTGTCCTGAAGAGACTGTACCACTGGGTAGCCACATGCCTCCTCTCATGAGTTACTCTTCATGACATCATAGTTTGGAAGGGGGCCAGGAAACCATCTAGTGTATTTACTTTGGATAGAATAATTTTTTCTATGATTTACTTCTCAAATGCGATTCTCAATCTGTAATGAGGGAAGCTCATGATTCTTCTAGGCACCTTCTACATTTTATTTTAAACTCTAGTTATATTAAGGAAGTATAGGCTGGGTGTAGTGGCTCACGCCTGTAATTCTAGCACTTTGGGAGGCCAAGGCAAGAAGACTGAGCTCAAGAGTTTGAGATCAGCCTGAGCAAAAGCAAGACCTTGTCTCTGCAAAAAATAGAAAAATTAGCCAGGCGTGGGAGGGCATGCCTATAGTCCCAGCTACTTAGGAGGCTGAGGCAGGAGGATCACTGGAGCCCAGGAATTTGAGGTTGCAGTGAGCTATGATGATGCCACTGCACTCTAGCCTGGGCAATAGAACAGAAAAAAAAAAAAAAAAAAAAGAAGAAGAAAGAAAATATAAACACAATTTGGAATTTTATAAATTTGGAAACATTCCCTCCAATTATATCATTATTGCTAGGGATATTGATTGATTATATTTAAGTTATAGAAATAATAAAAAGAACTAATTAAAGTAAACTATAATTTTAAGATTAAACTAATCTAGTAAAAATGTTAGATTTAAATCCAGAATTCTGAACTTCTATAATAAATTTAATGTGAAATATTTTTTTCTAACCTGACTAGCAGAATTTTTTCTCTTCCCTTATATCATATTATGAATGAAATAGATTATGATTTTTTGTTCTAAATTAGAGTTGGGGAATCAAATATTTTATTATTATTTATTTAATTAATTTCATTATGTTTTTAAAATTTTATGTGTTAAATTATCCAGTGATTTAAAAATAAATAGCTTATATACATACACACACAGACATATACACATACACAGGCACATTTTTTTTCCCCGCAAATTAGATGACCTTGGGAAAAATGCCTTCAGAGCCAGAAGACATCTAGTATACTTTTAAAAATGCAGGTTAATTTTTTTTCAACCAGTTACCAGTATGTCTGACAAATTCATCCTTAAGGCAACCTTGAGAGGAAGATATATTACTGATTTTAATGCAAACAACTAAAACAGAATTCTTCATCAGATAATCTTATTTTGTTGTTACTGCCAGTATTTTATACTTTATTTGTCATGTGGTACCATTCTGCAGTAACTCAAGTGTCACTTGCTAATGCTAATTACAACACAAGAATGCCATACACGTGATTATGACAGTACCCCTGACCCCACACGGTCATTTTACTTTCAGTGTTTGTTTATCAAGCTTTCTGAAAGAAACTCACTGAACAACACAGGCAGTTTTTCCTGTTTATTATATAGTTATTCTAAGGTGTTAGGCGTCACAAAGGTAACTTCAAGAGGAATAACATGGTCCAGCGTGAAACACAAAGTACAACATTTTACAATGAAACCACAGCACAAAGTGATGGAACTTTCAAAACTGGGTAGTTAAATGAAACATTTCATCAACCCTTAGTTCTGTAAAACTCTGCTGATGGCCTCGATGGATGGATTTAAAAATATATTGCTGTTTAAAACATTTTAACACCAACTGGTTTTTTAAGAGAAGAATATACATCCAAGCAACTCAAACTGTAAGCAGAAAGTATGTAACTTCTTTATAAAAAGTGTATCCAAATTTACAACATTCATAGTGTATTTCAAAGTAAAGAGTCCTTAGAAAAAATAAACTCAATTCTTTGCTTGTTGAAGAGTACGAACTCCTCAAAAAGAAATCACAAGAAAATTAACATTCATAGTTATTTGCCTATAACCTTCAGATATCTACTACCCTGTCTTCAAAGACATTTTGTGGCCATATATAATACAAACACTCATGTATTACATGCATCACTTATACTATCTTGGAATTTATCCATCATCTTTACTAAAATGAACCACATTTTAAAGACACCATATGTCATGCACCCTTAAAATTTATGGTGAGGGCCTCTGATTTCATACTTTTTCCACATGCATTACAGGCACGAAATTACAAGTATTTTTCAGCTGACAGTATAACACACTATATCAGGCAACTGGTATGTTGTATTCAGTATATCTCTAATTTTCACACTATACCTCTGTGGGATATCTCAGTCAAATACAGTTGTCACTAGCATGCACAATTAGAGATGCTACCAAGGCTAATGCAAATATGCATAAATGAGCAACAGTATGCATATGGAATAAATTCATTCAGTTAACATTTTCAAGTGTATATATATTTATGTAGATATATACACACATATAAGCAATTATATTCAAAATTTGTCAATAGTTTAGAATAGTGTTTTGAAAGAACATACAGAATTGCCTTAATGGTTATCTGGCTTTGTTATTAAATTTACTTCCAATCAAATATACTCTGAATTCTCTTTTATTTATGTTTCAACATAATATTTGACTGCTCACAACTCCACGTTTCTTTTTTCGTGAATATTGATTGACAATCACTACAAGTCACTGACACAATAGAAAAAAAGAATCAGAGTATTCAATCATTTTAATAATTGAGCACCAATACATAACAATATTAAACATTAATGTGTACTTATATTTAATAGTTAACATAATATTGGATTTGACTGGATTTCAAATGTTTTGTTTATCTGGATTTCAATTTTTTTTTGATAAATCACTACATAGGAATATTTGGAACCATTTGCCATACTAGTTTAGCACACTGCTCTTGAACTTAAATGTGCCCCAACTAATATGTCACAGAGTAACACTTTATGACATGAAGATTTCACATCATACAATTCCACAAGAGCCAGTAACTTATAAGGCTGTATCACAAATACCATACTTTACTATTTATGGTCTGTACACATACACAAATACATAAGCATACCTACATACACACCAAGCCCGGCAAATTTACATAAATACCCACACACCTGTATAGATATATGGCCACATATGAAAAATTTAGCAGTCCACTAGTTAAAATATATGCAATTATTTTTCAGGAATATTATTCTACATTTTCATTCACTTTTATTAAGAAACGTAGCTTGTAGAATTCACTGTTTTTAAGTAGAAAAAGAGCCCAATCATGTATAGATCTGCAATGGATGCAACCAGAATACCCCTGCTGGTTAAAGTAGGGAACACATACAGCACATCAATGCTGGTTCAAATGTTTTTAGAAAATGTTATTTGGTTTCTTAATATTTAGATGAGCCAATATATGTTCCCTCCTGCTTAGGTGATTAAGCAAGACAAAGAAGAACATGCCATGTGGCTTTTAGAGCCACAGTCTTTTGAGTTCATATTGAACTTCACACTTTAAAATTTTGCATTTCTAAAATGCTGAAAGCAGGGGAATATTTCTAATATCTTTTTCTATAATGTCTAGGTCAAAGAAAAAAAGTGAGTGCAAATGAAAAAGTGTCAAACTTTCGGCTATACCATGATGTCTTCAAAACACATTTAAGGATTACCAAAAAGACAAAAAATGCATGGCTTTTGCTGAAGTGCTCTCCTGCTCAGTAGAACAACTTTAAAATTCAGTGCCTAATTTTTTTATAAAGAATTCTATAAGTAAATCTTAAGTGCCTATAAATCACCAATTCAGTTTCACCAATGAACTGAAAACTTCTGGTTTGTTGCTAAGAATTTTTTATTTCTTCTTTAGTGTAATAGAATTATGCACTGCATAGAAAGAGATCTCAAAGTCTATAAATGGTGTGGTGTTTCAATCTCTGAGGGACTTTAGTTTCAAAAAGTAAATGATATATATAGCCCCTGAACAGTCCTTTAATAAAAATCATATGTTCAAAAGATTAAATGCTGGAGAATAGCATTTCCCTTGGAACTGCTTGAATGGAAAGTTGGCCATGATATCTATCGGCAATTAGTACAAGTCCAGTTTCTTTTTGCCGTGTCTAAACAAAGCCAGGGGCTTTATATCAATTGGCAATATCTGCCACTTATCCAGAACAAATAGCATTTATTGAGTCTTTCTAAGCAGTAGTTGTCCATAAGATTGACAGGGCAGGGATGTTAAAATTATTGGAATTTATTTTTGTTCTGGACCATCTGACCCCACCAGATTTAAATTAACCGTTCCACTGCTTTCTTTGCATTTTTGACAGTTTAGTCAAATACATACTAATCTTTTATGGACTCAACTGTATTAAGTAATGCATTTTACAAAGACATAACTAAAACAGACACCAGCATAGGCAACCTCACAGATGTTTACTGTTTCAGCTAAAACAAAGCAGCCTTTTGATCTCAGCAGGAGTCTCTGGTCATTTCTATTGGAAACAGTTTTAAAACCTGAAGTCTGGAACAGGTATTATTATGAACTGTTCTTTCAAGATGGAATGGTTCAGTTTGCAGTTCTCAAATAACCTGCCAGAGAAGTGTCTTTCTCTCCAACAGACAGGATAATGAGGCACTAATTATTATAAGGCTAAGTTTTCAAATGCTGTTAGATTGCCTGGACGTTTCTTCTTCTTCTTCTTCTTTTGGTTGGAATATTTTATTCACTTGTAAAGTGAGATGGTAACATATGTAACTACAAACCAGATGGTAAAATTTGCTAGTTGAACAATTTATCAAGGAGATAAATCAATAACATTTAAAACAGTGTATGACAACTGAACTTCTCTCCATCTTGAATCAAACGTTTTTAAATTCAGTTTTCAAGCAAAATTTGGAAAAAAAAATCATGTAAAATCCTCCAAATGGCATCAAACATTTTTAATTTATCACCTACTGAGATATGTCAAGCCTGGAGAATATCAAAAGCATGCTTCACAAGTCTTATATTGTTAGTGTTTGAACTAGTAAAAGTAAATGATCACTAGGCTATGGCTTAAATACAACAGACCATACACATTAAATTAAGTTTTAACATTCAGATTTTAAAATAATTATTTTATTTCTAAGCAAAGCTGACTATAATGTTTAAAACAGAGGACTAGAAGAGCAGAATTAGTAGGTTAATGTTTAACAACGTGTTATAATTATAGACTTACTTGGTTTAACACAAAAGGAGTTTTGCATATGGAAATTTCCAAAACACAAGCAAGATCCAGGATTTATCAGAATGGAGATTTGAATATTCTGGGCCTGATTTATACAGCACCATTTAAGTTAATTTTGCTTTTCAAATAGATTTTTTGAAAAAAGTCCAGACAAAATTTTTTTAGCTCTGCATGTGAGAAAAAAAAAAAATCCTAGCTTAGCCTTCGCACATTTGAAAAATTACATAAATGATTATAGTCCATTGAACATGAAGAATATTATAGCAATGCCATTGGACAAGTTTTTCATGTTGGCATCGAACTTAAGCTATTCTTATGCTGTTTCCAATCAAAGATAACTTTAATAAAAAATAAAATTTACTTGACAACAAAAACAAGGAAAGTTCCTAAGGCTTTATTTTAGAGTCTTCATGAGATGTGTTCTTGTCATGAATTTTTTTTCCCTAAGATATACCAATTCATAAAATGATAAGTAGCTTTTTCTACTATTCAGGAAGAAAAAAAATCTAACTGAATACTTCTATTATTTTTCAATCCAAATTTTAAAAAGAATATAACTTTAAGAAAAAAATGCCTGCTGGTACTATTTAATATGCTTTATAGAAAGTACAGAAAAATCTATATGCCTACTTATGATTAAAAAGATATTCCATCTACAGAAATTTTGACTCTGTACTGCTGTTATGTCATTAGCATGTTCCTGTACCCCATTTGGGGTTCACATATGAAATTCATCTAGAGCCAGGCCTGATACGAAAATCTCAGCAATTAAAGCCGTTTTGTGTTCAAACTCTCCCCAACTAAATCAATGGAGGAGACATTTAGAAGAAAATCTCTCCTTCAAGGATAAACATCATGAATATAAAATATGCCTACATATTTACTTTAGTATGATTTGTTCTTTATCACGTCAAGGTATGCAAAACTCTTTTGTGTATGTTGCTGTTAGACTTTTGCTTAGGAAATGTGAAACCTTCACCCAATCACAAACCATATACATTGCTCCATTGTCTCTTTTACACTGAGTCTCCTACTGAATCCAAATCATCCGAAGAGAGGGGACGGTACAGGTCCTGAAAGATGAAGGGCGGTATAGATTTGTTTACTTGGCTTTTCTGGGTGCCCTGTTGCTCTCTTGGGAGCAACAATGAATGGGTATCCTTTGATTTCTAGTATTATTAGACCACTTAACATCACCAACTTGGGTTATGAGAAAAAATAATAATAGAGAAACCATCTAAGCAGACAAAATGGTGCTGATTTCGCCTTCTTGGCAAGAAAATGCTGCTTGGCCTACTCATGAAGTTTTGCCTTCAAGCGTGCCCATCTGAGTTTGATGGCCCTTGAGGTCTGTCAAGGCCAACTCTGCTACTAAGAGTCTAGGCAATTCCTCCTTGAACACTTCCTTTGCATTCTGGGCAGAAATGGAACTTTCTTAATTCACAAAATAATTTCTTGGGAGCCCCAGCTGGCATTCAACAAATTCTGGTCCCAGAACATCAACTCGAGCATTGCATTTGCACGGAACATCAACCCAACAAGAATTGCTTTTTCAAAATTTTATGTTTGGACAACAGAAAGAGTGCAATATTCACCCCCCCCCCAATCCCTTCCCAGTGCTCTTTCTCTGTTCTCCAAACACTCAACTCATCACCTCCTCTCTTCTTCCCTCCCGCCCCTTCCTGCTACTAGATCTCTCTGCTGGTAGCCAGGCAACCAGCTCAGCTCTGCAGAGCGTCTAGAGTTGGCTTTCTTCCTATTTCGTACCACCCACTCCTCACATCATCTGACTGATCAGATAATCCACAAAAGTCAGGGATGTGGGAGTATAATGGGGAGCTTCATTCAACCTACACAACGCAACACATTTCTTCCTGATGGATTAAGAAATGGGACCAAAAAAAGTTCATGGGTGGGAAAAGAGCCTCCAAGATCTGCTTCTGTGACCAAATGCTTCTAGACAGCAACTTAAATAACTGTGCTTTGGAAAAATAGGTTACTTGGTGCATCGCCATGAATATGTTTATGGAGAAAAATGTCTGGCATGCAGACTCTTATTGTGTAAGATGATTCTAAAATGTCAAAAGAGGTAACATGAAAATAAGATCTTAACAGAAGAAAAAAAGCTGATCAAATCATCATAATTAATACAAATAAAAATATAGATTTTCTTATTTGTAAAGAAACTAGTCAAATGTCTCAGTATTCCTTTTAAGAAAATAGCTTATGTTCTTGTATTTTAAAACGGAGTATGGAGCGTGTTTGTGTGTGTGTGTGTTTGTGTGTGTGTGTGTTGCGACAGGGTGGTGGCAGTCAACTCATTTTCTTGGCCATGTTGCTAGGCAACAGAGAAGGGAAAAAATAGAAGTAGCTACTGTTTTCCAATTTGCAATAAAAAAGAGTTAATTTATTCTTTGAAGTGTCTTCTTTTAGCACATGCCATCTTTCACTTATTTCAGTATTTCCTGCATAGGAGTATAGCCAACCATTTGAGAAGAACATTAACCAAATTTGAAACAGGATCAGTTTTTAGGGATATTCTAGGCCCATTTTAACTGGGAGGGCTTATTTGATGCAGTTGCCTACACACCAAGATGAAAGCTCCTCTCGTTAAAGCAGCTGGGAACGTCTCCATGCACTGACATGGTACATGGATGGGGGATGTTCATTTATGGCTTAAATTCAAAAGCTTGGAAACTGAACCATCTTTGAATATATCCAGTGCCCTGCTCACAATATGTGCTTAATAACTGTTTTCAGATGGTGATAAACCCTGTGTCCCCCTAAAACAAATGGGATTGTGTTTTCTCTCAAGTACAGGGAGTGCTATGGTAGTTTAAATGGCAAAATGAAGAATCTATAATAGATCCACACCTTATAATCATTTCCCAAGTGCTAGAAATGTTAATTATATAAGCCAGTGGCCACACAGTTGGATGGAAATTTCTTGCCTCAATTGGACAAAATTATTGTAAAGCAGAGAACAAAGAGAGCAGAAGAAGGACATTCTAGCCTCATTCTACCAACAAAGGGACATTTAAGCAAAGCCTCACACCCCAAGATGGAAGTCTCCAAGGCAAACAGGAAGGGAGAGAAGCTCCCATCTGTAGCAGAGATTCCCAATCACTCTTAATCTCAATAACTAAGCATTAGCTATACCAATAAATCCTGAATCTGAGTTTAATTAGCTCAGACAATAAAGAGGGATTTCTATGTGAGGTGTACTCTCCAAGACAGACACTTTAAGAGACAGAATATTCTCTGAAAGAGGGCCCTTCCCATGCCATACCTAATGGCTGTCCCTTGGAGCCTTGCTGGGTAACATTTATAACAAAAGAATGACCACACCAATTCTATCTAAAGGCCTATCCTTGAGTGGAGAAAGAGTTGGTGTGGTCATTCTTTTGAGTTCACTAAGGATTTCTGTACATTCAAATGCCCAATCAGACTGTGGCCAAGAAGAAACCACAGTGAAAACACCCACATGGAACTAGAAGTATTGAGTTTTCTATCTGGAAAGAAGCTCTGTTTGTTTTTTCAACTGAGGCCCAGAAAAGATAATAGACTCATCAAATATAACAAAGCCATTGAGTGGACAAGCTGGTGCCAAACTCCAGGCTTCATCAAACAAACCAAACAAGCTCAACTTAATGCTAGGAGAACCAGTGAAGAAAGATAACAAAACCTAAATATTTGGTGCCACGGGCTCTGAAGGAACCAGGGACCGACTGAGTCTCCCTGCTCCCCACTTTTAGACAACTGACGGTCCTGGTGGCCTAAAGATACAACCTGGGCAGTAATCTTGAAGAAAGGGCCCTCCATCTTGGATGAAGCTTAAGTTATGGAACTTAGAAGCTTTATTTTTAAACACATAATAAAAGGAACGAAATTCAAGAGTCCAGTATTTGAGTACAGTAGCCTGCAAAAAGTCGTTTCTTATTAAAATATTGGGTGAGCACCATCGTAAAACCTCCTAAGAGCAACTTAGGACAATCTCCCACTTCTGAAATCAGCACCATGAAGGGCCTTCAATTTCTTCCACTGTACCTCCCTCCCTTCTCCCCTTCCCGCTCCTTTCATTCTTGCCTTGTTGCTACTGGAAAAGACAAACAATGCAGGTTGTGAAGGGATGAGAACAATAGTTCTTCCATCTTGAAAGAAGCACTGCTCTGCACTCCCTTCCTTAGCGTGGAGAAGCTAACACTGTTTCCAGTAACTTTTTCACTATGGTCTCTAAGCTCAGCCAAGTTCTCCGTTATTACCCAAGAGGCTAAAAATAAACGCAAGTAATGATGAAAGAGAAGGTGCTTGATGTGAGTTTCATTCACAAAAATACAGGACGAATGTCCCCACCCCCCGCCCCGTGGACCCTACGCTGCTCTGGGACACTCCATGCCACACGCACCTCCCACCAGGACCCTCTTCCCGCTGTTACCAGCACTTCTTCTTGTCCCGGTGGTCAATAAGGATAGCTAATGAAACTCATCACAACCATGAAAGCTTACAAACCGGAGCTCATGAAGTCTGTGCATTCAGAACAAAAAGAGGAGGGTATTTAAAAGTGAAGCAGCCAAGGCACATTCTTCTCACAGTTAAGATCTGGACAAGTTCACAAAGAAATTAAACGCCCTGAGTTCCAGCTACACCACAGCAATAATAAGTGACCCGCCTGCGGTCACCTCCTGCCCTGGCTTGGTCATCACCTAGAGACAAGCAGCGCTACTTGCGGGCACCTGTACCCTTCTGCACCGAGTTGAGACAGGTCTGAAACGGGCAGCTTGCTCATTGCCTTACCCTCTGCTTCCGCAGGCTTCCTGGGCTGGTGGGTGATGGGCTTGGCGACTTGCCTGAGCGCGGAGTAGAGAGCTGACTACCAGGGGTTCCATTAACTAGAAACACAAAGAATCACACAGAGAGAAAAAATGGCACGTTAAAGAATTTTCGTGACAAATCATCTTCTCCGAGAAATAAACAGTTAGAGAGGGGCATGGGCTAACACTCTAGACACCCTTTCATCTGTATCAACAAGAGCCTTGGGGAATAGTCTCCTTTAGAAAGTCACTGTTTTGTTGATCCCGTGTTTCATACAGCGGCAGGTTACAGAGTGATATTTTTAAAGGTACTCTTCACAACTTTCCTGATGAATTTATTAACGACGCCTTTAACTGTGCCAAACAGGGATTTCGGGAATGTGGGTAAGGTCCCGAGATACTTTCAACGGGATTCACCCCTAATTGCTTGGTTCAGCTGCCCAGTGCTGCCCGGCAGGAGTAGATTTCAGCACAGCTCACTGGTGACATCCCCAGTGACCTGATTAGCAGATCACTGTATTTCCATAATTAATACCTTACTTCTGGAAAAAGTTCCTGCGTCCACTGCTGCCCCCTCCATCACCCTAGCCTGATTCTGCTGGACCTGCCTTGAACAGGACAAAGTAACCGGCTACAGACGCCGAGGAGCCACTCACAGTTTGTCTCTGCTGCCACTGAAAAGAAAAGCTGCTTTCTACCAGGTTCGAATCACTGGAATTCTACTCGAGTCTCAAGAGTTTCATACACCACTCTCACTGAGCTGAATTAAAGCCCCGGAAGTCAAGTAAGCAGTTCTTTTCTCTAAGTAACATCACCTCTAACAGCAGGTAAAACACTTAAAGACATGATAAAGGATACATGCGGTGCCACTGTTTAACCTCTAAAAATGACAACACTACACAGGTTCCACAGTCAGTGAGGGAGAATGAGCCGGGACACACAGGCATTCCTGAGGGTGCATAATAAATGCTTTCCACGAGGGAGAGCGGCGATGCGTCTCACTTACCTTCTATGAGCTCTAACATGGACACCGTCTTAGTGTTGGACCTGACAGTAGCCAAGAGGTGCAATCTCGTCTCAGCACTGAGCCGAGCACCAGCCGGAGTGGGAACCGGTTGGGTTCGCTAGGGGTGGCTACGGCTGCTGCCAGAGCAGGCTGAATGAGATGCAGGATTCATCAGCAGATGCCTTTTCTGCGTAAGGCTGACGTCTCCCAAGCAGCAGTGGGAGGTGCGGGTTCTGTCTTAGGCTACATCAAAGGTGTCAATTAAGCCTTGTGCCAACGGAGGAGCCACCACAACCCCCACCCGGCTCCCTCCGGAAGCCCCTGTGCTCTCGGTACTTTGCACTGAATCATAATGAGGTGCCTCTGGGGGGCAAGAGACCCAGTGACTCATGTGAACATGGAAATGACAATGACTCTCCTGAAGCCTGCTATCTACCAGGTGATAAGAACACCCTCACAAATTTCAGGAGCAAGCTGCAATGTTTATTGATTTATTTTCAGACAGGATGTTTTCACGAAAACTTACAGCCCATGAAGGTGGGAAGCTCCTTGTTTTGTCATTCCCTCCAAAGACCTTAAAAAATGTCACACGCCCCGTGCTGCACTAATTTGTAGTTTTGCCTTGGAAATGTATTTAATGATTCCTTCTAAAAAAGAAAGCCCCCAAATTATAGGTTTTTGTTGTTGCTGTTGTTTGGGTTTTTTTTTTTGCAAAGTGCAATGGAAAGCTGAGACTGCTTTAATTTGCTTGTGCGCTGCAGTCCTATCTGTGCCAAACGGGCTTCACGCTCCGGCCTCACCACAGAGGACTTACCGGCAGGGGGCCTCTAAGGAAAGGGCTCCAAAATAGGCGAGGACTACAGAGATCTGAGCAGAGGCAGAATCTACAACGAGAGAGGTAAGGGGTGCCCTGCTGGTTGGCTGCAGAACATGTTTTATGAATATGATATTTCCTTTGCCCACTTGTATTCTACTTTATGTCTTTACATCGTAGCAAAAGTTTACACGGGTTGGGAAAACAGGGAAGCCAATACAGTATTAACACTTTTTACTTCTGGGGCTCCAATCTTACCAAGCTAACAGACAAGGAAGAAAAAGGGCAAGTGTGGACTCACAGGAAAAGAGTCTTAGGAATACCTTGTTTAAAAAGCAAAACAAAACAATAAAAAGCCTGTATGTATTTAGTGAGCACTCATTATATGTGTGTCTCAGTTTATTGAAGACTTATTTTCTATGTACCAATCAATGCACTTAACCATATATATATATGCATGTATGTATTAATATATATATTTATGAACTCATTTAACTCACAATAACTCTGTGAGGTAGTCAGTATTATTTCCCCCATTTTACAAAGGAGGAAACTGAGGCACAAAGATGGATGAGCAATTTGACAAGAAAATACAGGCAGAGCCCCCAATCTAACCTAGGCAGTCCGAACCCTACCCTGGTACTGTCACCTTCCTGTACTGCACCAGCCTGCTAGCCTACAAGGAAACCAGAGAACTAAACTAGTGATTACAGTCAAGTATTCCCACAAGGGAAGTATTGGGTGCTGCTACTGGAATCCTAACGACCGGTGGGCTCGAGATCGGCCTGCCACCCTACAGAGAAGGCAATGGGTAGCGTCATTGGCCCGGGCAGGCTTGGGAGGCACAATGAAGGAGGGACCCCCTGTTTCAGGGCTGCATGTGGGAGCGGAGGCCAGTGCGGTATGTTGAAGAGACCTAAATAGTCAGAGGAGCAAGTCTGTGGAGTTGGAGGGGTTAGAGCACCAAGAGTGAGGTGGGGGCCAAATGGTGTGCAGGGTTTTAACATGCACGCTAAGAAGTTCGGTTTTTATCCAAAGGGCAATGAGAAGCTATGGAATGATTTTAGGCAGGAGCCGCAAGGCCTCACTTGCATTTTTAAAAGCTCTCCAGAGTTCTTGCCCTGTCGAGAACGGATTAGAGGAGAACGATACTGGGTGCAGGGACATCCCTTGGGCAAGTGTCAAGAATGCTGAGGTGGCAGAGAGCGGAGCACGTGTGTTCATCCTGTGGTAGAGATGCAGGTGTGGCTGGTCTAGGGTAGTGCCGGGGATGGAGGTGAATGGAAATGTTCCAGAAAGAGTCAGGAGGTAAAAACTACGGGACTTGGTAACTGACTGACTGAAGATGAGCTAGGCTAAATGGGAGCAAGTCTGGAAGGACATAGAGAGTTTGGGCACGTTGTACTGAAGCACCTTAGGTGACATTAATTCTGCAATGTAGGCTCATGCAATTTTTCCTGTTTTAGATGGAAACTGAGGTTCAGAGGAGTAACTTGCCCAAAGACAAACAGCTAGAAAGCGGCAGAGATAAAACTGGATCTCATTTGTGTCTTATTCAAAAAACTTTGCGCTTTTCCCATGAGTGGCCTGTCCTGGCACCTCAGGGCACCCCCAGAACGCTTGTCCCATCTGCAGGGCTCAGGACATCTAGGTTTCTTTCTCTACCACTACTTTATTGAAAGCCACAGGCTGAGTGCTTCTGCTTGCATTGCTGTCTCTCTGGACAAACGAAACCCAAGTGCCAAACAAGTCATTTACAATCAAGCAGTTCTGGAACAAAACCTGCCTCAAAGTTGGGAACAGCCTGTGTTCTTAGGGTCAGAGCTCTGCCCAGACTCTTCCTCTTAAAGCATTAACAACTTCTTAAAACGGCCCTTGACATCCAGAAAGCATTACACACCTTATTGTTGAATCACTGCTGGAATAAATAATTTTCTTTCATAAGTAAGTTTGACAGACGTATTGAGTTCACTTGTTTTCTATTCCATAACACCACAAGTCCCTAAGTGCCAATAAAAAGAGCTTTGTTACTTATTTAGTGGAACTTATTAAAATTCAACTTAAATTTCAGAGGCCCTTATTAAACAAATCTTTACCTTGAATAGGAAAAACTCAACTTAATAATATGGTTGTTGAGTAGCCAAGCAGATGGAACAACTAACTATTTCAATCTGAATTCACTAACCTCTGAATTAGTAAAGAACTCATCAGAACCACTGCCTTATTCTCAGGTCTGGTTTCCTTTGCTCAGATCTGTCTGAGTACATTTTGCTTAAATCCTAGTACTTCCTTGCTCTGCTTGTTACCTCTTGAATGAGAAGTGCTCAACTTCGGGATGGATTATTCACAGATATTGTGATGATCAATTACATAACTGGCCACCAAACTGCCATGGCAGAAATCTGATCTCAGCACTGACACCTGCCACTCCTGGTCCATAACCCTTTCTCTTTTTCAACTCAGCTGTCACTTAAGCCCATCAGGGATCCAAGAGCATTTATTGGTTACAGCACATTGTTGAATGATAATCCTCAGGAAGTGTCCAGTGTTACCTTTCCCTTCATCATTTCGGACAGCTGATCCCACTCTTTTTCACTAATTGGAGCCACAAGTCCAGGGTTGTATAATATAATGCATGTCACCCAATCAGCACATACAGCCCGCACTTAGTACATACTAGACTCTTACTGTTCCCTGCCCCTAAGATGCTTATGATGGAATATCAAGATTGGTTTAAAAATTCTATAATTTGGAAATACTTGGCTTACTTTGACAAAATTCCTTGCTCCTCTTACATGACTCTGGACTCGTGTGTATGCTAATTTAGGAACCTCTCTGTGAACATGAAGCATTTCTTCTCTTTACAGTTGCTTTCCTAAAAGTCTCAGGCACCAAGGGAAAGCTGAATGTTTTTAAGTGTCTCAAACTGGTCCTGAAGTCAGAGAAACCTCCAAGCCAGACCTAATTAAAAGGAGAGCAACGTTTTGGCCACAAAATCCACCTTGCGGTTCGCTATCTTGTCGCACTTAAGGCAGCTCATTTATTCTGGTGCTGCACTTAATCAGGATGAGCGGAGGCAGCGTGCCTGCATATATGAGCGTGTCCTTGGGTGTAAGCAGCGGCAGTCCGGGCACGTTGCCAGGGAGAGCTGGCTTTCAACTCCCTAATCAGGGAGGAGGCTGTCGCGTGCCTAAAAATCTCTTTACCCAGCCCTCGTCCATATCCTGCCATCTTATTGAGAAGGGAAAAAAAAAAGGGGCAAAAACCATACAGAATCAAGAAAAAAGAGACAGCTATCTAACAGAGGGAAGAAAAAGTGCTTTTTCCCTGCTTCTAGCTTCGTGGGTGCTCACGTTGTAGGTGAGGTGTAGCCCTCATTGACTCCACGTGTCTGTATTCTCTTCTTAAACTGAGATAATAGCTCCAGTTCGAAGAAACCATCTACAGAGAACAATGGGGAGGAGAGGTCACAGAAGAGAGGGGTAAAAGGACATGGCTCTGTGAACTAAGTTTTTTAATAAATATTTATACAAAAGGTTTTGAACCTCAGGGAATCAAGGCAACTCGAACAGCTGGGATTTCTCAATTCCTTCATGGGGTCAGCGTTTGCCTAATGGTCACCGTGACCTTGCAGTCACTGTGAATGCAAGAAGATCTGCTCTCAAGAGACCTCACCACCTAGCAGGGAGCACGTGCCCCAGCTATAGGCTGGGGGCGGAATCACCCGCAGCAGGACCTCAGGAGAGGGGAGGCCCTCAGAGGTGAGGTGCAGGGAAAGTTGCAGAGATCAGTGGGGCCAAACTGGGTGCATGGGACTGCTGAAGTGACATGGGTAGACATTTTAGGCCAAGTGACAGGAATAAAGGTAGGAGGTGGATGAGCCCAGGCACTATCTGGGGACAATTTAAATTAGAAGAGAGCACGGGTCCAGAGGAGAGGTGGGGGAAATGGCTGGAGAGGAGGACCGTCCTTCCCCTGAGAGCACGGAGTCCAGACTCTGCCTGGCAGACAGTTAGTCAGGGCAGCAGGCTGGACATCGGGCAGGTGCAAGGCGCCGGGCACAGAGGCTGGGAGGAGGCCAGCGAGCAAGCAGCGGCTGTAGCCTGTGAGAAATGGGAAAGTCCTCGAGCGGCGTGGAGGCCACGCTGGACGGAAAGGGAGCATGGCTGCAGCGCCGAGGAGGAGCCAGGGAGGCCGGCAACACACTGAATGTGCACGGGGAGGGGCGAAAGGAGTCAGAGATGATTTTGAATTAAAGAAAAAAATTAATTCAACAATTACAATGGTATCACCTAGAATTCCTCTGGTGGAAAATTGTGACATTTGTGGATCCCTATTAGCTGGGATCCAAGAAGAAGGGGTGGATATTATGGGGGCTACGGCACCCAGGGCTTGGGTGGAGGGGGGCCTGGGCCGAGCCCCACCCCGTCTGCGGCTGCAGGGCACCTCCCCGCGGGGTGGCGCCTGGCATTGGTCCTGGAGCATCCCACAGGGACGGCCGTGGGCGGCTCTCCCAGACGAGGCCGCTGCCTGCTGCCATCTGGTCTCGCCGCCTGAAACGGTTCCCTCGCAGGCTGCAGTGGTGTCCTCGCTGTGACCCTGTGACCTCCTTTCGGTTCTCATGCTACGTGTCAGCTCAGCTGGCCTCTTCCTCCATCTTGAAACTCTCTGCCCCTTGGACGTCTGTCCCCCTCCCGCCTCTTCTGATCTGCTCTTACAATCCTAGACATTACCCTCGGTTTCGTTTTCATCTTTACAAATCTCTCAGCGGGGAGTGGGGAGGTAGCTTACATTTCTATTATTATTATTTGAGACAAGGTCTTGCTGTGTCACCCCAGCTAGAGAGCAGTGGGTCATCATAGCTCACTGCAACCTCCACCTCCTGGGATCAATCCATCCTCCTGCCTAAGCCTCCCCAGTAGCTGGGACTACAGGTGCGTGATGCCCAACTAATTTTTCTATTTTCAGTAAAGACGGGGTCTCCCTCTTGTTCAGGCTGGTCTCAAACTCCTGACCTTAAGTGGTCCTCCTGCCTCAGCCTCCCACAGTGCTAGGATATTCCAAGGTCTCCCAAATATTTATTGTCAGCTCAAATCTCCTGACTCAAACACGGTTACTTATTGCTAATGGCCAACTGACACTTCCGAAGCACCTTGCACTCCACATGTCTAAAATGGAACTCATTCCCACCTCCCCTCCTCACGGGCACACCCTCTCTGCACCTCTGGTCACTCTCTCTTCCTCTGGCCTCATATCCAGCTAAAGTTTGGGTTTCCTTCCCTTTCGAAGTCTTCCCCTTCCCCAGTTGCTGTCCCAGTTCTGTCCAGACCATCTCTTTGCAGGAAGACTGTAGCAGCCTCCTAAGCCTCCCTGGGCCTCAGCCTTTCAGGTGTGGCGATCTTTTCTACCACTGTGCCACTGTTTCTAAAACTCCACTGTGATCTCTCATGGCCTTGCAAAAAATCCCCTTTCATCTCATAAACACACTTCCACGGCCCTGTGCACTGACCACAACCAACTGGGCTGCCCCCATCGTCCCCAGCCCTTTCCTAGAATTCTGTTCTGCATTTTTATTGAACTAGCAACTGGTCCCTAAACATACCATACGATTTCATGTCTTTGTACCTTAAGTCACATTGGGAGGGAACGCCCTCCTCCTGGCTCTTCTTAGACTAGCAGGATTCTTCAAGTTCCAACTTGTAAGTCCTTTTCTCTTGGAAGTGTTCTCTGCCTCTCTTAATGAGATCTAACCCCTGCTTCCTCTGGGTCACCGTGGCACTTTTCCCACTATTATAGGAAGCGGTATACAGTCATGCACTGCATGGTGATGTTTCTGTCAACATCAAATCACATATATGGCAGTGGTCCCATAAGATTATAGGACTGGATTTTTACTTTCCCTTTTCTAGGTTTAAATATGTCTAGATACACAAATACCACTGTGTTCCAACTGCCTGTAGTATTCAGTGCAGTAACATGTTGCATAGAGGTGTGCAGCCTAGGAGCAATAGGCTCTACCTGGTTGTGTAGTAGGCTGTGCCGTCCAGGTTTGTGTAAGTACACCTGTGATGTTCGCACAATAATGAAATTGCCTAATGATGCATTTCTCAGAATATATCCACATCATTAAGTGACACATGACTGTATTTGTTTGTCTCCCAGCTAGAATATATACAACTTGAAGGCAAGGACTGTGGCTTAATCATCTTTCTATCCTTGGGACCTAACACATGCCCGGAACACAGTAGATATCTAAGAAATATCTAATTGACCTGGGACAATAACAGTGAGAAGTTTACACAAGCAGCGGATATAGGGTGCCTCCCCCAAGGAGAGAGTAAGTCAAGATAATGGCCCAATGTTCTGAAGAGTACCTTTGGAGATACTGCTCGGGTGAGGACCAGGGGGTTTAGAGGGTGCAAACAAGGAGAATGGAAGGAGGGATGAGCTTTATATGCAGCAAGAAATGCTAAAATCACAAGGATGAATCAGCAGCCTCTACGATTTTCTTGATGCATTTGTTCTCCACATTTCCCTTGGTGCCTCAAAGCAAAAAGGATTCTCCATAGAAAAGTATAAGGCTGAATTCTCTACAGTAAAGGAAAAGACTGAGCTTAAAATTAATAAGCTAGCAATCTGCCTTTGGAGGTGTTTGATATAAATCAAAAGAATTTGACAAACTGGACTTGTGAGCTGATTAAAATTTTCTTTGCTTCTGCAGCTTTGATTCTTGTCTTATCTGCATATGCTGCATAAAACATTTTTATATAACTGTAAAAAAAAAAGTAAAATTTGAATAGCATGAATAAAAAGACTTCAGGATTTCCGGAGTCACGTACAAATAGGTTTTAAGCCCGGGGAGTGCGGGATGGTGGTTCAGTCAGCTAGAAGTTCATTAGTTAAGGCACTTGGCTTTTCCCTCTATCAAATGCTCGCCCTTGCATCGCCTGCACCCACATTGCTGGTCCATGGTGGGTTCTCAATGCATAGTGAATGAATGAACGGTTGTTGCCATGATTGTTTCTACTTTAACCTACATGCTTCTGAAGGGCAAGAAAGTGCATTAGCTCCTGCTTGAATCGGTGGGTGTGGGGTTCCCACAGAGGGCTCAGTTATGTTTGCCATAGCTTCTACAGACAGAGATTCTAAATACAGGGCAACATTCTATGCGAAAAAGTTGGTTATCTATCTAATAAAAATAAAAACTCTAAAACAAACAAAAAGCCCACAGTTTTTCTAAGGAATCCAAGAAGAAGTCACAATTTTGAAATCTGTAAGTATTAAGGAGGATTGCAGCAAAAAAAGCTTCAAGCTAGGGAAGCACAGGTTTCTTATACTTTTAGCATTAAGAAAATAGTATAAAGCAAAACTAAATGTTATCGGTCTTTATTAAAACCAAATTAATGCATGTTATATTCTTATTTTGGGGAAATATTTTATTATAACTTCCCTGTGCCGATTAGGGAATTTGCTTGAAAGAATTACACTTTTAAATGACACATTTTACAAGACTTCTGTGTTCCAAAGTCACATGTGTAAAAAAAAAGTCAACCCATAATAAGCACGCTTTATGATGCTCTTATATATTCTCATTTCTTTAAGAAGCGACTAAAAATCATTTTCCCATTTTCTTTAGTGATTCTTCACCCTATGTCTCAGCATGCAATTATCTGGGGGCTTGTTATTCTTTCTGTATGTTATTGAGACTTCTGGTTTCTCTTTTTTCTCGCTCCACTTGCCTTCTTTTGGCCTTTTCTGTTATGGAGACTAATAGTAATTCAACAGGTATGTGAATTATGTCATCTATAAATTCTTTCGGGGGTCTTGACCTCCATGCCTCTCTCGAGCAGGGGCTGTTTCCTTTCATGTCTGCATCATCAGTGCTGAGCAAACGCCTGACACTCGTGGGCCTGCAACTGATATTTCTGAACCTGTAAATGAACACCTCACATTAATAAATCACCTTGAATTTCTTCTAGTCCTAAGAAGAGGAACGCGTAAGAGACAAAGGGAAGATCTACAGAGGACTCTCGTGCTTATTCTAATATTGACTTACAAAGGAGAGGTTCTGTCCGTCACGGATGTACCTTGTTAAGCTGGGGCGAATCATTTACCTCCTGGATCGATGGGGACTAATACTTAGGTGTCTGATGTCAGGTGTTATGGTGCTGTAAATTGCAATCTCAACTCAGGTACTAGATTTGTTATTTCTTAGAGATCAAAACTCTAGTAAGTGGAGGTGAAGAAGGAGGTATCAAGGACTGCCAGTCCGGTGGGTCTAGAACGCTGGAAGTCCCACGTACAAGCCCTGAACTGCCACCCTTGACCCAGCGACTCCAGGCAAACAGTTCCCTCAGCCCTGCCTCTGCTTCCTCGTGTCTACAAATGGAGATGATATTATCTTCCTTCTTAGGAGATTAATAGGAGCATAAAAAAAAAAAAAAAACCCAAGAGATAAAAGTCCTATGTAAACTATGATGTTTCATTTACATACAAGTTAATCATGTTGTTATTAATAGCAGCATGGTCTGAAAACTGAGCAAATACTAACTTTGTAATTAATATGCTCTAAATTCTGTGTAATGTGGGAAGAGGAAATACTGGAAGTAGAAATGTAAAAAGTGCATTAGAAATCATTTCAAACTTTAATGTTTGAGAAGGAAAACAAAGATTCTTTGACATTGAAAAGTCAGGTTCAGGGTGGTAATTGGGTTTGGGGCAACATCAATGTTCAAGGGGTATTGAAATAAAATCATTCACATTTGAGTGCCTATGATTTACAAAAAAAACACTAAACAAGCTATTTCAAAGAAATGCGATGCAATCAGCATAGAGATAATTCATCTCATCTTTCTATTGGTTTCAAAAGCGATAACTGAGTAGGGAGGGAAGACCTGGGCCCGAGCAGCGGAGGGGTCCAGGGGAGGGGCTCCCCTGACATCCTGCAGCTGGTGAGAAATGGTGACACTGCTGGACTTCTTAAACCCTGGGCTCAGCTCCCAGGGAAAGCAAGTCTTCTTGAGGTCATTGGCAAAATCACACATTTGTGACTGCAAGGTGTCTGCTCTGTAAAATCTCTTCTAATTGGAATCATCCAGAGGAAGGTGGTAAGATTTGGTAGCAAGTCAGAATCAAGAGACAGTCATTACATACCCTAAGCTGTTATATAACCAGGAAGTGGTTGTATGTCATCTCTTCTAGGTCAAAATGCAGGAAGTTGAAAATCTTATACACATGAAAGGCTCACATTAAATATGATCACTGGCGTATAATTAATTTTGATCTTGAAGTTAAAGATATGCTAAAGTGTTAATTTTTCAAGAACATAATGATTTTAGAATGAATTTGGACTCCACTTTCTTTATGGAAATGATACTACCTGGCATGACGTACCTATCACAGATTACAGGTCAGTGCTGGTCAAATCAACCAGGTTTTAACTAGAGTTTAAAAGTGCTTCAGGGAAACAATAGAAAGTGGAAGTGTGTGTTTGAAGCAACCAGTTGATTTTGAAGCAAGTATTTTATCCATTTTAAACTTCTAGAAAAACAAACACAAGTGTTGGTGGCAACGTACAAATACATTGAATACATTTACCTATCTGCTTTTTTGAGTTTCCAAAATTGCTTTCGGTAAGTGAATATAAATCTTAGAATGCTGAATAGTGACTATATTACTAGACAATTCTAAAGGGAAATTACTGCCTTTATTCATAGTTATCTTTTAAAAATTAGATTCCGAATTCCAATCTTTAACATGTGCCCAATAATGTGATCTCTTCCTTACCTTTCTTGTCTTATAGGGACAAAAATAAAAGAAAGAAAGTAAACAAAAGAAAAGTCTTACCTAAACCCAGGATTATTTAACTGCTGCTTACAGCTCTTAAAAATAAAACTGCTGGCCAGGCGGTGGCTCACGCTTGAGCTCAGGAGTTCAAGACCAGCCTGATCAACAGTGAGACGCTGTCTCTATTAAAAATAGAAAAACTAGCCAAATAGTTCCAGCTACTTGGGAGGTTGAGGCAGGAAGATGGCTTGAGCCCAGGAGTTTGAGGTTGCTATGAGCTATTATGACATCACTGCACTCTAGCCCAGGCGACAGTGTGAGATTCTGTCTCAAAACAAACAAAACTGCTAAAAACAACAACAATAAAAAGTTAAGAGCTATAGTACATATCCCTTCTCTTGGAATATCTATAATGTATAAGACAGAAAAATTTGGCTAACTACTCTGTATTAGATGCAGCCCCTCACATCTGATTGCTTTATTCATGGTACATACTGAGAGGAAAGATTAAGTAAAATTTGCCGATGTTAAAGCTTGTTTGGATTGGGAACTAATTTTGTTTTTTAATATTGATGATTTTTAATAATACTGATAATGTTTCAGTTAGTATGGGCCCTGTTTCTCTTTCATATGCTGCCATGATTGTACTGAACAGTCAAAATTTTAGGGGCAAGATGCTGGCTAGGCGCATGACCTCATTCTCCCTTACTGTTCCATGAGGGTTCACCCTACAGGCCAGGTTTAAAAAGAGGAAATGAGGAATGTCCTTTGGTCAAGGCTGTACACCCTTCACAGAGCTCAGTTTTCACCTGTCAGCCTATTAATGAACAAGTTTAGGTCTTCAGGAGAATTTTCCATGCAGCAATTCCAGGATCACTCTGACATTTTGTGGAGTTCCTCATCTCTGTGTGTGCGTGTGTGCTCCTGAAGCGAGGGACTGTCCCCAGTACCCAGGGAAGGGATGATCTCCAGACAGATTAACAGATTCTCTCTGCTCCCAGGTGACTAATTCTCTGCAGCCAGGCCCAGGCAAGGAGGTAGAAGAAGGAGGTAGGGTCTGGTACTCTCCTTTGCTCATTGCTCTCTTGGTCTACACTTCAGGGTACTAGAGGTCTGGTCTTGGGTTATAAGGGTTAAAGATGGTCATTGTCACTTGGCGGCAAGCAGGGAGGTAGAAAGGAAGTCATTTCTGTCATGCCAATAAACAAAGATGAGCAAGTCAGATCTTTCCTTCCAATCATCTGGAGTCAAATGACTTTCTGTCCTTCCTTCCTTTCTCTTATCCACAACCCAGTGGTTCTCAAACTTGAGTGTGCATCAGAATCACCTGGAGGGGCTGGGGAAACCCAGAGTGCCAGGAACTGGCTCCAGAGTTTTCGATTCAGTGGGTCTGGGGAGGGGCTCAAGACTTCGCAGTTCTGACACATGCTCCAGTGATGGTGACACTGCTAGTCTGAGAACTGCAGCACTCACCACTGTTTCTCAAAATGTGAGCCATGGACTACCTGATTGCAACCATCTGCAGTACTTGCTAAAACACAGGTGTAGGTCCTTAGAATGGGCATGGGGGTTCAGGATGACAAACTTTCCCAACTTTTCAAGTGACTCTCATGCACCTACACTTTGAGTCTTGGTACCTTACCCTTAAGCAAAGTTTCATTTTAGGGTTCTGTCCAATCTAGATGAGCAACGCCACATTAAAGGTGGAGTTCTCAGGCAAACCCTTAAAACTAGCCACATCCCGAGTGCCGGCTGTGTTCTGAGACTTATTCCTTGACCAGCTGTGATGTAGGCTGTGCTGTGGGAAGGGGCAGGGGCCGCCCATCATCCCCACCTTACGGGGAGTGTCAGAGGAGAAGATGGTCTTGGGAGACCTACCTTGGGAACAGAAGTAGCTGGTAAAACCCCAAGGGGACAGTGACTTTTAAAGAACCAGGTTGGGCTGGGTGGTCTAGCTGTGCAATGACCTATAATGACCCCGCCTATAGGCCATATTCCTTCTGAGCCAACTACAGCCTACAGCTCTTTCCATCCCTGAGCCCACACTGTTGAGTAAAGGCAAGCCTCTAAGTAGGGCCCAAACGTCTTTGCCCTATTTATGACAGCGACTCTGTCTTCATGAAATCAGGCAACAGTCACTTTGATGTCTGCAATATGTAATAATTCCAACTCAACAATTTAGATCATTTGATAAATTCCCTTCGTTAGTGGCATAGACCTTACATCTAAGATCAAACACACACACACACACACACACACACACACACACACACACAGACACCGTCTGACTGATTCATGCACATTTTAAGACCAAAGAAGAAGGCAGGTCTGCCGAGGTGCTCACTCGTGAGTACACAGCCTGCTCCAACACCTGCTCCAACACCTGCTCCAACACCTGCTCTAGGGCGCACCGGGAGGCAGACCCCGGCCGGGGTCACTGCAGTGGTCCCTGCTCTACGCTCTCAATCTCACTGCTTTTAGCTCCAGAGCCACGAAAGGAAACTGAGACCACAGCCAAAAGTGTGCTAAAGAAAGGTTCAGCAAATGCAAATTTTTTGGAAGTTTTTTGCAAGCCAATCCCAGGTAGAATAAATTCCTTAACAGAAAGTTCTAGAGCCTGAAAGGTTAACCTCCGTGGTAGGAATGATACAAAATGGTAATGCACTTCTATTTGTGGGCAAATCTGGGTTTCCTGAGTCTTCACTAAGCAGGTTTTTTTTTTTTTTCAAACTCGCTGCTGCTTCTTGCAGCCAACATGCTAGACTACAGCAAATCTGTTCAACTGTTCTAACGTGTTCTAAAATTATAAACCGGAACCTACACTCTCCTAAAAACCTCACGCTCTGAGCTTCACACACCCTCTGCTCATCCTGCATGGGAAACAAGGCAGTTTCTTCAGAGTCTCCGTGGCGGCTTTACCTGAGCTGGTCGAGGCGGGGGACTTGCTGCGCCTGGAGGGGCCGGGGCTCTTGGTGGTGCTCCTGCGGGACGACGAAGCTATTTTGGTGTAAGAAGTGGACTTCACCACTCGACATTCTGGGGAAAGAACAACAACCACACATCATCATTGGGTTAACAGCGCACACCCCCACGCAAAATGTACAGTAAACCTGGAAATAGAAATACACGGACCATCCTCAGCCACATCTACTTCCTGCCAGCCCAACGCTCGTCTATGAAAACGGAACCAAGAAAACGAGGAAGGGCAGGAGATGGGCTTCCTAGACGTGGAAGTACATAATACTCCAAGCCTCCTCGTTTTCCTTTTTGTACAATAATATTTTGGAAGATTTCAGAGTAATAGGCTGATAAAGAGGTGTTTTTGTTGGGTTTCTCTCTACCCACTCTTTGAGTTATCTGTGTACGTGGGTCTCTCTTAGGATACATTGTTCTTTCTTCCAAGAAAAATGTTAGAAGAAATATAAGCCTCGTAAACCAAGAAATGTGGCGATGGAAGATTCCATGCGTCATGACAGGGCCAAGTTTATTGTCCTGGAGGTCCTCACAGTGATAGCTGTGGGTCTTTATGATGTGTGGGAAGTGACAGCATTTGCTTAGAAGAGGTAAAATTGACGGAGAGGCGATATTTCTCGATACAAGGGCAAGGTGTGCGCCAGTGCCACCACAGGAAGCTACTAGAGAGCCTGTACTGTGTCTATACTAATGGTTCTTGGCTTGAGGATGAGAAATAACTTCATTTTCACTAGATTTAAATCCTCAGTGTTTGTGTTCATTACATTCTACGCTAAACACCTTAAATCTCAAAGAGCTTTCCATTTCTCTCTTAACAGGCTGCACTGACCAATTATAATGCTGCGAAAACCCACACATCTTGTTCTTAAGAAACCACTTTTAATAATTAAATAATCTTTGTATGTTTGCAATGATAAAGTACTATAGATAGGAAATATAAAGTATATTTAAAAACACCCAAATAACCCATGACCAAGAGATACTTTTTTGTGGGGAGCGGGAGAGTGGTCTACAAATGTCTGGAATGTTTTCTACTCATTTATGTATGTCAACAACATTGGCATTAATTGACCTATTGCGCATATATGCGCATTGCATATTGACCTATTATCAGCCCTTTTAACACTACAATAAGAGCATTTTCATGTTGTCATTTAATGGCTGATGAGCATTTGACTATACAGAATACCATAATTTACTTAACCAAATCCCTACTATTGGACATGTAACTTGCTTTCAGTAGTTCACTATTATAAATACTCAATAACACCCTTGTAAATGAGTGTGCAGTTAGCCACTTCTTTCCTTAACATAGATTTAGTCCCTGGCATTCAAAATTTAGTTTCTAGTAACTATTAATAGAAACCAAGGGCATATTGTAGGTGCTCAAAAATATCTGCTAACCCTCTTCTTTCTAAAAAATTGTAAGTTCAAAATTAAAGAAAAAATAGCAATATACTTATTCTCACCCCTCCAATATCACTACCATTTCTAATCATGTGTGGATCCTATAGTAGCTTTTCTAAGCTTATATAAATACATATACACATAAACAATTTTTGTTTCCTTTTTATAGAAATTATAAGATACTGACATACATTATACATTTTCCCTACTTATTATATATTATAATCCTCTTTCTTGGTCAATACATAGCAATCAAAATCCTTCTTCTAAGACCTCCATTATCTTTTGCAATATGTTTATGACACAATTTATTCAATCATTCCCCTATTGATAGATAATAGTCATTCCTTCTAGTCCAGTTTCTTCTTTTTTCTTCCAAACTAAATAAAAAAATTTAAGCTAAAAAAAAATCTGCTAAATAAATAGGTTTGGTGAGTTGAAAGAAGCACTTTTTAACACACTGACTGCCACACTAGAAAAAAAATTTTTTTCTTGGGGGCCATGGTGTTTTATTACAAAAATAGAATAAAAACTTCAAAAACAAAATGATCCTTTCTAATGAAAGGATGAAAAACTTGTTATTTTTTATGAATGAAAAACTTGTTATTTTTTATTGAAAAACTTGTTATTTTTTATTGTTTTCTGTGCGTGAGTTATATGCAACTTGAAAATTAGTTCATGCAGCTTCCAAGGTGAAGAGATGTGTGAGCTGCATATGCTTCACAAGGCCCTGGGCTCAAAGCTAGCATGAGTTAAATCCAACTCACATGGCAGTTAATATGTTAAAAACTCTTAACAAATTGCCCTCCAGAAAGTCTGACCCAAATTGTGCTCTCTCCAGATCATGGGTGGTCATTTGCCTGATCCCTCACTGAGGTTAGGTATTACATTTTCAAAAACATCTTTGCCAATTTCTAAACAAATATCAGACTTCATTGGTTGAAATCTGAATTTGTTTGCCAGTAAGGGTGTACATTTTTTTCCACATGAATATTAACCATTTGTATTTCTTCTTTTACAATTACCTTTTATGTTGTTTTTGCCTATTCGCAATTGAGATCTTCTTCTTCTTATTCGTTTGTAAGAATACATTCTATATTAAAATTTATCACTTAGTCCATCATGTTATAAATATTTATCTTTGCAGGTAATGACTGAAATATGTTAGCCTTTTTAAAGTAGTGATCTTTGTAAGGATGGTAGTTTAAAATTAAACTACTTTAACTTTTCCATTATACATTTTTTTAAACTATTTTATACTTTAGTAACAAAACACTCATAATAATTCCAGATCTAATTCTGAGGCCCGACTTCAACTTCAAAGTTTTTCTTCCCTATCCAAGCAACTTCAAATATTCTAAGTTCAAAACATGTTTCTCTCCTTTATAGATTCTGAATGGCTTTATAAAAACATCTTTTCCTATTTTTTTCTAATATGCAAACCAACAAAGTGGTTTATATTGTTTAGCAAGAAAGGAATGTGAGTATATATGACTTATAGATGTTAAAAGACTAGAAATAGGAGATAAGACATAGAGAATAGTGTCTCCTGGAGAGCCTCATGAATTCAACTGAGGTGAAAGAAGAGGGAGCAATTAGAAACAAAAAAAAAAGAGAGAGAAAGGAAATTCTGCTTTGAAATATTAGTAGCTGTGGCTTCCTCTGCCTGTTTTTTGAGCCCAAAGCAGAGAGAAATGAACCAGGGCATTGCAGAACCAACCCAGTCTTCCCCAACAATTACTTGGGCCACTGTTGGCTGTTCTGGTCTACCCTGGTGGCCCTGCAAGAGATTTCCATTCCTTAAAAATCAGAAAAAAACATCCACACACCTGGGCATACTAGCAACAATTAAAAGATAGGAGTAACCAAGAAACAACATTAAGAACATCAGAAGACGTGATCGGAAAAGCCAGGACCTCTCCCATGGGACGATCAAGCCTAAGGGTGTCTGTGTAGATTTTAATTCACAAAACACAACTTTGGAACGTGTGATCTCAAATTAGCTCAAGGCTCTGTCCACACAACTGACAACACATCCTGGAGTTTGTCCTAGCTTTTGGACATCTGCCTAGACTTTCGGAAGAACTCTAGCAACCAAACTGGAAGGCCATGATGTTCTGGTTCGTCGGCAAGCTCGCAACTACATTTTTTTTTTTTTTTTTTTTTTTTTTTTTATTTATTTATTTTTTTGAGTGCCGTGGCGTCAGCCCAGCTCACAGCAACCCCAAACTCCTGGGCTCGAGCGATCCCCCTGCCCCAGCCTCCCAAGTAGCTGGGACTACAGGCATGCGCCACCACGCCCGGCCAATCTCCTATATATATATATCAGTTGGCCAACTGATTTCTATTTACAGTAGAG
Organism: Microcebus murinus; assembly: GCF_040939455.1. Taxonomy (NCBI): domain Eukaryota; kingdom Metazoa; phylum Chordata; class Mammalia; order Primates; family Cheirogaleidae; genus Microcebus; species Microcebus murinus. Next base: position 69,835,739 of record NC_134116.1, on the reverse strand, counting down.
ACAGGGTCCCGCTCCCGCTCAGGCCGGTTTCGAACTCCTGACCCCGAGCAATCCGCCCGCCTCGGCCTCCCAAGAGCTAGGACCACAGGCGTGAGCCACAGCGCCCGGCCAAAATTGAAATTTTTATAATCAGAAAATATAATAGCAATTTATCTTTTATAAATATAAAGTTAGATGTACAAATGTTGATGCACAGTAAAAGAACTATGCTATTTTAAGATGTCAAATAAGAATTTTAACTCCAGAAAGTACTTTTATGTGGAAAACACATAATTTATGAGTATTAAGATTTCACATCAAGGCCAGGCGCGATGGCTCACGCCTGTAATGCTAACACTCTGGGAGGCCAAGGCGGGCGGATTTCTCGAGGTCAGGAGTTCGAAACCAGTCCGAGCAAGAGCGAGACCCCGTCTCCACTATAAATAGAAAGAAATTAATTGGCCAACTAATATATCTAGAAAATATCAGCCAGGCATAGTGGCTCGTGCCTGCAGTCGAGGCTGAGGCAGGAAGACCGCTCGAGCCCAGGAGTCCGAGGTCGCTGTGAGCTAGGCCGACACCACGGCACTCACTCTAGTCTGGGCAACAAAAAAAGTCTCGCAACTACATTTTTATCAAGTGTCTACTCCGTGCCAGGCGCTGAGGGCTGCAGGCACGATGGAGGACAAGACAAAGTTCTGGAACTCAAAATACTCACCACCTGGTAGTGGTGCACAGAGTCTTCTCACCAACGAGACCTCTTTTTTGCTAATTTTTATTTCATAGATCTCATGTTTGAAAAATGTTGGTTTATGCAACAAATTGCTCTTAAGTAACATTCCGCTTTCTCATTTTAAATCAAAATCAAGACTGTAACGAGGGCAGATGACCAGAACTTTTTGTTCCAGGTCATGAATGTTGACAGGTCACATAAATTTAAAACAATAATTTCAAAAGCTCAGCATCTAGTTAGCAGGAATGCATAGTTAAAATAGAAAGCTACCAGATGGTGCATATTGTTAATAATACCCATCTGTGAGCCGCAACATGAATTAAAAAGTTGATTTTAGGGGTTTGTGGCATGCTGTTTGGCACAGGTACCAGCATTGCAAGTTATGGCCTGGACCTCCAAACCAGGACTCTGGGTCCCCATCATAGAACCAATCTTACCACACTAAGTTGACATTTTTCCAGCTACCAGAAGGTAACTAGGTATTTTCGTTAGCCAGTTTCGTCTTATCAGAGCAAATGTAGGTGTTTCATTAGGTTTCTGAAGTATTGAACTTGTGGGTTTTTGCCATGCTTCTCTTGAACTGAGTTTGATAGATCAATCAAATTTATCCATGTATTAGTCTGTCTCCTCTCCCCCATACTCTATTGGGTACTAACCAGTTCCTGGCATACTAAAAAGCACGTAGTAGGTGCTCAATAAATGCTGGCCTGAATTGCTATTGATCCTGTTACTACTTGTATGAACTCTTGGTATTCATTGCACTAATCCAACCTCTCATTTTACAGATGGGGAAACTGAGTCTCTGAGAGACTAAATGACTTATATCAGAAGTCAGGTCTCCTGAGTAGGTGGTGGCTCCCTCACCACCCCAGGATCTAATGTTGTGGCCTTAGCAAGCTGTTGCTTTGTGCATTAACCCTGGGAAATTTCTCTCCGTGCCCATGGCGGGGGCAGACAAGCGAGAGATGGTAGACCAAGGAAGGACTGGCAAATAGCTAGTTCTCAGATCAACATGAAATTAAAAATTCAAGATACTAAAGCTACCTCTCTATCAAGATGTTTACTGTGTCAGAAAAAAAAAAAGAAACAATGAGCTCTTTCAGAAGTGAAGTTATAATGAAGTGATAGCTTGGAGGATGGTGGAGTCTGAAAGATAATTACAAATATTACAAACCTTGTACCACTTGCCTTCAGGATAAGAGTGAAGCTTCATGAGTCACACTGGGGATCAGAATAATTCTGAAAGGCTTGGGTTGAATAACATAAACAGAAGTGAATAATTTATAGTAGATGCTTTTCTTTTTCCTAGGGTCAAAATAAACCCAGTTGAAGAATATTGCAGTGCCAAGCCATAGATTAGGGAAAAAACGAATATAAAAAACTCCAACCATTTTTCCAATTAAAGTTTAGATTTTAAGTAATTTAATTAATTTAAGTGGGAATTGTATTTTATAATAGTGAAACACAGTGAGGAAGAACTGATGCTGAATTAGAGAGAATGCCAAAATCTTTGTCAGCTTAAAACCACAATTTTGCAACATAGTGAATAATATGATCGAAATGGCCTATTTGTTTACCCCAAGGACATTTTCATAGCCTCAGGCAGGGAAGAAAGCAGGACCCTCCATCTTCCCTCTACGTTTGCCTTGGGGGGGCTATCACTTTGTCATTCTGATACTTCTTGGCACCCCTATAATTCATTGACTAGTTTTCTAGAAGGATCACATTTTCCCCTGGCTATGGAGACACTCAACAATGCAGATGCTCCTTCAGAAAGAGGATATTGAAGGACGTAGGTAAACCACTTGAAAGAAGCTGCCAGATGGTCATTTCTCTCGCCGCTAAAGACTGCAGCCTACCCAAAGTCCAGGGAATAAGACCAAACACACGAATTGGTTCTCTGGTGACTGAACCCTCCCTGGCAAGCAAGCACGGTTTGATTAAACCTCTGCTGTAGTCCTCATGGTCACAGTTCTTGGAGGTGAAAAGTATTATTCTGCACGCTATCTAACAAGGTACAACATTAGCTTTACAGAAGTTCCAGGGATTTGTTAAGACAGAAGTTAAAATGTTTCTCACCTTCCCTTAGGACCTGACCTCAAGAAATGGGCATTCTTTCATGGGCAGACTTAGAGAGACAACCCAGATGGGGATGTAGAGGGAGGAGGTGGAGCATATTCTTTGGCCACATTCCCGGTGGCATGAGAACCACCACTTAGGCAGATCCTCCCCCCACTCACCAACAGTTGGTAGGCAGACTGAAGTGATATAGAATGTGCTGAAGAATAGAAATGGTTACAGAATTCAACCACCAGCACCAGCAGTTCACCTGAGCTCCCAACGTGCTCTTGCATTCAACAGGACCCACATGTGCCTTTTGGAGAATCTTGGACAAGGCAAAGGTGAAGTCCCTCGAGTGTCTAGACGGTCGCATGCTGGCTAGGGAATAGTCTTTAAACAAGGAACGTTTTTTACTCCTCTCATCTCTTTTTAAAACCAACCAGAATAAAAGCACTTTCAGGCAGAGAGGCCTTGCAATAGGTCTCCACTCTAAATTCCAAACTGTTAAGGAAATGGGCAAGTTCATCTAGAAGAATCCATCATGAGCAGTAGATGCTTTGTGCTTTCTGAGTACAAAGACAAGCTTCCTCTTAATTTGGCAAAGGTACAAAGTCTCCAAATGGAACAATATTCCTCTCTGTCGCTATATGCAAAAGAGAGAGAGAGGAAGCACAGTCAGTTCTAGAGACTTTTTATAAAAATGGCACCCGTTCAATGACAAAGAGAGAGAACTTACAATTCTGGTTCAGTAATGCTCCAAGAAGTTGCCCTTCACATGTGTATATTCTCCAAGGTGAAAGGCACCCTCTTAGAATATGGAGCTATCAATGGTGACCTTGTCAGTCCCCTCCTCAATGCAGGAATATTCTGACCTCCCATCTCCTTAGCGGCTGTTTGGCTTCCCCTTTGAGTACCCCCAGTGCCTGGGGGGTTCACTGTCTCCTGCCTCACGGTTTTAAAAGCTTTCACCATCCTCAAGTAGTCTCCAGCTTGTCTGTGTGGGTGAGCTGAACAGAGCATTCCTGGTATAACTGACAACTAAAGTTTGCTTCCTATAGAAGCAGAATGATTTTCATGCTCCCCAGCAGCCCTGCAGGAAACTCTGCATGTCGGCTCCCTGCAGGAAGGCTCAGCCTGCACCCTCCCCTCGCCCCCCTACGCCAGCTGCATGCTCCAGTACCATCTGAGGCCCATCCTTTGTTTCTCCCCGACCTATTTTCTGACCGATCCCCGACACTACAGCTAAGACTCCCATCCTACAGTCTGTGGGGTCCAAACAAGTGCTCCTTCCCTAAGCGCCATATGTGGCTTGTCTGGGATAAAAAGCAATCAAGGCTGAAACACTCTGAAACACAGCTTTTGAAAAACAAAGTATGGAGTAGACTGAATGGGAGGCAAAGACATCAGCTGGTGTGGCTTAGCTGAAGAGCAAAGTCCCAGAAACTGAGATTTTAAAAGTACCTTCTAAAAATACAGGCACGTATGTCTAAACCGGCACCTCGACTGGCCCACAACTTTCGGAACACCCAGCGAAGCACGCCAGATGGCGCCCACGTGTCCCTGCACCTGCACAGGCTGAGAGCCGAGACCTTATGTAACATCTGCAGGAGGCTTTATGGTGCTGGAGTTTTCTGTATTAACATCTCCAGAGTCGCTGCTCAGACCTACTGTTTTGATAGCAGGAATGAGTCTCCTTTCCAGATACTTTCCTTTTCCCTAACAGTCAAGTAACAGAAAAGTTAATTTTTCCCTGCATAAGAGTCCCGAGGTCTGCAGGGCCCCCGGGAGGCAAGTGGTCTTGATGCAGGAGATTGACTGCCTGGCAACCCAGGTTCCTACTGCCTTATTTCCGGCCTCCCCGAGAGTTCTCTTCCACTTGATCCCAGTCAGCTCATCTTGCCATGTCTGAGTTTCAGCCCCCGGGAAAAGGAGAAAAAGAGGAAGCTCTCCAAACATTGTGCCTTGTTCTATCAGATCTTCACTTCCTGAAACTGATGCTGTTCTTTTCTTCTTCCCACATGTCAACTGCACTTAGTGCCAGTTGGTAGTTGCATTCTTGGTCTCTACCCACTAATGGGCCAGTAGGTCCTCCCCATGCAGGTGACTGAAAATGTCTCCACACATTGCCAAATGTCCCCTGGGGGGGGGGTGCATATTGCCCCTCGTTGAGAACCACTGCAGATGTCTTTGTTAGGCAATGTTTTCCAAGTTTCCAGACAGAGCCCTCAATTAACTCTTAAATTCTTCCTTGATGGTGTTAATGAAGCCACCTGCCTGAGCCTCTAACAATGCGCTCTGCACATTCTTTCTGCAAGTTTGGCCAACATAAATTGATAGTTTCCCACTTTAACGCATCCACCGCAGTGTGTGATGCGAGTGGCGATGCTGAAGGTCTTCCAACAGTCTGTTAAAATTGGATCAGCACCCATTGCTTAACCACCTCTGAGAACATGGGAACATGGAGCCTTGAAATGCTGGTGGTTTCTTAGTTCAGAGTTTGGAGGATAGGAGAAGGTCATGGGGTCATGGTCATGGGGTCAAGGTTAGAGAAAGATGAGTTCCACACTGCCCTGTGCCAAAGGCAACACTATAGAAGGGCCCCGAGCATGGCCAGTGGTCTAAGTGAGGTCCTCTCCCTCCAGGTACCACTTCACCTCTGCAATGACCCTTTTGGCACAAACTCCCAAATAGTGTTCCCCAAGCCTTTTTAGTTGTATGCAAATACTCCCGAATAGTGTGCCCCAAGCCTTTTAGGCCTTTTAGTTGTATGCAAATACCATGCAGGAGATTACTGTTCTTAGCTATTGAGACCTGAGGATTGGTGTGAACTAAAATAAAATCTTAAGCACCCGCAGCCAACTGAATGGACCCTTTTTTGACCAAGGGAACCCCAGAAAAACCTTAAAGCTGAGTTGCCAGCCATGAGGAGAAGGAAGGTCAGACACGCCTAGTTATGCCCTGTCCCTTTTGGAGTTATTCTTTATAACAATCAGATACTATTAATAGATCACTAATAGGCCTAAGGCCCGTGCAAGACAATGCTTAGACCACATCTGCAGGCCATCAACTTGCTTAATAGATCACTTGAGTTTGGGTAAATGTCTAAGGCAGCTAGTCTCTGATTAACAGACACCCTTATGTTAAAACCTTCCAACCCTTTAGACAAAGTTTCATTTCTTTAACCAATGACAAATTAAAGAATCCTTAAACCCATCGATAACCTGTTAAGTTCCCCCTTCCCAGATGCCCCACCCTTTTGCACAAAACAAATGTATTGACTTATGGTCTTATGTGTAGCTCCCGTCTCCATGAATGTATAAAACCAAACGGTAACCTGGATACCGAGGGCACATTTCCTCAGGACCCCTTGAGGCCAGGTGCTCCGGGCTGGTCACACACGTTCGGCTGAGAATAAACTTCTAAATTATTTGACAGAGTTTGGATTCCTTGGTTAACATTTTCAACTCTTAAGCCTGGCAGCAATACCTCAAAACAACCCATGCACGTACCCTTCAGCTGCTTTCAAGTCAGGGTCTTGTCTTTCTGAATCTGAAATGTACGGAGTTGGTATGTTTGTTTTCCCCACAAGAACCCAATCTCACCAGCATTAAAGCACTTCCTGGAGGCATCCTTTTTTCTCCGGGATTGTAGATTGTCCTCAGCTGTTCCTCGCGCAGGATCTGCTGCCTCTTCATTAGCCTACGCAGCTTCACTCACAATCTTCATTTTTTTTAAAGTAAAGCAATTACTGAAATGGAGAAGCCCCTCCTTGGCTGGCTCTGAGTTTCTTCTCATAAAAAACCCACACATCTTCAGGGAGAGCTTAAACAAATGACAGATGCCGAGGGCCCCTTTCCTCCCCGTGTTTCATATGTGCCACATTGTTCAGCCCACGTGCAAAGCCTGCTGAGCCTTCACTGAAGTCTCATCACCTTGAGAGACTGAATCTACAGATAGACAATAGCTGGATCACACAGGGAAACAGAACTCTGACCCACAGCCTGCAGCAACCTGCCCAGGAAACCAACCCTTTTCTGGGACAGCCAGCTAAGAAGGCCACACACTGTAAGTCCTATTTGTAGAAAATCAAACTGCTATCTCTAGTAACAATGCAGGAAGCCAAACAACAGCCCCTCCAAGAATCAGCCCCAAACAGCCAGGACCTGATTAATAACTGACAGCTTCCATTTTTGTCCCCATTTCCAACTTAGCACCAACTAGAAAAAGCCAAATATCTCTCACAAATCCCAAAGGATGCCCCACTTCTGGGTAGCCTGCCTGCAGCTTCCCCACGACAACACATCTGTCAGGGCACACCTGTGCCTTCCCTCTTCTCTGCTCTGCCTGTCTCTGAGTCTCTGCCCAAATGCCAGCAGTGGTGCCTGACTTCCTGCTATATAGCAAGCTCTGAGTATGTAGCCTCGGATTGTTCTCATTTGGTTGGTCTTTGTTTATTTCCATAGCTCACATGGCTCTCCCTCGGCTGTGACTGGAGCACTGGGCACTGTGGCCTGGCAAACTTCTCTTCCTCAGCTACTCGTACCTCAGATTCCTTGTGGCCATATGTATGTGCCACCTTGGAGACTGGTAGGACGTCTCTCTGCCAGTTAGTCATCTTATGTTGGGATACGCACGATTTCTTCAGCTGACCATAAAACAAAGTTGCCAGCTTGAGTTGAGGGGCACGTCTTGTGCAACAGGCTTACCTTTATCTACTGGAACTATGACAACAGCCCATGAGGGAAAGAAGGCAGCCTGGGAAATGGCAGATGGGCATCTCCAGGCTCACACTGACTCTGGGCCCACACTCACTGGATGGACTCAGGTGCATGATGGTGCACATCGTCTGAATTTCTGTTTCGCTTTACCTTTTCTCCAACGCATACGTTTTAGTTTCTTGTAGTGGCCATAACACATTACAACAAACTCGGTGGCTTATAATGACTAAAATGTAACTGCTGACAGTTCTAGAGGCCAGAAGTCTAGAATCGTGGGGTTGGTGGGTCTGCAGTCTCTCCAAGGGCTCTCCAATCCATTCCTTGTCTCCTCCAGTTTCTGGTGGCTCCAGGCATTCCTAGGCTTGTGGCCACATCTCCCAAATCTCTGACTCCATCTTCACATGGACTTCTCTGTGTGCTTGTGTTGTTTCCTTTACCTTTCATATGTGGACATTCATGATAGCATTTCCAGTCCACCTGGAAATAATCCCAGGTAATCTCCTCATCTCAGAATCCTTAACTCAATTATATCTGCAAATATCCCTTTTCCATATAAGGTAACATCCAAAGTTGGTCTCTTTTGGTGGCTACTACTTAAACTACCACATTGTGTAGGACAAAACTTTGGTACAAGTCTTTCTTGAGAATTTTTGTAGGGAAATCTCTTGTTGCTCTACTGTTAAGAACTCTTCCAGGACTTCTTGTGTCTCTTTGAGAATATCCTTAGCATAACCAATAAGGCCCCTACCCACTTTAGTGCCTCTCTCTTCTTTTCTTTGGGTGCTTCATTTAGTTTCTTAAATGTGCCAGGTATCTTCCTGCCTGTGGGTATTGGAATATTCATTTCCTTGCACAAGGAACAATTCCTCCCTACCACCACCTCACCTGCTTAACTTCTGCTCATGCTTCCCTGATCAACTTAAATTTATTTATTTTGCAAATATTTACTGAGTCCCTACTGTTTTAGGTGCCAAGATCCAGTAGTAAATCAGTAAACAAGGTACCTGCTGGTCTCATGGAATTCATATTCTAGTGGAGGAAATGGGCCTTAAACAAACAAATGCAAGAGCTGATTTCATAAGTGCTTGCTGAGAATTAAGAGGATAATGTGATAGCGAGTGGCTGAGTGAGTGGTTTCTCTCTGTTGGTGGTTAGAGAAGGTTTCTTGGGGTATGGGACAGTGAAGCTGAGCTCTGAACATGGGAGGAAGCCAGCCATGGGTAGATCGAGGAAAGAGAGACAGTCAGGGGCCAGATCAAGTCAGGATGGAAAAGACCAAGTGTGGGGCTTGGGTTTTACTCTAAGCAAGATGAAAAGTTATAGGAGGCATTAAAGCAAGGGCAGTTGCTATAGTTTGGATATTTGACCTTCTGAACCCCACACTGAAATGTGATTCCCCTGGAATCACACTGGAGGTGGGGGCTAATGGGAGGTGTTTGGGTCATGGGAGCAGATCCCTCATGAATGGTTTGGTGCCTTCTTCCTCCTCCTCCTGGTGATGAGGGAGTTCTCACCCTATTAGTTCCCCATAAGAGTTCCCCTGGGAGTTCCCCTAAGAGCTGATTGTTATAAAGAACCTGGTACCTTCCCCTTCTCTCTCTCTCTCTCTCTCTCTCTCTCTCTCTCTCTCTCTCTCGCCATGAGATCTCTGTACATGCAGCTCCCTGTCCCCTTCTGCCATGAGCAGAGGCAGCCTGGGGCTCTCACCAGATGCAGATGCCCGTGCCATGCTTCTTGTGTAGGCCAAACAAATCTCTCTTCTCTATCAATTACCCAGCCTCAGGTATTCCTTTATAGCAACATAAACAGACTAAGACAGCAGTGGTGTAATTTGATCCATGAGTCTAAAAGATAACTCTGGCTGGTGTGTAGAGGAAAGAGATCAAAGAGTCCGATCTAGGCTTGGCCTAGGGTAGAAGTGATGGAAATGGATAGAAGAGAACGACTTGGATAAGTCCACAAAGCTTGAGGACGGATTGTATGGGGACTGGGGGACAGGACAATTCAGCCTACAGGCTCTTTGTGCTCTTTCTCAGTGTAATGCTGAGTCCTGCTGAGGGGTCTGACTTCATGTGCCCAAGTACAGGATAGATGCAGCATCTAGAATGGCCTACGATCTTCCTGCAAGATAAAGGGCAGACTTTCCAGCTCTTTAAAGATGCAGATTCTTCGCCCTTTCCTGGATCTACTGAACTGGAATCACTGGAGGTGGGACCTGGGGCATTAAAAAAATTTTTTTTAAACCCAAGTGATCCTGATGGTGTGAGTCCACAGACTAGACAGCTTTTTGCCATTCTCTGGTATATGGATAAGAAAATTACTGAGGGAACTCCAGAAGTTCAGGGTTTGAAGTAATTGTTCAATGTGACATTTGGAAAAAAGGACTAAACTAAAAGTATGATGGATAAATTAGTAAGACAAATCAGTCTGGGAAAAGCAGCAAATATCTGTTCTACTTCAGATTTTGCCACAACTCAAGTTCACAAAACAACAAACTATCATCCTAAGACCCAGCCGAAAGCAGATTTTGGAAGAAGACCAAGAGTTCATATTTATTGACAACTCACGACCACCTGGTTTTCATTAGCTACAAGATGGGAAGGATCTGAAAGATAATAAGAAATAAAAAGATAGATAAATTACTCAAGAACTGAGAACTAGCAAATGAGTAAGAATTCCTCCTAGAGGAAAGAAAAGGACACAAAAGAAACCACCACTAACCAAAAAAAGAGCATAAATGTATGAACTGAAATAAAATTTGATTATCTCTCTTGGGTCAGGCTACTTTATGCCTGACTTATGCAGAAAAAAGAATAGGTGTACATCTTTGAGCCAGTGCCCCCAAAGCTCAGGTGTCTAGCACAGGCACAAGCGAGTCAGGGATCAGGAGAGTGGGGTGGGGGGGCTCCCATAAAAAGGTAAAACATTTGCAGTTTCTCAGGAGCACACAGTGGTGATAGTTGGGGACTCCCGGTTTGTCATTCACAAAGGGTAAATTATTGTTTTGAATTATCCTGGGCACCCGAAAGAGATTATGACTAGTGAAAGCATGGGGTCCACTCTTCTTCCCGTAAAACAAAGTTGTAAGCTCTGTGCTGTCCAATAGCTGGGGTCATTTTGGCCAGCGAAGGTGTCTAGCAGCTTGCTGCATATGGGATCCACGCACCAGCAGCTGCAGCATTACCTGGGCACTGGCAGGTATCTCAGGCCCCATCCAAGACCTACTGAATCAGAACACGCATTTCTCCAACATCGCTGGTGATTCCTATTCACATGAAAGCTTGCGAAGAACTGCTCTAGAAGTGTGGAGGGGAACCTTAGACCAGTGGTTCTCAAGTATTAGTCAGCACAAGAATCACCTGCAGAAGCAGGTGAGAAAACAAGGTTCCTGGGCCCAGTCCCCAGGGGTCCCCATCCCAAAGGCCAGGCCTCTGGACCTTAAACAAACTGACTATGATTTTCTTCTCATACTCAAGGAATAACTTGGGAAACAAGGCCACAGATGGTAATAAATACAAATTAGCAACTCTACAAAGCATTATTACATAACGGACATACTCAAGCATTTTATTTAGAGAGTGATATTTTATGGTAATGTTCCTAGACTTCTCTGATGACTTGGGGGTACTGTTAACACTCAACTTTCCAAGCCCCTTCCCCTGAAGTTTTGATATGGTGGGTCTGGGAATGTATATTTTTAGTAAGTTCCCTGTGTGGTTCTTATAATTAAGGAGGTTTAGGGGAGTTGCTCTACTAGAATGTACACCTTCAAGGAAAGTTCCATAGGACAGTTAAGAAGAGCAAAGTGGGCCTGTCATGTTCAGATAGTCACCAGGTCAGTTAAAACAGAAGGACCAGGCTCTGGGTGGGAGGAGGGGCTCCTATATAAAGGAAGCTTCCAGAAAAGCATGTCCTCTCATCTAGATGTCCTGTGAAGAGGGCATCAATCTTGATTGGGGACAAAGACTGCCAGCAAGGAAGGGCCAGTCCATGTTTAAAGGGAACTCAGCCGAGCTTTGAGAAAGGACCTTCAAACCTGAGTCTACGTTGGGTGAACGGGACTTTGAGGGTCACCGCTTCCTTGTCTTGAGGTAAAGACAAGACTTGGGAAGATAATTCTCCAACAAAAATCATCGTTGAGCTTGAACTATCATCTCTAGGAAAAAAATAAATAAAAATTCAATTGGAAACCAAGAATAAAACCTCTAACTGTAAGACCAGGAATAACGCATTCAGACTGTTGGGCGGAAGAAAGTAATCAGAATGTCACAATAAACAACAAGCTGAAGTTACCTGGTTACTTTAAAGGGACCAAGTGAAAAGACTAGTGATGCAAACATCCTCCTGAGCAAAGTCTCACTGGGGTAGAATTTAATTAAGACGTCTTACCCTCCAGGATCAGGGGCAATCACAGAGGCCAGCAAACTTAGCTGTTTCAGGGACGAGATGGGTAACACAAATCTGTGTGTGTGTGTTGGGCAGAACACAAAAAATCAGAAATTGAATTAGGCTTACCCTACCTAAGAATCAAGCTGTTGGTCTGTGACCCACCATTGAGAAATGAAAATTACTAGGGCTTTAGAAGGCACAAGTAATGATCGAGTACTGATTCTATGGTCTGAAGAAGTAAAACGTTGGAAATACTCTGTGATTGTTTTTCTATCACAAATAATTATTATGGTGATAGTATAAAAAGGTGTTCTGCACCTAAAATAATAGTACCCCCCAATGGAGATAATTAAAATTGTAGCAGAAGGTCCCTTAGACATCAGGGAAAGCTGCTAGCTAATACAGGCGGAATGGGTTCTTAAGAGAGCTTTCATTTCCTTTCAAGGGATACACTTAAAAGTACGGCAGCCAATCGTGTTTCTCTCACAATGGTTTAGATATTGCCCTAAATATCGGCAGGCTTTGGAATTAATGACTTCTTGGGGGAAGTCTAGGGCAGAAGTACCTGCCCTAAAGAAACAAAGGATGTTAGCACAAGTCCCCCACTGGTGCTGCCCAAGCAAAGCCTTTTTTTCTAAAAGCCCTCGGAAGACAGCCACGGGAGAGATCCACCCGAGAAATTAAATTAAGTGCTGCATACAAATTAGTTTTTGGTGAATCAGTTATGCCTATGGGCTTGTAGGGCACTCTTTGAAGAAAGCAGCATGAGAGAACTACGGAAACAGGGATGAGATAAATTCTCTCCTTTTTGTTATAACTCAGTACAAGAACCAGACAACGCCCACGCGTTGGGGCCGCTTTTGTCGAGTCTGTCAGTAGCTTTCCCGACACTTCCGCTGCTCCAGAGAAAACAGCAAGCTAGGTTATTTCATTTACAGATTAAATAGGATAAAACATTAAAAAAAAAAAAAACCCAAAAAACCAGAGACAAAGTTTCACAGGTTCGATATAAGTAAAAAATAAATTTCTAGAAGCTACACTTGACAGAGTCTGAGCTTCACCATGATCACTCCTCCTCCGGTCCTTCCCGGCGCCTTGCCGAGAAACCGACTGTGCTTTCAGCTCCAGGCCGGCTCCCCAGACAGCTTGCTTGCAGTGCAGTCGGAAAGAAAACAGATTTCTGAGTTGCTTATCTTTTTGGAAAAGCAAGAGTTTATCTCTGGAGATAAATCCTGCAATCTACATTGGCAATCGTGTAGCTGGTGACACACTTGTTCATGATGCTTGCTACATGTTACTAAATGGTTTGGGGAAATTACAGGTGGTCCAAGTGCCACAGGTGACCTGTCCAAGTGGGCGAGGAGGTGAGGTGAACCGAGCAGATATGGCATTCCTGACGAATATCCCAGTATTAGGCTGGACTCACACATGCAAGCAGCAACAAAGGGTCTCTGAGTGCAGGGTGGAACTGTTAAAATAGTTCACAACCAGCCAAAGGGTCTGCCACCACTTGTGTGACCTGTTGTCCTGTTCTCTGGGTTTCTGGCTGTGTGATCGGGGTTGCTCACGGCTCCCGAGGCAGGCTGCACTCACTTCTCAGCCTTCTCCTTCCACCTTGCTTTGAGTAAGTCACTCTCAAGGAGGAAGAGACTGTGCAGGAAACAAGGATGAGCAAATGGGAATTTTGGGAACTCTGGTTTGGGGAGAACGGCCATTAATATCATTTTAAAAACAAAACTTCCAGTTTCCTAGTCTCTGAAAACCTAGGGAGGACAATTATCTAGGAAATAATCTTGCGAGCATAAGTTAATCTCTTATGTCGTGTAGCTAGGTTATTTTATAAGGACAGAGTTATACCAATAAAAACAGAAACTTTCAAGCCAGGTGCAGTGGCCCACACCTGTAGTCCCAGCTACTAGGGAGACTGAGGTGGGAAGATCGCTGGAGCCCAAGAGTTCGAGGCCAGCCTGGGCAACATAGTGAGACCCCGATTCCCTCTCAAACAAGAAAAAAAAAAAAAAGAAAGCCAGAAGTCTTCAGAGGAAAGTACATGCACACATACATGTGCAATGTAAAGTTAACAATGACAAAGTTCTCCTGGAGTCAAACAACTTCTATCTATATTCTTTCACATTCATGCAACATAAGGGAGACCTTTTAAGAGTGAGTTAATTCTTGAGGGTAATTCTCTGTGTCTTACTCTGAAGACTTAAGATTTCCTTTCCTCACTTTTGCCAAAAAGTGTAACATTTATTATCCTGTTTCTCATGTTCCCTTATTACTTGGCTTTCTTTTTAATGAGAAGTATCCTTCGCATCAACTGCCTAATAAAATCCTTGCTTGTATAGTTTAATTTTAAGCTACCCACTTCATGAGCCATTTATCTATTTTCCCTTCCATTCCAAATGACAGACATTAAATTACATCTCTGGGTACATGCAATTAATCTTCAGTTCCAAAGTGAAGAAAAGAAGAAGAACGTTAGAAACATCTAAAGCCTCTATTCTTTTTTATTAGGAGAAAGCAGACTTTGGGTTGAAAACTTGATTTATTCTCCTTAAGCCTATTTGAAGATCACCTTTACAACAAAGGGTCAAATGCGGCTTGAAATGAATTCCCCATGCGGTACTTATGTAAGTCCCTGGGTTATAGCATTTCAAGGATAATAAATATTGTAGTCATATGAATGCAGCCATCTAACATGACAGTATATGGGCTTTTGGAGGGATTTGGGTCTTTCAACGAAAAGGGTCTGGTTAGAAGGGAGATATTACAGTTGATTTCCGGTCAAGCCTTCCTGAAATCAGATGATACTCTATTTGCATTTGGCACTCGGCCACCAAACAGATGAGTCTACTGCCACCCACAAGGCAGTTATCTCTGGGAAAGTAATTCACAAAATTACTTCAATAGATAACTTGCTTTTGGTAGCTAGACTTATCATCTTCATGTATTTACCTAATTGCAATTGTACCTAAGGTAATCTTACATTTTTATCGCAAATTTGGCCCTTTATTTCCAAAACAAAGAGTAAAGTGTAAAGCCAGGTTCAAAGACAATTTCACATAGTTTTGTTTTTTTTTTCCCTTTCCAAAATATTAGCAGAGAATGTGTTTAAATAGTTTTTTTAAATATGCTCTAGTTGTTAGAAAAATAGACAAATAATCTTGTTCTCTTCATCCTCCCTGGCATATCTTGTACCTGATAAAAATTAGAGAAACCAAGAACATCTTTAGGCCAAGAGAGGAGATATCAAACACTATGGTCTCTCAGCAGCAGACAGGCAATCCCTAGTGAGGTCTGCCGGGCCTCACTTAGAAAATCATGTTCATACAGGCAAAATCTAAACATTTTATGCATAATTTCTCACGTTTTCTTCGAAAATAGTCTATCTAAAGATTTTTGTAATGGATTTATTATTTTTGTAAAGATGGTATATTCCACTATAAAAATGCAAATAGTGCAAAAGAGCTAAAAGAAGAAAGCAATAAATCACCCAGAATCGAAAGTTAGGAGCTATGCCATGCTGTGTCACACAAGATTGTTCTGTGTCTTTCCTTGGCTACCACTTTTTAAAGTGTATGACCCAGACTTCCTCTTTCTTTCTTTGGAGTCAGCTAGTGATTTCCTGATTTTTTTTTTCATTTTTCTTTTAATTATTTAAATCACTTTTTGTTCATTTTGTTAGAAATATAGTAGAAGACATTCTGTGATTCTGATTCTCTTTTTTTAAGATTTGGTGATACATATTATTTTTAAAGAAGGAGCTTTGCTTTTGATTCTCTGGGTCATGAACCAATCTTCATCAATAACGTTTATTTTCACCAACCTCTCTTACTACCTTGATTACTGCTTTCTCTCAAACCTTTTTCTTTCAATTTACGAAAGAAAATGAAGAGAAAAATACACAACTAACTATCATAGCCATGTAATTAATAATGACATTTTATTTAAAATATATAGGCCAGGCATGGTGGCTCATGTCTGTAATCCCAGCACTTTGGGTGGTTGAGGCAGGAGGATCACTTGAAGCCAGGAGTTCAAGACCAGCCTGAGCAACATAGTGAGATCCCATCTCTACAAAAATATGCATACAAAATTCTAAAAAAAGAGAGACAACCAATAAAATATATTATAAAAGAATATATAACAACATGGAATATTTATGAGTGAAAAAAAGTAGATTATAAAACAGAGTATAGTGAGCATGTTGTTGAAACCACAAAGGGGTTTCAGTCTAGGTCCAGTTGCTCTTTGCACAGAGATCCAACTATTGAGACAACGAGGATTGCCAAGGAAGAAAGGAATTTTTAACATGACAGACTTCTTGCAGGAGAACAGGAGAAGCTGCCTCCAATCTGTCTCTAGACTAAGACAGATCATGAGTTTTAAAGCTGGGGCCTCATGCCTTGAGGCAGGAGGTAGTGTAACTAACAAGGGGCTACCTGCATTGGGGGAAGTATTCTGGTATAAAAATGGAATACAATACATAATATTGATATCATGATTTTTTTTACATAGAGGACAACTTACAATATTGGCCCTTTTAGGTTGTTGACCTAATTCTTATTAGTGACAGCATAATATTCCATTAAACGGATATTCCATATTTTGTTTAACTAGACTTCTACTGATAGATTTTATATTTTCTCTCTTGATTTTTGTGATTACAAATAAACTACAATAAACCTTATAATATACTTTTGTATACTTGTGCACAAAATTTCTAGAGACAGAGCTGCCGGATCAATGATCAAAGATACATGTGCCTTTAAAATGTTTACAAATTGGTGTTGTTCGGCACTATTCAAATTCTCAGAAACTCTGTGAGACTGAGTTTCTCTGCCCTTTTACAACATTTTCTTTACCTGTTGAGTAAAAATGGGATTTCACTGTTGTGTTAGGTGACATTTCTTTATAACTTAGTAAACTGAAAAATTTTTTTCCATATATTTAATAAGCCATTGGGACTTGCTGTCTTGTGAACTGCCTGTTAATATCCCTCATTCATTTTCCTGTTGTTTCTCCTTTTCTTTATCGATTGGCAAATGTTCTTTGTACATTATGAAATTTAGCCTTTTGTAGGACACGTTTTTTACAAACATAGCATTTCTTCTTTGTCTCCTGACTTTAATTTTTTAGTGTTTTGCCATATAGAATTAATTGTTTTACATTCTTGCTGGCCAACTTTTTCTTTTATAGGCTCTGGGAATTAATTAATGTAGGGAGAACATCCAACATGATATTCAAATAAAAGGTCACAAAGTATTTTCAAGGAATGTTCTTATTAGATGGGTGACATTATAGGTTCTGGAAATGACCAATAATATGCATGACTTAGATAAATGCACAGTGGAGTTTGGTCTCAAGGAAATAGCACAAAATGTTGAATTTCATAATTTTTTTTAAAGACATAAAAATGCTGACAAAGAGCCAAGCTGGATTAATCCGTAATTCTTAAAAACTTTCAAGCTTTCAAGTTACTATTTCCCTGTAAGAGTTATAAATAAGTCTTAGTTGTTTTATGCCCAATTATAACATTACTTTTGCAAAACAAAAATGACTATATTGTAAGTCTAAGTTTATAAATATAGGAGTTTTCTTTTTATGTTTGAATAAAAATGAATTATAGGACTGCTAATAGGCACGGAGTTTATTTCTGGGGTGAAGAAAATGTTCTAAAATTGATCATGGTGACGGCTTCACAAATCTGTGACTATACTAAAAACCATGGAATTGCACACTTTCAGTGGGTGAGTTCTATGGTACGTGAATCATGTCTCAATAAAGCTGCTATAAAAAATAAATTGTGGTGTGTTTTGAGTAGAGTTGTGTGAAAAATAAAGTGCTGTGACTTGTATCCACATTTCCACAGCATCACCTGCACCAGGTAGGAAACAGCTTCGCCAGGAAACACTAGCAACGTGACTAGGTTTTCAGAGGACTCATCTTTTGAGACCCCCTTTGCCCCTTGTTTATTGTCATCTGTCCGCTTGTCCTTTCCAAATTCTCTCACTCTTTTCATTGTGGTTAGGGAGCAGGGCAGATGGAGGGGGATTTTTCAACTGTCCCTTCTATGTGTCTGTCATTGTTCTGATCCCTGGGATTGTATAATGTCACATAAGTGCAGATGCCCTATAACAGCACGTGCTACAGCGTGGGTTTTAACGTAATGTAAATAGCCTCAAATGATTCAAAGAAGTTATCTTGGCTAGTACCACTAATTTACCCCATCACAGGGGACTTTTATGCTCTCATGTGCCCTCCCCTTGCTGAGGAGAATGTCACACACTGTATTATGCAATCACTATCTCTTAGAGAATCTGTTTCACCTCTCTCCTTAAATACCTGTACTGATCACCCATGGGTAGACTGTTTTTTTTTTTTTTGCTTTCTGCACTTTTATTCTGTAAGAGTTTTCGCTACAATATGGGCATTATTGCATTATTTCCTACAGCTTTTGATGACTGTTACCTTAATCAGTAAGTGCTTAACCCCCACAGGATGAGTCAAAGCCAAGGTAAATCGATTTTCTCTTTCCACAAATCTGCAATGAGTCACTGATGAATAAGGAGCTCTAAAACTAATTTAATTTAGTGGAATCATCCCTAACACACATAATTGGGGAAACATTGTCAAGTTTTTTCTGTCTGATTTACTAACATATTTGTGAAGTGTTCCTGTGCCTGAGACTTTGGAAAATTCAAGTGGGATGTTAGTTGGTTTCCAAGAGACAGTGATCAGACAATTAAATGAAATGTGCCAAGTATTTTGGAGGAGCCCAGAAACTGTGCAGGGTGCAGTTTATGCCCTGAAGGAGTTCACAGCCCACAAAGGGTTTTACAATAGTCCACTTTTACACTCTCTTATGGCAAAGCGACAGTCCCCTAACATGGGCAGTGTGTGTCCCTTGACCATGTCTCACCATCCCATTCTCTACAAGCAACACTGGAGCCCCTCTTACTGGACACCTCGGGATCTTCACCTGTTCACTTGTAGATTTCAGCACAAGGTGAACAGCCTTGTATGATTCAAGGGCATTTTTCTTGGCTGGAGACATAAAGAGAAAGTCCCTGGTACCTTCGAGGGAGAAAGAGGCACAACTGGAATATGCGGACACAGGGACTCAGCTCTCCCCAGGACTTCACACCAACACAAATGCACACATCTGCAGCAGTGTCGACTTTCAGGTAGGAAGTCCTGCCTAGACACACAAGAGGAGCCCGGTAGTATTTGTTTAATCAAGACTGAATGGAGAAACCAGATAAAACCAAGGGCATAGACCTTATCTTGGTTAATTCCCCTCAAGGGTCTGAACCGTTGAAGTGGGGAGGGGGACAGGGCCTCCAGATGGCAAAGGGAGGAGGCAGCTTTTCCAGAAGGATAGGAAAGACTCCCAACTCCACTGCAAATTCATTTACTAATTTGTCCACTTGGCAAATACTTCTTGCACATGCACTTCGTGCCAGACACTGAAGATCTACAAAGAAGAATAAAAGCCTACCTCTATCCCTGAAAGAAGAAAGGCAGACACATTAACAACTTCGACAAAGCCCTGGATAACTGACCCGTCCTTGAGCACGTCCTGAGTGCCAGTCACGATGCTTACAGAGGCTGAGCATCCCTGATCTGAAAACCCGAACTCTGAAATGCTTCAAACTCCAAAACGGAGTGCTAGCATCATGCCACAAGTGGGAAATCCCACACCTGACCTCATGTGACAGCTGGCAGTCAAAGTGAAGGCACACAACACAGTTTATTCAGCGTGCCTGAGGGGGTTGCCGTGCAGTATGCGGTGACATTGTAATCAAAACACAGCTTCGTGGGTGGAGACCGAAGGCCTGCTGTTGTCTGCTGTTGCTGCTGTCACCTCACAGCCGGCACAGGTATTCTGGCGATGCTACTGTGCTGCTCAGCTCCCCTGAACACCTTATTACTTTTCACTGTGTTAATGGTGTGTCTCATTTTTTCCTGAGTACTTACGTGTGAATAAGTGTAAGAAAATGATTGCTTATCAGTAGCACAGAAAGTCATTCGGCGTGATGGTGATGCCAAAGAGCCGCAGATTGTCCACATGGGTGGCTGACAGAGTGACATCTTTGCTTTCTGATGGCTCAAGGTACATGACTTTGTTTCATGCACAAAATGATTAAAAATACTGTATAAAATGACCTTTAAGCTATGTGTATAATGTATATATGAAACATAAATTTTGTGTTTAGACTTGGGTCCCATCTCCAAGATATCCCATTATATATATGCAAATATTCCAAAATCCAAAAATATCTGAACTCTGAAATACTTCTGGTCCCAAGCATTTCAGACATGGCATACAGCACCTGGAGTTCTTTCACACACACCATCTTACTGTTCAATGCTATGAGCTAGGTGCAAGTGCAACCCCATTTTAAAGATGAAGACTTCAAGACTTAGCATGGCAAGAAACTTCCACGGGGCCACAGAGCCACATAGCCTCTGAGCTAGAACTTGAACTTGGTTGAGGCTGATGCCAGAGCCCCAGCGTGTAACCGGCACCCCGCACTGGGAGGGCTCTCGCAGAGGGGGCTGGGGGGATTATTGCAGCCTGGGAACAGGGGGAGGAAAACTAATATGCACTGGGCACCTATCTCTACACGCTCTTATCTTTGAGCTAGGTCTTGAGGCAGCGGTAAGAGTTTCTTCAAGGAAAAGAGGGAACAGCATATGGAAAGGTACCAATCAATGTGCCTAAGAGAGAACCACACCCGGAAGTGTTCAGGGCAGGGGAGGCAGCTTGACAAGCTCCGTGCATCAGTCTACACACACTTGGGTTCTTCCCTTGTGATTATTCTTCCCTCCTGAGTCTGCATTGTCACGTGCACACGAGGAGCAGAGGGAACAAAGAGAAGACGAAGGAGAGCTCAGATTAAACCTAAAACCTTCCTTAACAAAAATTGCTCTTTTTCTCCTCCAAAATTCTTAGAACAATACAAGGAGAGTGCTTTACTTTGACATAATCATTCAGGAAAACTTCAGGGATGAGATACTTAACATACATATGTCCCAAAAGGAAAGAAATACTTTGAATATTTATTTTAAAGCAGTAGAAAATTGATGAAATGTCTTCCAGATCACACAACTTTCCAGGAGACTTTGCTTAGACTGTACACAGCAACCACAAAGAAAAGTAAAGGTAGGTGAAATCTTTAAAATATGCTATAAGAATTCAGAAAGTAGGGGAAAAAAAAAAAGGAACAGTGAAGATTATCTCTTTTGTTTAAAAGAATACAGAAAACAGCAATGCTCTTATCAAGGAATCTAGTAAAGCTCCATAAGCAAATTATTCTCTTGCATCCCTTCTGCACTAGCACTGGCATGCCAAGGTGAGGAGGATGCAGTCTTGACCTTGGGTAAACCTTCAGAAGACAGGGAGAGACAAATCCATGCAGATCATTTCAACATAAAGTGCTAAGCATGCTGGGAGAAGACAGAGGTGTGTGTAGAGGGTTCTGGAAGCTCAGAAAAGGGACACTTACCCCATCTGGGGGTGGGTGAGTCAGTGGAGGCTCCTGGTGGAGGTAAAACTTTAGGTACATTTTAAAGAATGTGATAAACTAGGTGAAGAGAAGAGAAGGTCCCCCTGGCCACAGAACAGCATGGTCCAGGGCGGGAGAGGTCTCAGGCAGCACCGAGAGTGTGGAAAGAACTGCCAGCCATTCTTCACTACTGAGCCATTCCGTTAGAAC
Organism: Microcebus murinus; assembly: GCF_040939455.1. Lineage (NCBI taxonomy): Eukaryota > Metazoa > Chordata > Mammalia > Primates > Cheirogaleidae > Microcebus > Microcebus murinus. The sequence goes on along the minus strand of NC_134116.1, from coordinate 69,814,134 downwards.
AGAGGGGGATGAAGAGGAGTCCCAAGTGGCAGGTAAGGGCCAGATGATGTAGGGCATTTGGGGGCATTTACAGGGACTGGGGAAAGAGTGACAAGGAATCTCCTTAATCTACAAGATGTGTGTGTGTGTGTGTGTGTGTGTGTGTGTGTGTGTGTGTGTGTGAGATAAGGTCTTGCCCTGTCTCCCGGGCTAGAGTGCAGTGGCATCATCATAGCTCACTGCAACCTCCAACTCCTGGGCTCAAGTGATCCTCCTGCCTCAGCCTCCCAAGTAGCTAGGATTACTGCCCTGGCCAATTTTTTTTTTTTTTTAATAGAGATAGGGTCTCATTCTTGCCCAGGCTGGCCTCGGGCGATTCTCCCACCTCGGCCTCCCAAAGTGCAAGGGTTACAGGTGGGAGCTATATGCCTGGCCAAACTACAAGATATTTTAAAGAATGATAGTGACCTGATCAGACTCACCTTTTAGTGAGAACTGGAGGAGGCAGTGTGAACAGAGCTAGGGGTGCAAGGCCAGAGGCAAGGGAACCAGCCAGGGGCAGGGAATGATATAATAAGAAACGAGAAGCGCCTAGACCCAGCCATGGCAGAAGAACGGAAGGCAGGGCCAGGTTCCAGATAAAGCCGGCCAGATCACATGGTTCTGACTTTTCAGGAGCTCAATAAATATCCAAGGGATGAATGAACCGATATGCAGAATGAACACTGGGCAACATGGCCCAGTCTACAGCACACAGAGCCACAATAAGGCATATTCTAGGAAGACTTTTTTCTTATTAAAGGCTACTTATGAAACCATAGAAGACAAAATGAGAAATAGACACACTTCTAAAGTAGCATATCAACCAACTTTTATCATTAGTTGGGTAGTTTATTGGTGGTGGTGGTAGGAGGTAGGAACAGTCTCCCCTCCCATGTCAGTGAAACGTAAACATTCTAAATCACCCGGTTGTGAAAGACAAGAGCAAACTGAGAACAACAGCACACTTGATTGAGGTAATACTATAGAAACATACACCTGATGAAGGAGAGTGAAACGGACAAAACTGTATTTGATGTTCAAGTGCGGAGAGGATTGGTTTGCTGTATCTTAAACATTTTAAAGTTTCATCTTAAATTTTGTGTTTATAATAATTTCATTTCACTTGGAATTGAGAGACCATCTCCATCAGCAACAGAAAAGATTATTAATATCGTAGAGGTTTTCCAATATATATGAAAACATTTAATTGCTTGGATCTAAAATATATGTTCTAAAATAGCACAGGGCATATGCGACTGATTAGGTTAATCCCTTTCTTTGAGTTTGGTTTTCTTTGATTCTCCTCCATTACTGCTTCCACGAGTCTACTTTAAACACACACTTAAGAAGTCTATGAAAGCCTAAATAAGTCCCAGTTACAGGTATAAGATTATTTCCTGGAACTACAAAATGCCTATAAATGTCTTATCCTAGAAAAGTGCACCACAGCAAGAATTCTCTTCAATTGCCAGCTCAATATTTTATGGTTAAGTGTTCCAGCTTTCCAGCCCAGTCTTCCAGGAAAAGCTTTGCAAAAGAAATGAAACATATTTCTCATTTCTCCAAGTTCTTGGAAAGATATTTAATTAACTAAATCATGTGAGTATGGTGTGTAAATAGAAATGTCTGAGAAACTTGCTCTCACTAATGAATGAGAGGAAACATTCGCAGTAAACATTTGCTATACTAAAGATTTCATGTGTAAGTAATGAGAATCAAAATTGGTTACGGTCTCGCTATTTTTAGCATATTTGCAACAACACTGAAGGAAAAAATTCAGTATTACCTGGTTGGTTGAAAAGAAAGTAAAAATTATAATTTTAAAATTCACCCAGGCATGAATGGATAAAAAAAGCACAAGGCAGTTCTTAATTGCTATGACCACTGGTGCCATTTTGTTCGTGTGTCACGGTCTGGTTACAGCTTTAAGTTCTCAGACTTTCAAACATGATGTTTTAATTCTTTAAGTGATAGGCAGAAAATGCCACTCTGCTTATAGGGGACACACATGTGCAGTGACCAACACTGGCAGATACCTCTGGGTTCCAGTTTGTGTAGTTTCTTATCCCAAGCAGGAATGATAATTTCAGTTCCATATTATCAAAATAATGACAAAAACTGAAGACACTAGTGTCATTGATCCCAATCATTCCCTTACCTCTAATGAGTTCCCAAGCCTCAGGAGAAGCAGCTTGCATGTCTTTCAGTGGAAATATGTATGAATGAGAAAAAGGTGTGTGTGTGTGTGTGTGTGTGTGTGTGTGAGAGAGAGAGAGAGAGAGAGAGAGAGAAGACAAAGTGTACATAAAATGTACATGGTACTATACAAAGGAGGCTAGCGATCATGACACTGGTTTACAGGCACTAGAGAACTAACTAAGCAAGCAGAGGAAAAAAAACCTTATAAAATTGTGGTTTGGCTGTGTAGAAGGAATACTAATCACAGTAATTTCTCAGGACTGCTTACCACATGCCTAATTACCATGCAGCACAGTGATGAATATGTAAATCATTAAATAAGTGTCAGATTAACTTGTGCACCTTTTAACTACAGCATTGAACTCTGCTAATGTGTAGTCCGTTTTCATAATTTATCAATCCTCTACTATGGTCACTGGCCCATAACTTACAATCTTGGAAGCTTATAAGAAATGACAGGTGAGGAAGGAGTTAAATGAATATTTAAAGAAATAATAATTTTGGAAAAAATGGCATATATAAATGAGGAAAAGGAGGAGGTTAGTAGTAAAAGATATGCTTGCTGTTCTATATTACAGGGTGCTTCTAAATTAAATTTACCTTAGATGTATTCATAGCTTGAAAAGAGTAGACACACTAGAAAATTTTATAATCAAATTCCTAAAGAATATTTGATAGAATTTTTTAAAAAAACAAATTAAAAAATCAAAACTATCCACGGATTTCTCTAAAATCATACCAATTCAATTACAAATAGTATTAAATATATTTACTAAGAATTTTCTTCTTCATTAATTAGCACACAATGCCTTCGAAAAATATATCACAAGCATTAAAATGAAGTAAAGCTAATATAAATAAGAAAGAAGGAAAATTATTGAATATGAACAACAGAAATATCTGGATAATTTGGCTAATCAAACATAAGGCTAAAACCATGAAGTCACAAGGAGAAAGTATAAAGCTGATTCCTTTCATTTTAAGAGGCTTTAGGTTCAACTAAATAAACATTTTGTAGAAAGTGTTCACCAAGTTTTCTGTATGAGCACCATACGGGCTAACATTACAGCAGAGTTTTTCAGCCTTTGCACTACTGATATGCTGTGCTGGATTATTCTTCGTTTGGGGGGCTGTGCATCGAAGGATGTTTCCCTACTATCCCTGGCGTCTACCTGCTAGATTCCCGTAGAATCACTTCTCCTCCTCAGCTTTGACAACCAAAAATACCTCCAAAAATTACCAAATGTCCGCTGGGGGTCAAAATTTCCCCCCATTGAGAAATCTACTTTATAGAATGTGGAAATGAAAATTCTGTTAATGGAGGACATTGGTACTTTGAGACAGGAGTCTGCCAACCTCCTCATTTGCTGGAAAATTAATAAACTTCTTTTTCCTTCTCCTGCCCGCCCCCCCAAAAAAAGAAAGAAAGAAAAAAAAGAAAAAGAAAAAAAAATGAAAATTCTGTTAATAGAGTCCTAATTGAAAGACACTAACAGAAATCACTATTTTAAATAAGAATAGGGACTTTTTATTTGAAGAACTCTTAAGCCATAGGAAACAAATTAAACTCATCAAAAGGAAAAACTCAACAAAGTGTGTGTGTTTTTTTCCTTCAGGTAGGTGTTGAGGGAGTGAGAAAGAATCAAGAAATAAGGAAATGTTCTGTCTTGCTTATAAAATTAAGAACAGAGGAAATAAAATTAATTCAGTAAACAGTGCAGATGATAAAAATATACTTCAGCTCCATATTATGATTTAAATAGGGAGCTGAAAACTGAAAGATAAAATAGAGGAGTCATAAGTAGGAGAAGACAGACTAGGGAAGACGGCGGAGGTGGGGTCCCACGGGGGCAGGGGTAGAACTTTAGGAGAGAAAGAGAGGGGACCAGAAGTTAAGAGCAGAGCATCTCTCAACCGTCCGGGCCTCCGAGACCCTGGCCTGGTCTTCTCCACCCGGCTTGCCCTTGGCTTCCCTCCTCCTCCTCCTCCGGCGCCCGGCTGCTGCTCACTATGCCCTTCACCACCGGGTGCCGCGCTGAGAAGCTGGAAGTCAAGGGAGGGGACGCACTGGTGGCCAGCGATGACGGCCACAGAAGGCTTGGGAACGGGGGAATGGCAGGATGGAAGCCTTGCTTTATTATCCAGAACCAAATTCTGTTGAGGGAGCATTTGCCTGAAGAACAGTGAGGAATCGAACTGTTGAGGCACAAGGTGATGATAGCCTAGTTAGGGCGTTGGCAAAAGAAATTCAACATAACAGAACTATTCACGTTTTGTATCATACTTTGAAGGACGACATATGTTATCTGTTCCTTGTAACAGTCAACAACAAAATCTAGATTTGCTTTACACACAGGAATTATTTAATAAATACTAGTTCGGTATAACCTGATTTGATTCATTTTAAGTTAAGCGACGATCCCTATCGGACTCCTAAGGAAACTAAAGCCCGGTGAAGCTAACTGACCTGCCCACAGTCAAAGGGCTAATGAGTTTTGGAGCTGAGGATGAAACTCAAGTCTCCGTAAAATCGAAGGCTTCAATCGTGGCACCAGTCCCAACAAACGTGTGTAGCACGTGTGCTGATTCTCTCCCTTTCTTTGCCAAGGCAGAGGCTGCAAATCGATTTCCTGCTAAGAGCTTAGATACGGCCTCAGAATCCTTCTGAACACAGGGCTCCAGAGAGCCACCCGAAGTCAACTTTTCTGTTTCCTGGCAGTGTGCCACGCCACCGCTCCAACAGAAAGAAGGAGAAAATGGTGGAGATGATGTGCGGGCAGAGCCACTACCACTCAGCAGCTGTGGGGGTGGATTGTGAGAAAGGGAAAAGGGTAGGCATCGAGAATGACTAAGGACCGACGCCTGGGCGATGGCATGGAGGGATGGCGACACTATTAACAGAAGCCATGGAGCTGGGGGCAGCAGCAGAGTGTAATATAGTGAATGCGGTCTTGTCTTAGGCGTGGTGCTGCCTTCCTAGTGGCAGGGAGGGCTGTGGCAGCCGTAGCTGAAGAAGGCTGCTCACGGGAGCACAGAGACAGGGCCTCCTACCCCTCCTAGTGAGTTCAGGCCCACAGTGACAACTGTGCGCCCTAAAGGCATAAGTCCAAAAGTTACTACCCAGACATTTTTAGAAAAGATGAAATAAGGAGATTCCAAAGTCTTGATCTAAAAGACACTGCTATAAATCATTCTGCAAAGCGACAAAATTCTCTTACCATTCAAATAATAAGCAAATTAATAAAATTTTAAAATTTCCATGTACCAGGACATATTTAAATGGGGGGGGGGGTGAGGACAGGGGAAAAAAATGGCTCTTCGACAGCTTTCTCGATGAGAATTATGAACAATTTCTATAAAACCTTCACAAACTATATTAAGTACTAAACTTTAAGCGCTTAATCACAACACGATGTTTTCATTTAAAGGAAGTTTTGGTGAGTGGCTTCTATCAGTGGCCCTTCGGCAGAAGATTAAAAGCGCAAGGGCTTCCATCATCCCCACGATGTTCCTTAAATTTCATTATGTCAGGCACACATGGCAAATTAAACAAAACGCCACGTCTGGTCAAAACCGGCAGGCAAGGTACTGCTCACAGAAACCTTAAGAGACAACTTGTTGAACAATTTTCTAACCTCAAAACAGACGTGTTTTCTATTATGTAGCATTTAATATGTTTCACCTTAGCCTTTTTCCCCCCCTTTAGTTTGTTTCTTCCTATTTCATTGACATCCACTTTATAAATGTCTTGGGCAAGTTATAAAGACCCTCTTTGGTACCATATGGCTAATGTCAGCCAAAGAGTCTTTAATATTTTCTAAGCAACAGGATATTGTATTTAATGCTCTCAAAACTAATCTAAATCTTCAAAATGTTGAAGTCTGTACTTACGCGCACATATACACACATACACAAATGTTCTAGAATGGAGACCCTCCACCTCCTCCAAAGTCAGGTTTTGATTTATGAGCTCACAAAATACAAAAAAGAAATTCAAATATGCTTTACAACAAACTGCTAAAAACCACAGACCCACATAATTTCTTCAAAAGCATAAAGTCACTAGTGATCCATTTGCCAAAAACATAACAAAACACAAAAAAGCCCTCAAGTTCATTGATGGACCTAACGATATCAATTCTTCTCAGCACTTCAATGAATTATGCACATGAAAGAATATTTTGATCTTAAGAATTCTTCATATGGTTAGTTTTGTTTCCAGTGAAGCAAACATCAAACAGGCTCTGATATATTTATTGATAGGTATAAACTCATGAAAAAGATCCCAATTACCATATTTTTTTTATAAGTTTAAAGCTGTGTATATATGTGCTGAGGAATACAAAGAGCATCCCATAGCTTTGGATATTATAAACCAATTTTTTTATTTTGAGACGCAGTCTCACTCCGTCGTCCTGGGTGGAATGCATTGGCATCATCACGGCTCACTGCAACCTCAAACTCCTGGGCTCAAGAGACCCTTCTGGCTCAGCCGCCCGAGTAGCTAGGACTACAGGTGCATGCCACCACGCCAGGCTAATTTTTCTATTTTTTGTAGAGACAGGGTCTCACTCTTGCTCAGGCTGCTCTTGAACTCTTGAGCTCAAGCAATCCTCCCGCCTCAGTCTCCCAGAGTGCTAGGATTACAGGTGTGAGCCACCGTGCCCCATTCTAAGCCAAATATTATTGAAACAGTATTTAAGCAGCTCAAAGCATCATACAACATTTCCAGGATTGGGAACATTTCACTAATGGTGTTTTTTAATGGAGAAATCTTCTAACACTCCTGCTCAACAGAGGGCTCTACTAAACACTGTACTTGCTCTTATGGGAAGAGAGGGATGGGGAAAGCAGTGGGAAGCCGGCTGGGCGAGAGCTAATGGTTGTATCTCATCCTCTACTTCTACTTCCTTCGCTTTTGCCTTTCAGAAAGAAGGGATGGGCAAAGGTGAGGAGTATCTTGGAGAGCCAGGAGGACTGATCTGGGTTAGCAAGGGGCCCATGAAGACCAAGTAGAAGGCAAGAGAGCTTTGTGATTCTCCAAATTAGTCTCGCCACCTCTGCATCAGGGACCTCAGCAAAACTGCAAAGGGGCAACATTTGGTTTCTTGGCCCTCTATTGTTCTTTCTGAAATCTAGTCACCTTTCTTAAGACACCCTCCTCCCCATCTCTGCGAGTCAGTCTGTTTTTTCCTTCATACCAGTTGTCACTACCTGAAACTATCTGCGTACCTAACTGTTTGCTTATATTGTTTCCTTCCCAACAGATTGTACTTTCCATGAGGGCTGGGACCTGGTCTGTGTCAGTCACCTCTCCACACCAGCACCTAGACTAGTAATGCCTGGCACACGCTCAATACGAGGTTGTTTAAAGAAAAATGAACTCCTCGCCTGCCCTCTGCCTTCTCTCCTCGACTTAAAATCCAGTGACCTCATGCTGCCCTAGGCTTAATCAAAGACCCACATCATCACTACTGGGCCCGGATGGGCATTATGTTTGTCATGATAATACCCGTGCTGCTTGCATGGGATCAACACCACCACCAGCTCCAGAGGTGGGCTTTGATCGGCCTGAGCCAATCCTAGTGTCCCTCTGGCCCAATGTAGAAGTAGACATATGATAGACTTTGAATTTTGTCCAATCAGAGAGAAGCTCAGGATTGAGTTCAATAGTTGAGGAAAGAGAAGATCCTACCTACCCCAGGACCCAGGAGCACATATTGTGCTCTGTGGCTGGCTCCCTTACACCAGGTCAAAGTCCATGAGGTCACAGTTTGGGCATAAAAGATGACAAAGTAAAGAGCTTTTCAAAGAAATCAAGCCACAACCCTGACACCTCAAAACCCTCTGGCTCTAATCAACCCTAAAGACCCCCTCTGGATTTTCCACCTAGATGAGCTAATTCATGCTCTCACTTTTAATCCCATCTGAGCTGGGATTTCCTACCTGATACTCACCCCGCCAGAAGTCTCATTTTCCCATCATCTATCCCAGCAAGGTGCCATTTAATTAACCGAATAAAGCATGACCTAAATGGGTTTTATCCCTTCCAGAGAGTATTTTTACTTAAAAATTGAAACTCATCCAATTGTATATTTCATTGTTAGAACGTTTTTGAACTGAGTGTGGAATCGCATTGTTCTTTTCCTCCCAAACCACACTCATTGCCAACTTCCAGGGTCACTCTACCCCATTCCCAATTACGAAATAATCCAGACAGCAAAACAGATAGAGTAAGCCTGCACCCCCACAGCTTCCAACTTCCCTCCTCATCTTTAAACATGGGACTCATATAAAAATTAAAATAAGGGAAGAAAAGAGTCACTGGAATAAATTTAGGAAGCAGATGTTTTCTAATTTTCACTTTATTAGTTGGACAAATATCTTCCTTTTTTAAATCAAGGAAAAAAGAGCTATAGCAAAACTGAAAGATACTTATTGAATGAATATGAGAAAAATGCACAAGAAATATGCTTAGAGAACTGTGAGATTTCAGAGGAGAGAAGGATAACTTCTGACTCGAAGGTTTAGAGAGACTTCACAGAAACTGCATTCGTACTGGATTTTGAAGAATGGGAAAGAGCAGCAACAGGCAGAAGTGGAAAGAGGGAATGAAACCTTAAGTTATGCCTGGGAAATGGGGACTGGCCCCGTTGGACGTGGACACAGGGTGTGTGCAGGTGGGGGAAGAAATTATCTACGGAGTCTGGAAATACGGTTTGAGAGCAGACTTGGAGAACTCTGAGGCTCTGTCTCAATTCAGCTGGCTCTGGGAAATCCCTCAAGATTTCTCAGTAAAATGACGATGTCGCCAGGGCCGGGTTGTGGGAACGATCATTTGGCAGTGGCCTGAAGTATAGTCCAGGGGAGAAGTCGCAGAAGCTGAAACCAGGATGAGGAGCATGGAAGTTTATCATGCAAATTGGGTCATTCTTGTCATTCCCAACTAAACCAGAGTCTAAGGGCCAGGAGAAAAAGCACTCAGGCCACATAGCACCTGCTCCAGGAAAGCTGCTGAAAAGACCCACTGTGACCCTAAAACCAGCTTTATGTAGTGGCTGCTGAAATGACCTGCCATAACTCTAAGGCTGGTTTGACCTACCACTGGCACTCACCAGTCAGGGCTTGCCAGTTCCCAAAAGCCTCTTTCCTGCTAGTGAGCCTTCTCTCAAAACAATGCAAAACATTTCTTTTACAATAAAACTCCCAAACTTTTCTTTGTTCTTCACACATAACAAAGACCACCCTGGTCTGTGTGTACGTCCCAAATTGTAATTCTGTGGTTCCCAAATAAAACATTTAATTTAGCAATTCACCTCTATATTTTATTTTGACTTTGACAGGAGATACTGGGGAAAGGAGGGGCTGGGACAGTGTGCCAAGGCCACCCCAGGCCCCAAGGCCATCCCATTCCCCTGCACCAGAGTTGGTACTACCAGAGAGCCCCAGCCACCAGCATCCTCTACCCTGTCCCCAGGCCAGGGCTCAAAGGACGCTGCTGCTTAGAGGTTCAGGCTCAGTGTGGGTTGAACAGTCTTTTGTGAGCTAGCCCCAGACCCATACCACCACTTTCAGTGCCATTTCTATGGGAAAATACTTTTTTTTTCTCCAAAAGACCAGCTTAAAAACAAAGTATTAAGCATACCTATTTATTAATATATGTCAGAACTATCAGAATAAACAATTGGCATTATTATATAAATTATCTTTAAATTTAAAAGTAATGTTTTTAAGAACATTTAATTTTTTTTCTCCTTATTCTAGGGCTGCTTTGGGATTTTAGTCTCGACAAATTCACACCCTTAAAAATGAACTTTTGAGTTCAGGATCTTAAAATAGGACTGTGCTAACATTATAATAAAACTCAAGAAGGAATAATGGTTGGGGTAGGATTTGGTTCTCTTTTTTTCTTGATGAAGTTTGAATTGGTAGGAGATGGATAATTCAGAACAAACAAATTATGGAAGGAAATAAAATGTTTTATAGGAATTAGTAAAAAATACCTAAGATATTTTGAATAGGGCATAGAAATTAGGAAACAAGTCTCAGCCCATACTCCCCATCATTTCTCAGTGGAAGTCAAAAGATTTCTCATTACCCAAAAAGATCATGCCATTTAGTTATTCAAATCAAGTAGGAGAAAATGTTGGGTTAAGAACAAAGAAAAAGGACATGGATATGCTAATTCTAAACCAGGTTAGACAATAGAGACTCCCTGTGCATCCTTTCTTGTGGTGTTCTTCTTTGTTGGGGCATGATTTAGGCAATCAACTTCTGTTGTTGATTTCTGGGGTCAAAGGTACTTTTTCTTATACTTCATACTGAGAGACAGGATTCACGTTTTTCTTGAACAAGAAACCAAAAAGATTTTTGCAATAAAAAATATGTATTGAAACAGGATCCATATCTCTCACCACTCACAAAAATTAATTCAAGATGGATAAAAAACTTAAATGTAAAGCATTAAACAATAAGAATTCTAGAAGAAAATGTTGGAAAAACTCTTCTAGATATCGGCCTAGGCAAAGAATTTATGAAGAAGACCCAATGATAATCACAGCAACAACAAAAAAATTAATAAATTGGACTTGATGAAATTAAAAAGCTTCTGCACAGCTAAAGAAATAATCAACAGAGCAAATAGACAACCTATAGAACAGGAGAAAATATTCACCAACTATACATCTGATAAGGGGCTAATAACCAGAATCTACAAAGAAGTCAAGCAAATCAGCAAGGAAAAAACAAACAATCCCATTAAAAAGTGGGCAAAAGACATGAACAGAAGCTTTTCAAAAGCAGACAGACAAATGGCCAATAAACATATGAAATAATTCTCAACACCACTAATTATCATAGAAATTCAAATTAAAAAAACACAATGAGATATCGGCTTACCCTAGTTAGAATGGCTTTTATTAAAAAGTCCAAAAAACAATAGATGCTCTAATGGATACAGAGAGAAAGGAATGCTTGTACACTATTGGTAGGACTGCAAACTAGTACAACCTCCATGGAAAACAGTATGGAGATTCCTCAAGGAACTAAAAGTAGAACTACCATTTGATCTAGCAATCCCACTACTAGATATTTACCCAAAGGAAAAGAAGTAATTTTATCAAACAGACACTATACTCAGATGTAGATTGCAGCACAATTCACAATTGCAATGATGTAGAATCAACCCAATCGCCCATCAATTCACAAGTGGATTAACCAAATGTGGTATGTGTATACTATGGAATACTACTCAGCCATGAAGAAGGGTAAATGAAGGCACTTTCAACAATTTGGATGGAACTGGAGATCATTATCCTAAGTGCAGTATCTAAATAACGGAAAAACAAACACCACCGCTATTAAGCTGGAACTAACCGATGAGCACACAGGTGCACAGACGGAAGTAAAACTCAGTGGAAATCAAGCAGGAGGAGGAGATGTGCGAAAATCTACCTAACGAGTACTATATGAACACTACCTGGGTGATGGACACACTAACAGCCATGACTCAAGCGTAAAAAAATTGATACATGTAGCCAAAAACATTTGTACCCCTGTAATATTTTGAAATTTAAAAAAACCCAGAAAAACCAAGAGAAAAATATGTATCTCTACAAGGGAGTAAGAAAAAGAAAACATGTTTCTAGAAGTTTCTGTATCTCAGGAAGCAGAGCCAGGGGCTCCTGAGCATTCTCCAGCACTCTCAATGAGCATGTTCCTATTGTGAAAGCGAGACACAACACCTACTTTCAATATCATAGAGGAGCAGCTATTTCATGCTGCAGAGAAAGAAACGAGGCTGTAGGGGTAAGCCACACGGTGTTTGCTGGGTCAGACCTGCAGACCGGCCTCCTGGAAGGGGCTGTGGACCATGCACTCGAGTGTGTGAGTGCTCCCGTTGGGAACCTACAACTTCCTTCTCTCAACCTTGTCTCTCTCCAAGGAGGGTATTACAAATGAATATTTTCATATAAAATGGAAGACCCTGTACATGTGACAGGTGTGAAAGACACACTCACTCATACCTCACACACAAGTACATGCATATTATAATTTACAAAGGAAAAGGATGCCAAAGGCTTCATAGGAAGGCATCAGGCAGGGCTTTTGAAGTCAAGGGTGAGGAAGGAGGCAGAGTATTGATTGATTCAGGGGCATCTCGGTGTCTTTCGGTGAGAATGTAATCCTTCACTACCTAGGAAAGGTGAAATAACACAGAGCGCCCCAGACTTTATCACCCCTTAAAATAAAAATCTCTCCTGGGCATGAGACTTTGCCAATCCCACCAGAAATACGCCTGCTTCTACAGCTTGACTGTGAGAAACTTCTAGCAACCAGCACCACCCTCCTCAGTTCTCACCTGCCCCATGCCACCTATCATTTTGCTAAAGACACCTGCACCCAGACATCCTTTGTCTCCTCAGGTGCTATTTCTTGAGGTTACTAAAGATGGAACAGTAGAGCCACACACCCAACCACGCGTTCTTCAGCTCTTCTAACAGTTTTATTTACCATGGAGACAAGATGCACTAGCTACAACTCCCTAAACTGTAACCTACTTTCAGATAAAAATTATATGCTTTTGAAACCAGAAGTAATAAACAAAACCCACTAATAGTCAACACAATGACAAAATGTTACACTGTAGAGATTGAGGAGACATTGTTACATCTAAAAATCAATCTGTGTTTTCTTCATTTTATTCAGTAGTTTAAAAAAATCAATTTATGATCTGCCTCTTCACAGGAAATGAATGACAGTGCATAGAACACAAAAGAATTTGATAAAATCAGAGATAATACTCAGCCTGCGTACATACAATCTTTTGTTGGGTCAGTAAGCATATGAAAGGGAACTATTGATTTTGCACCACATAGAAATATTAATAAGAGGGAAGCCCCCAGATAATTTGAACAGTTCCTCCCTTTTTCTTCCCATACTGGAAGTAAAAAAAGGTTACTGTAAACATATACCTTAAAACATAAGAGTTTCTTAGAATGTTTCTGCCATGACCAAATCCCTTTCCAATTCTACAGGTCTCTCTTTGACAGATCTACAGAGCACACTAGCACCATCCTGACTTTCTGGGGGTCCCCATGGCAGTACCCTCCTAGCACAGAAGGTGCAATGAAGACACTAGTGTGGCCATAAGCTGACATCTGGGGAACAGGCCAGAAATTGCTGGAGGCAGGGAAGGGGCATTAAGGGAGGTGTCAAAAAAGAAAAGTATGTTTCATGCAAACATGCTATTTCTCTTCTTTGTGCAATTAATCATTTTGAGAAATTAACAAAAGACATTGATTCATCATTGGCTGACAGAGGGACATGAGAATAGATGGAATTTTTCAAATCACACTTCTTGGAAAACCATCAGTGGTTACAAATCTTAACACATTGATTACCACACTAGAAAAAAAATTTTTTTCCTTGGGGCCACAGTGTTTTATTATGAAAATAGAATAAAAACGTTGAAAACAAAACCATCCTTACTAATTTAATGGAATTTTAAAAATTTTTTATTGTTTTCTGTGCATCAGTTATATGCAACTTGGAAAATAGCTCTCTCAGCTCCCAAGGTGAAGAGACATGTTGAGTTACAAATGCTTCATGAGGCTCCAGGCTCAAAGCTAGCATGAGTTAGATACAGCTCACATGGCAGTTAATGTGTTAAAAAGTAGGTCTATAGAGACTATTAAATATTGCCAGCAACAGCCACCTTTTCTGAAATAAACTCCTGCACCTAGGAGTAAGGGAAGGTGCAAAATGCAGTGGCCCTGGCTCTCCAGGGACATCTGTCCACCACTGCAGGACACCCACGGTGCCACAGTGGTAGCTCTGCTTTTGGAGAAAAGCAGTGGGATCTCGGTAAGGTTCGCCCTGGTGCCTGAGCTACTCCTCCCTGAATATCAGCTAGACACGTGAGGTCACAGCACTCTGGCCCAGACTCTACGATGACCCTGCCGTTGCAGTATTTATGTCTTAAGTAGGGGTTGCAATGTCTCTGCCACCCAGAACATTAAAAGTTGATTTAAGCTACCCTGTGTGTTTTGAAGTAGAGCTGCTACCAGGATATGGATCTGAACAGTTTCTTGTGCTGAGGTTAACCAGCTGCTAGTTTTATTATTTAGAGAGCAGGAGTGTGATAGTAATGGCACATACCAGGGGGCCTGTGGCCAGGGCTGACCCTCCACCCTACCCTCACAGCCGTGGGGTCCCTGGAGAGGCATCTGACCTCTCCAATTGCATTTCCCATGGGAGCAAATAAGGACTGTCATAGCTATTGGGCTGGTGTGAGAATCGAACGAAATGCATTTCACATGGTGCGTGCCCCACCGTGAAGCTCATCAAGATGACTCTGAAGAGCTTCGAAGAGGTGTGACTCATACCAGGGAAGTGCCCTGCACCATGCGGCTTGGTGGGAAGCCTGGACCACAGCCACGTGGCTTTGATGAATGTCTGCCCACAGGGCCTTGTGTTAGGTCAGTCTCAGCTGAAAAATATAACCCAAGTGGACCCCCAAAACACTATTAAAGCAAGGTCCCATGACACTCTCCCAGATACTTAGATAGAAAGAAAAAAGAAGACAGAATATTCTTTCACCAGTGCCTATATAAAATATATTTCCCCCTTAGTATACAGTATTCATACCTGAAATTATTTCCTCCTGACTTCACTTCCCAATGAATGCTTTCCTGAAAACTGTCTAACCACAAATGCTCAAACACAATTCTTTATCACTTGGCACTTCTATTATATTTTTGGTAAAGAATTGAAATTTTTTTTTTTCATTTCTTTCTTCCCAACCACCTTCCCACATAAATTATTTTAAGGAAAATACCCAGAAAAGGGTTATATGCATATCCGCTTGGCTAGCATAGTTTTATTTGCCCACCAAATCACTTTTTTTTTCCTTAAAACTCTGGCTGCCCACACTCCTCCCAACATTAAGCAGAAACAGGATAAATATAATTCTTGTTATACATTGTTCCTACATGGCTTTACCTGGCAAAGACTCTGATACTGGGTGGATGAGGATTTCAGAAATGTTGACAAAATTAAGGCATATGCTTTGAGAAGAACAGAAATGACAGGGAGAGAGCACAGCCCAGGAAAAAATATGTTGGCTACAACTTGGTGGCTGAAAACTAAACTTGCAACTGGTAGGTCACCAAGGAACGTTCAGCTGATCGTGGCATTGACCAGAGGAGACGGTTACTTTTTCTAAAATTTAGCCTGGATTATTTTTATTTCAATTCGGGGATGTCAGCATAGGAAAGACGTAGGAATTTTTAGGGAATAAAAAGATATGTCAGCAAAACTATTTTAATGAAAAAGAAGTGAAACATTAACCTATTATTTTCTGAAGCTGTGAAATTCTGGATTATGAGCCATATTACCAAAAGAAACCTAGAAGTTTTTGGAAGGCAAGGATCACAGCTTATTCATCATTTTATCCCCACAACTAGTTTAATGCCTGACAAATAGTAAAATCTCATAATTCAATCAAATATAAACAGGAAGGAGAATACTTGAAGATGAAAAAAAAGATAATTGGAGAGAGTCAGTGATTTTAGGAATTGTATTATGAGGCAATAAAGAGCAAATAAATACTGAAAAGAAACCTTTAGTGCTGCATTATGCTTTGGTGTCTTTACTAAACGCACCCAAAATGTCCCATGAGAAAGTTAAATGCCACTCAGTGAGTTAGAAAACGCAAAAACTAGTTAAGCTCAAGTATATATAATGCTATCATATGAAGCATCTGAAGCAATTAATTTGTTAAGCCTTTGAACATATCACTATTTTGCAGATTGAAGAAATGGAAAAATAATTTTTTTCCAAAGTCGCAGAAATCTGATAGTTCTAGTTCAACAACATGAGCCATGCTGAAGAAAATAACTTGTGTAATAAGTGCTATAATGTGGACGGGCTTCCTTTAAACCACAGCATCCTTAATTTTATCAGCCACTCCCAAACTATATTCCCTACTTTAGACTTCTTAGGGTTATCCATTCCAAGAGGAGTTTGAAAGTTGGAATTTAAAGAAAGGCTAAAGAGCTATTCAAAGGTAAGTTACCTAAGCATTCCCGGAAATGTTGAGTTACTGTTTTCCTTACTTTTTGATTTATCACTAACCTGCCTAGACTGAAACCAAATTAACAGTGAAGCAGCCTTCTCTCAAAGCTAATTCAAACGTTCAGGCCTGACACACATTTGCAAGGAAGAGTACGTGTTTTGGAAAAAGGAAACCAGCAAGCAAATCAAGGGAACGTGATTTTAATGATGGGAGTCACAGGGGAGTCTCTCGGGTCAAAACGCAACAACCCTCACTGCAAACATGACCTCGGGTCCTGGGGGTGAGCCGCCTACTGCCTGCCCGAGGACTTCCCAGTCCTGGTTAGTATGTTAGCTGACACCTACCCAGAGGATCACACTAAATTTCTAGAATGCTGGGAAGCAAAATCCTAAGAATCCCATGGGCAAAAGAAAACTGACACACCCATAACTCACAAACACCATAAATAACCTTTGCATTTGAACACAGAAACTGATCCGAGATTGCTCAGCACAGAAAGGGCTAATGAGCATTTGAAATCTGGTCACTCAGAGTGACCCAGAGCCCCAGGGCCCCACACACCATGGACTGCCCAATGGATGACACCCTCTGCCCGTCTAGACACTCTCTTCCCCTCCCTGCCCCTCCCTTCTCCACCAGCTGTGCCTGCCTTCCTCATCCAGGCCTTGGTGTCCTGCCCCGGGTGAGACGCCAGCCCTGCCTTGAACAGCCACACGGGCACAGGCTCAGTGCCTTTTACCTTTCACCCTCTGACCTGCCCTAAGCCTTAGTTCTTTTTATATCCTTCTTCTCCTCTTCAGTTACACTTCCCTCTTTCTCCTCCCTCTAAGTCTCTCTAGATATCCCTTCCCTAGTAGGTCAAAATATGAAACATAAACATATATGTTTATATACACACATATTGTATACATGGTGGTGCATATCTGTCTATATATTTAAGAAATGATCATTAGATTGTGCTGGGGTTCGGGACACGCCACCCCAAAGATGGCACCTTGGAGGCTGGAGGCACCTGGGCATGTGCCTCCTGGAGGCGACAGCATGTGCAGGAAGGTTACTCTGACATTTCCCCCTCCTTGCTTCTTTGCAGCAGTTCATAAAACCCAGGAAGGATTGTCTGACCTTCCCCTGGAGCGGTCATAGGACCCTCAGGTGAGAGATGCCCTCCCTACACCCGGAGGAGAGAAGCATCCTTACCTCGGGAGACACAGGGTCACAGGGAAGAATCGGAACTAGCAGGCCTTGCTAGCTTCCCCCAGGGTATGACACACTTAGCTGATACCCTTTTTGCCCTCTCATGTTTCTCTACAACTACCCACGCTCCATTATCCTGACACAGCCACGCTGGATGGAGACAGAGGTTGGCTTGGTTTGGGTCTATGCTGCTGGGGCCCTCAGGTGGCATGTCCTGAGGTCAGGGATGCTGTGCGGGTCGCAGGGGCCTGACACACACCCAGTGCCCGAGGTGGGTGCTTTCAAACAGCCCTTCCCACCTCTCAACAGAGAACGCCAGGCAGGGGCTGAGGAAGTGGAGGACAAAGCTGCAAGGAGGAGGAAAAGCAAAAGAGAAAGTGAGCCAAGCCTTGGGTGGATCCAGTTGTCTTCTCACCATGTTTTAAATTACACAAAACCTGAAAACAGAAAGAAAATGAAAGCGTATAACCTGGAGACAGACTGAATTTGAATCACAGCTGCATGACCCCCTACATGTTTCCAGTACCATGGCAACGTGCATTTTTAAAATCATTTCTTACACTGGGAATATTTTAAACAGAGCTCGGGGCAGCATTTCTCATGGGGAGCCGCCAGTTGGGGGGCGGGGCGCGTTCTCTAGTCGCTGGAGACTGCACAGTTGGCCCAACACACATTGCAGAATTCAGGGAGACTTCCAGAGGGTGAGCCAGCCATGGCCAGGGCAGAGCAGCCAGCTCACGCCCCTGGAAGCCAGACAGAAGAGAAAACAAACAGAAACCCCGTCCAAACCCCACCACTAGTCTATTACTCTATTCTATAAATACTGTTACAGTCCAATGGTATACGTACTCCTAGCAGGCATACTAAGATGTGATAATTTCAAGTGACAGGCAGAAAGAATGAATCCATTCTATACATTCTCATATGACTCATGTAACATACACGCATTTTTATTTTTATTTCCAAAATGCATTAAATAATAAATTTCAAATAAATATACTCTTCCCCAAGAATCAAGATACAATTTGTTCTATATTTTATAGCAAAGTTTATAATAAAAGGAACATATGGTTGTTACAGGCGGCTGCAATAGTTAAGACCCAGCAGACACATGTCTGTGAGCTTGCATGGGTTCAAACCTGGAGCGTGGCTGTGTGAGGGAGATTTTTCAAGTTAATGCAACAGAGCAGAGTGTTCCAAACATTAATGGATAGATCAATCACTGAAAGTTAACTGATTGCAATGTCACATTTATACCCATGGACTGGACTGTCCCGGCAGAGTGGGATCATAAAACCAGCCCCCATTTTGAAGGTTGCAGATGCCAACTCTGCCACTTAGTATCTATGTTCAGTCATCCAACTTGTTCAACAAACATTTTTGAGCACCTACTGTGTGCTAGGCCCTGGAGACAGAGCAGCGAACGAGACAGGCAGCGACCCTAGCACATGGCTTGGCCTTCCCGAGCCCGGAGTCGGCACGGGTGCGAATCATGACTGTCCTTACCTACCTCACAGATAGCGGTAAGGCTCAAAGAAATATATGAAAGCATCCTGACAATGGGGACGGTCTACAACAACACAAGTGCTCCCATTTAATTAACTGACTAATGTGTCAAAGGGCCATAAAGAAATCTTCCTTCCCAAGAGTTTCAAAACAAGTTTTGCTACTGATTAAGTTTTAAAAAGTGCATTTCCCCACTGCCACCTGGAGCTATCAGATTCATTTCTTTGAGAACAACAAACGTCCCTTCCTTTGTCTCAGGCCTGTAGCGTCTGAGGCAGAGCTTGGCATGACACGACAGCATCTTCCACAAACCAAACAACTGACATCCTCGGATGCAGCGGTTTCAAACTTCTTTGTAAGCAGGGACCCTCGCTTCCAATCTCGTATAGAGCCCGACCGGACAGAGAGAGGCCGGTGGGGCTGCTCGGGTTGAAGGAGAGGGCTTGATCTTTGGCTGCAGATTCTGAGCTCTGCTTGGAACCCCAGGCATCCCTGCATCAGTCTGACCTTCATCCTCTATCCCTAGTGCTCTCCTGGACTCCTCGCTTTTTCCTCTTTTTCCAGAAATCACTATAGCGTGATGATTGAGCAGGCTGGTCGTGTAACTTGCTTCCACCAACTGAAGTTTATCTTCTCCAGACCTCACGTTCCTCCTCTGTACAAGGACGATAATGACAGTAGCACTCTCGGAGGGTGGTTGTGAGAATTACATAAATTCACCCATGTAAAGTGCTTAGCACACAGCCTCGTAGATAAAATGAACTCATTAATCAGTAGCAATTTCCCCCTTCAAGTCCACCCATATGCCACCGCAAGATTCTTTTTCTTTTTTTAATTCCTGCATCCTATATGTCATCCCGTTTCAAACTTCACAGCACTTCCCCCTTTGTTATTATATACCAAATAAATTATAAACCGTTTCTCCTACTACGTTTGTGTGTATGGACATCTCTCTACCTGTATCTGCAACTGTATCCACATCTCTCTGTCTCCATCAGACTTTGCAACCTCACCTGCCTCACCTTGCACGCCACAGACCTGCCTCGACACCCGGGGAGCAGAGCTGAGCACAGAGCCCTGCGGAAGGGACAAAGTAAGTCAGAGAGGCGGAGCAGATAAAAGGAGAAGATGAGGGGAATGCTGAGTAGTGTGTTCCAAGTATAAAACGAATAGCAAAATCAAAAGCCCAGAGTAAACAGGCTGGTGAGAGTGTTCTTGAGGAGATTGGCTTGAGGCAGGAATTGAAAGGAACACGAGCAAAGTTGAGGAAAACTGGCAAACGCTGCAGAGGAGGCTAATGAGAGACGAGGCTGAGACCAGGGAGGGCAAGAAGGTCGACCTTGGCCCTACATACATTGCTTGACTGCAAGTTTCCTAACTGGAGTTTGAGGGCCATTATTCTGTGTGTGTAGAAGGACCTGGGGTGGGAGGTGCTGGGAGGGGAGGGGGGACACCTGGTCAGGGCATTTCTACCCAATAAGCTCCCCCACATGCAAAGCTGAACGTACCTTTTCCTCCTCACCCCCAGCCCCCTGAGTAGCCCCGTCTCGGGGAGCAGAAACCCCGGCAAGGAACTGCCAGTTGTCCCTTACCCGCTCCTCTCCTTCACCCCTATATTCACAAGTCACCACGACCACTCATTTCTGCCTTTAAATATTTCCTAATTCTGTTCACTGCTCCCTGTCTCCACTGCCAACCACCCACGGTGGGCCGCAACACCTCTAATCACCATTTCGATCACCGCCTAACTGGTCAGACCCAGGTTCTGAATCCCTTTCTTTGACTGTTCGATGTAACTAAAAACCTCTATCTCTATATAGGGCTGCTGTGAGCACGGAAGGCAGCAGCACACCTAAAAGCACTGGGCAAACTGGAAAGAACACAAAACGCCGTGCTTTCCATTATTATTAATACGGCTTGGAATTTCAGCACTGGAAGGAGTTGGGGGAGACGGAAGGGCACTGACGTTTATCGGGCATCAATCCTGGTCGAGGACTATGTCAAACATTTGACACGTATTATTAATATCTTTTTCGATCCTCACAATAACCCTATGAAGAAATGGGCTCTGAGCTGCTGGAATCTTTGCCCAGGTCATGCAGCTTCAAGCGGCCTTACTGGTGCTAGCACGGATGTCTGACCTCACAGTGGCTGCCATCCCAGGGGACCTGAGCCTGTCTCTCACACCCATTTGCTTTAGGCCTGAAGAAACAAAGTCTCAGTGAGCTGCCTCCTGGGAACCAGGCACTAGAGCAGGGCTTGAAAACCACGACTCAAGAAGTGAAAATCACAGCCACCTTTCCTTGGTTCCTGGAAATGACTCGGCTTTTACACTGGCACCTTGAAGGACTGAACTGGAGTAACCCAAGCAAAGTGCACGGGTCAGCCAGTCAGTAAACTGACCAGTGAAAGACTGGAAGAGAACTCAAGGCACTGAGAGGAAGAAGAAATGTGACCATATGATGACAACCCATAGGGACCTTAGAAACCAATGTACTGGGATGCAGGGGAGAGATGCTCAGTGACCTGCCTGAGGTCTCACTCCAGTCTGCGTCAGAAGAGAGCTCAGACTTCCCCGCCAGGCACCGGAGCAGCGTCCCAGACGCCACCAGCTTCACTACCTCACCATCTTTCCCCTGAGCTGTTTAAGGTCAGCTGAGTCACTGGGGAGACAGCCGGGGCTAGGGGGGCTGTCCTGGGCCTGGGGAATGTGAGGGAGGAGATGACCAATTCTGGGGGTGTTGGGAGGCTTACAAGGGACAACAGTGTGTGGGGGGGGGTTTGCAGAGGCTACAGGACAAATGATAAGCTGGTGGCACTGAACATAAAGGACACATGCTGGCTCAGCCCCTGACTCACCAGTGAGTCACCGCCTGCCAGCAGGAAGCACAGCCTGCAATTGTCTTCTGGAAAAGGGCAATGAGGTAAACTTTCAGAAGGTCTCTGTGTTCTCTTTTATCTTCAGAAGCAAAAAGAACAATCAACGACAATAGCAATTAAACAGAGGCCAAACTTTTATATTAATTAAAAGCCACGTCATGTATATCTAGGCCAATGTCTCAGTCACTGAGAGCTACGATTGGTCCCAGTAAGCGGTGGCCTCAGGGCGAAGAGAACGCGGGCCAGGCAGGCAGATCTGGGTCACGCTGCCGCGGTTCTGCCACGACGCACCGAGCCTGCGGTCCTGGGCGGCTACGCTGCCTCTCTGGAACTCAACTTCCTCCCCCCCCTGCTCGTCTTGACAAAATCTGAGGTGTCACGGATAAAAGAATGCTACCTAGCATGCAATATTCAATGTCTAAGAAAGGACAACGGCTATTTCATCATAGCAGCAGTGGGGTAGCACTGTCTATCTCCACGCTAGGCGTTTCTGTACGCTGCCACTGCTGGATCACCGGCATCAAGGTGTCAGACCCAGCCTCACAGCCTGTCCCAGAGGGTGCCAGTTCGGGGAAGAATGCCCTTGCAGGACAGAAGAAACGCTGGGGGCCTGCCAGCCCTCGTCTTCAAGAGCATTACAATAAATTCAGGGAATCTTGACCTTAACACCCACGAGACGGTAGGGAACAGAACAAATGTACATGTTAAACTAGACCCTGTTCTAGCAAAAGAAGAGGGTGTTGTGGACTGGGACGGTCTGAGAGGGGGCATAAGGATGTGCATATTGAAGCTGTGTTTAAAATTACCAAGTTACCCACTGTTCCCTCAAGTGTCCCAACTGAACTGCCTCCATCCCTGCCCATCCTCCCAACGTGTCCATGGCATCTTCCCTTTAAGGCCCCTTGATGTCTGTTGCTGCTCGGTCTGGCTCAAGACCTCTATGCAGAATCTGGGCCAGGCACGGTGGCTCACACCTGTAATCCTAGCACTCTGGGAGGCCAAGGCAAGGGGATCCCTTGAGGTTAGAAGTTTGAGACCAGCCTGAGCAAGAGCTAGACCCCGTCTCTACTAAAAATAGAAAGAAAGTAGCTGTACAACTAAAAATATATAAAGAAAAAATTAGCCAGGCATAGTGGTGCATGTCTGTAGTCCCAGCTACTTGGGAGGCTGAGGCAGGAGGATCACTTGAGCCCAGGAGTTTGAGGTTGCTGTGAGCTAGGCTGACGCCATGGCACTCTAACCCAGGCAACAGAGCGAGACTCTTGCATCCAATAAATAAATAAAATAAATAAGACCTCTATACAGAGTCTGATTAAAGTATGAAAAGAATAGCTGCCCTGGAGCATCCAACAGTCCATCACAAAAGTCCTCAGTCAGGAAAACACCATCTATACCAAGAGTTCTGGATCTATGGACAAGTTTTGAGAATATATAACCTCTTGAAATTGAAGGCTTAGTATAATATTTTACGTGGTGCTGTGTGTGTATACAACCCTGTACATGAATATGTTTATTTTTCTGGAGTACGATCGGACTATATTCTCTAGAAGACTAAAAGTCAGTGGTTCAGACCAAGGTTCAGCAAACCACAAGCCAAATCTGGCTCACTGCTGCCTGTTCTTATAAATAAAGTTTTATTAGAACACAGCTACACTTATGTGTGCACCTATTATCTATGGCTGCTTTCACACGACAATAGTAGAGCTGAATAGTAGCTGCAACAGAGACCGCATGGCCCATAAGGCTAAAATTTTTACTGTCTTACTCTTTACAGAAAAAGGGTGCTCAACCCCAAGTTTTGACAATATCTTTTAGAACCATCCACTACACTTGAGCAGCTGCTGGCTAATAAGTTACCACCAAAACCCAAAGGTGAGCAAATGATTTTAGAATCAAAGTTTCTCTGCTGTAATCTGAAACCTCATAGACTAATTAATCACTACAGATGGGCCTCTCTGGAAGTCTCCCTGGAAGTCTACCGGACAAAGGAGTGGCCAAGAGGGAAACCAGTGAGAATTCCCCCAAGGCTACCTGCCACAGGCATCCTGAGCCAAGCTTCCCCTGCAAAGTACTGGAGAAGAGGTAGTCAGTCGAGAGAAGTATCGTCGCTCTAAATAATTCAAACAATCCTGCTGCTGGCTCCAAACCAAATATGAGAAATTATATAATTAGCAGCAGCGCATTTAAAAGACTATATTAAATATGCTAATGCTCTCACCACGTTAAGGAAAAGCTGCAGAAACGATGCCATCCATTAACTAGCCTAGGATCAGTCCAAATAAAGAGGAACATCTTCTGGGTATTTAAAAAATAATGATATCAATCAGTTTGACAGAATACTTTTCTTGGGCTACAAAATTGGTTAACCAAAAGTCTTACTTCATCCTAATGTGTTTTAAGTTACTTATTTCCATTTTCAATGCAGTTTTTCATTAACAATGTATTATATTAGTTTTATTACCTTTAAGGCAAGAACCATTTTTTGTATGTTTTGTTGTTGGCTAGTTCTCATCATTCTGATCTCTTTGCTGGCAGATGAGGCTGTGTACATGGACTTTAGTTATACATGTGCATACTCCCCAGCCAGTATGCAGAGGATAAGGCAAGCATGCACTGCAACAATATGACCTCACGTGCACCTCGAGCTATGCAGCATTCTTCTGTTAAACTCGTCCACGCTTAAAATCTCAAGACCTGTATGCTTTGCCTAAACTCGCAGCTTGTATATGAAGCTAGGTGTCTGGGCTAGGAGTGAGAGTCTCTTGGCCAAAAAGGAAGAAATATTTGCAGATGTAATCTTAACGTCAGGGAACCTCTCAGGAGTTTATTCTACTCAACAGTGCGTCCCATGCTGGAACTTCTTAGCCATCCTCTTTGGATTACAAGGCAGACCTTGTACCATTTCCCCATCTGAGTTTACTAAGCCTTGCTGCCAATCATGAATGATTCCTGTGAGTTGTTTGTATAAATTGCTTTTGTACTGTTTGAGTCAAAGTTATAAGTGTGCCCATCCCCCAGACAGTGTGTATTGTACCCATTAGGTGAGAATTTACCCCTCCCTTCCTCCTCCTCCCATCTGCTTGATTTCCAATGAATGTTACAGAAATCAAACTTGTAAGACCAGAGTGTCAAAGAAGGGTGATCAGCCTGGCTCTCGAGTTGGGAGCTAGTCATTTTGCCGTTCTCTGCTTGCAAAGATCCCATGTCTCTGATAAGTTCATTGTTTTTGTCACACTGCTTGATTTCTCCTTATTAAAAGTGTTTGGGGCCGGGCGCTGTGGCTCACGCCTGTAATCCTAGCTCTTGGGAGGCCGAGGCGGGCGGATTGCTCAAGGTCAGGAGTTCAAAACCAGCCTGAGCAAGAGCGAGACCCCGTCTCTACTATAAATAGAAAGAAATTAATTGGCCAACTGATATATATATAAAAAATTAGCCAGGCATGGTGGCGCATGCCTGTAGTCCCAGCTACCCGGGAGGCTGAGGCAGAAGGATCACTCGAGCCCAGGAGTTTGAGGTTGCTGTGAGCTAGGACGCCACGGCACTCACTCTAGCCTGGGCAACAAAGCGAGACTCTGTCTCAAAAAAAAAAAAAAAAAAAAAGTGTTTGGCATCATTGTCGTTATAGAATTAGCATAGATGTTTTCCCCAGATCTTGACAGAGCTCATGCTGTGTAGTAAAAAATGTCTGGTCTTCTTCCTGGGAGAAGCAGGGAGCTTCTAAACCCTTGGAAGGTCCAAGTGACAGGAGTGTCTATGGTGGGTCCTAAAGTGAGGGCAGCCTTGTTGGCAACAGTGCCCCTAACCTGTGCGGTCTGCACTGACTCCAGGCAGTCAGTGTTGAAATTGCATTGCAGCACTGCACCCTGCCCGCCACGACGGAGTTCTGCGTGGGGACACGTCAGGCACCCTCCTACCTCAGGACCTTTGCACTGACTGCTTCTTCTGACCTGGAGCATTCTTGCTCTGGGATCTTCGTAGATGGCTCCATCGCCCCAAGTCTTTGGCTTAAATGTCACCTCCTTATTGGAGGTTCTCTCCTGCATCCTCCCCCCATCCCAGCTACACACACTCCCTGTCTCCCTTCCCTATTTCACTCTTCATAGCACTTACCTTCTGATACACTAGGTAATTTGCTTATGATTTTGCACATGATTAATAAATATGGTCCACTGATAGGATGTAAGCTCTCTGTGGGTTCACTGTTATATGCCTGAGCTCCCCACTAACCCACCCACATGACCTTCCCACCCCCATCCCTAGTCAATGGAAAAACTGTCTTCCATGAAACTGGTCCCTGGTGCCAAAAAGCTTAGAGACCATTGCACTAGTCCAATTGCTGGCATTTCTTGACAGGGCTATTGTTTCTTTTGGCTTTGTTCTCTAATTGTTTGACTAGGATTTATGTGAATTTAGAGAAACTCTTCTTCATATCTGTTCAGGTCTCCAAGAAAAGTGGGACTCATGACTTCACAGCGATTCTGCCTATGGAAACATGAAGATGTCACACACAAAAACTGTTTTCACTAAAATCTTATCCATTTGTTTATTTTCCAGAGCTGTTAAGAGAGAAAATCTAGCTTCAGGTGGTAAAGAGTCATAGAATATCAATATCCTATTATATTTTAGTTATACAGAACACTTACAATAATGAAAATCTATAAAGACAGCCTATATCCACGCGCATATCAAATTATCCAAATTCAAAACTGGATTTTAAAACTGCCTTCACATCTGGTATTTCCTACAGGGATTTTCACTTTATCTGCTTTCCTGGATAATTAATTTTCCAGAATTTCTTTTGTTGAAACCTGAAGAATGCTCAACACGTAGTAGGCTCTTAAATCACTGTCTAGCATGGGGAAATAAGTTGGCAGATTTCAAACAGAAACAAAAACACAAGTTCCTACGGCCTGTGGACCCACATTAGAAGAAAAGCCCGAAAGTACCCTCCTGAACTCAGGGGAACGTGTGGGTCAGTGCAGGGACAAAAAAAATCTGTCGTCTTCCCCTGTCGGACTTGTTAAAAAAAAGTTAATTGGGAATCCATCAGTCTGAGATGGCTCCAGCACCGTGGGTTCCTAAGTAAGCAAACAGAAACCCAACTCAGTGTAAGAGGTCAACTGAAACTTAACCAATCAGACACTGCCAACTAATCTCTAACTAGGCACCTTCCACTGAAATGACCCAAATAAGACTACTGATTCCTTTAACCAATCAAATATTTTCTTTCCTCTGCTTCAAGAAGGCTTATAAAGCCCTGCTTCTCACGCCCTTTTGTTGGAGGCCAAATAGCTTTGTTTGGTGCTGCCCGATGCATGAATTACTGCCTGCTTAAATAAACTCTTTAAAATTTTAATGTGCCTAAGTTTATCTTTTAACAGTTCATTACCCCAATGCAGAGAGAGAATGACCCAGACAGAGCTGAACACTGAGCCTGAGGCAACCCTACCCCTGCTGCTCACAAGGAAACATACAGGCATGTTATCATAGCTTTTCACTCCCTTTCCATGTAGTCTCAGGGCTTTTAGGCAGCTATGCTGTTGGTTTGGGGCTAGACAGGGCCCTGGCAGCATAACTTATTTGGGAAGAGTAAAGGCCTGGAAATTAGACAGACCTTATCTCAACTCTCTCCTCCACTGTTGTTAATCCTCAGGCAGAATTTGGATGCTTAAGACTCTTAAATGTCCAGAATTAATGACTAAAATGAATAAGATGCTATCTGGCATGAATATAATTAAAGCATTGGATGGAGGCTTAAATATGCAATTAAATAAGTATAACCTGGCTTGACATCACCTCAGAAAGCCCCGGAGAGTTTGGCTGGCCAGAAGCTAAGCATGAGGCTGCATTGCTTGGCAACTGCTAAAGGAAATTGTGATCACTCGTAGGCTGCACTTGCTCAAGTAAGTTTGTTTTCTTGATGCTCTTTGAAGCCACCAAGGAGTACTGTGTTCAGTTCTGGGTAGCACTGTAAGGAGGATATTGCTGGCCAATGTTCGCTACTGGATACTGGGAGAAGTAACCCAAGAATCGTAGCCAGGATTACAGTGTGGGCTTAAAAAAATAGGTGAAGGAACTTTACCTGGAAACACCAGCTTCTGGGAAGTACCAGGCTCCAGGCCTCAAGCACCTGAAGGGTTGGTTGACAAGTGGAGTAGATTCTGCTTCCGTTGAGTCAGCTAATATTTCCTGGGCCTGTACTACACTCAGAGCACCCCGGCAGGTACTGTGGGATACAGAGATTAACAACACACAGGCCCAACCTCACGGCACCTACAATTAAGGAAGATAGAATGCAGAGTCCAGGATCCTTGGTTTTCACCCCAACTCTGTTACCTGCTGCATGAGACTGTGATAATGGATTTTGTGTGCCACTTGACTGGGCCACAGGGTGTCCAGATTAGATGTTATTTCTGGGTGTACCTCTGAGGGTGTTTCTTTTTGTTTTTTATGAAGGGGGTTTGTGGGGAGGGGTGCTCTGTTGCCTTGTTTCTTTTTGTTGAGACAGAGTCTCACTCTGTTGCCCAGGCTGGAGTGCATTGGCTGTAGCTCACAGCAACCTCCAGCTCCTGGGCTCTAAGCAATCCTTCTGTCTCAGCCTCCCAGGTAGCTGGGACTACAGGTACATGTTGCAACACCTGGTTGGGTTTTTTTTTTTTTTCCCCTTTCTTTTTGGTATACATGGGGTCTCACTCTTGCTTAGGCTAGTCTCAAACTCCTGAGCTCAAGCAACCCTTCCCAGAGTGCTATGTGAGGGTGTTTCTAAATGAGATTTTGCATTAGAATTGGTGGACTTAATAAAGCCAACTGCCCTCCCCATTGTGGGTGGGCATGGTCTAACCCACAGGGGCCTAAATAGAACAAAAGGCAATGGAAAGATAAATTCATTCCCTTTGTTTTTTTGCCCCACTGTTTGAGCCGGGACATCTCATCTCATTTCCTTCTGCCCTTGGACTTGGATTTACACCATCAGGCTGGTTCTCAGGCTTGTAGACTCAGTCTGGATTTCCTGGGTCTCCAGCTTACAGACAGCAACTGTGGGACTTCTCAGCCTCCATAATCACGTGAGCCAATTCCTTACAATAAATCAGCATCTCTCCATACATATGTATATATGTTGTTTGTGTGTATATTACATACACATACATATGTGAAAAATCGGTTCTGTTTCTCTGAGAACCCTGACTATTACGGTTGACCGTAGACAGTTTTTTAACTTCTCTTAACCAGGTTTTTTTTTTCTCTGTAACGCAACACTGCAGAGGTTTCCTGAGAATTAAATGTGATAAATATTCATAAACAATATGCATTTTTTAGGAAAACTCATAACCCAAGGCAGAATTAATAAAATGTTACAATACAGAAAAGAGCAAAGAGCTGGAAAAGGAATGAGAAATCAGAAGTGGACTGAAACCAGGTAGAAGGGGGAGGGCTTTACAAAGACGACAGCTTTCAGATGGATCCTCAAAGGACAAGGAGGAGTTTGGTGGGCTGGGAAGGGGAAGAGGAAGAAGGGGTGTTATGTGTTGGCCAGATAGTATGAGTGAAGGTGGAGATATTGGAAATAAATGGCTTTGGGGAGACCAAACAATAAAACAGTGGCTGGAGTGCAGAGGAGGAACAAAGCAACGATAGCAGCCGGAAAGACACAACAGAGTCTCATTACGACTGCCCGAGATGGCACACCAAGGAGCCCGTGGGCGGCGGTGGGCCGTGTGAGTGAACTCAGGAGACTCAATCTGTGTTCAATCAGGGTGTGGGAAGACTGGAACTACGAAAGCAAGTTAAAGCATCTCTAGAAGAGTCCAAGCAGATGATGATAATGACCTAAGATAATGGCAGTGGCACCAGAAAGCCAGGGGACAAACGCTGGCTATGGGGTGTGAAGGAGACAAGGAGTAAAAGCCGACTCCTTGTTTTGTGTTAAGGAGAATGCTGATGCCACAAACCAACACAGGAAACCCCAGAGGAGGAATAAAGCTGACCGAGGAGATGATGAGTTCAGCAGTGAGTGCTGAGTTTTGGGTGGCTGTGGAACCGTCACAGGGGGTTCATAACAGAAGGCCGGAAACATGGCTCTGGAGCTCACGAGAGGAGTCAGGGTTAGAGGTGTGGATTTCAGAGGAGGTCCATTTAGAGGTTAAGACTATGTTGTCGAACACAGACAAACTTGGGCTTGAACTCTGCTTTCAATACTAGCTGTGTGGCTTTGAACAAATTTTTTACCATCCCTAAGCCTTAATTTCCTTAATTGTAAATTTGGGAAAATTATACGGACTTCAAAGGCTGTGCGTACTGCAAGCCATCTGGTCACCATTTGTCACCGTCACTGTCTACCAGAACCATCGCTGCTGAAGCCGTTAGAGATGATGAACGTGGCTAGGAACACAGAGCAATTAAGTAGAAAAAGGACTGAGGAATGAATCCTTGGGAACAATTATTAAGGGATACATGGCAGGAGAGCAAACCTGAAAGAGGCTCAGGAGCAGTCAAAGGGGCAGGCAGAAGACAGTGACAGCAGGACATCCTGAAGGCCAAAGGGAGTAAATTTCAATGAGAGAATGATCAAAAATGTACAATGGCACAAAGTAGTCAAGGAGGATAAAGAAGGAAAGCAGAGAGAACATTGGAGGTAGTGATTTGGAGGTTATCCTTGCTTAGAGGAACTATCACATATGGTAGGCATAGAAGCCAGTTGTAAACGTAATAGGATTCAAAATCAAAGTTGCACCCAGACTCCAAGGAGATGTGTATCCGATACCAAAATGAGCTATGAGACGGATCACCTTCCAGAAAGTTCAAAGCAGATATAAACAGTTACAGGCCTTACCTACCCACTTTGAGGATATAAAAAGGCTTACGTTATTACACAAAAAGAAGTTGGGCATGGTGGCCCGTGCCTATGATACCAGCACTCTGGGAGGCTGAGGTGGGAGGATCGCTTGAGGCCAGGAGTTTGAGACCAGCCTGGACAACAAAGTAAGACCCTGTCTCTATTGAAAATTTAAACATTAGCCAGGCATGGTAGCTATAGGACCTGTAGCCCTAGCTACTTGGGAGGCTGATTCAGGAGAATTGCTTGAGCCCAGGAGTTGGAAGCTACAGTGAGCTATGATTATATCACTGCACTTCAGCCTGGGCAACAAAGTGAGACAAGAAAGAAAGAAAGAATCTATGAAAAAGACTTCTTTAGAGAGAGCTGAGCTACAAATTCCATCATTCTAAAAGAGAAGAGATGCTTCCCGTCATCCTAGTAGGGGCTTCACTGGCAGACTGTAAGCGCCGGTCAGTATCCTCTGGGGACAGAGGGAAATGGCAGAAATAGCAGACCAGTGTTTACATGTTTGGCTTTCATCTGAGAACCTTTGGCAGCAGACGAAAGGAAGCCAGGTTGCACTGGTGGCCCGTGGTTGGGGGTGAAGGATACATGCGTGTTCTGATGGATCGGAGGGAGCAAGCTGGCCTGGAGCTGATTTAAATTCTGCCCAAGAGGATCATCTGAGGCCAGCAGGGAGAGCTTTAGGAAACAAGGACTGAGAGAGGCACAGCCAAACTGGAAGCAAGTGAACAGACCACACCAGACCACATCCACAAAGAGTGGAGTGTTCTCAGTGACAGTCCCTGAAGAGCCTGTGAAAACACCCATAAGAGAAGTTGGCTTTAAATAACAATTGCTGGCCAGAGAGTTTTCAAGCCAACTTACAACAGAACAGGCAAGTATGGACTTTTCCACCCCTCTTTCTCATCAGCGGCGCCACCCCTGGCCCCCACATGCCAATCCTGGAGGGGTCAGAATGGCAGGGAGGAGGAGAGTGAATAGAGTAAAGGCATCATCCTTTCCCTTGTCTTGTCCTTCAGGCAAGGGGACTGGTGACACTGGGCCCTGGATAGGTGTGGAAGAAGAGCTCCAATTGTGATTGGCTACCATGTGGCTGGACATTTTAACTTTGTAATTGAGATAGTAATTTGTAGCTAGAAGACTCCAGAACACTTCTTACTCTCTCAGGAGAAACCAGGCGGATCAGGATTGTCGAGGTGCCATCCAGTGGCAAAAGAGGAACTTCTACCACTGTATAGATCTAAGAGGACTATATAGAAGGCAATTAAAAAAGTAAAATAAAATAAAACCCCATAATTCTTGTGTGCCCCATGTTACCCAAAATTATAGAAAGTGAGTCAGGAGGAGGAAGTGGAGGCTTCAAGGACAGTAATTTATTATTGTTATTTTTTTAACAGTTAAGCAGAAAAAGAAAGGCACCACAGTTTGATGAGATGACATAAATGACAAAAGGCCCTTTTAGGACAGGAGGAATTTAGGCCTGGCTATGGGCTGAGGAGAAGGAGTTGGTGAAGAGACAGTGAAACAGCAAATCCACAAGAACAACGGGACAGGGACACTGATAAGGCGAGGCCACAAAGAGGAGACAAAGTCAAGAGCACTGTCATCGGTTTTAGGAAGGAAGAGAGACTCTGCTCCTTTGAAAGACAATGGAAGCAGGGGAGAGGATGAGGGAAGATACAGGGGCATTTTAGTCTGGGAGGAAAGGAAAATGAAATAGTTTAGAGTGAGCGACCTTGATCATCCTGGGGGAGGGGGTAGGAAGGCAGCGGGGTGGCATTTACCACTCGGGAGGCCAGAATTAGGACTGCTGTGTAAAAGCTGGAGAGAGATTAATTTGGGTTCAGTACAAGAAAGAACTTGTTAAAAATCAGCGCTAGAGGACAGTGGAATTGGCCTTTTTATGATGTTGTAAGCTGTCGCCAACAGAGGGCTCTTGCTGGGGATGAATGCCCGTCGGGGTGCGGGGGGTGCGGTGGGGGGGTTCTGCATTGAGGGGGAGGCTGGATGACGACCTCCAAGACTCTTAGTGTCCAGGATTCACATTCAATGCCACATTTTGTAGGGTTTTCCACACCCACAATTCATGTGTCACTGCTACTAAATACAACAGAGAGAAGCCCGTGAGGGCCTAACGAGAAAACGTACAGACTGCATGTGTTATACAGTGAATGCCTCAATTTCCTAAGTAGGAAGTGATCTATTTGTTGCAAAAGAACTAATCTGTGCTTGAGTTGGATTCTTTTTCCAAAGTACAATATTCTATATGTATCCATATAGCTTTGCAGTTGATTAAATTTGAAATATCGCTATGTTCTGGAACACTGAATATTTATGCATGAGTTAAAAAATAGCTGTGATCCAGGAAGTCTCCAGAACCCCCTGCAGCCTTTCCACTGCTACGAGTCAAACGGGAACTTGCTGACAAGAGCAGAGCACCTTAGCCAATGTCTCTCTACTCAAAATGCAAAACAAAAACCCTAAGCCCCCTATTTCAAACATCAGTCTGAACTCTACAAATCGATGCAATCAAGAATGATCGTACCAGATTTTATATCCTTCTTTAATTAGACAATGAAATGTCACACAAAAAACTTCCAGTTATTCAACAGTATAGCTATATTTCTTTAAAATAAGAACCGTATATTCCTAGAATTAACAACTTTTGAAACAATAATATATTCCAGCACCAACAAGCACCATGAATCTCAAAGAAATCTGCCTACAGATACAACGTAAACTGGCCTTTTCATCCAATTAAAACTTAAAATCTATAAAGAACTGTCAGTCTATTATGAACCATTAGTCATTTTACCACAATATTTTTCCTAAGAGATAAAATCCACTAGAACAATTAGCAATATTTAATATTCTGGGTCAAGGTTCAGAACCTTGATCCTAAGATCCTCTGACATCTTTAGACATAAGTAATACTAAAAGTCTATAGAGAAGGGTCATATTTTATGTAAGTGTTACTAGCTACAGTTATTTGATTAAAAGTCAATACAGAAGGGTCATATTTTATGTAAATGTTACTATCTACAGTTAGTTGTGATTAACACACTGCCTGGTACATAGGACATTAGCTTAGCTTATTAAATAAATGACTGGATGAGTAAAAGAATGAATGAGCTTTGTTAGCAGTGGCTCAAAAACCACTTTGTGAGGAAGCCTGGTCTTTGTCCTGACTCCAAATATCTTCTGTTATTCCCAGTGACTTCTGGTTTCCTAGCATCACCAGCCTCAGGACAGAGCAGGAGGGCCATCAGAGATCCCTCTGACCCAAATCAAAATAGACACAGAGAGAGGGAGATGTTTCCCAAGGGATGAGATGCCTGAACGCTGCCATTTTTGGAAGTCTGACTAGTTCTTCTAAATGTGGTTTCATTTAATCTCCCAGAGATTCCCTCCAGAGAAGAGTGGCTATCTTCAAAGGACCCTTAGTTCTCTCTCACCTCCACCATAGGAACAAAAATTAAGAGTGGAAGAAAGCAACAGTAATCACTTTCTGGTTGTAAAGAACACCAAAAAGCAAATCTTGGTGTCATCTGACTCCAATTAAGTCCTGCAAATGACTCTGTGTGGCTGAGTCCAGCTGCAATTCACTAGGAGGTATAGTTCAGCTGAGGTGTCATTCACCAACATCATTCACCAAGTAATAAGGAACACAGTTTTGAATGTGCTTTGACATTTATTATCTCATTTATAGTCCATTACAACCCAGGGAAAAAAGGTGTTTTACAGAATAGGAAGCAGGCTTGGAAATATAGAGACCACACAGCAAGTCAGACACAGAGCTCGGATGAGACCCACGTCTTCTAACATGATTCCAATACTGTTTCGACTATTCTAGGTTCTGCCTTATTTTCTTGTCACCCAGAGGTAGGGAAGGCAATCAGGACCCCTGGTGAACAGTGCCTGATACAGCTTCTGTCTTATCTCATTTAGGAAAAATGTTCCAGGAAAGTGGGCAGGATGGAATATTTCTAGAAACATTTACCAAGTGGACCATGGGCATCCAATACCATGGGAGTCTATAAAAGACACTGAGGAAATGTCCATTCTAGAATCACATATCCAGGAAGAACACTGTACTTCAGTCGGGTCTGTCTAGTGCCAGGAGAAACTAGATTGGTAATCCCCAAAGACAAAGCACTGGCATGTGTGCACATACATGTGTGTGCACACACGCGCACAGGTATGTACACGTGCACACACATGCACGGGCATGTACACATGCATACTCGCACAGGCATGTACATGTGCATACACACACATCCACACATCGTGTCGCAAATGTCTTACTGTAGTTTTGAGCTCTAGCGACTTCAGAAGGATAAATGCTACAACCTTGTAAAAAAATCATTTGAAAGCTGATTTGTATTTCTTCTATACTTAGTTTTGTGAATGTTAAATAATACCTTTTAATTTCAATTTTTTGTTTCAGTCCACATATGCTATCTTCAATGGGAGGGGCTGAAACGTTTTCCAGGATGGCACGCGATACACTTACAATGCACCCAAAAAATGGCATTCATCACGTTACGTCTCACACTAAGCCTATAGTCAAGTAAAGGTAATTTTTGCACATGCTACTGTGAATACTACATTGTTCCTAATCAAGCTTGTAGGGCAGGCTTTTTCTTCTTCCTATTTTTTTTTAAACCCTAGAGCACTACTTTTTGTTATACCAACTCAATTTTATCTTCTTAGTACAACCCATCGTGTTAGAATCCTTGTGGATCTTCATTCTGTCTTAGCCACACTGGCTCCGCTCCCCATGGTTTCATCCACACACCTTTAACGTGCTCAAATGGGCATTTCTCATCAAGCTAAACCATGTGGAGTCCAAAGCAGAACCCTGTGGTGTGGACTCCCAGTGAATAAATACAGTCCCTACCTTCAGGGACTTTGTGGGCCAATTCTAATAGAGATCACCTCCAGCACATTTGACATCAACCTATAAATCAGTTCCTTTGGACAGGGCAGTTCAATCCATGAAAAATACAACCACCTATACCACTCAGACCGTACATTTCATCTTAGTCCAGGGGATTTCAAGAGGGTCTATGTCAAGTGCACTGTGAAATTCCCAGACTGTCTGACACTATTCCTCTGCTCCCTCAAGTGAGGGACCCTCCCTAGCTATGAAAGGTAAGATGAGGGGGCAACCTAGTTGCAGCTCCTCTGTTGTTTATGTATTCTACTAACAAACATAATGCTATGACCATCAAAAGATGTTCTAAAGACAGACGCAAACAAACAAATAGAAATTAGTTTACTTGTAACCCAAGTTCAAATGAAATCGGGACAGCTCTCAACAATATATACTGTGGGCTGAATGTTCAAATCCTAACCCCGGTACCTGTGAATGGGATCTTGTTTGGAAATAGGGTCTATGCCAATGTTATCAAGTTAAGATGAGGTCACACTTGATTAAAGTGAGCCCTAATCCAATAGCTGGTGTCCCTATAAGAAGAGGGGAATTGGGGCACAGGCACACATAGAGCAAGGTCACATGAAGACAGAGGCAGAGATTGGAGTGATGTTGCCACAAGCCAAGGAATGCCAAGGATTGCGCCAGTGACCATCAGAAACTCGGCAGAGGCGAGAAAGGATTCCTCCCTGGAGCCCTTTGAGGGAGCATAGTCCTGTCCATACCTTAATTTTGGACTTCTGGCCTCTGAAACTGTGAGACAATAAATTCCTGTTGTTTCACACCACCCAGCTTGTGGTACTTTGCTATGGCAGCCCTAGGAAACTGACACAACATCTAAGCAAACAAATACGTTTAAAGTAATGTCTATTAACATCACAATTGAGAGCACTTAGGAACTGGTTGGTGAAAAAACAAGACGCATATTAGAAAAATCTGCAGAGAGGATGAGAGATACTTAGACTCCTGAGCAGGTAGCAGGCCCAGCAGGGCTGAGCCTCCAGGTCAGATCTCAGCGAGGCAAGTGGGTGAAGAAACAAGCCAAGCAGTTTTGGGGGGGCCTTGGCTCTGGGGCTGAGGGGTTGGACAAAAGGTGGCATGAAGTTTCAGGCTCATCACCAAGGAGTCCACTGTCGTGCAAGGCAGACATTTCTCAACAAAATTCTGTCACTTTCTAATGGCGACAAACCACAGATTCATCAGTTTGTCGTTGACATAAAAGCAACATCATGTTGAGCTTCCTGTCTCAACTTGGCATTTTCCTTGACTATTTTTCATCGTTCTAAATTAGACAGCGAGCGGTGCAGGGGAAGAATCTGCCGGCCTATCTATCTCTAGTGCTCTAGCCACCATTTCCAAGGTGCTAAGACTCCACTGATTGGTGACGGTATTGCTAAAATGGTTACATTCTGAACCAAAACAAGGAAGGCGTATTTTTCTACATGTGCAAACCTAGGGGAGGAAGGAAGCTCCCTTGCGGTTTCTTGTATCGATTTGGTTCCAACCTGGCCCCGTGAAATACACGTCTGTAATGCAAAGCCCCTCCCTGGACGGACCTTAAGAGATGTCCCTAGGAGCCTTCCCAGCAGTAATTAGCGGGATGTATTATTGCTGATCCTGAACACGCTGGGAGCTGAGTTAATTTTGAAAGATAAAATAAAAGTGCTGCCTTGCGGCAAAAGGCCCCTTCTTGGCACCATTAAATCAAGCACAGCCCTGCACAGGGCCAGGGTATTAATTCTGAAGATCTCTGCACCCCCTGCTGACACCCCTTTTAAGGAAGCTACTATGGAGCAAGCCCAATGAAGCATCGATGTGCAAATACCATTTAGTGAGTACAGATAAGCTGGGCTAAATCGTGCTCAGAGCACTTAAAAATGATTCAAATGTTAATGCATTAGCACTGGAACAGGCTGTACAAGCAACAGGAAAATTGCAGTTGTCAAAGTGTGAATTTAGTCGCAGGGTAAGTTCATCCAAGGAAGTAAAATCTCAATTTAGATTCTTTCTCTACCCGACCCCCTCCCTTCCCTCTCCACGTGCTTCTTTTAGAATGGGGGAGGACGTCGTTACTCAGCAAATGTGTTTCACACCAAGAAATGGTTATATGCATCAAGGGAGAGGATGTAAAGTTCTCACAAAAGTAGCCTGAAGGGGTCTTTCACAGGGCCAAACCACAAAAGATGGGTAGGTTGTCCTGGGTGTGTGTGTGTGTGCGTGTGTATCTGTGCTTGTGTACACACTCGGCATATCTGTGTGCATTCTTTATAATGAAAAAGGCTCTAGGGGGAAATTGCAAGGGATTTTTCTGGCAGTTTTCTATTGTACTTCTCAGAAAGTTCCCCTGCCCATTGTGGCAGGTGCATGCAGTAGGCTGTGGCATCCAGGCAGAGAGCACATTGTCTGTGGGGGACTGTGGGCTCCACAAGCCTGGCCAGGTGGGAGAAGTAGCTGGTTCTCAAGGGCTTGGGAACCATGGCTCACTCTGCTGATTTGAAACTGAGCTGTATTCCAGCTCGAGTTTGACAGGCTGTTTCTATATCAAAGCAACAAATGGACTTTCATTGCAGAACGCATCTGGTCTCTCATACCATTCTATCACGAGCAGCTATTTTTCTTTACATTGAAAGGCAAGGCAGTTTATTTTTTTCAAAACGGTGCTGTCAGCTCTTCTGCCTGACTCTCACATTCACTTGTTCAACACAAGGGGAAAGCTATCTCACCCT
Organism: Microcebus murinus; assembly: GCF_040939455.1. NCBI lineage: Eukaryota > Metazoa > Chordata > Mammalia > Primates > Cheirogaleidae > Microcebus > Microcebus murinus. The sequence goes on along the minus strand of NC_134116.1, from coordinate 69,775,756 downwards.
TAAAAAGGGGTGCGGTGGGAGAGACCCTCCCTGAGGACTTATGATATATTTACATAAATCTTTGTCCCAAAGGGCATGCCTATCAGAGATAAAGATGGGATGCATTTAGAGAATATTTATCTAGGGAAAAAGAGATGCCAAACCATGCTTCCAGTTGGGTTCCTTGGACCAAAATAAATCTCTTTAAATGATACATCTATATATACTTTTATTGGGCATTGAAAGTTTTCATGATAAAGAGACAATTTTTCATATTCTTATCCCACCCTACAAACCCTAAGTCATTTTAAATATGAAATAATTGTAGTATTCTTAAATGCATATAACTGATAGCACACATATATGCATATAATATAGATACTATGTGTGAACATACATTTGCAGTGTGAGGGTGAGGCCACTACATCACATCACTTACCCTATGATCATTAGGGCTCGAGTCTTGCCCATTTAGTTTTTCAAAAGCTCACTAATTTGCTTTTTCTCTACACTCATCTAGGCAAAATTTCATTATCACTTCAAAAACCATTTCCAATGAGACAGAATTAGACTTGTCAATAAATACTTAATATTTTCCTAATTAAATTGGAAGTAATATGATCGAGAAGAGTCTCTTCGTTTGCTACAATAATCTTAACCTGTGATAGTGTTAAGATTCCCAGATGATTTATAGTATCAAAAAAAAAATCATTCTTAAAAGTTACAACCCTTCATGTTCATTTCCTAAGACATGTCTTTCCCTCTTTAGGAATCATTCCCTTTATCGATTACAGAGAATCACATTTAGTTTCTTAATGGAAGGAAGCTACGCACCCTCACAATGCGAATGACATGCAAACTCTGAAGTATTTAAAGGAAAGGGGATACAAAACCACATTTCCAGTTAGGAATTAAAGGAGCCCACATGAAAGCTGGGCCTAGACACACACTCAATAATTTGATGATTACAAATCCTTCAGCCATAAATTTTGAGAAAGATATATAATTAAAAATGTAGAAATGTGTACCATGGTTTTCTATAAAACATCAATTTGGCAATTAAGTGGTTATAAATTAGCCTTTAGTAATGTATTCTTCTAGATGATTTAACCTTTCCAATTATCATTTCATCTGTTTTCTATATTTAAAAAAAAATCAAAGAAATTCAAGATATGGAAAAGACATGCTGGGTGAGGATCTGAAACTGATTTGGTAGCTTTGGAGTTGACATAATCTTGGCCTGGTGCAGCTCATTTTGGAAAGCTGCCTCAAATTTCCCCTGGTTTTGAACTTTTTTTTTTTCCTTACCACTTTCATCTAGCAAGAAATCATCCTGGTAACGGAACTTCTCCGGTCCACATGCAATAAAAATGTCATCGTCACCAAAAAAGTCCTGAAGGCACATCACCTACAAGAGAAAAGCATGGCACTCAGCGAGGGGTGGCAGAACAGCAATTACAACAATGCGCCCACCCCCACCGAAGCAGACATCTGCATAAAGCCACCTCCCGCCTAATGGAATCACGGGACAGCTTCTCCAGAGGAATTTCAAAAGAGGGGTTCGAGCATCTGTTACTAGTAAGAAACATGTTCTGTTTCAGTTCTTGCAGGAAGACGGGATAAGGAAAATAGAACCGGTAACTGTCACATTTATTACTTGATATATCAATAGGCTCTGAGGTAAGAGCCCTTTGTTTCCATAACAGAGTGGACGCAGTCACAGTTGGCAAAGGAGCTCCGCCACGCTCTTCTAGACGGAGTGCCCCCTGATAGCAACGAAAGCTAGCATATGGTTTTAACAACAAATATGTTTTTTAGTAATTCGTGCCGTCATAGGCACACGATAATCACTGAAGAAAAATATTTACGTCATCATATGAACGTAATAATCTCCTTTAGACCCACCCTACCGCTAGCTGAAAGAAAAGTGCAACTCTTTATTAAAGGAATAATAAAGAAATTAAGTTACTGCTGAGGTTGAGACACAGAGATTACGGTAACTGTATGTGTGCCCACCGCCCAAGCTACGCTTAACTTTAAATTGCCCAGGCCACCCACCTTCTTGCTGTCATGCAAAAGGAAAGTTCTAAAGGTAACTTTGGATTCAATGTATTCTCCAATGAGAACTTTAAGAAAGCTGAATATCACTTTGCAAGTAATGGTGGTCAAAATGAATCATTTTCAAGCACGTTGCTCTGTCTTCGGATGGGCCCTGTACTATTGTGTTTGTGATATTGTTGCAGCAATGTGTACAGCTAATGTTACAGCTCTTGACCAGGGAAAGAACTGAGAGGCACAGAGTCGGAGAACAGCCTTTATTCCTCTGGCAGGCTCAGCACACCTAGTGTTACAGCTCTCTTCCTATTTTCTGATCTTCTGATCTTTCTGCCCCCCCCCTTCCTTGTGCTCCTCCTGCTTTTATACCGTTGGTAGGGCTCAAAAAGCGTCCAATCAACAACAAGCTTTAACATCCAATCAAAATCAAGCTTTAATATCCAATCAACAACAAGCTCTAACATCCAATCAACAACAAGCTCTAACATCCAATCAACAAGCTCTAACATCCAATCAACATCAAGCTTTAACATCCAATCAACAACAAGCTCTAACATCCAATCACAAGCAGTGGGATTCAAAAATTATCCAATCAGGATCATGCAAGCAGTGTGGAAACAGGCAGCAGCACACAGGCCGGGGGCATTCTGGCACGTGGGTCCGGGAAGCTCTCTGCCTCAGGGTCCAGCCCCAGCAGTGTGCCCTCCAACTGGCCATGCGCTACGCTGGCCCACAGAGATGCAGAGCAACAGGGAGGCGGCAAGCGGCCGCATCCCGGTGTCCGACATTTTCCATATCAATATGTATAACACCAACTCTGGGAACACTGCTGATTTCTATCTATTTTCAATTTCCTCTGGCCACTGGGGCAAATCATAAGGCGGCCAAGTGAAGGCACCCATTCAGGGCTGTATAAAACAGACTTTATAACAGCATTTTCCCCTGGACATTTGAGGGCCAGAGACAGAACGTCTCTGGAGTGGGAGATTCCTTTGGCCTGTGTTTACCATTAGCCCCTCTCTCATTTGTCTGCCACTTTATCCGTGTGCCCCCCCTCCGGGGTCCTGCTTTCCTGTCATACCTGGTCACATGACCCTGGCTCATCACACATGCTGTAAGACTGAGAGTGAGACGTTGGGAGAACAAGGCATTATTTCAAGTCCCTAAATGCCATGATGTGTGAGCTTCAGATCGTCTTCCAAATAATCTCTCATTTCCAAATAATTACTTGGCTGTTTAAAAATGAAATTTCTATAGCAGTTTGATAACCAACATTAAGCATGAATGAGGTGAATCTGTGGCTGTCAGTGCTTATTTTGCCTGTGAAAGCTTGAACACACAGGTGACTTAGGAAGAACATTGTAATCACTGAGGAAGGTGAGCCAAAGGGCTTTAAGAATGGTATCTGAAGCTCTGATCTTCTCCTTGGATTAAAAACAGGCCCTTTGAAATCAGAGTCCACTATCCGTTTCACTCTTCTCTCTCTCTCTCTCTCTCTCTCTCTCCCTCTCTGACTCCAATCCAACCCTATTCATCTTTATCTTCACGGTGGCCTACCTGCTTCTATGTGAGATGCCATCATCCCAACCAACTCTACACAGCCATTTTCATTTTACGCATGTAAGTCTCTGCTAACTGTCTACCATGTGCCAGTTTGCAAACTGCAAAATGAAGAAGATATTATCTCTCCCTCAGCAAAAATGTGAACAATTAATCCAAAAGAGCAATATTTCCTAAAGTGTGCATGGTCAATAGATTTTGTGCAAAAGAGGGTTCTAAGCCCAAACAGATTTGAATTTATCCAATGTAAACTAGTTCCTTTGTTTCCAAACTTCTCACAACCCTTAATGTGCTAATGACACCAAAGCACATTGGTGCTTTGGTGTCAAATGTGCCATGACTCCAAAGAAGACATAAAAAAATACAATATTTTCCAACCTTTGTTGATTCCAGAACTCTTTTCTCACACAGCATTATATGAACTAGTGTTCTACGGCAGTGGTCCCCAACCTTTTTGATACCAGGGATCTGTTTCATGGGACACAATTTTTCCATGGGCCAGGTTGGGGAGTGGGTTGGTGAGCAATGGGGAGCGAGGCAGCAGCTGTAAATACAGAGGAAGCTTCACTTGCTTGCCCCCCCGCTCACCTGCTGTGCAGCCCAGTCCTAGTAGCCCATGGACCAGTACCAGCCTGCAGCCCTGGGGGCTGGGGACCGCAGTTCTACAGAGTTCTCTTTGGAACTGCACTGACAGCCGTCCATAGGTCTCTCCCTCGTGTGTTCTCTGGGAACACACGAAGAAGAGACCAGTTACCCACACTCCTCCTGGGCAGCGATGTTTCTCCAGCTGATTATATTAATAACATTATATTATACTACATTATATTATATATATTATATTAATATTTAGTTGCTAATTTATTTAGTCACTCAAACACATATGATGGACCTACTCTGTGCCAGGCTCTGTGCCAAACATCATGATGACAAATCTCTGATAGATGGAAAATATTGTTTTCTAAAGGAAATCATCTTTTCTTCCTGCATATTCCCACCATTCTCATTTGAGAACATCATATCACTAACCAGATCCTGCTCATCTACATGCGCGTGTTTTATGCTAGTGCTACCTGGACAAACAACTATCATCAAACCTACAACATGTTACAAGCAGGTTTCCAGAGTTTCCAACTCTCTGCCACCATTTTCCTCATGGCCACTCTCCAAGCTTGAGACTTAAAGCACAGAGCAAACTACTATCCATCTTGGATAGTTTAGGCATAATTCTGTTGGCAAGAGGAAAATGAAACATGATGAACTTCTGATGTTCTTTCCAACCCCAGGATTCCAAGAATATGAAAGAAGCACAGTGATTGTTACAGAAAAGTAACTGTCATCACCCAGCACAAAAAGACAGGGGGAAGTCGTTTCAGTGCCAAGCAACATGCATTCATTTCTCTCTCAATCTTCAGTGACTGAAATCAAATAATTTGTTGGACTATCAGAAACTTTGATATTTTCTGTGTTTTCCGCTTTGCATCATTTCGTCACTTTCCTGCTCACAACTTGCCACTGGAGAAGGTAGGTAAGCTCAGTAGATCAAGTTCACATGCATAAAACTCCTTCTTAGGAGCCTTGGTAAAAGAGTTGACAGCAAAGGAGGCTTAAACACAAGGTTACAATAAAGATGGATTTGGGGTAATCTGCACACTTCAATTATCCATGCCCTCACGCTCCACGACTGACCTAGAGGTACCTGTAGTGCATTCCATCAAACAAAAAATAGTAACAGAGGAAGATTTATAACCTTCTTCTCTAGACAAATACACTTTGAGAATTTTCCTTGAAGTGTTACTGTACATTCTGATATCCAGAGATTACAAAGGGGTAGGGGTAATGGAAAAGCTATGTTTTGCATAATAATCTGATTTTATTTATCTATGCTGTGTTGCTCCTTTTTAAATATGATGTTCTCAAAATTCAGTGTAGTTACCAGCTTTTTAAAAAAGTTCCATTTATGGATTAAAAAGAAAATTCTTCTTCCTACAAGGGGATGGTGACAATGGACCTCTTTCTTCATCGTGACATCTCTGCTCAGCAGGTGTCAGATGTTGGAAGCATTCATCAAGATGAGATACAGGCCAGACACAAAGGCAGAGTATCAAGTTTGAGATATAAGAGATGTCCAACCTATGGAGAAGCACCTTTCTGAGCTTTCCTGTTAAACTGTCATGCTCCTGGACCTCCCAGAAGACTTGGTATTGCCAGGGCCTGCTCTTCTCCGTGGTTTCATGATGGACATGGATTCTGCCCTTGTGACATCTCCCAAACCCAGGCCTTTCCCCTGCCCCCTGCCCTTCTCCCATTGCCATGTCAGTCCAAAGCTCATCCTCCTACTCATGGACCTTGGCATTTCTCTCTCGTGGATTTTCTCACCCCCTACCTCCTTTGTCTCTAATCTATCCTGTTTAATTCTATCAGTCTAGTCGTCTTTAGCAAACCTTCAGAATCTCTCTCTGTGGCAGTCTTACCATTCTCAAATTAATCTTTCTGAGCCTGGCATTGTGGATGCCTCAAAATCTGGCTCCAACCTACCTTTCAAGTTTCTAGTTGTTTTGAGTTGTGACATAGCGCCTGATACTTAATAAGCATTTGTTAGATGGATGGATGGATGGATGGATGGATGGATGGATGGATGGATGGATGGACGGATGGATGGACCATGCTCTAACCTGAAATATGTCCCAATTTATCTGTTTTACCTATTGCCTAAAAAGAGCTATTCTTTCCTACTTATGTGGGTTTTTGTATTATTTTTTTTTCTTATCTAGTATCCTTTCCTATCTACTCTTTGCCTATTCAAATCTCTCCTGTAGTCCAAGGCTCAGTTGGAGAGTCAAGCCCTACCTTCTCTGTCCATTCCAATCCAAAGTAACTCATCCCTGCTCTGAACCACTATCCCTCGCTCACCATCATTCAATAAGTCATCTATTATTTGCCAGCCACTGTGCTAGGTCTCGAGGACATGAATGCCTTCACCTTTCACCTCTTGTTTTCCAGTATATATGTCTACAGACTTATGATGCAAAGAACACCTACCGTACTGTTGTGACTCAGTAATTCAGCAGAGAGCAACCTACATTAACTTCTCGTGGTTTTGTCAAAGCCCAGAGTCAGGTGCAGTGACTCCAGTCCCTGCTCTGCCACCAGCACTGGAAACCCCAGTTGGCTATTTTGAAATGAGTCCTGTTTCTAAAGACCCTAAATTCAGTCATGGCAGAGGCACTATCTCTTGCTGGGTGCCATTCTTTGGCACCATAGAGATGTCTGCTCTGGCACTAGTCCCCAAAAGCACAGCATTGTCAACAGAGCCCAGGTTCTGAGTTAAACTAGACGTTAATCTCTTCGTGCCTCAGTGTACCATATCAGTTGTTTTAATGATTAGATGAGTTAAGCCCACGAATCTGGCAAGAATAAGTCCTTAATAAATTTTAGCTATTAGTATTTTTATCAGCCCAAATGTATTTTTACTTCCAAACGAGTATAAATCAAAGTAATACCTAATAGAAAGAAAAAAAATTTAAAGCAAACACAGACCCAGTGTGGTGTGGCTCATGCCTGTAATCCTAGCACTCTGGGAGGCTGAGGCAGGAGGATGGATCACTTTAGGTCAGTAGTTTGAGACCAGCCTAAGCAAGAGTGAGATCCCATCTTTACAAAAAATAGAAAAATCAGCCAGGTGCAGAGGCATGTGCCTGCAGTCCCAGCTACTCGGGAGGCTGAGGCAGGAGGCTCACTTGAGCCCAGGAGTTTGAGGCTGCAGTGAGTTATGATCACACTGACTCTAGCCCAGGAGACAGAGCAAGACTGTCTCAAAAAAAAAGCAAACACAGTATGTGGCACATAGGCACTATACCAACATGCTGCCCCTCTTGCTTTGGGAATAAGGATTCTACCAGTCTTATTATTTTGATGAAAAACATACTTTGACTTAGCATCAGTGAATTGGAGCAAAGCTAGTCACTAACACAAAGGTGGGTGGGGCCTGGTCTATGCCTCTGATTTCCATTAGGCTTCCATAGAATGATGCCGTAAAATGTCATTTGCAAGTATATTTACCTGATACTGCAAGTATAGTTCTATGAACCTTTGTCTTAACTCAAGGCCTCTTGGGATCTGTCACCAATTTTTAGTTTAGTGGAAACCAAAGATTTGCATTCCCTTAAAAAAACTGTGCTCTATTGAAATATCCTCCACTAGAAAAGAAATCTCGTGTAGAATATATACAGTTCATAAAGGAGGTAATCTGTTTATGGCTCACAGTCTTTAACATTCTATAAATTAATTTTCAGTTCTTACCTAATGCTTTGATGTCTATATGGAAATCTAACTCCAAAGAAAAACATTTCATTTATTGCATCAGAGTTTATCTCAAATGGTGCTTAGCATAATGCCATACCCAGGGCATCTCAGAAAACATGGGTGATTATAGTTCCCAGATGTGCTGGAAAAAGCCCTTGAACGAGCATTGGGACACCTGGGTTCTCAGACCAGACTTCCCGTAATCGTTGTATGAACTTGGACAAGTTACTGAAATTCTCTTGCTTACCAGTTTCTGCATTAGTTCTAATACGTCTTACCACAGTCATTATGTGAAAAAGATATAAAGTGTAGATGACAATTCTCTTTTGGAGGTGTGAGGTAACAGGAACAGTTCTGTGTGCATAACTACACCTCATCTTCAATACACATTGTTACACTTAATCCTTTTCACTATGAAGGAGACAGACTCCATTTGACAATAGTCAAATATCCTCATTTTACAGATAAAAAAATAACCTAGCCAGATTAAACAGAAGATCAGTAGGAATTTGGAACCAGGTCAGTTAGAATTCAAACGCAGGCTCTTACAACCCAGTGCAGGAAAACAAGTCTATTCAAATATACAGAAACACATGCCCTGACGTTTGTGTGTGATAAATTTCAGTTGACAAAACCATTTGACCAACAGTTATCACATATATTGTACATTAATAGTATATGATAAAAAGAATGTCCAACAAGAATACATTTGTTTATAAAAGGAAGTTTGCCTAATTTCTTTAGCTCAACGAAAACATGTTCCTTTTGCTGACTCTCCTGATGTGAAATCTAATTTCATATCTTTTCCATTAACTTGTCATTACGGTGCACACTCGTCCCGGGAGACCAGACTGCTTACAGGGGAAAGGAAACACTACAGACAAATATGGACTTCCTCTCTTCTGAGCTTCCGGCCTGAGTTGCTCTACGAGGGCAGAGCTTCAAACAAAGGCAGTAAAAGCATCTGCTATTTTACACATTTCCAAAGCAGAGCCGAGCTGTGGAATCCGTTCCCCCTTCCTGGAATGAGATCTCCATGGTGACGCTGGCTTCAGGGAGCTGGGCCAGTTTTTCAGCAGGGCCCAGGTGAGCATATTTTCTTTACAAGAGCGCCCTCTACAAACAGAACAGGGGATATCTCCGCAGCCCGGCCACATGTGAAACCACAGAAGCCACCGTGTCTTTATCAGGTGTCTCTCGTTGTGTTAGAGTTACTAAAATACTTTACCGTCACCATTTAATATATTTTAAGAAGGATGGTAAACCATCACACAAATAACAGCCAAGAAATTCATTCCATTTACTGGTATCACTGAGCAGGGCATATCCTTTCTGTTTTAATTTTCTTTTTCATTAAATACTTATTTACAATTTCTCATTTTTCTTGATACCAGTTAAAGATGGTGGACTGACAGGTTTTGTTGTTCACATTTAAATGAGATACTCTTTACCAAAAAGGAATGCTTATGCCTTTTTTTATTAAAAAAAAAAAAAAAGATCTAGGCACCTATGTATCTAAGGGCCAAGTTAACAACCTTCTTCTTTCTGCACGATTCGTAATGTGACCATTATAATTAGCTTTCAGTTAAAACTTGGCACATGTGGGCCTCCTCGTCCTGCCAAAGCTGAGATGAGAGGAGGTTCCTCTTCCAATTTCATTCCATACTTGGCTTCTTTTCTCCACTCTTAGCACTGAGCGTTTTTATGCCACATGATATTATAAGTCAACCACTATGAATTTTTTCTGTTCTATAATCATGTTGTTTTGTATGATGCTGGTTCTAAAATATGTCTACAATTAGTTTCATAGCCAAACACTAGACATGTGTTATGTTATTATCATAAAAATACATTCTCTATCATTCCTTTACATTTTCATTTTCGCTTTTTCATTTCTTTTATGATAAACTTCCACATGTGATATTTTGTTTTACAATAGTTTCTCCAGCTAGAAATTTCTCTTAAAAAATCTTTAAATAAACTCTGGTTCTTGGCCAAAGAACAATAGATGCAGGAATAAAAAATAAGTATTAATAAAAAAACAGAGAGAGAGAAATAAAGATCCTCAAACTACTTTTTACAAGTTTTAAAACATGAAGTTCCAAGATAGGTTTTTTTTGTAAAAGTGGATAATATTGTTGAAATTTGGAATAGGCTAGGAGATAACATTGGAATAACAGGCTGATGCTTAAAGAATTAGGAAAAAAGAAAACTTTCTTCCTTGAAATGCTAGCAAATCATTTGCTGGGTCAGCCAGAAAGAAAGCACATGGAATTGAAAGGGCCTTCATTCCGTGGGGGTGTTCTCAGTTACCCCAGCCTACACGGACATCAGCCATGTTGCTGAACATACTCTCTGACAGGGGAGCACGCCCTTTACGTGTAACACGTCACCATCTTTCACGGACTCAGACGTACCTAAGTGGACTGCAACTTATTCTAAATGACTGATATTTCATTATTCGTCCTATTTTTTAAATACTAATATTTCTCCCTGTTTTATACAAAATGTGTGCCTTAGTCCATTCAGACTGCTGTAACAAAATATCATAGACTGAGTGGCCTATAAACAGCAGGTATCTATTGCTCGCAGTTCTGGAGCCTGGAAAAGTCCAAGATCAAGACACCAGCAGACTCAAGTGTCGGGGAAGGACCTGCTTTCTTACCACAGCCTCCTACGGCAGAAGGGACAAGGGACCTCTCTGGGGCTTCTTGTAAGGACCATGATCCCATTTATGAGGGTTATGCCCCCGTGGCCTAATCACCTCCCAAAAGCCCTACCTCCTAATAGCACCACCTTGGAGGTTAAGATTTCAACACAGGAATCTTGGGAGGGAACAAACGTTTGGACCATAACAATGTGTAAAATTATCCTCTAGTAACAAATACTGACCAGGTGCGTTGGCCCTACTGCCTAATAGGCAAGTCACCTTGGACAACGATTTAACATCTCCACGCCTCAGTTTCCTCATATGCAAAATGAAGCTGCTAATGCTTCCATGAGGATTCAATGACATAACGTATGTAAAGTGCTCAGTACCATGCCTGGCTCACACAGAGCACAGGGATGAGGAGCTACTACTAACAGTGCTGGGATCAGGAAGGCACAGCAGGTAGGTCTCTGTGTTGGGCACCACTCTGAGGGATTTGGGGCTATCATCTAAGAATAGAACACTAAAAACTCTTGGACTTTCTGGGAAAGAGAGGTGTGGAGAATAGAGTTGACTTCAAAAGTTTCCAATCCTGGTCTCTTGTTAAGTTAAAACTACACCAATCCTATTACTGTGTTTGGTTTCTCCTCTTAGGACATCCTTTACTGTTGTCTACCACATTTTTAGAATAGCTTACTCTGCCTGTCCCTCTGCTACTTAAGGAACTAAAGCAGCATAGTTCAAGAAAATGAAAACTGTTACACAGTAGTCTCTTTGAAGAGGGTACAAATAATCTCTGATCTGAATAACGAACTGAATCCAGGCCAGAGGAGCATTTTGTTCTTGCAATTTATGATCTACAAACATAAAAGGTTTAAGTTTAAAAAATAACTATACCTTCCAAAATTTTTTTCAAAATTTTATTCTTTTATAAGTTTATTCTATGTTCTTGTGTTCAGGTGGTCACCACTTGCAAAAGCCAAGATGAAGGACAAAGAAGTGATACTCTGAAATGCTCCTACTAATGTTCATAAGCTTAGAAAACACCATTAATGGAGAGGTTTAAGGAAAAATAAACTTAAGAGCAAAGGAAAGGAATCACTAATGAGCGCATAAGGTGCTCTGGAGGTGTCTTGATATGCAAGTGATGTCATAAAAGTCAGGCTTGAAACTCAACCCACCAAATCGGTGTGAGGCAACATCCTCGGGGTTTATCTGAGTTAGGCGTTAAAAATGTATTTTAAGCAACTAGTTGCTCTCTTATAATTCTGTTGACTCTTACTCAACATCCACACAACCAGTGAATCCTGGTGCTCTAAGTCTTCCTGCAGATGTTTTAGAAGGAGCCCATGCCCAGTGCCACAGCCCTAAGAGAAAGACTGGACACACAACATTACATTGATTTCTCAAAGGAAACCTTTGGTAAAATTAGATTTTTAAGAAGTTTTGCGAGAAAATAATAATCCAAAGTATTGGCATACATCTGAGAGATAAAAACCTAAAGATAAATCACTTTGCCTTGTATGTTCTTGTGTACTAGCTTGTTGGCTCAGATTGCATACAATAATGTTCCCAAAGCCATGGAAGAGTGCTTCTGCCAAGAATATTTGTAGAGGTTGCTTGACATTAAAGTATGGAAGTTGGTTGCTTTAAATATTTCTATGTCTATTTTGAATCTACTTCTCTGCATATATAGCTTGACATTACAAGGGATTTTTTTATATAATTCAGATTAGTTGTCTCAAGTCAATGATGTTTTTCTAACGATGAAAATCCCATAAAGCTGGTATTTCCAAAATGATTGTTAGTGCCACCATCACCATTACCACAACCATAATCTCTACCACTATCATCACCACCATCTTCAGTATCACCACTACTAAGCTAGAACCATCACCACCATCATCATCACCGCTATATCCACCACCATCATCACCACCGCCACCATCACCACCACCACCATCACCACCACCACCACCACCATCACCACCACCACCACCATCACCACCACCACCACCACCATCACCACCACCACCACCATCACCACCACCACCACCATCACCACCACCACCATCACCAACACCACCATCACCAACACCACCATCACCACCACCATCACCACCACCATCACCACCACCACCATCACCACCACCACCACCACCACCATAACCACCACCACCACCATCACCACTAACACCATCACCACCACCACCAACACCACCACCACCACCACCATCACCACCAACACCATCACCACCATCACCATCACCTCCATAACCACCACCTCCATAACCACCACCACCATAACCACCACCATCACCACCATTACCATCACCACCACCACCACTACCACCACCATCTCCACCATAACCACCACCATCACCACCATAACCACCAACACCATCACCACCATTACCATCACCACCACCACCACCACTACCACCACCATCACCACCATAACCACCACCACCATAACCACCACCATCACCACAATAACCACCATAACTCCCACCACTACCATCACTGCCACCACCACCATCACCACCACCACCACCATCATCACCACCATTACCACAATAACCACCACCACCATCACCGCCACCACCACCACTACCACCATCATCATCACTATCACCACCACCATCACCACCACCATCATCATCACCACCACCATCATCACCACCACCATCACCACCATCATCACCACCACCATCACCACCACCATCACCACCACCACCATCACCACCATCACCGCCACCACCATCACCACCACCACCATCACCACCAACATCATCATCACCACCACCATCATCACCACCACCATCACCACCACCGCCACCACCATCACCGCCACCACCATCACCACCAACATCATCATCACCACCACCATCATCAACACCACCATCACCACCACCACCACCACCATCACCGCCACCACCATCACTACCACCACCATCATCACCACCACCATCATCACCACCACCACCATCACCACAGCAGGAGCCCTCATAAAACTTTACAGTGTTTTTCTTTAAATGAGCTGAGAGCAGAGCCTTTTGTCTCTCATGCATTCTGTATAGCATATTAGTCAGTGTTCTGCTCATTGGGTGTGTAATCACTTCTAATTGATTATAATCATCCCAGTAATATACAGTACAAATGCAACCTAAAATTATATCCTAAAATTATTTTATGAATGAATGACTTTTTTTCATCCATACTCAAATGCAGCTAATAAAGACATTTACATGGCTTTGAAAATATTATTAGATAAAATACTTGTTCTTCCAAAAATATATTTGAGACCAAGTCAGCTTTTAAAATTGTAAATGGAAACATCCTCTGGAATTGCTTGAATAATAATACTGTCTTTGCATAATTGTATTAAGAGGTATCTAAACACAGCTGACAGAAAGGTTGAGAGAGAAAGATGGCAATAGTAAGATAGAAAAAAATTTACTGTTCAAAATGAAGGCTTGGTTTTAAGACATTATGTTTTTATAAATAAATGCTGATATGGAAATACAACTATGAATACAGACTTGGAAATATTCTCTACTCAATGGTCTTTTTAAAAATTATATCTAGTCACTAAAATGCCCTAGGCCAACATTTCCTCTTTGTCTTTATCATATACATGTACATCAGAGCATCTATATTTCTTTTTTATCTAAACATACAGTTGAACGAATCACATGGGGCTGGTTGCCACCTCCCCACAGTGCATGAGCTGCACCTGGTATGAAGCACTGTGACTTCACGTGCCCACAGAGGCCCAGCAGGCAGCACACGCAGGGGCCAGCATGACAGCACACGGCGCAAGCAGGGCGATGGATCAATGGCCATAACACAGGCAGACAGCAAGAAACTGATGGGGACTGCAGTGAACTGGAACACCCCTCACCACCTAAATGGAGCAGCTCAACTCCTGTCATGCAGGGAAGTGGGCCAGATTGATTGATTAATCCCCTGAGAGAAAGTAAAATTCGATTTTTATTTGAAAGCCTCTGACCTTTAAAAAGTGGGTGATAAATTTATGTTTTATAAAAAACGTTGTGCACTCCAAGTAAAACACACCTATGTTCTAGATTCAACCTCTGGGCAGGCGGTTTCCAACCTCTGGGGGAGAATTCCATCCAGGGGCCAATAGCCATGGTGACCATGTGCGGGGCCAGTGCCCAGGGCTGTGACAAAAATCTCAAGGGAGACCACCAGGCTTCGCAACAGACTCCAGTGCCTGTCATTGCCAAAGGAAGGGTGGGCGCAGTCAAGACCCACCAAGTCTAGAAATCAGAGCTCTTGATCAACACAGTGAGTCTCATGTATGCGCATGCGTGCATGTGCGTATGTTTGGTGTGCACGTGTGCATGGGAGCACCCACATGTGCATGGGAGCACCCACATGCGCATGGGAGCACCCACATGTGCTTCCACTGGTGCCTGGGAAAGAGGTGGATTCGTCACCTGAGATCATTTCCTCTATGCCTGATCACATGCCTCTCCCTTCCCCCTTCCTGGGAGAGAAAGAAACAGTGTGGAGAATTGATAATAAGAAATTTCAGAGCAAATATTACCAGCTCAGTATGGATGGAACAAAACTAAACCCCTCCAAGAAAGCACGGAAGTGCATTCCACCTCCCTCTCTCATCCTCTGTCTGCAACGGCTAATCATGGTTTCAAAAGCTACCAACTTCACCTTAAAAGTAAAAGATCTCTTTTTAAAAGTAAAAATCAATCATATGCAGTAATTTTCCTTTTGGCCACATCTTCTCTGCCCAAATGTGGACAAACCACCAAGACCATTATAAACTATTAGAGACGTTAGCTTTAGTTGGAAGGACTCAGAGTAAATAAAACTCAGCCAACTGGGGAAATAGATTTGGGGCCTAAGACATCAAAGGGAGAGAATAAAAATCAGACTTTTTCACAAATAACTTACTCCTGGGTGCAAGTGATCTTCCTGCCTCAGCTTCCCAAGTAGCTGAGACTCCAGACATGCACCACTACAACTGGCTAATTTATTTTTATTTTGAGTAGAGACAGGGTCTCACTCTTGCTGAGGCTGGTCTTGAACTCCTGACAACAAACGAACCTCCCGCCTAGGCCTCCCACTGTGCTAGGATTACAGGCCTGAGCCACCTCACCTAGCCTCACAAATAATTTCTAATGGTTGCTTTTTATTTATTTGGTTTCTCACAAGTCAGGAGTGAGTTGCTGACAAGATTCTTCTTTCCTTCCACAAACTTGTCTTCCATGACTGACGCCCTTCTCTTATGATGTCATGACTGGCTCTGAATGTGCCTAACGGTCCAGCTCATTCACACTGGGGACATCTACCTAGCACAGGGAGATGCTCTTGATGCTTGGTGAGAACATGCTCATGTTTATATATTAATATTTTAATGTTCTAATTCATGTTGAACAATGCACCAATATAGAATAGCATATACTAGTGGCTTTGAACATATGACAGTCAGAGAAACCCAGGTTTAAAACTTAATTCCATTAATGAGTGACTTGGGCTACCTACTCAACATCTGGAAACCCCCATTTCTTCATGGACAGAATGAGGATATTATTGCATCTACCTCCCAGGATGGCAGAAAGAATTCGATAAGCCATGCGTCAGGCACAATGCAAGTGTTCAGGAAAATGATAGGATATAGCCCTGAAGTTAGTGTTGGCAAAACATAAACGTTCAAGAGTCCTCTCAGAAGAGTCAACGATCACGAAAAAGAAGACAAAATAAATCAGCAGTTTCCAGTTTCCTTATACTATTTTTACTCTGAAAATCATTTGGTCTAACAGAAGTCAGACTTCAGACAACTGTGAGGCATTAAAACTACAATCAACACTGACCAAAGGACCTGAAAATGACATTTTCTTTCCTTCTGTGTATTGTCCATTTTTCTTTTATATGTGAAGAATACAGTGCAATAACTAAATTAATATAAGAGATCTCCTTGCAGCCCCTGAAAATCATATTCTTTTGAAGTACCTGACAAGTGGAAGACTGAACATTCCCTCCCTGCAGAAACACTTGTCCACGCCAATCAGAACTTCCTTGATGCTAAAGGAATGAAATCTAAGCATGAACCGCCACAATGAATAGCAATTTAAAGCTTTCAAACCATGTAAAAAAGGCCTAATCATCCAACGTAAATCTCAAAAACTGAGGTTCACTCCTTGTTTGTCATTTAGACAAACTTCAATAGGTTATTCACAAGTTTTAAGTCTGATTCCTTGTTTTAATTTTAATATTTTAGTTTGAAGAAGAGATATTTATTTTTTCACAGATCTGGAGGCTGGAATTCCAAGATCAAGGTGGTATCAGGGTTGGTTTCTGGTGAGGCTTCTCTTCCTGATTTGCAGTGACTCTAACTCCGACGTTAAGTCTCATCAGATTAAAATTAAGGTTAAAATCACCATGCACAACGGCTATGGTTATAAAAGCATTTAAATAAAAACCATCATGATACTGTAATTTCTAAAGGAATTAAGTTATAAACTTCTTTTTAGATTATTTGTGGTGTTATACTGCCTTTTAGTGTCCAAACATATGAACTGTTAATAAAATTTTTTCAGCTCAAGAAATGTCTTTATATGAAACTTTAGAGTGAACAAAATAGTTATCTCATTTTTTGCAATATCTCAGTGAAAAGTGTGGCTAGGGGTTGAATTCATATGTTTAAGTCTTAATTCCTAGTACCTCAGAATAGGATCTTATTTGGAAACAGGGTCACTGCAGATGTAATTAGTTAAGATGAGGTCATATTGGAGTTGTGTGGGCCCCTAATCCAATATGACTAGTGGCCCTGTAAGAAGAGAAAAAAATTGTTTTTTGTTTTTGTTTTGTTTTGAGACAGGGTCTCACTCTGTCACCCAGGCTAGAGTGCAGTGGCATCATCACAGCTCACTGCAACTCTAACTCCTGGGCTCAAGTGATCCTCCTGCCTCAGTCTCCTGAGTAGCTGGGACCATAGGTGCATACCACCACGTCTGGCTAATTTTTCTATATTTTATAGAGATGGGGTCTTGCTCTTGCTTGGGCTGCTCTCAAACTCCTGGCCTCAAGCAATCCTCTCACCTCAGCCTCCCGAAGTGCTAGGATTACAGGTATGAGCCACCACACCTGGCCAAGAAAAGGAAATCTGGACACTGACATGCACACAGGAAGAGCACCATGTGAACATAAAGTCAGAGATCAGAGTAATGCTTCTATGAGCCAAGGAATACAAAATATTGCCAGCAAACACTAAAAGCTTGGAGAGAGGCATGGAACAGATCTTCCTCAGATCTCTGAACAGCCTTCAGGAAGAACCAACCCTGCTGACTCCTTGACCTTGGACTTCTAGCCTCCAGAAATATGAGACAATAAATGTTTGTGTTTAAGCCTCCAAGATCATGGTACTTTGTTACAGAAGTTTCAGCAAATGAGTACAGTTGTGTATTTTTCATGCACAGGAAAATACAGAAAAGCAAAAATTTTCCTATAAAACACAAGTATCTCATTTGCACTAAAAGGATAGGAAGGAAAGAAGGAAGGATGAAAACCTAACAGATTATTGTTTAAACTGAAACCTGGAGAATTTTTAGTAACATCAACTGTTGTATGTACTGAATAGTAAGTTAGGAACAGGAGAGCCTTTATGGGACACAGCCTTGACTTCTAAGACAGAAACAAGGAGTCATGACAATGCCCCAAGAACAAGTGGATGAGGACAGGGAGTCTCCTAACCTTGACACTGCACTCTCAGGGCCACCCTAGCGTCTCCCCCGAGTGCCAGTTTTGTCTTCTCTAAAATGAGGTTTGATATCACATGAGCAATTCCTCTTTTGGTTCACAACGTACAAAGGACACATGCCAAGGACAAACTGAGGGGGCAGATGTTTACAGTGAGCCCACTGTGACCAAGCCACCACCTACAGAATGCATCCTTATCACCAGGTTGAGGAGCTTCCATGGTTAGTACAGTGGGGAATAATGGAAGTGTTTTCATCCTACAATTTATCAGACGCTCTTACTGAATGTTTTGGTAGGGTAGGAGACCTAATAGGAAGCTTCGTTTGGCACGTCTTGTGAATGTGAAGACTGGGATTGTCAAGAATTGGTTTATGCTAAGAGGTTAAAGGTTATTCTTAAATTTCTGGCACTGTTCTAGTCAATGATAACTTTTTTTTTTAAGGCTGGTCAAGTGGAGCAGTGGGAATGGAGAAGGAATAAAGAAATCTGTAACTGGTTGTGATCAATTAGTTGTAAACACCACTGCACTGGGACCAACCAATGATAACTTAAAACTTCAACATTCTAGGTGTTTCTAGAACTATGAAATAGTTAAATTATTATCACAGTATTATAACAACTTGGGAAAAACAATTATTTTAGAGAGAAAAATACCTCTAGAACCAGGATACAATAGTTAAATTATTACTACTCTATTATAAATTAAACTTGGGGAAGATCGTCTTTTACAGATTAAAAAATACTTTTAAAAAATGCACTAACATCCTATTGTATTAAATTGTAAGAAGATAATTGGGAATAATCAGGAATTATTTTGGCTCATCTTCTCTGCAGAACTTCTTTAAATGAATTAAATTTAGAAGATAAGGGGGTGTATGAAACTGCAGAATTAAAGACATTCAAAATGAATATGCTGTTCAGTGCCAGGTTTTGAGAATTTATAATACAGGGTTGTGAGGGGGAAGAAAGGAAACAATTTTAACTAACAATGAAACCATAAGAATTCCAGGAGCAAACATTTTGCAAAGGAGGAAATGAGCATGCAAATTGCATGAGTGCAGGATTTGTGAATTCACAGGCAGTGCTGGGGTTTTAAAACCTCCATCTTCCTCTCCTACTGGGCACTTTGCTACCTAAAATTCTGCCTTTGGGAAACCATTAAATCAGCTAACCAAATTACACCGAGGCATGTGGCCGGAAGTATTTATTTTCATCTCATAGATTCACATCTTTGTAAACGACTTACTCGAACATATTTTTTATTTTGCCTGCATCCAAGTTTTCCTACACATACAAAAAAACTGAGCATCAGAAAGAAACATTCTTGGAAGCTACAACTTCCAAGGGTTTAGAGTAAACTGAGATCCATGTGCCAAATCTGTTTTTGTACGGCCCTTGATCTAAGAATGGTTTTTACATTTTAAAATGGTTGGGGAAAAAATTGAGAGAAGAATCACATTTTGTGTGAGGTGAAAATGGTAGGACATTCACATTTCAGCGCCCACGCTCATTTGTTTTATGTCTGCCGACGGTAGCTTTCGAGATACATAAGCAGAGTTGAGTAGATGCAACACTGATCTTATGGTTCACGAAGCCCAAAACACTTTATCCCCTTCTCAGAAAAAGTTTGATGACCACTGACTGAAGTAATAATTTAAGTTGCTCTGACATGAAATCAGCAAGTTCCTTTAAGTCATACCCTAGAGGACACCATTCTGAGATGACCAGTGCAGTTCTTCATTCCTTCTCTTCCTAACAGCCAGCTGAACAGAGAGTAGGTACTGTATACATGTGTCATTCATTATGCTAATTTTTTTAAAATCATTTTTTAATCCATTCCTTTTCTCTCTCTCTCTCTCTCTCTCTCTCTTTCGACAGAGTCTCATTTTGTTGCCCAGGCTACAGTGAGTGCTGTGGCATCAGACCTCAAACTCTTGGGCTCAAGCAATCCTTCTGCCTCAGTCTCCCAAGTAGTTGGGATTACAGGCATGCGCCACCATGTCCGGCTAATTTTTTCTATATATATTAGTTGGCCAATTAATTTTTTTCTATTTATAGTAGAGACGGGGTCTCGCTCTTGCTCAGGCTGGTTTCGAACTCCTGACCTCGAGCAATCCGCCCTCCTCGGCCTCCCAGAGTGCTAGGATTACAGGTGTGAGCTACCTCACCCGGCCCTAAATTTTTTAATGATATAAAAATTTATTTATTTATTTGTATTTCAGAATATTAGTGGGTACAAATGTTTTTGTTACATGGATACCTTGTAATTAATATAATACTTAAGTTTTTAAGTAGCCATCTTTCAGTGGCAACAGAATATTCTGGAATATGCCAACAAATCGCTATTCTGTTCTGATCAATGAGCCAGGCCGGCGTGTGCTGACCACGCATCCGTATTCACATGAGCAGCTCCAATGGCTCTGGGACTCAAATTTAACTGAGTTAGCAGCAGTATCTGGAGATCCCGTACTGTGCACACATGGCCCTGATTCCATCTGATACTGCCATGCTCTTTCGTAGCCAAATTTTACTCGCCTGGTTGTACGTGATGTTTCCACGTTTAAAAATATCTACTTTTTCGGGAGATCTCAGTAGACCAGTTTCTGTGCAAAGCACAGAAAGAGAAATTTCTGTTCAGGGAAACTTTGACGCGTCCTCCCATGACGGAAAGTTCATTGGAAAGTGGCTAGAGAATAGTTGAGAAATCACACTGGTATTGCAGGAGAACTGGCTGGAAGCCGCTAAGTGTCAAGTGTCACCCACACTTAATACCTCTGTTTACAAGTCCCCTTCCACTACCGGGGTGGGCAGAGCACTTGCTTTCTTCTCCCCCTCCCTCTCACATTTTAAACTGTTTTTCTCTTGTGTTGCGCCCAACCTTAGACATACTGCTCGGAGCCATACAGAAATAAAAATGACAAAAAGAGTTAAAATCAAGAACAGTAAGAAGCTGTAAGGGATCTGAACTTCTCATGCCAAAGGGAGGAGGGCCATGGGGAGAGTTCACAGAAGCTAAAAACAATATTACAGGAGCTAAGGAATAGTTGAGAAATAGCTCAAAGTCAGGGGACAATTAAAAAAACAAAACATAAGAAACATAAGAAAGAGCAGATGATTCATTTAAAAACTGAAATGAGTCGCCCCCCCCCATTAGGGTGGCCATTAGGAACAAACACAAAAACCAGAAAACAACAAGTGTGGGTGAGGACGTGGGGGACCTAAGAACTCTTGTGAAAAAATGCTAGGGAGAATGTAAAAAGATGCAGCCACTGTGGGACACAGCATGGTGACCCCTCAAACTATTAGACTTGGCATCACCATATGGTCCAGCAATCCCAGCTCTGAGGACATCCCTAACAGAAGTGAAAGCCAGACATTTGCACGCCCATGTTCATAGCAGCGCTGCTCACAACAGCCAAAAGATGGAAACAATCCAAATGTCCATGGGTGGATGCATGAATAACCAAAACGTAGTCCAACCACACCACAGACTATTATTCAGCTTTAAAGAGGAAGGAAATTCTGACACATGCTACCACGTGGATGAACCTTGAGGATGTTATGCTAAGTGAAATAAGCCAGTTACTAATAGTTAAATGGTTTGTGACCTCACGTATGTGAGTTACCTAGAGTGATCAAACTCATAAAGACAGAGTGGAATGGTGGTTTCCATGGGATGGATGAGATGGGAACAGGGGTTAGTTTTAATGGGTATAAAATTTCAGTTGGAGAAGATGAAAAAGTTCTGGAGATGGATGGTGGTGATGGCTGTACATTGTGAATGTGCTCAGTGCTACAGAGCTCAATGGGGTAGGAACAGCAGTGGCAACCAGTGAGGGGCTTGGGGCCCTGAGCCCTCTGGAGAGAACCCCTCCAATTTCTATCTCACCAGCAGAATTTCCCTTTGCTTTTCTTGAACCTCAGACGAAGATGCTCCTGTTTGCAATGATTACTATCTACAGGGTTTGGTGGATAATTAAATTAACAGCTTGCACATTGAAAATCAAACAGTGGCATTATATTATGGCCCACGTGACTGTTGATATATTGGAATTTCTCTGAAATTCAATTATCAGGGGGCAGCTGAAATTCTTCTATCACAAAAAGGGAAGTTCAGGTCTTGTTACACTAAGTTTCTGATTTACAACTAATTATTTCAGTAGATTATGGATTCTCAGCCTTACCTTCTACGAAAAAAGAAAAATGAAAGAGTCAAACAAGAAGAAAAACCCAGCTTACCCAGATCAAGCATAGGGGACATCTCTACAAACAACTGTCTTTGGGTGCACGTGGAAGATAAAGAGTTTTTCTCAGGACTGTAAGGACCCTCCCAAACTATGGCATTCTGCCACACACATCCTATCCAACCAGCCAGGCAACAAGAAAAAAAAACAAAAAAAAACCACTTCTCCACAATTCAAAACAAAGCAAAACCTCTCATGTACATTTCCCTGGTTTTGGTGTAAAAGGCTACAAGTTAAAAGATGGTGAAAATTGGAAAAATTACCACCCTATCTAACAGGGGTGCAGTGCCTCAGGGAATTGTCACTTCTCCTGTGACTATAATGAACTTAAGTCCAAGGACTTCCCTTCTCTGTCTAAACAAGATCCTTCTAATCTTCACTGACTACACTCCCAGGAGCTTTTCCTTTTCCAACTGTAGACTTAATATTCCCATCCATGGATTGGTGACCACAGACTTGGCTGCCTACTTTCTCCCCACGGCTCAACTGCTTCTGTATCCTTTGCCCTCAGGTGTTTCCGCACCAGCAGCCTCCCACCGCATCCTGTCCACCATCTGGACCACATGCTGTGCCTCTTCCGTCCCCTTAGGTCCTTTCTGTGGCTCTCAGACATCTTCCAGAAAATTCTTCCCTTATGTGGATCCTCAATCATCCAAATCCATCAACCATTCGAGATGTGGTCTTGCCTGCCCTCCAGATGGGGTCAGGTGACAAAAGCACTCTGCCTTGATGTGGTGTGGACTATGGAGCAGCATGGGTTGCCAAACACACAGAAGTGACAAGGAGCAGGTAGCATTTTGGGTGGGAGGGACACTGGGCAACACCACTGAAACAGAGTGGGAAGGAAGCAATGGTGAAGGCTGCAGTGGAGATGGATTCAAAAGATGGCAAGAGTGCACAAACAAGGGGACTTTGTGTTTAATTCTGCATGTGGGATGAGGGGAAGGAAGGCTAATCTCACGGACCACCAGGGCTCAAGTAGCCCCATATCATGAGGACCCCCAACCCTCTGCTGCAGTGCTGCCCTTTCTCTCTCCTCTCCTCTGGCCAGTAACATCACATCACGAAATGAACAATCCTCAAACTGTACAAATGCTGTTCCCACTCCAACGCCTGCTCTTCCTCCTGTCTTTTGGAGATATTACTATTAACCCTGAGTCAGCTCCCAGAACATTCTGGGGCCTGCAGCAGAGGAGCTTCCATGAAGAAGACAGAGAAAGAAAGATGGGAAAGGCACAAGGACCAGCAGTTGAAGGTGAGGCTGAGGGCGGAGGTGCAGAAGGGGGGGAGCTGGTCGGCTGGATAGGGAATGTACTGCACTCTCCGGGTCACCCAGCAGGGGTGTGGTGGGACCCCCATGGCTCTGTCCTTGCAGAGGAGCAAATAGAAGAAAAGAAAACATGACCCATTCAGAGGAGCCCACACCTGTTGCTGGCAGGCTTTTGCCCTTGCTGGGAAGACCTCCCCACATGCTCAGGGCCCAGCTAGTCATTCAGGGCTCAGCCCAGGGCCCTTTCTGGGAGGTCTCCCCAGGGGCTCAGTTTGTTCCCTGATTGGGCTGATGTGCCCAAGTCCTCTTATAGGGCACACAGGGCTTTTCTCTACCAGGACACACACTTCACTGCATTGCAATGATCTGTCTTCTTCTCCAATCTTGGGACTAGGAATAGATATCTCTGGACTCCCCACACCTAGCCCAGTGCAAAGGAAGGTGCTGAATGAATGAAATGAATGAATGAGGAAAAGGAGCAAATAATGGAGACTCTTCCTTAAAGGCCTGGATGTGAAAGGGAGGAAAAGAGAGCTCAGTGGCTAGGATGGGCAGGGCCAAGGGGGCACATCTGTGGAAGGAGGAACCTGAGCCTGTTCAGAGGTTAAAGGGAAGGAGAAGATGCCAATAGACTGAAGATGGAAGGAAGAGGGCACAATAGTGACTCAAGTCCTGGAGAGATGGGGCCCGGAGCATAGAGGAGTGAGTTACCTGGAGCAGGGACAGAGAAACCCCCTTTCTGAGACTGGAAGGAAAGGGGTGATGTAGTCAAGGCTTGGGGGATAGAGAGGAAGAACCATCTGCCAGTTGAACGAGTTTGTGCTCTAGAGCCTCATTTTTCTGCATAAAATATAGGAGGAAAGTTCACTTACTAAGTAGCACACAGAAACATAGAAATAGACACAGAGAAAAAGAATAGAAAAAGTGAGAAAAGTTTAGAATAACTTCCCAAGAAAAAATAACTAACATGTACTGAGCATTTGTTATATACTAGGTGGTCACAGGCCACATTGTATCCCATCCCCTTAGTTCCTCTGTTGAAGTCCTAACCCCAGTACTTGAGAATGTGACTGTATTTGGCAATAGGACCTTTACGGAGGTAATTAAGTTAAAATGAGGTCACTGAGGTGGGCCCTCACCCAATTTTGCTACTGTCCTTATAAGAAGAGGGAATGTGGGCACAGATGGGCAGAGGAAAGACCATGTGAGGACACAAAGAGAGAAGGCGGCCGTCTGCAAGCCAAGGAGAGAGGCCTCGGAAGGAACCAACCATGCAGACACCTTGATCTTGGACTTCTGGCTTCCAGAATTGTGAAAGAATAAACGTCTGTTGTTCAAGCCACCCAGCTGGCGGTGCCTGGTTATGGCGGCCACAGCAAACTCAAGCACCAGAAATGGTGCTGTGAACTTTAGCTCAATGATCTCGTTTCAATCAACACCCCTTTGAGGCAGGTGCCATTTCCATGCTCGGTCTGCAGTGAGGAGAGTGAGGGCAGAGGCTGGTCTCCGAGGGCACATCCCCGGCACACGACCCCATCGGTGTGACTCCAGAGGCGGCAATCCTACATGCTGCACCTCCAAAGACCAGCTCAGGGCTTCTATCAACCCATCTGTGATTAGAAACCCCATTTGAAAGGCATCATTGGTAACAGATTCTCCAGCTTCATGGAACCACAAGAGTCAGGAACAGAGAGGGCAAGTGGGACTCGCGGTACGGGCTAGAGGTACAGTGACCAGTAGGCGCGGGTGGGAAAGAATGCAGATGAGCCAGAGACACATGCCAGTTTGGACACTGTGAAGAAGAACAGGAGGTCTGACCCCCATCAGGCTGGAGACCTCAGTGCCTGGTGCCATCCAGCTGGTTCAGGCGCCAGCCTGCTGCGCCGGAAACACAAGGGCACAGAGGTGCAGGGAGAGGACATCAAGGGGTCCATTTGATCTTTCCAGACAAGTCTCCCTCCACACAGCACATGAAGGACGCCACACCCTTCCTGCTCAACCAGCTCCAAGATGAAACGGGGACACCTCCCGAGCTAGAGGCCATCCCCATCCCCGCCCCATTCTCTAGCAGAGTTCCAACACTGTGACTTTCTATAAAATGCGCTGAGACTGAAAACAAGAGTGGGAGAAGGGAGGTCTGCATCCCCTGAGCAAGAGGACGAGTGTGCTTTTGGAAATCTTGATTTGAGCATCACACAGATCTGCTGAGGTTTCTTGTCTTGATTCTTCATGGCTCTGCCCTAACTCACCGACAGTGCCTCAAGGATTTCCTGCCAGGGCTCAGTCAAAACCTGATGTCTACTCTCATGTGGGCCAACGTCCCTCACCCTTCTTGCGCCAACTCACCAGGGGAGTGAGCCCTGCCTGCCCTGAAAGTTAGTGGCCATTTATTTACTTGATGGGACTCGGAAACTTCCAGAATGCACCACCAGCTTCAAACCCAAAGCAAACTTTCCTATAATGTGGGAGGGGACCACTGCCTTAGCCCTTAGTTTCCCCAACTACAGTGGCCCCTGTGGCTTAGCCCTGGGCCACGAGGCAATGACCCAGAGGGGCCAGTACTCTAAGGAGCCCTCCGGCCTGCATGAATCATTTGGCCCATTCAGCTGTTTCCCTCGAGGTTCAGACACAAGAAGGGTTCTTTTTCAGAGCAGTGCAGGGGTGGGCTTGGAGGTGGGATTGGAGGAGGGAGGAGGTCCTTTCTGACCAGCTCTGGTCAGTCTAGGGATGATAGGAGGGGCCCCAGCCAGGTCAGGAAGGACAGGAGCGAGGGTGGTGGCCATGGAGCGGGTGGTGGCCATGGAGCAGCTGCAGCCCAGACAGAAGTTCCCGGATGGAGCTCCTCCCCCAGCACCTTGCTGGGTCTGGCACAGCCCTCAGCTTCACCTCCCTCAGCCTCAGCCACATTCTGTGTGCTGCTGCTGTTGAAACTTTCGGTGACGAGGCTTGAACCTGTGAACTCGAGGCAAAATTTTGTCAGTGATCCCAAGAAGGGTTCTGCCAGCACTTAAACGTCTCTGAGGTTGTAAGCATGGCATGGCTGGACACTGCGCTAGGCAGCTCTTTTAGTCAACTCCAACGAGCAGATCACGACATTAACAATCATGGGCACAATGTCCTAAAAGAATAAACAGTGCCTCAGAAGGAGCCTAGAGCGTTTAAGCCCGGGTAGAATCTGGATTTCAGTTAAGGAATTGCAATGAAAATATTCTAAGAGCTTCATTTGTGAAACTTGTACCCTCTCCAGATGTTAAGAAACGACAAAAATAAAATGCTGTATTTTGTGTGTGTGTGTGTGTGTATATGTATATATATATATATATATATATACATGTTCATGTATATATATAAATTCAAGTTTTATCAGCTGTTCCATGTCTATAAGTCACTTTACTCATATCAGGAAGCTGAATGCAGCACTGAGCTTCATCAAAGCCGGTTGATTACTCTCCCTCAGTGTCTCAGCAGACTGGGCACGTCTACCCACCCCCACCCCAGCAGCCTGCCACCTTCATCTCTGTCCCCTCTCTGCGGGATGGGCCAGAGGGAAGGGTATGTTGGCCACTCACAGGTTACCCCAAATAAGTTCCCTGAGGGTAAGCAAAGGATCAGTGAGTCCAAGAACTTCTTTCTGATGAACTACACTTTGGTGAATGACTATTGCAAATCACATTTGACTGGAGCACATTGTTCTCAATGCACCAACATTACGTATCTGCATATCAAAGCACAGAAATGCACACATACAATACAGATCGCTAGGTGAGTGCTGAGGGACTGCTGTCTCTTTTGCTCCCTGGGACACAATGAGGAAACACCAATAAGGTCAAACCATGGCCAGAGATGGGCGTGGGCAGGAGAAAACTCCAGCTCTCCAACACTGGTCTCCTCTTCATGACTTACAACAGTGTGATAAGCCCACAAGTGCGGCTGCATGCTCAAGGACTAAATCCAAGCCCAGACGTTGTCCCAACGGAATAGGAAATGACAAAATGTTGTTAATCTCTTTCCCCATGAAGAAAGTCAAGGAGGAAAGAAAGAGTTCAGAAACAAGTCTGGCTTAACAGGACTAGCCTCCTCTACATGCTGTGCACAATTACACTATTAGCAAGAGTTCTGTGAGTATTCAAATGCCAGCCCTCTTTACAGACTGGCATAGATAATATGGAGGAGAATGTCATTGTCCCTAAACGAAATCTTAAAGAATTATTACTAATGATTTACTATAAAATTATAAATTGGTATCAATATTTAATATGTCACTGTATTGAACTGATATAAATAATACATGAAGAAAACACCTGGCCATTAAGAACTGATTTTCTGCTTTGTGCAAGAAAAAAAAAATCCATTTTTTTCATTCAATAAGTCTACACACACTACTTTTAAAAATGATTTCCATTCTTCTTCCTTATAACATAGTACAATAAAGGGAGAAAAAGTCGGAAATTATACACAACAGAAGAATTTGCTATCTTAGTAATGAAGAATTTGAAAACCCTCAAAGAACCAACATGTAATATCACATTTCCCCACGTGAGGTCACTACAACTCCGGGAAACTCAAACTTATGCTTCGACTAAAGAGATTACGTTAGATGTTCATACCTTTTTTTTTTTCTTTAAATGTCCCATTTTGTGCAAAAGTATTATAAAATGATAATGGCACGCGTTAGCAGAATAATGAAACTATCTTCCAGAAGGGTTGTAAACGCCCTTACATTATACACACCTATGACTTAACAACACTCGTAAGAGTAATAGCCATCCTTTTATCCAGTGCCGGACACAGTGCTAAATGCTTTGCCTATATTGTCTTATCTAATCCTTAAAACACTCTCTTCCTTGAATGGTAGTTATACGTCTTTGTTTTTAAAATGAGGCATCTGAGCCCTGCAGAGTTTAGTAACTTGCCAAGCTGTCCCTGTGCCCAATCTCAGGGAGGGTTCTCTGCTAAGCAACGAGGTCACCAAAAGGGGGCAGCTGAGTCTCTGGTCCGGAGGGAGAACATCTCTACCCGTGAAAAGGCAGCAGCCCAAGGCCACAAACTAAGTGCCAAGCAGCCTCCAACGACTATTAACAGCCAAATAATACAGCCCGTGCTCCAGGAGGCTTGGGGAAGGACTGATCAGTGAGGCCTTTTGGAAGATGGGGACATCAGCTGATCCCTGCAGGGGGCTCAGGACCAAGACAACCAGAAAGAGAACCTCTGAACAGGGAGAGGGGCGACAGCTTCCAAAATAACAGGTCATTGCTTGGCATATGCACAACAGCCAAAGCATAAGCGATGTTGTTCCCAGCACTGTCCTTTCCCGTTAGATCCCTGAGGGCCCACCCATTTCTCACCGCTTTCCTCTCCCTGCGTCAAAGTACTGACTCAGAGCATTTTTGGCTAAAAGGGAATAGACTAGATTTCTTTTCTTTTTCTTTTTTTTTTTTTTCTTTCAAAAAGATGCTGAGTTGGCTTCTCTTCCCGGTCAAGTGGTGGTGATTCACTGCGAACAAATCCCAGTGGCCAGAGGCCACTCATGGTCATTTACCTCATTCAAATGCTAGCAGCTGGAGAGCAGTGTGCTTTTGCAATGTGTTGCTCTGCAGCAAGGGCTGAAAATGGCCTTTGTCTGTGCAGAGGCCCCCACATGCAGGCCGCCCGGTCCCCCTTCCACTGGACATGAAGGGTCCTCTGAGCAGCTCTGGCATCGGGTCAGCTGGAGCCGAGCACACTGGTTCTTTTGTCGTTCTGACCACAACATATTACAACCAAAAGTTTGCTGTTGGGAATATAATGGAATCTCATATATCTGGAACCAAGAGGAGAGAATGATTTTTTTTATATATATATATATTGTGGGAAAATACATATAACATAAAATCTACCATCTTAACCATTTGTAGCATTCGGTTCAGGAGTATTAAGTGCATTCGTAGTGTTGTGCGACTCCCACCACTGTCCATCTCCAAAACTTTGTTCACCTTGTAAAAATGAAACTCTGTGCCCATTACACATTAACTCCCCATGCCCTGTACCCCGCCCCCCCATCCCTGGCAATCTCCATTCTACTTTCTGTCGCTGTGATTTCGAATATTCTGGGTACCTCATATAAGTGGAATCAGAAAGTATTTGTCTTTTTGTGACTGGTTTATTTCACTTAGCATAATGTCCTCAAGGTTCACCCATGTTGTGGCATATGTCAGAGTTTCCTTGCAGTTTTTAGGCAGACTTTATCCTTTGA
Organism: Microcebus murinus; assembly: GCF_040939455.1. Classification (NCBI taxonomy): domain Eukaryota; kingdom Metazoa; phylum Chordata; class Mammalia; order Primates; family Cheirogaleidae; genus Microcebus; species Microcebus murinus. Next base: position 69,745,721 of record NC_134116.1, on the reverse strand, counting down.
GAGCAGTTTTAGTATCACAGAAAAATTGAGAGGGAGGTACAGAGATTCCCCATAGACACCTTGTCCCCACACAGGGACAGCCTCACTTGCTGTCAACATCCCTGACCAGGATGGTACATTCATTACGATTGATGAACCTACACTACACGTCATTATCACTCAGAGTCTATAGTTTACACTGGGGTTCACTTTTGGCATTGTATGTTCTATGGACAAATCCATGACATGTACCCACCAGTATAGTATCATAGAAGAGTTTCACTGCCCTTGAGAATCCACTGTGCTCCTTCTTTTTCAAAGCTGAATAATATTCCATTGTATGTACATACCACATCTTATTTATCCATTTTTTTGTAGATGAAAACTTGTATTGCTTCCACCTATCAGCTATTATGAATAATGCTGCTATGAACATGGATGTACAAATATCTCTTTGAGACCCTGCTTTTATATCTTTTGGGTATATTCGCCCAGAAGCAAAATTGCTGGTCAGTGGCTATTCTATTTTTAATTATTTGAAGAACTGTCATACCGTCTTCCATAGTGGCTAAACCATTTTATATTCCCATCAACAGTACACAAGTGTTCCAATATTGCTACATCCTCACCAACACTTCATATTTTCTGATTATTTTACACTAGCCATCCTAGTGAGTGTGAGGTGAAATTCTTTGTGTATTTAAAAAACTCTTCCCAAGGTTGAAATTCTATGAACTTTTTAATACCCTAATTAAATATTGCAGTAGTAGCTCATGGCTCCAGAAATGCATTATTCATTTAAGATTCCACCACACCCTCTGGAAGGATGCTGGGTCAGAAAGAAGGAGAATTAGGCGGGGGTCACAGGCCCCTGGGCTCATCACTTTTCACAAGGAAAAGAAAGAACCAGGCATCTAACCACCGATGTCACAGCCACCAACTTAAGCAAATTTCAACTTAGTAAAGTCAGCATCATAAAATTCCACTAATTTCTAAAGCCAGCATGGGCCCACAGCGAGGACACAATGTGGACATTAAAAACGAAAAACCAAAATTACCATAAAATAACACAAGAGAATGCTTTACTTGCAGATTTGGAACACAATTTCTCAAAAATCTAAAACCCAATGGCTAGTGTAAAGTTGGAGGAGATACAAGTAGCTCAGAGGTGTTCAAAGGGTGAACTGCTTTTTCATTGGCTTTGTCTCGCAAGCTCCCTGTAGGGTCCAGAACTCTTTAAAAAAGTCAAGAGGTGCCCAGAAAGATCCCTCCCCACTAGAGACTTTGTTCCCAAGGCTGGTGGAAAGGGTGACTCTCTGGAAAGCATGACTGCCAAGGAGCCAAGCTTGGCCAAACTCCCGCTGGGCCTGGCTACCTCCTCTCGGTCCTCTTACTACCCAGGCACGAGTGGAATATCAAGCTCAGAGTCTGCAGTCTGGAAATCTGGGCTGGACTTGACCTGCTTGGCTGTGGGCAAACTGCTCAACCCCTTTGAGCCTCCACGTCCTCAGCTGTAGAGTGGGGCTGAGCCCATGTGCCACCAGGGGTGCGGGCTAGCGTCTGTGAAAACCACCGGCACACAGTAGGCTGCCAATAAATGCACACTCTGGAATCAGGGAAGCAATGGTTGTGACAATCAGAGCCTAGCAGAATAGTCCCAGAAAGCTGCCTCTGGGTCACTGACCCTGATCTAGAGTGGGTGTCTGGCTTTCAGCGGAGGACACGGCTTTGGTCAGCGTTGACAAGGTCAGGTTCACACAGCGCAATGCTCTGGACATCCTCTCCAGGCCTCTGAAAACCAGTCGACCCCTCTGAGACCCGGATGAAGCCTCATGTCATACACTGAGACCAAATGGCACTGCCGTGAGACCACGCTGGGTGCCTCCACCTCGGGGAGAGTCCTGGCCGGGCCCGGAGGGGAGGTGACGGCTTCACACGCCCAGAAAACCCTGCGGGGGCGACGGCCGTTCGCCTCCTCTCCCCAGCGGGGCTGTCGGGCTGGAGGCGGCAAACTACCAACTCTGGGGTTCCAGAAAAACTCTGACCTGACTCAAAACCTGCCTGAACCTCCACTTGCTAAATTCCGTGTCTCTATCTGCCATCTTCATGGGAGATAATTCTGCCACCGTAAACCTTGCCAAGGAAGGGACCAAAATGTTCTGCAGAAAGAAAATTTTTCATTTCTGTTTGCCCTTTTCCATTTCCCATCCACATGCTCTTTCTTCTTCCATTTTCTAGAATTCCCCTGATCACCTCTCTTCGCTCTCACCCAGCCTCTTCTACCAGCCAACTGTCCCCTCCCTGGTGTCCCCAATGTCCCCTTCCCCGCTTGGCTTTCGCACTCGGCGCTCGAAACAACCCCGTCCCCCCAGCACACGCACTCTTGAGAGGCCTCCCGCCGTGGCAGAGCCCTGGTCCCGGGGCACCATAATCGTGTCTCTGCGGTGCCTCCTGTCACCATGGAAACGAGCGTTTGCAGGCACTACAGGCAGACAGAGCCATTACTGTGGCTGGTGCCTGTCAACCCACATGTGAGTGTGTGTGCTTAAAATAGAAGTTCTGCGAATAAAAACAGCAATTAGGGAAATCTGGAAATCTTTCTGAATACGGATGCATTTAGCCCTGCTACCAGCTGACTTCCCTTCCGCATCACCCTTCTGCAGCCCTGTTCTCAACAGAGGTGTGGATAAGCCAGTAAGCCTGTGCTCCCTGAAACAATGCCTCCTGCAAAAAGGATTAGCCATCCTTAGGGATTTACGGGGCGTGAGGATCAACAATAGCAGGTGTGGCACAGGCAGGCCCTTTGGAAAATCTAACACTGATCCCGGTTCTTTTCATCCCAAAAAAAAAAAAGAACAAACAATTGGATCACTTATAATACAAAACAGAAAAAGAGTATTTAAGAAATAATAAATGAAGCCCACTTCATAAGAAGCTAAGACATAAATACCAAGACAGTAGACCAGTTTGTGAATGAAAGCTGGCTGCAGTGAGTTCATTTTGCAATCGACAAAGGGTAAGTGACTAAAAGGTAACTGACAACTCTCTAGGCACCAGTAAGTGGTAACCTGGTGTCATCTCCTTTTTGTTACCCCAAGGAGAGGTCCTTGGCGGCCTTGGCCCTTGGGGCTGAGGGATTTGGTGGCCTGAGGACCCAGGGAGAGGCGGCTGGGGAGGGCCACTGAGTCCCGGTTGCCTCTTCCAGGCACTCTCTTTCTTCTATCCTTTCCGGAATCTTCCTCCTGCCTGGCCAACTTAGCAGAACATTAAGGGTTCATTCTAAAATGGACACTTGTCCCCAAATCAAAATGTATCCCAATGGAAGAAAGAGATATTTTATCAGGAGGAATGCCACATCCTCAGCACAGCAATATCTAGCCCCAGGTTTAAGGAGAAGTAAAAAATCCAAACAATCATAATGATAGAGCTGGAGAGGATAGCAAGATCTCCTCCGGTCTAGCCGTCACCAAGGAGACGGATGAAGCAGCGTTATCCCTGTTTTACAGAAGTGGGGAGTGGATGATTTCGTCCTGAACCCACCCTAGCAAGCGAGCGCCTAGAATCCGGGCATTACACCTTCTCACAGGTGTACGCTGACTCTTAGCTCTACCTCGGCTCGTACGCGTGCTTTTCATCAGATCTGAACAGCCAGCTAAATAGCGTAGGAGATCAAAAGCACACACTGAGGAGTGTAGAATTCATCACCTCTTTCACAAAAAACAGCACTTTTCACGATCCGGCTGACACTGGCTTCCTGATACGTTTTTTTTGTGCAGATCACCGCAGCTTTCTGCACCTCTTGAGTGAAAGGCTGCGGGGGTGGGGCCGGGGGGTTGGAGAAATGCAGACACAGATGAGACTCTCATGACCTCCATGGGCAGACCGGGATCCTCCCCTAAGCAATAGGCTGCGCTCACAAGTAGAGCCACACCTTGCTTTTCCTGGCTGTGAACCAGCAGGTGACACACAGCGTGCAAGATGTGTGCCGAGCACAGGACCCAGGTCAGGGAGGGGGCAGGGGCCCTGCAGAGAAGGGGGGAGATGGTTCGGGGACAAGCTCCGTCACCTCCGGGAAGCCTCAGCTATGTGGTTATAGGCATTTCTGTTTGCACTGAGAAGGAAGGCTTCGTGTTCTCGAAAGAGCTCCATTTTCCTGATAATATTTTGCATAGAAAATATTTTGCATATTATCATACAATTACTTTCCCTTCCCTGTGCTCTCTTTAATGGAGCAGAGAAAGGGTGGGGAGTGTGCTCCACAGAGCCTGAGGCTGGCACAGAATTAAATGCCGATGACGGTTCCACAAAGGCGCTGCTGACACACATGCAGACGGCCCACCAACAACCTGTCGCACAACCACAGAAGACACAAGTCTTCCGCTGCCTGCAGCCCAGGCAGCCAGGCCAAGGCACTAGGAGGCCTCGCAGGGTCACTAAGAGACTAGAGCCGGCCCCGATGAGCAGCCTGCCAGGGCACCATGACCATTCCTTCCTCTGCAAAGGGAATTCCTGCAAAATCTGCATTTTGCAGAAATCTGCAAAAATCTGAATTTTCAAAATATCAGATTTGCAACCTTTGAATCTGGTCCAGCTGCTTCCAGCTGCAAACTGAGGTTTTATCCCTGACCCATCTTTTGTAGGCATCGGGAACCTGACAGCCTCAGTGGAGAGAAATGCTTTTCCTTTTCACTCCTAGCCGTGAGGTGCTGGACACGGGCCTGCCTCTTTTCACACGCATGGTCTCGTTTCATCCCTAAAATGACCCGAGGGGGCCCGGCATTTTCACAGATGAACTAGAAGGAGGCTGAGAGGAGACACCTAACCCGCACTGGTGGGGACCCAGGCCTGAGGCCAGGTCACCAGTGCTGTCTGCTTTAAGTGCCAGAAGCTTACAGTGGGAGGAGCTGCTTTTCTAATGTATTGCTGATGTCTGAGCATTTGGGGGCTTTCATGGCCTGGTCTCCTCACTGTTCCGCCACCCTGGGGGCTCCGGTCTCAGCCCAGCCTCCTGCATGGCAGCAGGTCAGGGCAGCTCCGCCCACCTACTGGACCTGCCTCTGGCCCTACTTTTGGGAGACTTCTGGGTGTTCCCCGTCCCTTCTTATCACTTCCCTCTTCCCCTGGTACCTCCCGGCTCAGTCCTGATGAGGCCAGAACCGCCAGCCCCTGTGTTTCCTCTCTCCACCTCTGAGGGACTGGAGCGCCACTGTCCTCAGGGCTCGGGGCACACTGGCCCCAGGCACACCCGCTGGCTGGGCCACGGTATGAGCCCAGCCCCCCACGTGACAGCAGCACGCCCACCTCGGCGCCCGCAGAGGGGACCACACACCCAGGCTGTTGGCACTGCGGCATCCCCGCTGCGTGTGTGAGGCTGGGGTGCCCGTTTAGTCCTAGTGCTGCGTGGCCAGCTGCTTCCCTCTCTCCACCCCAGCGCCAGCCCTTCCCCGCAGCCCAGGAAGGCCACCTGGAAGAGATCTGTGCACTCTTCACCACGTGGCCCACCCAGATGCCAAGCCATAGTGTTGGGGACGGGGGAAGTCACAGCTTAATATTTATTACACCATTGATGATCTACTTTTTAAAATTCCCAAGGAATGTTCTAACAGAGCCCCCCCCCCCTGCATGCAGATGGCCTCCTCTGTTCTCAATCTGTGCTGCTTAAATCTGTTTTCCAACAGCTGACCTGGAGTTACAGAAACTGGTTCCTCCTCGCTGTCTTCTGAAACACTAGCATGGCTCAACAAATAGCGGTTTCCATGGTGATGACAAAAGAACATCACCCATGTTGCAAGGAGCCTCTGATTTTATCTTGAACCATTAGCTTTCACCCACAGCGCATTCATTATTCATTTGCAGCGAGGAAATGGCTGCAGCCCAGACCGTTTAAGAAGACCTGAGTCGTCGGGGCCGCCGGGAGCCGCTCTTGGGGCACGGCAGGCGCACACCGCGAGGGAAGCCAGCGCGGGGATTCACACAGCCTTCAGCAATTACCTGCCAGTGCGCTCTTAACCTGCAGGAACAGCCTTCACACTGTAAATATAAATGTTCAACAAATGATAAATTAGGAACTTCACAGATTATCCCGTGACTGCAGCGGTCCCCAACCTTTTTGGCACCAGGGACCAGTTTCATGGAAGACAGTATTTTCACGGATGGGGGTGGAGCCGTGAAGGGGGGCAAGCAGTGCCCAGGCAGTGACACAAGTGATGGGGAGCGGCTGTGGCCTGGTTCCTAACAGGCCTCGAACTGGTATTGGTCCTTGGCCCAGGGATTGGGGACCACAGCTTTGGAAGATAATGGGGTACAGTACTCATGATACATTCTCTCTGTCCAATGCCTGCCGTGTGCTGGTCTTTCCTGAGTTGACTACCTCCCCACTACAGACTCCCTCGTGATGTGTGTGCACCTGAAGAGTTTGCGAATTTAATATTTGTAAAAGATCTATACTTTGGAATTTCAAACCATTACCTTTATAAAGACTTGTCACATGTTTTATTTTAAAAGAAAATAATTGTTAACCTTAAAAAATAACTGATATATGATAAACTAAGAGTTGATAGGAGCCAGATATAGCTTTTTGTTTTTTTAAAGAAAGAGCAACTCCTCAGGTAGTCAGTCCTAATTACATTCTTTTATTCATGTCTATTAAAAATATGAAAATTATGCCTGTAGGCCACACACTCATGAAGAGACTGTAACAAGCATAGAAAACGTATTCGTGGTCCTGGAGTTCCCCACAATGTCTCCCTATTTAAACCATGTGTCAACTGTCCCCAAGCATATAAAAATCGGTTGAATATCAGAGTACAATCTATACTAATATTAAATGCAGAAATACCAATTAAAAATAACTAATATTCATGTGTATTTAAGTAATACTTTTTAACACTACAGTTATGGCATGCATTCATTACCTATGTTTTGAAACATGGGAGACTCACCGCCACCACTATTTATACTTTGAAACTCTCTTTCCTGTCCTGCCCTGGAGATGGCTGAGGCTGTGCGCCTTTTAAAGTCAGCCCAAATTTTCCAGAACTCAGCAGCTTAGTCGATAAATCAAGGTCAGGGACCATTTCTGGGGAGTAAAGGAATCTGAACGTAAGCAACACATTTTGAAGTCCTGAAAAACAACAGAAAGGATTTGCCAACAGGTAGAAAAAGGTATGGGCTGCTTTTCTTATTGAGAGAGAAAGGCACCTTTCACACCTGGCTGCAGTTGGGCAAGTTGGCAGCAGTCCCCATAAAGCCTCCACACTGCCCAGGCCTTTGCAGCGCCTCTCTCCCCCAGAGGGGGCGCTCTTTGGCACTCCTGAACATGGGTCCTATTGGACTCCTGGCCTCTGCTCTCTGCTTGGCCTCTCGTGGTCCCTCCATCCACCTGCTGCAAGGCCCTCAGGATGGCTCTCCACTGCAGGCTATTCCTAGCCAATCCCAAACACTTCTTTTTACCCTTCTCTGAACTTGCTTTATACATGGAGACAGTGACTATAACACACACCTTTTCTCCACATGGTTCATTAATACATACAGTGTGCATGACCTTCAGCCCGGCTTAGAAATCTCTGGATTCCTCATGGCACCTATGCAGAACTGCCGACACTCTGTGAACCACTTTTGATTAAGTCGGGGCAGATGGTTTCTAAGCTCATTTTGAACTTCAAGCAAGACTTCATAGGATACTATTTTTGTATTCAATGCTGGGAAATTTGTGTAAGGGAGGTATTTCTGAATATTTCATCCGAGTTATTTGGAATCTGATGGATTCTCTTATATATAATGTCTACAAAGCAAGCCTGGAGAATACAAAACTGATTGTAGAGTGTGATGCTTTCAAATTCCTGTGATGGGTGGTGACTGCCTCGGGCTTCCTAGTGGACCAGCTTCCCGATGGGGCGAGAGGACATATCAGGGTTCAGGGCACACTACCCCAGAATATGGCACCTTGGCGTTTGAGAAAAAGCAGCAGCAGAAAGGTCACTGCCATTTCCCATACCCCTTCCCTTCTCCCCTGAAACAGGCCATAAAACCTAGGGAGACTTTTCTGACCTTCCTCTGAAGCAGGTCACAGGACCCTTTTGTGAGAGGTGCCCTCCCTGTACCTAGAAAAAAGGAGCGTAAGACACACAGATGCCAAGACACATCTGCAAACGGGCCTTGCTAAGTCTTCCCCGGTTTATTACCATTACAACATACCCCTGTCCAATCATATTTCTCCATGACTGTCCTCTCTTCAACAAACCTTGCATAAAAATACATGTTTAACCATTTTCTCAGGTCTTCGTTTCCTCACAAAGCCTCTCGTGTCACATAAAACTTATATTAAGAAAAATTGTAAACTTTTCTCTTGTTGGTCTGTCTTTCCTTATAGGCTCCTCAGTCACAAACTCAGGACGGGTGAGGAAAAGACACTTTTTTTTCCCTCTGCATTGACAAATCCAGGTCTGGTTCAAGATCATTTCGTGAGCTTGAACCTGACCACCCTGTTCTAACCTCATGTAACAAGCAACTCATCTATTTGGGAGGAATCCTAGAAGGATCTTAGACATGGCAATGATAAAGCTTTTGCAAGTGCCTGGAAAGTGCCACATACATCACGCAAAATGTCAAATAAAAATCTAAATGACAATTTGAATATTAAAAATTATATTTTATGATTTCACTGGCTGAGTATACTTTGGGTTAATCGCCTCTCTGAGAAGACCCAAGGCAACTGATAACAAATGGCCAAATCTTTTCTGATCTATAACTAAATCATAGATAATAGTGATTCCCACACCCACAGTTTCTAGGTCACACTTCTGTGTCCTGAAAACCTCAACTGTTCACAGATTGACAGACAAGGTTCAATCCTGCTGTTTCGAAACTCGAAGTAGTCTGAAACCACTTAGGGATTATTTAATCCCTGCCACTGTGGGAAAACAAGTAAGGCTTGGCTTTCACAAACCAAGCTCTGATGAAGATGATGCGTTTCTGACAGCACATCCAGGCTCAAGTTTCTGAAATGAAGAATTACAGTGCAACACGTTGGCAATACTAGGAAGTAGCTGCCATTCCTTACTTCCCTTGCTTTCTTTAAGAGAAAGTTCTTTTTAAGGCTGGGGGTTAAAAGAGGAGTGAAAAGTGAAATCAGAAAGTTATACAGACAACTTTTGTGCCTTTCTAACTTTCTACTGGCACTGTACACTTCACACCTCCCACGCCATCTCACAGCTTAAAATCTAAATCACTGGCCTTCCCACAAACTAAGTTTCCTGGCTGGTTTTCCTTTTCTGTCAATGACAGCAAAATTGCCCCAGCCTCCAAACCTTAATAGCATTCTTGACCATATGGTTGTATGTCCAGTTGGCCTGGGACAGTCCAAGTTTATGCCTATTTTTCCCTCATCCTGACCAGTTTAGCATTTGTCCTAGAAGAGTCCTAGGTTAGATGATAAATTATATGATTACTCTTTTTCCTCTTTCCCCTAAAAATCCTGTTGATTTTTCCTTTGTGTTACCCTGGTCATTCATTTTTTTTAATTTCAATTCTCCTAACTTTATGAACTTCACTGATACAACACTCCCCAGCAGTGATCACCAATCTCTAACCAATTATACACATGGAGCTACTGCTCTAAAGCCCTCCACGTCTTCCTATTATTTAATATTAATAGATAAACTCAAAATCCAGGCATTCAAGATCTTTCACATCCTGGCCCTTATGCTGTTTTTCCAGCCTTGTTTCTAATTACTCTCTGACATAACACGTGGGTCCAGCAACATTGCTTGCTCGACTGCCTGCACTCTGTCCTATGCATCTGCTTCCGTGATTCAGTCGCTCAATCTGCTCTGCTTTCCCTGTCTGAGACCTATTCTCTTTTCAAGATCCAACTCGAGTCTCACTTCCTCCCTAGAGCTTTCTCTGCTGTCCCTGCCTTTGTTCCATGGCCTGTCCTACATGACACTTCTGTAGCACGTAGCCTCAGAACCACTCATTTAGCACTTAGCATGGCTCACCTTGCGTTTTTCTTTGTCTCTTTCATGTCTCTGTTCTGCTTCTCCAAGTAGACCTTAAGATCACCAAGAGCAGAGACCTTTTCTTATCATTCTCTCCCCCCCAAAACAGCCACCAAAGTCTGCCCACAACTGGCAGGAGGCAACATGAAACAGAGGAAAAATCATAGAACTTCACGTGGTTTGTCTTGGATTTGCCACTTACTAACTGAGAAACCTTGGGGAGGGTTTAATCTCTTATCCTCAGTTTCCACTTCTGCACAATGGGGGATGATGATGATGATATCTGCCTTGCCTTCATTAGCAGGTGGTTGTGGGGTCCAGGTAAAGTGGGTCTGTTATTACAAAGTCCTATACACATGAGAAATTAATCAACACTTTTGGATCATGGTAATGAGAAGGGTAGCTAGCCATCGTCTAAGCAAAACTACATGTCCCATGATGCTTCAGAGACATATTAGCACCCAGCTGACTGCACCCCAGGCAGGTAGCACAGGACTCGAACTGAACTGCTTTCTCTGGATACTCATGAAAAAGGCGCTAGGAAAAGTATCAGCCTTGAGGCTACCATATTTCACTTCTTCTTTTCAAAGCTGCAGTCTTTTAAGAGCTGACTATGGAATATAAAAGGCAGAAAGAATGAAGGAAAGTGACCAGTTCACATCTCTAGTCCTTCCAGCATTTCAGACTATTCTTAAGTCCTTTTCTCTCATCTGCAAAACATACTTTTGAGATGCTGGAACCAGTACTATGAGCCCTTTGAAAAGAAGAAAGGGGGAAAAGTAGCATGCAGCCTCCGGAAAAAAAAAAAAAAAAGTCTAAGCCATTTAATAGGAGTAGGTTGGGGGCATGGGGATTTTGAAATCAGCAGTAATTTATAATTTCAGTTCCAGGCTTGATTAAGGTGTTCTAGTTAGGCAGCTCTTCTGGAACTTTCCATGTGGCAGAAATCTGTGCATTGATGGATGCTCATGACGGAAGTCAAGTAAATTAGTCAGATAAAGTGCAAGTGTGAAAGTAGGGAAATGGTTCTCCTGAAGCTGCTTTTTTTTTTTTTTCTTGCTGTAAGCTTTCCATACCGCAGAATAGTCAATCACGTTGCAGCCCACAAAAAATATCCTGAAAGAACAATGCCCAACCAACCTCGAACCACATATTCTTAACTAATAAAACTTCCTTGCGTCAGTGTGAGAGGACACAGACTCTAAGCTAATAGAAGATACCAATTTTGCAAGACAGTTTGCCCCTGGTAATTATACTAAAAATAAAAGAAGGCAGCCTACTGGTACAGTTGTCTGTTCTTTTAGAAAAGATAGTTCATGTTCTTCAGAGCTTCATTATCAACGATTGGCTTGGATGAATGGGAGGCTTCCAGCAGCTTTTGCCCAAGACCTGGCTTGACAAATGTGGCATGATTTTGGCAGCACTCAGGCTCTGATTCAGTCTTCAAATGTCTGGCACAGTATATGAACTTCTGAACCTGACCTGAAGCTATTATGGGCTTTAAATTTTCAAGCAACGGCACCATTAAGCAACCAGCATGCGATGGCATTACTATCTTATCCACTGCCCAAATACCACAATGCATTTAAAGGCAACTGACATAAATCAGCGATGAAAGGCACAGAGGATGGCAACCAGAAATGGCCCATCATTAAGATTCATTCAAAAGCACACAGGTTGGAACTGAAGCACATCAAATTTGAAAATGCAGATAATGCCACAGATATAGAAAGCTATGAAGAGCAATTTGTGAATTTTTACCAAATAGCATGTGCTCTAAGCAACTTCTGTCCAAGTGTTCTCAAAGGTAGCTTTTTAATGGTGGGATTTTGTCCTTTTCCTTTTTAAATCTCTTCTCCAAGAAAACAGACAAAGCCTCTTCATTCAACTATAAGGGTTTTCTTTCTTACATCAAATTGCCAATATTCTCTCATTTTTCCAATATCACATTGGAAGAATATGATACACTCCAAATACCTGTGTCTACAAGAATTCAATGGGGTAAATGACTTCATATTTGAGTGAACTAAGTTCACTTTATTAAATCTAATTCTACACATTTTCAATATGCTGGTTAACATGGGGCAATATTTTGAATGGGCTATACCAAAATATATTAAAAGGAATGAAGATAAATCTGATAACAAAGAGAATGAACCAATCTGGTAGCTTTCTTAAACCAGAAAGAATAAGAACATTTGTACTTTTATATACATTTTCCTTCATTTTTACTAAGGACAATTCAAATGTTGAGAAATAATCTGGATGGATCTTCGATTTGAATGATGATTAACAGAAAATTACCATTCTGAATGAAAAGTTCCCCTCTTCCTAAATCATTAGAATTCATCAGCTTTTGTGACTAAGTCACAGGTGACCAAATAATTAAAGAAGATCGTTATTTTCAGTGACAGGCTGTAATAGACAACCTGAAAGAATATAAACTAACCCAGGTATATGTGATCATACATTTTTACTAGAAATCTTTGCTTCCCTGCTGGTATTATAAATGCAAATCTAGTAGAAATGTTTCAAACATAAGCAATCAGATTAAAACAGCTTTCCTAAAATATCTTCTGTCTTAGACTTAGGGCCAATAGTATTTTCAATCTATTTTAATTGTAAATAAAACCATCAATGCTTTAAGTAGGAGAAATAGATGAAGGGCCTCTCTCTTCCTTATAATTCACTAGGTTGTGCAAACAGCACCATGTGCAATGCTGTCTGTTCCCACATGTGATGGTTATTTTATGTGTCACGTGGCTGGGTCCTGGTGCCCAGATATGCGGTCAAACACAATATTGGATGTTTCCGTCAGGATGTTTTCCCGTGAGATTAACATTTAAATTGGCAACTTTGAGTGAAGCAGACTCCCCTCTCTGATGTGGGTGGGCCTTATCCAATCAAGGCCTGAACTGAACAAAAGACTAACCTCCTCTAGCAAGGAGCAAGAGGGACTCCTGCTAGCACGTGGCCTTCAGAGTTGAACTGCAATGTTGGCCCTTCCCTGGATCTCCAGTCTGCTGATTTTGGACTCACCTGTCTCCATTATCGTATCGTATCGTATTGTAGTCAATTCCTTAAAACAAATCTCTTTCTACACATATGCACATCCTATTGGTTCTTTTTCTCTGGAGAACCCTGGGCAACATACTACTAATGGATACACCCCTTTAACGCTGTGCATCATCCTCTGTGCAAGTTTTGCTTTCATTGTTATGGACAGCACAACTTTATCTTTGCTCATTTAATACCAAGAGTCAATATTCAATCCGTTGGCCACAAAGCTATAGCTATTTACTTAGAGCTTTATTTTTTTTTTTTAACACTCTGATTCACATGCTATTTATTTTGCGTGCAGTTAAGCTTTTTAAAGCCTCATAACCACTTCCCTACTTTTGCATGACGGAAAATAGTCTCCTCCTAGCGAGGAACAGAGTTTAATGAAGCTTTGAGTTGAAGGTAGGACGAAGAAAGCTAATCAGTTTCCAGAATGGCTTCTCTCTCCTGGGGCTACATCTTGTGATTTGAAATTAAATCCAAATGCAAAGCCGAGGATAGCCGGTTTTGGATGATCTCATGATCCTCTCCACTGGGTAGGAACACATATTGTCTGGATCAAGTTCCTTTTAACGATGAGGAAATATAAGATTTATTAGTGATGAAGATAGGCCCCAATCCAACCAAAATCTAGGCAGATGTGGTTATCTCTAATCTCTCCTCATATTTCTCATTTTCAGGGGGAAAAAAACATGGTAGAGTGGAAGATTGAAAAACTTGCTCTGGGAGCAAAGAACATTTTCATTTTCCTGGCTTTTTCCAATGTGAACAGAACAAGCACGGCTCTAATTTCAAGGGCTGATTTCATTCTAACAATGGGAAACAGTCAAACAGCCAATCACATGTTTACATCTATCAGTGGTTTCTAATACCAATGGTCACAAGGTGGTGTTGGACTGATTAGGCTCTCTGACCAGATTGAAAATAACTGATTTGTAGTGAAAACATTCTTTCTCATTCAGAAAGTTCCAAAAAAGTTATACGATGTTCTGCAATAAAATGGTCTTTAAATCAGATATAAAACAAAACTCCCCTAAAACCAAAAACCAAGCAAAAGCAAACAAATGAAAAACAAAGTATGCTTGTCATGGATTAATTACTGTCAATTTCTTTTACCATTATACAGAAATACTTGGACTAATCAGAATGCATAGATCCTGGGGTATTCTGGTTAGCTTGATGCTGGAGTCTAAGGTTTAGCATATTTGCTTCGAGCTTTATTACTGAGAATTAATCTAAACTACAACCAGTCTACTTTTCTGCTAAGTGTGGTCAACAGTTCCCTTGTTCTAGCAGCTGATTCAGATGACTTTCCAAGAAGCAACACTCAACACATCTTTTGACATGCTGTTCTATCACTCCCACCTTCCTCATCGACTTAGTTACTGACCCTCTTTTTGAGAATTTTTGTATCCCTTCAAATGCCCTTAAGTTTAAAGATAATTTAAATAAATTTAAATAAAATAAAAATTACAAGAATTTGTTAAAGTCTTAGAAGAAGAGTTGTCTAAAAATGTCCTTAAGTAGAAAAATATGACATAATGTACTCCTATAGTCAGAAAACACTAAACATTTCGATAAATAACAGAAATAATGATTAAAGTAGAAATGCTTTTGAACATATTTGCTTTTGAACATCCTACAAAGAAAAACAGAGCCCTTCAATAAGTAGCTGGTCCTCCTCTGCACTCACTGCCCCACGTGAGGGCAGGTGCCTCAGAACCACACCGATGGCTCTTCTGCCTCCTTGTGTCCTGTCTCCAGCCCCCCAACTCTACCAATATTCCTTCCCCTCCAATTCAGCCACTTAGCATCATTATTATCATTCAGCCAAACTCCGAGATCCACTCTGACCACAAGCTTCCTCTCCTTTCTTCTTGATCATTTCCGGGCAACCAAAAAATTCTTCCTTCTCTCTTTATCTATTAGGCTCTCTTTGTTCTCCCAATAGAAACTTGCTTTAAGTAAACATTCAATAAATATCTATGGTATTTGGGTCGTGCTTTAAGAAATGTTTAATACATATCTGTATTACACATTGGCATTGAGTTTTTAAAAAATGTGTCCTTACGCTCGTAGGACTACACCCTAAAATATTTCCAGATGAAATGAAAATGTGCCATGCAGAAAGAGTTACAGTTAGTTACAATCATTACAGGTTTTGCTACAAAAATATATTGAACACTACTTCCTAGGAAGTGAATTCAAAGTATATGGGAATAAGATAATCGCTAATATTAATGATGATAAAAGATTTTGATTTTTGGGTACCATTTTAAAATTCCCCAAAGAAATCTCTGCTCCCCAGATTACACTTGTTTCGTGTGTTGAATGGACACGACATTCACTCAGCACAACTGAGAGCCCCGGGGGTGGGCGCTTAACTGGATCCTCCTGCATTTCTTAAAAGTTTGCCAACACTGTGTTTCTTGAGGTGAAAGTCGGTTGTATTGGGGGCCTCAACCTTTTTTGCTTCTTTCCTTTTGTCTCTCTCCCTTCGAGGAAAATTTGACTAGAGAAACACTGCCCTTTCCTTGCAGGCCCAGCAGGAAACCTAGCTCCCCACTGAGCTAGGCCCTCCCCGATGTCAGCGAGACAGGACCTGGATCCAGGGCCTCTGACTTTCGTTCTTCCCAGCTTCGTTTTCTTGAGGTAAACAGAACTATTATGAGGCTGGAATTCAAAAATAGAAGTATTAAAATAAACTGAATTCCTTCCCCCTGGTTTTTCCGCTACCTGAAGCCTTTTTATGCCCCAGTATAGACCCTTCCAGAAGGACACTGATAAGAGAAGGCCCGCTGGGAGACAGTGGGACCAATGGTACCTAGAGGATGGCGACCACCAGTCAGAGCTAACCCTGCACTGTTGATTACAGAATGACTGACTGTTGCAGAAAAATAACAGTCATCATTGCTGAAATCTCCCAATCCACCTAAAAAAAACCCCCTTACCCTGTGGGGAGCAGGGCCTCTGAATCTGGGACAATGATGCTGAGAAGAGGGACGGATTGCCTTTTGTGGCTGAAGGAGGAGGGAGGGTGGGTCCCTGCAGGGCTCCAGCCAAGCGAGGCCTTTCCCCACCTCACTCCCAACCTTGACTAGTCCACCCCATCCCTGGTCCTTGCTCTTTATTCTCAAGGCTAACCCCAAACCCTGCATAATGCCAAGGGCTTTATTACAACCCTTTCCCCAGTGGCGACTTCCTCTTCCTAGAAAGTGCCACTGGGCAGTTACGCTACTGCCACTTTTCCTTTTGCCTGTGAGCCCTCCAGTTTCTTTCATAGCTTGAGGACAGAAACCACATCAGCTATCTTGGATACTAAGCTGCTAGAACGCTCTCTGGCATGTCCCAATTGATGGTGGTTCTAGAGGGGTAGGATGGAGGAGGCCAGGCCTCCTGTCTGGCTTGATCTGACTGCGCTGGACTAGCGGCCTGGCTATAACAGCAGCTACCAGGCATTGCAGGGGACAAGCTCCATTACCTGACGGCTTTTTGATTTGCAACAATTCTCATCTGCAAAGCTGAATTAAGAACAGGATGCCTTATCTTCTTATCTAAAAATAACTCGTTCTTAAATATCATCATATAAATTAGCATTACATATGACTTATATATCATTAAATACCATTACTGAAATCATTGAAAGCAATATAACTTCAAAGTCTTTTAAAGGTCATTCGTAATATGTTATTGAGGAATTTAGACATCATAAGTAAAATAAAGCCATTTAGAATAATCTCATCATGTTAACCATATGAAGTCTTCTAAGAAAAACAAAACCCAAAAAGCCTGAATATCTTTCCTATATATAAATTAAGGCTCACCTATTATTTGATTTGAGGTTGCCGGTACTTAGCACATAGCTGACATTTAATACACGCTACTTAACTGAATGAATGAGCATAAATTTTATTCACATACACATACCTTAAATACATTAAGTGTGTACCCTACACATTGCTGTAAAAGTAAAGGTACGCATAACTAATTCCTTAGGAGCTGTGACAGAACACAGTTGTTGAAAGAAATATCTAACAGTAAAGAGTAGTGCTACCTTTGTGAACAGACAGTAATTCTTTCAGCAACACCAAAGCAACAGGGTTTAATGGAAAGAACCAGCTGTCAATGGCTCAGGAAATCAGGTCCCAGAACCTTCCTGGCTTATGTGATTTTGTGCAGGTCATTTCACTCCCCTGGGCCTCAGTCTCCTAGTCTGCTAAGGGGCCAGGGCCAGATGAGCTTTCGGGTCTGTTCCGTCGCTGACATGCTCGGTTGCCATGGCTCCCTCAGCGTGCAACACTGACACCACGCTCCTCGTTTGCTGGGAGACATCTCCTTCGCTTTGGGTTTTAAATGGAAAGGATGTGTGGTTTGACTGTGAGCTAAATTTTCTTGGCTCCAAATGTTCCTGCAGCTAACTCTTGGAGGCTAGGGAGGAGAAAGTGACCTTGAGGACTTTCATTCTGCTACAGACACTTGTGATGAAGGAATCACGGGACTAGCGTGGGTGTGTCTGTGTGTGCGTTTGCCATCCCCCGTATGTGCAGAGGTGTGCTCTATGAAGAGACAAAGTTAGGAGACACAAAAGAAGGACTGTTTGAAAATACACGATAAAAAAATGTAAGACTCACCACCTTGGAGAATCTCTAAACAAAGGTTTCCTTTTAGTTTATTTTTATTTGGTGGGTAATTTTTTTCCTTGGAAGATGAAAGGCCAGAACCCGTGGACTGGATCTTATTGAATTCCTCTTAATTAACTGAATGAAAGCCCATCATTGTACGGATCAAGCTAATTGGAAGCTCTGCTTGGTTTCTTTTCAGTATCAGATAGAGGAAGCTTGGATCCACTCTTGTCTCTTTGTTACTGTACAAAGAACTGTGTTAGCTTTGATTATCTACCTATCCTCATTTAGAAGTACAATGAAGTTGGGAGAACAAAACAATTTAAAAACAACAACTGTACTCACAAGGCCAGGTAATAATGGGTGATAAGCAACATCCAATTTTTATTCTTGGTGATGGCCAACTCAAGGCTTGGTTTTAGTAAGAACCAAAATATGCAGGGATAGGCTTTTTGGTCTTTTCAACCCTTTTCCTTACTTCAGTCTTGTGAGGTGATAAATATTCCCAAAACAAGTACAATAGAGTCAATTCAATGTGCTGGCGACTTCTAAATTTTAAAAATAGTTCTGAGCTTCAATTTTGGTATCATCCAGTTTAAGTCAAAGGGTTTCTTCAGTAAAATCTAGCAACAAATATTTGCTAGAATATATGCTAGCAAATAAAATGTGTTGGAAATGTATTCTAAAATAACCTAAGTAATAGATAAGCTTTACCCTTCAAGGTTAAGTACCAAGGTTAAGATTCTTTTGGAGAGATGGCAATTTTTTTTCAGAGTTTTAAAAGTTATTGAAATGCTACATCAATCAAAATTTTGTTTTTCCAATAATGAATTTTAAACAACAGACAAATAAGAAAAATTTGACTATAATTTTACATCGAGACAAAAAGAGAAGATTATACTTGCTGGAGGGTCAAGAATTATGAGACAACTATTGAGGGCAGTAGAAAAATGCCATCTTCGGCTCATTTACAAATGTGTGTGCACATGTGTGTCTGTGTGTATATGCATGAAAGTGCTCTTCCAGGACTTTTGTTCCTTTCTGTCATATAGTATCCTTGTGGCAACTTCTTACCACATTCTTTCATTATCTATTGTTTTAAGTCCTGTGGGAAATTAACTGAATAAATTGTAAGTTCTGAAAGGTCCACAGTTCTTAAGAAATCAAAAAAGGCACCATTCCAACTCTAAGGGAAGCTTTGGCTGCACCTCGAGGGCTGGAAAAGCCTCATCAGAACTTGCAGCCCTCTGCCCTGGCCTCTGCTCCTTCCCCACCCCTTCTCCATGGGACCAAAGCTGGGGGACTGGTCCAGGAAGCCCATGCAGGTCTAGCACTGTGTCCCCTTCTCAGCTATCCGCCCATATTTTCTAAACAACTGGATCTCATCTGAGATTGCAAAACTGGTTGTATAAAACTACTGAATGAACATTCTTATGCCAAGATGATTCTGATCAATCTCATGTGACTTTGGTGACTAAATTTTCCAGGCTTAGAATGTTCCTGGCACTAAACCTTGGAGATAAAGGAGAAGAAAGTGACCTTGAAGTCTTTCATTCTGCCATAGACACTTACTGCCAAAGAATCACAGGACTTGTGTGTGTGTGTGTGTATAATCTATCCTATTTTCCATCCCCCATATTATTATGGGCTTCGAAAAATATATATTCTCACACATTGCTGGAGAAATGTAAATTTTAAATATCTTTGGAGAACGCAATTTTATGAACCATAAAAGCCTATTCAATTTAACTCCTAGTAATTTATCATAAGAAAATATTTGAGGATATATGAAATATTTGCTATGAGACTAGAATTCATGGCACGATTGCTTCTAAAGAATGACAAAACCTGGAAACAAATAGGTAACAACAGGGTATCGGCAGCATAAATTAAGTTAGATTCATATAAAACTGTATACCCTATAAAATTATGTTAAAGAATATCGATTGAAAAAGGACACAATGTGTTGATAAGTGAAAAGGTTACAAAACAATATGTACATTATAATTCCATTTTTCTAAATGATATGTGGCTGTACTGAAAAGCTTGGAACACTGTGATGAAGATTTTGTAGAAGTAGTTACGATTTTTAAAATTTAATTATCTGCATTCTCTGTTACTAGTTTTTCTAATAATGAGTACATATTGCTTTTGCAATTAAAAATTTGTTTTCTTATAAAAGGAAGAGCAATGAGTAAATAAAACTGTATGTCTTTGTGTTAACTTTACCATAGAGTGTTTTGTTTGACCTAAAATAATAATACTAGTGGTTCTGTAAAGAAGCAAAATGAAAAACAAGAATTAAACATAAAAAATCATGTAAATGAAAAAATAATGAAATTGTCTGATGTTTTGCCTTAAATTGGGTCCTTCCTTGATTATTGGCAGTGAATCAGTGTCACCTAATTTTTTGGAAGGCAGCATCATTTTCTGAACTGTTAATAATAATTCAACATATGGTCACAAAATGATCCCATTGTGTTTGGGCTTCCACAGACTATCTAAAAATGTGGCTCCTAGCACATTTTACAGACATTCTTTTTTTAATTACAAAGATAAAAAAGTAACACGCATTGGTTCTAGAATATTACCTCCATGAAAGCAAGGGCTTTTATTGTTTCCTGCAGAATATCCACAGCCTGAAACAGGACCTGGCATATATGTGGGACACCATGAATGTTTGCTGAATAGTTCAAGGGGCCCAGGGCTGGGGGTGGGGAGATTAAATAGGATATGAGAAGAAGATATACCAAGAAAACCAGGAAATGTCATGTTATCTTAAAGAGAAGACAGAGCATCCTCAGAAAGAAACAAAATTGGTCATAAGTTTTAAATAATAATAATAACTACCATTTACTGTCTGTGTGCCAAATGCACACTTTATCTAATTTAAGGTATACAATAGTCCTGTTAATTTTAGTATCTTTACAGGTGAAGAAAACTGTGGCACTGTAATTTTGTATATTGGTAAGCCCAACAGAACTTGAACAAAACACCACGTATATGATTCTCTTTCAGTAAGAAAGCAGAATGCAAATTTCAAAAGGCCCATTTACTCAGAGATTCGAAATAAGATAACTTTCATATGTGTCATAAAACACAAACAAGAAGTTTAGGTGCTAGCTGATTTCAATAGTTTTAAAAGTGCTTTTAAGAGTAATTACATGGAAAGAGTGGCTGAATATTCTGACAAAGGATGTCTCTTCCGAATGTAAAGAATAACAAACACACATGTGTGTGCAAAAAGAAAACTTCACAAAAAACAGTTATCACACGTTATCTCTTCCATTTTGGAGGCCAGCAGATGGTAAGATAGTGGTGATCATACACAAGGAATATTCAATAAATCATCATTCATCACAAAAGGTATATGTCAAGGTATTACTAGCTTCATTTTAAGGTCAAAGAAGAAACTCTAAAAAGAAGGAAAATGTTTTTTTATAAGGGTATGGACTAACACTCTGTAGGTATCTCTGGGAAACGTTATAAAAGGATGCAAGAGAATATTCTAGTCAATGGCTAAGGCTAAGTCAGAGATCTGCAAAGAGCAGAGATGAGCCAGCAGCTTGGTGGCACAGCTGTGTTGCTGGGGGTGAAAAGAAGTGAGAATTACACAGAAACTTTTAGGGAAACCACACATGAAGAAATAGAAAGAAAGGGCGAATGAAAGCCAGCACAAGTTCCAGGGAGCAGCACCAAGGAGCCGGGAGACCAGTAAACCAGAGAGTAGATACACACTGAAATTCTATGGGAACCTCTGTGAGAAATTCTATGGGAACCTCTGGCTTAAACTGGGGAACGGAACAAGGAAGGACCACAGAAGCTACACGTATATGCGAAACTATACCAAATAAAGCACGAAAGATGATACGCTGTACCATGACATTACCAAATTTGTATTTATATGTTCACAATGCAAGGCCCTCTAGTGAACGCTGTTTTTGCCAAAACCTGCTTGGCAGCTCTCCATGTTTAAAAAAGAAGCCAGAGGCCAGGGCTTCCCGGGAAAGGGCAAAGGAGAGGGCATGTCCCAACAGCGGATGATGCTTTCGAGGAGAAATTACTACTTCACTTTGTTGTCTGAGGAACTGACCTGCAAACTCTTGTGCAAAGAGCCTTCTTTTTGGGATGACCTAGATCCAGGAGCAACTGTGGAAGATAAAGGGGTATAAAGTTTGCATCTAGAGGACCCAATTCAGGGCACAAGCTAGCTCACCCCAGTCAAGTAACTTGCAGGCTCTTAGCTTAAGTTCCCCCATCTGTAACATAAAATCATGATATGAGAATCAAGTAGGGTAGAATGTATTTGAAAGAATAGTTCTCAGTACCTTTTAAAGGTATTTGTAAATATAGAAATGTCTGAATTGCTGTTTTCTATGCTTAGATTTATAATATAATACTTTTCAACTTCCATAGCAATTCATATCTTGATGAAAAGTCTACACAAAGAAATCAAGATTTTAACACTTCGGGAAAGTAAGTGCATGGGAGGAGGACGATGTCTGGTGGCCAGCAAGGCTCACTGGTCAAGTCTGTGGCATGCATCAGCCCAGTGGCATCACGCATTGACTGCTCACCATGCAGCTGAGCCCAACAAAATTTCAAATGACCACATATCATAGACCTTTGAGAACAGACTCAAACACCTGAAATCATGAATATCAAATCCATGAATGCCGACAGTGCCTTCTTATTGACAAAGCTTAGTGGAGGTTTTTATTATTTCACAGTCAGAAGCTTCAGCCAGCAAATGCAACGTGAATGTTCTAGAGCATTGCTAGTTGCCTAGAAGGCCGTATTAACACATTTCGAGGTAGACTCATACAGTCTTGAATTTGCAAAATCTTTGTCCAAACCCTCTATATTTCCAGCAAAATCCCAGCTGAATACTGTTGGAAAATACTCAGAATGTCTTGGGGTTACAAATACAGATGAATATCACGTACTGGAAAGATCTAAATAGTCTCAAAGAAGAGCAACACACAGGGCAATAGATGAACTACACAAAGGGAACTAGAATAGATTGTGTATTGGGAGAGTACTGAATATATTCTACTCCTTAAAATTATGTTCCTTTAGGATCTTTTCTAAATTGACGCTCTTCATGAGTAAAGAAACTCTTAAGGAGTGAAAGAGGAAAATAAAAAACATAAACACTGAAACATAAATCTATAAGCAATCACTGCCTTCAAATAACTAACGAAACAGATTTGTTCCAAAGAACATATGCATCCAATCACTTTTGGCACATGATAAAATTTAATACAATATTTAACTGTGTCATATTTAGTACATCTTTGACTTCCAAGAAGTTAGGAATCATTATTTTGTGTGTCATTGACAAACATTGAATCATCTAGACTATAAAACAATCCTCAGGAGTAATTGAAAAAAGCATTAGTTTATAAAAATCCACATATATATTTAGGTTCCTTCTTATGAACTAACTATATTTCCAATTATACCTAATTGCAATTCTGATCATTTACAATCACCTAACTACTAACAAGATGCTATTTTTAATACCAACCTTCTCCCAATATTTTATAGAGAGCTAAAGGTCATATAGACAAAATGCATGTTTGAAAAAGTAAACAGGCTTAATTTTTGCCATTTGAACATTTGTTCCTTTTCAATTCAAATGAAGCGTATTTTCCACTCTGCTTCAGAGTCACAGTATTTCAGAGAGCAGCTTTTTTGCTGCATTTACAGCAAATAAGCTGTTTACCTTATTTTGTCACACCTGAAATACTTGCCACCTATGCCACCTAATAACCTGTGAATGACTACTAAATTTAATATCAATGAAAGCCCAATTCTGATGAACTGTTTTCAGAAAAGTTATCCATAGGAGAAATTTTATCAAAGCACTTGCAATCCCTTGGAGTTGTTGGGGAAAAAAAAAATAACAAAAGCAACAGGTAAGTCAGGCACAAACTGATCACAATTCTTGATCTTTTTCTAGCCTATAAAAATAAACTAGTCTTATAATAAGAACAAATATTATTGAGAAAAAAATAATCAAATTATTCAACATAATAGCATGTTTATTTGTATTTCCAAAAGAAAATAGATGCTTAAACTACAGACTCATCTGAATGGTTCTTTCAAGTGAAATTCACAGATTTTCAACCTTGCCCTTCTCAAGTAAGCCACAGAAGGATGTTCCACGCATGACTCAGTGGTGCCTCCTCTCATCCTTCAGATCCTGGCTCCAATGTCCTTTCTTCCCACCGTATTCTCATGTTCCATGATGTGATTGTGTCTGCTCCACGGATGCAGTGGTTATGCCTGTTTCATTCACCAATACATCCACAGCCCTTGGCATACAGCAGATATTCCATACATTAATGAGGATTAATTATACCAACATCCTCCAATCTCTTCAGGAACATGACATGCCACTTGTCATCTGTCATGAGTTTGAAGCCTGTGTTTTCTGAAAGTTCTCTGTTTAGCTGGAGGGTTCAGGGCTCCCCCCTCCACCCCCCCCCCAGCCCCTGTGTGTAGTCCTGCCTTATTGATAAGTCTCAGCGCTGAACAAATCATCCAAAGTTGTTTTACAGTAAAACCTTGGCAAACCAGCACTTCAGGAACTGAAACCCTCAAATGGGCCAGCTTTTTAATTTTTTTCCAATAAAAAAGTATGCCTGGCATAGATCTTTGGACACACAATGCATTTAATATTTATTATATGAAACTACCAATATTACCATAAGTTATTGGACTAAGACGGACTTAAGTATTCTCTAAACCAGAGCTTCTATGATTTTGTGATGTCAATGGTGTCTAACACTAAGACTGTCACAGTCTCTCTTCCATCTTGCTCCCCATAAAGTGGCCCTTCCTCTGCAAAAGGCATCAGTCTTCACCTGTTAGCTCATGCTACCAACCTAGCGCTTACCTGGAATGCATTCCTTTCTTTCACTTGCCCATAGCTGATCATTCCCAAAGGACTTTACTGTCTAAATGTTTTTTGCTCCAATTGCCTTCTCCATCTCTTTCACTCACTGTCTAGTTCAGGCCCTCATTATATTTATTTATACTAGAGATGAAAAATGTTATCAATTTTTTAGGAGACTTTTCCCATGACCATATTACTTCTGTCACACTTCTGCAAATCTAAGTATAAATGGGTTTAGAAATCAGAATTGGTTAACCAGCAAATCACTCAGTAGCTGGGACACGAAACACTTGCATTTATTTACGTGGGTAATAACTACAGAGCAACCAGAAGGCTAGCGCATGGACAATTTACTTCATTTAGATGCTTTGCCAAGAGATACTGATATAAACAACCAGATCAATCATGCAGTAAAATTCACATTTCATGTTAAAACGGCTAAAACCATTAGTCTGGTCAAGCTACTGTTTCATACATATAATCCCAGGCACCCACTCACAGAAAACAACACAAACTGCTGCATGTCAACTCTACAGAAAAAGTGTGAAAATTTAATCTACAGTACATTAAAATGCAGCATATCTTATGTTCATATTAGCCATACTTTAATGCTAACTTTCTATATTCCTTTTTATATGCTTTCCAGAGTCATATGAGTCAACGACTCATAATCAAATAGTCAAAGGGTCTCCATTAAAAAGAGCCCTAAATAACCCAATGATTTTGTTCCCTCCTCCACTACCAAGAAGCCCGTCCAACCCAGCAATTAAACAAAGCAAATCAGGCTAACTGACTGAATATATGCATAATGGTATAAAAGAAAGGCATGGCCAATAATTACCGAATAAGTCACTTTCCTTTATCAGGACTCCCCCTTCCCCACCATTCATCTCACCAAGGAACCGTGCCAGGGGAAGTTCACTGCATTAAAGAGGTGACTCCATGAGTTTTCATCCTGGGCTCTGCAACAACCTGAACAGATGTTCTTTATCCTCTAAGTCTTAATTAAGCATTTACTAGAAACATAACACCAACCATATATGTGATTTCAAATGTTCTAGCGGCCACATTAAAAAAAGAAATTGATGAAATTAACTTTGATAATATATTTATTTAATATATCTAAAATGTTACTATTTTAATATATAATCAATATAAAATTATTGAAATATTTTATATTCTTTTTTCATATGAAGTCTTCGACGTGGGTGTGTATTTTACATTCATAGCATGCCTCAATCCAGACTAGCCACGTTGGAAGCCACGTATGGCCAGCACCACATCAGAAAGAGCAACTCCAAACAAAAACATCCAGCCAAGTGAGAAAGATTGCTCTATGTGCTTTGCAGAAAATACTGAAAACTACATAACACCTTAAGAAGGTGAAGTCTAAGAAGCTTGATAAAATAGCACATGAACACCTGTGAAAGCTAAGATGTATTCTTTTGCAAAGGTAATAGGAATTTTAGAAATAAGATAGAAGGAAGAAGACAATTATCATAGCAATTTTTAATATGAAATTGGAGTTCCTGACAGTATCTCCAAACTGCAGGTTCTACACCCGGAATAATGATTTCCACAACCTTTCAGAAGGAAGGGATCGTATCCTCAGGGCAACTGAAAAACAAAACTCCAAAGCTAGACACACAAGAAGAGAATGTCATGAACAAAATGTCATGTCAGACTGATGAAGACAGAATTATAACACGACTAGGAAAGTCCACAACGTCTGGAATTAAATAAAATCCAGGGCAGCAGATAGTTTGATATCCAACATTCTGGAAACCAGAATTCTCTTTTAACTAACACATCCGTATCAATGTATGACTTGGTAGCTAATATTGTAGTGAGTACTTTGGGGTATTACATGATCAAAAAGGACTTCAAAATCATTAAGCAATTAAATGGTGTTCACTTTCACTTTACAATAGGTATTTGATTGTATTCTTAATCTCTGAAAACTAGTCATGGGTTTGGTGTGTTCATTACGCTGCGTCACTGACCACACTGGATTATTAGAGTCCCCTCTTACCTACCATGCTAGGTCTCAGAATTTATTGTTTGTTTGTTATACAAAAAGCAGCTGCATTTTATTTTTTTACACCCCTCCATTCCAACCCCCCCTCACACACTTACACACACACACACACACAGAAAAGTCTTTGTCATAAGAAAAGACTTTAAACACTGACCCATCACCAACATTAATCTCTGACTGTGAGAGCCATCCACAGCTAGGAGGTTGTTTCCTGAGCACACCAGGTCTGTTCTCGACGTTGGCAGTGCTTATTCTATTTGCACTGCTAATGATAATGCACAGTTCATCTCGGGTTATAATTTCCACCATTGCCAGGAAAATTTAACAATGCCACCTGCCACTCAAAGTTTTTAAATTCTGTCATTCAACAGGAGAATCTCTTGTATTTGAGCAATTACTTGAATATGTTAGGGTGGTTCTTCCATGCTGGTGATTTGTCTACACTACACAATTATGATTGTAAAATTACAACCAATTATCCTTTGTGCCCTATGGACATAGTTTGTACACATCCCTACATACAAATGGCATTTTGTATATAACCTATTCATTCACATTCTATTCCTTCAATTAAATATAAGCAAAAATCTTTTCTCTTAAGGAAACAAATTTGAGTTATAGCTTAACATGTATAATTCCATTTTCTTGTGGAGTCTATAACTTGGAGTTAACTAATAATTATTTTAAGCATTCCTAGGAAATCAGTTTAAAATATTTTTCTACTAGTATTTAAAAATGGTTAATCATCTTTTAGTCATCCTCAAATTGAGTCTGCCAAATGTTGTGTAATTACTTTTCACATGGTTGCTCCATTGAACAAATTTCCTGAATCAAAATTTACAGTTCTTTTATACACAAAACGGTCCTATCAATTTTTATTTTAAATATGCTAATTTACTATAGATATTTTATAAGGCTATATATAAAGATTTCCTCATGTGGAATTATTTAGGGAAGAATATGATTTTTTTTTTTTTGAGACAGGGTCTTGCTCTGTTGCCCTGGCTGGAGTGCAGTAGCATAATCATAACTCACTGCAGCCTCAAATTCATGGGCTCAAGCGATCCTCTTGCCTCAGCCTCCCAAGTATCTAGGAGTACAGGTGTGTGCCATCATGCCCGGCTAATTTTTCTTATTTTTTGCAGAGATGAGGGTCTTTCTATGTTGCCTAGGCTAGTCTCAAACTTCTGTCCTCAAGCAGTCCTCCCACCTTGGCCTCCCAAAGTGTGGGATTACATTTCTCATTTGAATGTTTCATTCATATTTACTTTGCTTTCATGTAAATTATATATATTATAGGTGAACTTGAACAATCTTCTCCAAATTTAATTTTGTACTTAGAGTATCATTAATAGCACTCTCTCTATGGCCCTTGACTGAATGCATTTCCTTTCACTAAAAATGCAGATAGCACATATCCAAATGGATATGTTATAGAACATTATAGACTCGATTGCTTGTTTCAGGATTTTAAATTTATCTTGAGGTATATGTGGTATCTCTGTATCTAATTGGTATGCAAATTTATTCTTTTTGCTTTCTCTGAGTACTTCACCAAAATGAGCTTCTTTTTTCCCCATGATTAATGTCAAAGACACTCACTGAATTAATTTTTTTCTGTCATTTTCTCCAACATTTTAATTAAGCTACTTCTTAACCTTCTCGGCTTGTGATCTTTTAGTTATTATAGGAGCTGATAAGATAGTTCCTATGATTAAAAACAAACTATTCTGAATTCCCCACATCCAAGCCCAAGTGCTAAACAGAACTCAGTTTTCAAATGTTTTGGCCACTGTCATCTTAAGCTTTTGACCTTTCTACTGAAGTATATCTCCTTCTAGCCCCAAATGCTGCCCCTGAAAAGTATAACTGATAGAAGTAACAGAGGATTACTTATCCTGAGTCTTATCAAAAATATTAAGTCAGCCTATTTCTTTGCTTAATTACTATATAGCATATATACATCATTAAGGTATACTTCTATGTATTTAAACTTACATAATCATGACTTCACTTCTTTTTTCATGTGACATCTCTTTTTCATATCCCTAGAGCACTCATGTACCAAGGTGCATTTTTCACAATTCCAAACATCATTAACATAGTTTCACATATAGATTAGCTGTGAATTACGCGAGATTTTCTTTTCTATTTATTTCTTCATGTGCTTCGTATTCAATGCCTCCTGACATTTCTTGATTATATAAAAATTACATCTGTGAAAGGAACTAGTATAAGCAGAACCTAGTTTTAAAAGACAGTGAAAGGCATATTGTAACCTTTAGCACCCAATATATGGCTCATGATACTACTCGATAAATAGTTATTGAATAATGTTCATAAAAGATGACCATAATAGTAGGCTAAGAGAGTCATGAGAAGAGCTACTGTGTTCCAAAATATAAGATGGGAAGCATTTCTGGAATGGATCCTCCATAGAGATAAGAAAAACAGTAGCAAAAATTATCTAAATCAACTTTTTAGGAGTTGGAAACAAATCAAAGGCTTGCACCAACATGAGGACCACTTATTAAAGAAAACAGCTGACTCTAGGTAAGAAGAGTGAGCTTTGTCACATTTTTCTTGCCCTATCCCCATTGTTTCTCCTCCCCAGGTCAACTGAGATTTTCCTGTCTGAGAAACAAAAAAGAAAAATAATGAAGAAAAATTATCAGAGCCTTAATGACCTGTGAGACATCAGCAAGTGTATAACTATTATATAGGACTCTATATAATAGACTCTAAGAAAGAGGGAAGAGAGAGAAAGGGGTAGAAAAATATTTGAAGAAATAATGGCTTAAAATTTCCCCACTGATGAAAATCTTTTATTTGTATATCTAAGAAGCTCAGTAATCCCAAGTAGGATATATGCAAACAGTTTAATGTCTAGACACATCATATTCAAGATGTCAATAGCCAAACACAAAGAAGCTTGAAAGCAGCAAGGGAAAAGTGACTCATCTTCTACCAGTGACCCTAAATAAGATTACAATCTGACTTCTCATGGGAAATAATGGTGACCAGAAAGAAGTGGGATGACATAGTCAAAGTGTTGAAAGAAAAAGATTGTCAACTAAAAATTCTATATCCAGAAAAACTATCCTTCAACAACAAAAACTGAGAAAATCTGTCCCTAGTAGTCATGCCCTACAGGAAATATTAAGAGAGTTTTTCAGGCTAAATTAAGGAACACAAGACATTCACTCCCATTCACTCGGAAAATTAAGGGGCATTGGCAAAGCTAACCAGGTACATGGGTAAATATAAAAGTACGAAAATAGAAAAGACAGTATAAACGTATTTTTGTTTGTAACACTTTTCTTCTATTGATTCCAAAATGCAATTGAATACAGCAATAATTATAAAACTGTCTTGATGCATAAAGGTATAATTTGTTTGATAATAATAGAACAAAAGAGAGAGGAAGGAAAAGAGCTATATTGGAACAAATTTTTTGTATACAATTGAAATCAGGTTGGCATTTTAACAAACTAGATTGTCTTAAGTTAAAATAACCAA
Organism: Microcebus murinus; assembly: GCF_040939455.1. Lineage (NCBI taxonomy): Eukaryota > Metazoa > Chordata > Mammalia > Primates > Cheirogaleidae > Microcebus > Microcebus murinus. Next base: position 69,715,601 of record NC_134116.1, on the reverse strand, counting down.
AAAAATAGTAAAAGAAATAATAAAAGGTTTAAAATTATATACTAGAAAATGTCTATTTAAATGAAAAGAAAGCAATAATGGAGTCATAGAACCAAAAAAGACTTTAAAAGTATCAAAAAACCCAGCAAAATGGCAAACATAAATTCTACTTTATCAGTAATAACATTAGTAAATGGGATAAACACTCAATCAAAAGGAAGGATTGGCATACTGGTTAAAAAAATGCTCTCTACAGAGACATATTTTAGATTCAAAGACACTAATAGTTTGAAAGTGACAGAATGAGAAAAGATATCATATGCCAAGAGTAACCAAAAGAGAGCTGGAGTGGCTATGCTAATGTCAGACAGAATAAACTTTAAGACATAAACTGTTCCTAGAGCCAAAGAAGGATATTTTATAATGATAAAAGAGTCAATCCATCAAGAACATATGATTATTATAAACATATATGCACCTGACACTAGAGCCCAAACCTACATGAAACAAAAACTGACAGAATTGAAGGGAACAATAGACTCAGCAATAATAGTTGGAGACTTCAGTACTTTACTTTCAATAACGAATAGAATAGGCAGAAGATCAAAAATGAAACACAAGACTGGAACAACACTACAAAACAATAGAACAAATAGACTATAAAATATACTCCACCCAGAAAAAGCAGAATACACATTCTTCTCAGTATAGGCATGGAATAACCTCCAGGTTAGACCATGTAAGAGGCCATAAAACAAGCCTCAGCACATTTAAAAGGACTGAACTCATACAAACTCGTCTGATCACACTGGAATGAAATTAGGAATTCATAAAGAAGGAAATTTGGGAAATTTACACATATGTGGAAATTAAATAGTACACTCCTAAATAGCCAATGGATCACAGAGAAATCACAGTGGAATTTAGAAAATAGTTCCAAATGAATGAAAATGAAAACACAATACAAACTGATGAGGAGTTAAATCAGTATTTAGAGACAAAATCGTGACTATAAAAGCCTATATTTAAAGAAGATAGATCTCAAATCAATAATCTAATCTTCCACCTTAAGAAAATGAAAACCAAGCAAACTACCAAACAAGCAGAAGGGAAGCAATAATAAAAATCAGAGAGGACATAAATAAAATAAAGAATTTTTTAATATGGGGAATATGAACAAAACCTAGTTCATTCATTCTTTAAAATAATCAACAAAATTGACAAACCTTTAGCTAGACTTCTTAAGAATAAAAGAGAGATGTCTCAAATTACTAAAATCAGAAATGAGAGGTCTGATCTTGAAGAAATAAAAAAAATTAAAAGACACTCCTAAGAATAGCTGTAAATCAATAAATTAGATAATGTAGATGAAATGCACAAATTTTTAGAAAACACAAACTACCAAAGAAGTAGAAAATCTGACTAGACCCCTGTAATAAGTAAAGAGAGTGAGTTGGTAATAAAACAAACTTTCCACAAGATCATCTCAGGACCATATGGCTTTGCTAATGAATTCTACCAAATATTTAAAGAAGAATTAACATCAATTCTTTACAAACACTGCCAAATAAACAGAAGAGCAAGGAAAATCTCCCAAATCATCCTATGAGGTTAGTATTAATACTATCTTGATACCAAAGGAAGACAAAGACATCACAAGAAAAAAACAAACAAACTACCAGCTAAAATCCCTTCTGACATAGATATAAAAATGCTCAACAAAATACTAGAAAACTGAATATACAGCAACATATAAACAGGATAGTATACCATGATCAAGTGGAATTATCCCCAGGAATTCGAGATTGGTTTAACATCTATATTCATCAGAGTTCTCCAGAGAAGCAGAAACAGTAAGATGAACATAGATTCACATAGAAAGAGATGTTTTATTAGGAATTGGCTCATGTGTTTATGGGGACTAGTAAGTCCAAATCTACAGGGTGGGTTGGCAGGCTGAGGACCCAGGAGAGCCAATGGTGCATGTCCAACCCAAAGGCTGGCAACCTGGAGATCCAGGGGAGTTGATAGTGCAGTTCCAGTCTGAAGGCCAGCAGAAGGAGGCCCAGGACCAGGAAATCCAATGGGGCAGATGAAGTTAGAAGACAGTCTGCTGGAGAATTCCTTCTTGCTCAAGGAGATGGGTCATTGGTTCTACTCAGGCTTTCAACTGATTGGATGAGGCCCAATCTGCTTACTCCAAATTCCACAATTAAAATGTCAATCTTATCCAAAATACCCTCAGATTGACACACAAAATTAACTGCCACAATATCCAAATATCAATCAATGCAACACCACATTAATAAAATAAAGAAAATAATCCACCTGCTTATCTTACTATATTTAGAATGTATTTTGACAAAACCCAACACCCTTTCATGATCAATACAGTAAGTAAAACTGGAAATAGAAGGGACTTTTCACAACCTGATAAAACAGCATCTACGAAAAACCCATAAAGAACAACATACTTAATACTGAAAGACTGAGAGTTCTCCCCCTAAGATCAGGAACATGATGAGGATGTCCACTCTCACCATTTCTATGCGGTGTTGGACAACATGTTCCAGCCAGGTCAATTAGGTAAGAAAAAGATAGGAAAGGCATTCAGATTGGAAAGGAAGAAATAAAACTCTCCATTTTCAGAAGACATTATCTTATATACAGAATATCCCAAGGAATTCACAAAAAGTCTATTAGAATAAATGAATTCTTTAAAGTTGCAGGATTCAAAACCAATACATAAAAACCAACTATATTTCTATAAACTAACAATAAGCAACCCAAAAATAAATTTAGGGCAACAATTCCATTTACAATAGCATCAAAAAGAATGAAACACTTAGGAATAAATTTAACCAAAGAAGTACAAGACTTGTACAATGAAAACTACAAAACGCCATTGAAAAAATTTAAAGATCTAAATAAATGGAAAGACATCCTGTGTTCATGAATTTGAAGACTTAATATTGTTAGCATGGCAATAACTTCCCAAATTAATCTATAGATTCAATGTTAAATTGAATTAAAATCTCAACTATTATTTTTTGCAGAAATTACAAACTGATCCTATAATTCTTATGGAAATATAGGGAACCTGGAATAGCCCAAACAATCTTAAAAAAGAAGAATAAAGGTAGAGACTCAGACACTTCCCAGTATCCAAACTTACTACAAAGATACAGCAATCAAGATAGTATGGTACTGGCATAAGGACAGACATACAGATCAGTAGAATAAAATCGAATGTCTAGAAATTAACTCATACACTTATGGTCAATTGATTTTCTATAAGAGTGCCAAGTCAATTCAATGGAGAAAGAATAGTCTACTCAACAAATGGTTCTGGAACAACTAGATATCCACATACAAAAGAATGAAGGCATAGTCCCAAGAGAATTGAAACCCTATATGGCCACACAAAGACTTATACATGAAAGTTCATGGTTAGCATAATTCCTAATAGCCAAAAGGTGGGAATAACCCAAATGTCCATCACTGATTAATGGATAAACAAAATGTGGCAGATTTAGGCAATGGGTCATGAGCCAGTCATGAAAAGGAATGAAGTACTGAAAATCGGCTACACTATGTATGAACCATGAAAACATGCTAGATTTTCATGCAAAAGGAACCAAAAAGTCACATACTGTATAGTTCCATTTATATGAAGTGTCCAGAATATACAAAAGTGTAAGGCAGATTTGGGCGAGGTTAGCACTAGGGCACAGCTCATGCTTAGGATGACTGTTAAGTTAGGATTAACTGTTAAGGAGAGGACAGGTGGGACCAGCTTTAACTACCATGACTAAGTACCTTAGATACTGATCTGAAGGAAAATCAAATTAAAATGTTTTTTTTAAAAATATGACATGATCTAGTATGTTTCCAAAAGATCATTCTGGTAACAACATGGAGGTGAATTGTTAAGTGTTGGAACTGTATCAATTCAAAACTCTTAAGTCAGAGCTGCTTGGGGCTTGATCTCGAGTGGTCATAGAAAGAAGAGAGGAAAGAGACAGATCAGAAAATGTAGTCTTCCTTCACCAAACTCCCACCAACTCAGTTTGAGTGGTAAATTGCCCAAAGTTAAGCACATTAAATTAAAATGTCATGTTACCTATTTCGTCTATTCACACTACCTATATGATTACAAATAAAATAGGGAGCCTATTAGATTGTGCCTGTGACCCAGGTATTTTGAGAGCTTTGCTTCGATGATCTTAACACTGGGCAGAGGAAATGTGTTGGTCTGAGCTGAAAATAACCTGACACTGGTCGTTGTTTTTCCTTTTTTAAAAAAATATGCCTAGAGCAGTGAATACTGAATGCCAGCCATGCAAAAAAATGTCTTCAGATAAGTCAAGAATTTTACATTAGCAAAGACTTTCTTCGTAGATGATAAAAAATCAAATTACAACCCAACCCACATCCAATTGTTATAGATTTGAGACAATTAAGATTTAACTATATACAAATATATATTTATTAGCAGAGAAAGCAAAGATTGAATCCATTCTTCACTAGCAGATCTATATGACATCTCAGACTTTAACTTTCAATATTGGATACATCCTGAAGGTGAATCATTTACTTTCGACCACATAAATCTTTGTTTGAAATACATTTTATGGTGAGTTATTAATGGAGTCAACTGCAAAACCTGTAAACCTCTTTTAATTATTGCTTTAGGGCTGTGGAGGACATCTGAATTCACACTTTATAATAAGGTTGTATTATTTTGGGCAAATGTTTTTGCACTGCTTTGGGCACATCTTTTGCTGACAATGAACTGGTTTCCTTGGAAACATAACTATTCAAAATTCATTATGAGCAGGCATACCCTCAGTCAACAGCTTCTCAGGCATTATTATAATAAACTAGGATAATGCAGTTGATGGTTAGAAGTGATACATTAGCTTATAACATTACTAAAGTATTATGAAAATATGCTAGCTTCATTAACCCAAAATTAGGTATATTGATATTCTAGAGAACTACCCAGCCTTGGGATATGATAATCAAATCTACTTACTAAAAAAAAAAACCTTCAAAGATATTAAAATTCTTTTATTGGTTTTCTAATCTTACCTTTTCAAATGCTAACTAAAATAATGAGGCCAATATCTAAGGCTTCAAACTATTTTCATACAGAGATTTTTCACTGCAGCATTATTATCTGTACCAACATTAAATGCAATGAAACTGGACATGCATTGCCAACATGTGACCTCGGAAATATTACTGAGCTTTGATGAGTGAATAAATGGAATAGCTCAAACATGCGCCTGTTTGGGATGAACACATCAACTACTGACCCTCCAAGATAATTACTGCAGTTCTGGGGTGCATATGGAAGAGATATGTTACGTATTTAAAGTGCCATGAACTCCCACATATGAAGAAAAATATTGGGAGAATCAAATACCTCATTTTTGTTGATGGTTGTGGTGACACTAATTCATATAGGATTTGTAAGTTAATTAAGTTGAGGTTTTAAAAGCCTTGCTTTTCAGTTTTTCAGGTTATCTTAAATTATTATGAGATATAATCTGTATTGCTGGCAGACTTACCTACTGACCATAAAAAATATCAGTTTGGTGGCTACTTGTAATAGATATACCACATGCAATTAAGATGTGATTTTTCTAAAATCCAGCTGCAGGGTGGAATTATGATGTGATGTTTGGTTAAGTTCTGTTGTGATTCTCCAGACAGCCCTAGTGGAGACTGCGGGTCTTTGGAAATGCTGACTTGATCACATGGCCCATGAGCCTAAATGCTCAACGTGTCCCTTTGTTCCCGCACGGGGGTCCTTCTGGTCTGGCAACCTCTCCAGCTTTACCCGAGGTCCCCACTCACCCTGTTCCGGCCCCACTGAGCTTGCCTGTTTCCTCTGTTTGACTTGCTTCCTCCTGCCTTCTGGCCTGGGCACAAGCTCTTCCCTCTGCCTAGAAACTCTCATCTTATCTGCACCCAGGTGACACCTACTCTTTCTTCAGTCCTCAGCTCAAGAATCACTTCCCTGACCTCCCTGGCCAGGTTACAACTCTGTATTGCAGACTGTGACGACACCATATACGTTTCCTTCATAATACAAGTCACAGCGACAATTACACACGTGTTTCTATGGTTATCCGATGGATGTCTGCTTTCCCCAAGAGCCTGTCAGTGCCATTCCTGGAGACACTGGATCTGTCACATTTTTTTCACTGCATTTCCTCAGTATCTTGCAGTGTATCCAGCAATATTTGCTAAACGAGAATGTGTATCTAATAATGTTCTATTACCTTAAAATTTGGATTAGCAATGTGCCACGGCAAATTAAATGCACTTTTAATGTTAAATGCTATACTTTAGTGAGCAATGCAACTTCATATTGCTTCTATTTGAGACATAGGCAAGTTCCAGTGATCTCAAAGAACCTGATTTTGAGACAGAATCATACCAAAGGGAAAGGTTTAAGAGAGTCTGATTGAGAGACAGCTCTTAGGAGCCCCAACTCTATTTGGGGTATTTTGGCTGAAAGTTTATCTCCATGGTATATTTGAAACCAACAGAAAAACAAGAGCTGTTAAACAGAATTTTCATTTCAAATACCATTTTAAAGCATTCATGTCTTTAGTGGTGTCTACATTCTATTTTTTATTGGATGAATACTGCCCAAATGCCTTCTCCATGCCAGACATTGTATGTGCCTATACAAGTCATTAAATTTCATGTAGTCCCCACAATAACCCAAGAAGACAAAAATAATTATCCTAGTTTTACATATGTGGCTCAGAAAGGTTAAGTAACTTGTCCAAGGTAACACAGCAAGCACAGCATCGAACTAAGGCACTGACCCAGATTTACAAATGCAGAGGCCAGGAACTCTTTCATTGAGTATTATTAGGTGCTTGAAAATGGAACACATCCAAAGGCAGCTTCACTCATTCAAAAATCTTTCAAATATCGAATGAAGCAGAATGCTAAAACATTACTAGATTTTTCATTATTTAGCATCTCATTCGGACCAAAAGAATGCACCTGTCTGAACCATACTGTCACTTCGTAAAAGTTCACATTCAAATACTTAAGAGTTATCAGCTAACCAACAGTCTTTTGCTTTGTTTTCTGTTTCCTCATTTCTCTCTAGAAAACTGAATCTGGGTAGCACTTAACCATTAGAGAACAGCATCTTGGTTATTCAAATTTGGGGAAAGTACATCTCTAAAAATAAATATTATACTAAAAGCAAACTTTTGCATCAGAGAAAAGGTTATTAATATATGACACAGAATACAAAAGCATTTCCAAGGGTATCTTCTTTACACTTCCTTCCTCAGACGTTCTGTTAGCAGCGGAGAGGCAGGCCCATCCGTCAGCTCCCATCCCACTACTCATTCCGAGATCTCACCAGGCCACACTTTTCACAATGCCCCGGCACCTTGTTATCTCTGACTTCCATGTCTTCGCAGGTACTGTTCCCTTAGCACCTGGAAGCAAGGCTACTCCCCTGTGTTCTGCAGATGCAACTCAAAAGCCATAGGGCTTATTTTTAAACAATTTGTAAGTACAAACGTGCCACGGTCTACCCAAAACAGTCACCCCTACGGTTTTCCCAGCACCACCAGGACAGCTCAAACCCCATCTCTGGAGTTTTAGGTCTTTACAGCCTTGTCCCATTTCCCCAAAAATCCGAAATAGCGGTGAATCATCGTCCCTTGAATCTGGATTTGACTTTGGAAAATAGCCATAATCAAATTAGCACATAATGTATGTGATCAAACTGGATAATTCCATTTAGGGTAAGAAATTTTAAATACAAAAGGGTGATTTTCTTGTGAGGCTCTTGTACTGGCTCCAATGTCGACCACAGAAAGGAGGAGCTTTTCCATAACATGACTGCAAGAAGCCTGAACTCTACAGTGGGGACGGTTTCAAAGGATCAGGGCTCACTCAGATATATATGTATAATATACACATGTATTACATATATTAACATATATGTATTATATATGTATGTGTGTTTGTGTATATATATATATATTATCAAATTTGTTTCTTTTTTTTTTTTTTAGAGACAGGGTCTTACTCTGTTGCATAGGCTAGAGTGCAGTGGTGATCATAGCTCACCATAACCTTGAACACCTAAGCTCAATCTCCTGCCTGAGCCTCCCAAGTAGCTGGGACTACAGGCATGCGTCACCATACCTGGCTACTTTTTAAAAAACTTTTTCTGTAGAGACAGAGTCTCACTGTGTTGCCCAGGCTGGTCTCAAACTCCTGGTTTCAAGCTATTCTCCCACCTCAGCATCCCAAAGTGCTGGGATTACAGGCATGAACCACCCCACCCAGCCCCAAATCTGTTTTTAAAAGATCAGTCCTCTGACTGTATTGCCAGTACACCCTAAATTATTTCCTGGTAATACATTTGATAAATATAAGGAGGTTCCTTATTCTTACCAGGCAATTAACGATATCGTTTGTCAAGCTATAAGATGAATTTTGTCACCCTCGGTCTTATTTATAGAGACACATTTGGTGATTTAATGGTGGGCTGCTGCTAACCGGTTAGTATAAAATTGCATAGCGTGATCCTTCGGTCCCCTCTGTTATCTTTTGTTGCTGCTGCTGAAATGTGCGGCTGTCGCGTCACCGGGGTGATGAACGGCTCGGCTGCGGCTCCTGCACACAGGGCTGCTCTTTGCATCTCACCGCACCTCCCACCCGCATCCCTGCTGGGCCCACCTGTTAGGTGTGAGGGGTCAGAAGCTGAGGATCAGGCTGGCAGCCCAGCCCAGCATCAAGGAAGAAGAAAAAGAGAACAAAGGAAGAGGACAGGTCTGCGGGGCAGGCCCCTTTTAAACCATTAATTAATCTTTCTCCCACTGCACTGGGCGGCTTGGAACCCCACAGTGAGTTGTCAACTGGAAATTAAGTGCTCTGTTTCTGCAAATCAGTTTTTCTTCTCAGTGCAAGCATCTACCACTTTGATAATAAAATTGAAATGAATATTAAGATTCGCACCATGACATTGAGTCTTGATCTTTTAACTGCTTTTCTAACAAAACCCCTCCATCGGCTGGGCAGTTTTGAAGGATGCGGGCTTCCGATGTGGCCCTCCTCCTCCTGTTCACAGAGGGGACAGTCCCCTTTTGCAGTACTCCTCTGAGCCACATCAGGACAGGAAAGTGGGGCAGTGGCTCCCCTTAATTCAGCCCCCTCCCCCTGGGGAGGCAGTTGTGGGCTGCCTGGCCTGACACTCACTCAGTTCCTTTGGTGTCCTCTGCATTTGGTCTGTTCTCCACTTTCCTACATCCTTTTATTGCAAACGCCAAGTGTAAACTTGGGTGACTGAGAATTAGCTCCTTGGGCAAGAGAGAATTATTTTCAATGTCACCGAGAACAATTCCTTGTAACAAAAACAAATGAACTCATGAAAATGAAACATCCCCTTTTTCCTAAGACAGTGGCTGGGGCCCTGATGGAAGGGGAGCGGGGTGGGGCGAGAAATATTTCCCACAAACAACAGGATCAGTGCACAAAACATGCTGCATGCCAGACACATCATTGTGATGGAAACAGAAAATTTCCTTCTTGGCCCGCATTCGTGCTTTTAAAATACAAACCACTTAGAGACATTTATATGCAGTTGGTGTTCAATCCAGAAGAAGCTTTTATCAGTTTGAAATAATGTCCTACTAAAGTTTCACATTAAGTCAGATAAGATGACCTTATTTTAATTTTGTTATTGCCCTCATAATTTGGCCATCTGGGGAGGAGCAGGGGACGAAAGTCAGAGGACCTTTCCAGCTAGCTGATTATTTCACACACTGCCCCTAAACCTTCTTTAAAACTTAATCTGTAAAGTACTGATCGTATCCTGCTCTGCATTTCACAGAGTAATGGGAAGATTAAAATCATATCACATATAGGAGGCAGCATGGTGGAGCGTAAAGAACTTAGGCTTTGGAATCAAACAGTTTAAACCATTGATTCTTAATACTAGTGTGACCTTGGGCAAGTAATTTAACTTTTCCAAGTTGGGAGTGATGATATCTACCATATGGGATGGCTGGGAGATTCTAGAAAGATAAAATATAGGAAGTGCCAACCAGAGTCTGTTAGGGAGTTGACATTCAATAGCTATCAGTTCCACGCAAACATATAAACCTTTATCAAATATAATTTGTACATTTTCAGAAAATAATATAAGCTTGATAAATAAATGAGCAATAGGGCATCCTTTAAATCTATGTGAGATATCCTGGAAAAAGCAGGAGCAGGAGAGGAAGATCTTGGTCCAGATCTGGCCACTAGCAAACAAGGTAGTTAGAGTAAAACTCGAAATTTTATTACTGAAGTCATGAATATAAAAAAATTTAAAACAAATTAATCTCCAGTATAAAAGGAAGTGTCATGTATATTAATGCAATTGTAAGGATGAAAAAGAAAAAAAAAACAACAGACAGAAGTAAGGATAATAGAAACTTCTTGGTTGTCTTCACCCAAACTGCAATTAATAGGAATTTTAAAGTTATGCTCTATTAAAATTAGCAGTGTGAGTTTGGTTTAGTTATGAATACATTTGTACAGTACACTTTTCCTGTGTTTTTTGTTTTTATTTCAAAACACCAGAAGTCAGTTCTCCTAAGTTTCCCCAGTTCTCCTTAGGATGATCTCCTGGAATTGATTAAGTATGCATTTATTAATAATGTTAAATGCTAAATGCAGGTATTTGGGACTTGGATCTATTTTAAACTGTAAAATTAGCCCAAGGATCAAATCTATTCCTGAAATTTTGAAGGATTTAAGTCATAGCATCAATCACCAATATGAATGAGCAGGAAAACAACATAAACCTCATGCAAATTTTATCCAGCCAAATCCTATCTCAGTGGTAAGCTGGCAAACTGACTCTTGAAGGGGGCGAAAAACCTTCTCATTTGCCAATTTCCAAGGTGTAAATACTCCCACCATGGCTGATTTCAAGCTACCAACAGTTTAACCACCAGCTCACAAAATTTCTCTACATTCAACAAGAGCCAGGAGCGTGGGTTCCAGCACACACTGCCTCTCACCATCAAAGGAAAGGGTGTTGGTAAAAAGCAAGTTCAGGGACAGAGTGCCCAGGGAGCACAGGGGAGGAGTCAATTATAAAAGCAGATAGCTCAGACAGGTGGAAATGTCATATGCACAGCATATTTCTAGCTGGGTATCAAACCGCTGTGCTTTTCTCCTTTGCTGAAACCCCTTCTCATCTCTGACCACGGAAATACCAGCCAAATGTCAAGAGGTAGCACAAAACCCTGCCATCCACACCCACTCCTGCACCAGAGCACATCACTGCCCACCTCTCCTCTTTGTCTGCTACCGTGTCTCTTTTCTCTCTGAATCTAGTTTGTTCCCTCCCTTTTGTTCTCTCCCTGTTCATCTCTCTCTCTCTCTCTTCCTCTCCTCCCCCTGCCATCCTTTTCTTTTCTGTAACAACTATTTCACAATGTTTTAGAGTCATATTTTGAGTATTCTTTCCATGGTCCCCCAAGTTTGAAAACTTATCTTGGAACAGAAACCTAGCTCTTATTACACACACTGTAACCACAAATGAAGCACGAGATAACTTGCTGCTTCTTAAATATCCTGTTCTTTTGCTCCCAACATTTTTTTAATTGATATTGCTATTAAACAGTACTGGAAGGGGAGTGGAATCCAAATAATTTAAAGCTTGAATCTAGTCGTTTATCTAATATTCAGTCTGTGCTCACATAATTTTGTTGCAAAAGGAAATCAGGTTGTTACTTACACCACTGACTATTTTTGTGTCTCCTTTCAATTCCTAGAAAAACAGTGGTCACTTACAATCAATATGGATTTTAGGGCAATTGGAGTTATATACTACATTAAAAAGGTATCAGAGAAATTAATCTCCATTATCTCTCTCCTTGGCCACATGCTGATACTTACAAAGATAATAATATTATCTAAATAGATGATATTTCCATGGGTATGGTATGTTGATTCTTGGAATTCCTGAATGGCAAGTTGAATACTATCTTGATTTTCTACAGAACACTACACCACCATTTGCTATAGATTTTAATAACAGTGACTCCTTATATTTTCATGTGCTTTTGAGACAAAAAGTGTATGTGTGTATGTGTATATATAAGACCATATACAGTATCTATGATATAGATATAAACATATAAAATATATAACATATAAAATCACATTTTATTTACATGTTAAGCCATCATGTTTTGTATATGTTGAACATTTATGTACTATAGAGAGAATTATAGTTTTAATGAATAAGTTAATTTTGAATGTCATTTTGGTAAGGCTCCTTAGGGAGGTAAAAAGCATATTAACTCTACCTTAAAAAAAGTTCCTGGAAAAACCAAAAATAGAAATACCATATGATCCAGTAATTCCACCATTGGGTATATATCCCAAAGAAAGAAAATAAATATATCAAAGAGATATCTGCACTGCCATGTTTATTGCAGCACTATTCACAACAGCCAAAATATGGAATCAACTTAAGTGCTCATCAATGGATGAATGGATAAACAAAATGCAGTATATATACACAATGGGATATTACGGGGCCGTAACAAAGAATGAAATACTTCGTTTGTGGCAACATAGATGCAACTGGAGGTCACTATGTTAAGGGAATAAACCAAGCCCAGAAAAACAAACATCACATGTTCTCACTAATATTTGGGAGCTAAAAAAGTGGATCTCATGAAAACGGAGAATAGATTGGTGGTTACCAGAGGCCAGGAAGGGTTGGGAGTTGGGGGAAATGAAAAGAGGTTTATTAATGGGTACAAATATAGAGTTAATGGAAGAAATAAGACCTAGTGTTTTATAGATCAGTAAAGTGACTATAGTTAACAATAATCTATTGTATATTTCAAAATAGCTAGAAGAGAATAATTCAAATAATTCCCAGCATAAAGAAAAGTTAAATATTTAAGATGATGGATATCCCAATTACCCTGATTTGATCTTTATACATTATATGAATGTATCAAATTATAAATTATCACATATATGTACACCAAAGATATGTACCTCTATTGTGTATCAATAAAGAAAGAAGAAAATCTAATTTTCCAACATAAAGAAAGAACTTCCAGTGTTCCATAAATATGGCTTATACTCATGGAACAACTAGAGAACCAAGATATATGCTGTGATACAAAATTATGTGTCAAAGACACATTAAGAGTTTTACAGATAGAGCTGACTGTGGCTGGAATAGCAAAAAGAAAAAAAAAGAATATTTCATGGAGAAAGAAAGCCTCTTGAAGGCAGTGGCTTTGTCATTTATTTTTACTAACTATGTCCAATAATTTAGTGAAGCCAGGAGAATGATGGAGTGGCAAGTGGCATCAACATCATCTTGTGTAGCTTTCTCTTTTTCTTTAATACAAAAGAGGAAGCTGGATCCCAGAGGAGCTCAGTGACCTGCCTGAGGTTACTTTGCTTACTAAGCTGGTAACAGTCCCTCAAAATGGGTGTGGGGCAGAGAGGCAGGGGAAGGTTCTGTCCTGCAAGAACCAAGGAGGCCTCAGGCCACAGGTCCATCCTTGTCCCAGAGGTTCCTTTCAGGGCCAGGAGAGGGCTTGGTTTGCCAAAATGACTACTGAGCGATTAAAGGGACGAGAGTGTCCCAGGGGCAGGGCAGAGAATCCTGGAGGACCAAAGACAGTGACAAGAGCTCCAGAGCCTAGCTCTGGTCCATGAAGAGAGGCTAGAGATGGAATACCAAAGGAGGGAAGGGACAAAGTTGTATTTTAAGTCAAGATCCAAAGAAGCACCGGCATTTCTTGGCACATTTATTTTTTTTGTTTGTTTTAATCAAACACATACTCTCAGAGGCTTCTCTAGTATCTATTCTTAAGCAATTATGTGCAACCAATCTTTGAGAAGCAACATATTTGGTGGCACTATTCAGGCAGGTGCTGGAATGTTTTCCATAAAAGCTAGCATGATAATGAAAACAGCGAGCATGTATTTAATTTTACTCTGATTAGCACAGCATGAGGTTACCTCCTTTAATACTAAAAACAAGTGGTATCCATGAGTTAGACACTATTTTTCATTTTCATTCTGCATATAAGGAAACTGAGGGATAGAGAAGTAAAGAGGAACGTGCCCAAGGTCACAAAGCTGGGAAGAGGCAGATTCGAGACTTGCGAGAAGCTTCTCTCATTCCAAAGCTGATGATCTCGGGCACTCGTTTTAGGAGGCAATTCCCTGTATGTAGAAGGCATGTCTAACGTTTCATGAGTCACAGCACCACATTCTATGACTAAGGAACATATTTTACAGGATTTAGTAGTCATTGGTCAAGGTACCTACCAACAGAGGAACCTTTCAAATGCTCAGCGGTATTGTGGTCTTTTTGCTGTTGTAGAGAATGCAGTTTTTAACTTTAAAGGTGACTTAGTTGAAAAAAAAAGATATAAATATCTCAGTTCAGGTAAGGAATGAGAAGGGAATGGATTCAGGAACACAGAGAATCTCAAGAGCAGCTAAGGCTTTAAAAGAAAACTCCAGAAATAACTCTTGGCCACCATGTATTTCTGAAGTGTGAAACTGCAAGCCATTGCCAGATCTTCCAAACAAAATCTGTGAAAATCAAAGGACATAATCTGGTAAGATGTCTTCTGCCACTAGAGCTATACTGAGCTGTAGACAATTCTGGCTGTAATGTTTCACTCTTCCAAAAGGTAGCAGCTGGCCTCTGGTATAAAAAGCAAATTGGTGAATAAAATTCACACTCTTCAAAATGTGTGAACGTCGGTGATTTTTTTTCAGCATTACTTTCTTCTAAAGCTACATCAGAGAGGCAAACATTGACTTTTAAAAATTCCTTTTTTGTTTAAATTCCTGTCGATTTCCTTGGTAAATGTTTTGTTGACAGTGTTGCATAGACAGGGTTAGTATGTGTGCATGTACACACACACACATACACACAAATACACAGCCCTTCTACATTCCAAAACTAAGCTACAAGGTAAAAAAAAAAAAATTCTTTGATTCAGTCAAACAAAGGCCTAATTTAATCATGAAATCTTTAAAGTGTGACTGAGAGACATAATATGTTGTTACATAAAGTGGATTATTTACTGGCAAAATTTTGCTTCTGAACTCAGTGTCTAATACAGTAGACATTAATTGCCCTAAATTTAAAATTGAGATGGTTCTACTAAGTAACAGACATTTATATAACACAAATAACTTTTCTTTAAGTTTATCGTATCAATTAGATTCAGACAAAGAAGTTAATTTTAGAAAACTCAGACTCCTCCCACCCCGTGGTTTAGCAAAATGACAATATTTAAATCACTTCACCTATTATGCTGAGAATATCTCAGGAAAGGTGAACATCTTCCAGAACACAATTTTCTAGATAAGATTTCCCAATACTCTTTAACAATTTTTTTCTAGTTTTAAATGACAGAGTCTCAGATATAAACTAAAAAAGTGTACATCCATTGTTTGATTTTTGTTATGAATGTTTAATCACTCACCTTTTTAAAAAATAAACTTTATTTTTAGAATAATTTTAGATTTATAAAAAACTAGAAGGGTAATAGAGTTTCTATATACCCATACCCCATTTCCCCTATTATTAATATATTAGTATTACATTTATATTATATCTTACATTAGTATTAGAATAAATGAACCAATATTCTTTTTTCCCTATCTTTATTAATCTATAATTGACAAATAAAAATTTTATATATTTGTGGTATACAATGTGATATTTTCATATGTGTCTTGAATCAAGATAATTAACATATTCAGCACCTCACATACTTTTTTGGTGATGAGACAGCAATTTACAAGTATTATTAACTACTGTCACCACGCTGTATGTTAGGCCTCCGAAAGGTATTCCTTCTGTCTAACTGAAACTTTGTACACTTTGACCAACATCTCCTGAGTCCCTGGCGACCACCATTCTACTCTCTGCTTCTATGAGCTTGACTTTTTTAGATTCCACATAGAAGTGAGATCATGCAGTGTCCATCCTTCTGTGCCCGGCTTATTTCACTTAGCATAATGTCCCCCAGGTTCATCCATTTCCCTTTGACATATCTCCATCGTTGAGGGTTTGTTTTGTATTTTGAGTACTTGCTTACTTTCTGGCTCTACAAGACATTTTAGGCTCACCTTGTGTATTTCCTGCCCTAGCTCTAGAATCAGCCATTCCCACAAGGAGCCCTGGTTCCTTTTATTGGAGATGGTATTAGAAACCAAGATCTGGGCGCTAAGTGTGCTCATCATTCCTGGGGTGTCATTCCTTCTCAGCTGATGGGGCCAGGAAAGATACTAACCCAGGTATATACACATATCTCCAAGTATCTCCATATGTAACCATGTGTGTCTACATTAAACTAAACATGAGTTCTCACTGATGTCTCCAATGCTAATCTATAACAACTTGGGTCATTTTAGCCGTCTCCTTTGCTTAGCTGTATCCTCCCACTCCAACACTGAGACACCTGGCTCCACCATCTGCCATCCATTTACATAACTGTTCAATTCCAGTACATACACATAGTGGCATCAGAAATCTTAGCCCATACTCCCATGGGAAACAACTTTATAAACTACAGGACAGTAATTATATTAATATACAGCTTCTTTGGCCATCATCTTACAGATTCCACTTATTTCCAAAGCGACTTTGGCCAGCACCTTTAACCCCAACCCCTCCAGTGAGGTTGTTTCATACATTTGTAATACAGTTAGATTGTTTTGTCACATCCATTGTGACTTTAAAAAGATAAAGAAGCTAAATATATTACTCTGCTTCATTTTATTCTAGATGCCAGTATATTTAAAACACAATTATATTTTATTCTAGGTTCTCAAGTATTTTAAATGTTCTGTTTAAATTCTATGGCCATGGAGTTTATTCAGGGGCTTATAACACACATGCTCACGCACATGCGTGCCTAAATCCATTCACTACAGTGAACTTATATATAAATCTAAATGTCGAAATATTTCATATTTTAGCTTCTAGTAAGATAAACTGTATCTTTAAGTAAATAATTACGCATTTGAAAAAATATAAGAATATAAATTCACTCTCTCAGAGATGACTTCACATACAAGAATTTTTTATTTTCTCTGCTTGTCTTTCCCCACATTTTAAAATAAAACAAGGGAAATATTGCTGTGTTTACTCTGCTCCTCCTGTTACTGGAACAATTCAAATTGGGGACTGGACAGATGGGGGCTGTGAGCAAAGTGCAGAGCCAGTGGTTTATTTCCATGGCGCGGGTCTTCACTCCAAGAGGGACGGTGACACACAAAACAAGGACAGTCACACATAAGGGAACATTTGGTATCTTGTTCAGTTTTACATAGTGATTGAGAATAATCAGTACATGTCTGTCACAAGCCATTTCCGGGCATATCCTAAATTTCTCAAACACAGCTATTAAATTATATCTGTCTATGTATTTCTCACAAAATACCGCATGGATAAAAGTAGTTTCATGTTTCCTTTCTTTTCACTGCAACCTGATTTAAAGAAGGGATATTGCTTATCAACTTGGTTGAGAGACTAGTGGCTGGATTTGAAACCACCACATAATTTTAGAAAGTCACAATTACCCACCCTCAATGAATATTCTCTACCTCCCATCCGAAGTGCAGCTGTTGTTCTTCCATGCAAGCCCTTACTTTCGACAAGAGCTACCAACTGAGGCAATTCTCAATGCTTCTCCAAAACACTGGGGAGACAGAATGTTCAAACAACAATGCTGTAATCAGGGCTTCCAACAGGCACAAACAGCCACAAGTTCATAAAACACAACTACATGTTAAAGTCAACACTGCCAAGCCAGAGGCTTTCAATTAATGCCTCCATGAAAGAAGTCTCCAGTAGGCATCTAATGGAGCCACCAATGTAAGCTGTGACTCTTGCATTCTGCATCTTGAGGAAACAAAAGGGATCACACTGGAAACTCAAAGGCATTTGTTTTAGAGGAAGTCAAAGCAAGAAATCAAAAGAAATTTTTTGTCTATGCTATT
Organism: Microcebus murinus; assembly: GCF_040939455.1. Lineage (NCBI taxonomy): Eukaryota > Metazoa > Chordata > Mammalia > Primates > Cheirogaleidae > Microcebus > Microcebus murinus. Next base: position 69,697,559 of record NC_134116.1, on the reverse strand, counting down.
CCATTGTCATTAACTTTTTCTCTAAATGAGTTCTGGTGAGAAAATATTCAAATGCATTTAATGTGATCTAATATCCAATTGTTGAGATTAGTTATTCACTTTCTTCCATAAAAGTGTGTATTTGTTAACTCATATTAATTATGTAGCCCACTTAAAAGTCAAATGGAGTAACATCACCACACTTAATATTCAGGGAGTACGTTTGTTTTACATACCACTTTAACTGTAAAGCAGTTAAAATAAGAAAGCTATTAATTTTTAAAAAATATTCTTGAACTTACTTTTAGAAAATGTTAGAAAGTAAAGATACAGAGATTTAAATTCACCTATAATGGGAAAATTAAAAGTAAATTTGGAAAACTTTAATCAAACATAGAAAATGTTAGTTTCCTAAGAATTAAGAGAAGACATTATATCCATGAAGAGGAATAGGATAAGGATATAGGAAAAGGATAAAAAAGAAACACCAAAAAAGAAAGAAATGAACTCTTAAAGCTCTTAAAAATTAAAAAACAAGTAAAAATAAAAATAAAAACTTTATTAGAAGGTAAAATCAAATTAATCTCCCAGGAAGTAGGGAAAAACTTCTTTAAGGAACATAAGAAAAAATATGAGAAACTTAGAAAATCAATACATCTGTCATACAGAAGTTTCAAAGGCAAGAAAACAATGGAGAAGAAATTACCAAAGAAATAATACAAGAAAAAGTAACACAATAGAATAACATTAGTTTTAAAGGGCCTAAAGAGTACCCAGTACACTAATGATAAAAGACTCACACCAAGACATATCACAAAATTATTTCACAATAGCAGAGATAACAAATAGCCCCTAAAAATTTTTAGAGAGAGGAAAAAAAAAACAAGTTATACAGAAATAAATGACAGAGAATATCAATACAGTGAGAGAGAATGAGAAGCTTCAAAATTCTGGCAAATGTTCTTAAATTACATAAACATCATAAGTGAGGATAGACTAAAAGATATTTTGCAGATACACAAATTCTCAAAACCAGAGAAGCTCCTCTAAAGAAGAGTAGCTAGAATGCCCCCAAACTATAAAATATTAATAGATAGTGTCAAAAGAAAGTTCCCTTCCAAGAAAATGGTAAAAGGAAGGTTTGTATCATGGTTATGCGGAAAGTCTAGAGTTCAGTTCAACCTAATAAGTAAGAGAATGGAGGTTTCCAAGAAAGTTTCCACCCTAAAATGTAACTGGTAGATCCTCTATTACATTAAGTAAATGGAAAATAATATTTACTAGTGTTTAACATACCTCAAAAAAAAATCTTTGGTAGATACATAGAAAACTAAGAAAATTTTTTAAGATGAAGCAAAAAGAGCAAACTGTGTAACAAAGCAAAAGAGCAAAAAGAGCAAACTGTGTAACAAATGAAATAATAATAGTATACTACTTGACTCAGTAATATAATATAAACACTGACTACTGACTATATAAAAATCTATGATATGGATGCATGAGAGTGAGGGAGAGGAATTGAGGAGATACAAGGAAGATAAATCCTTATTTATCAAAAAAGTAAAAAATAATATCTAAACCTGAGAAATAGCAGAATAAGCATATTTTTAAAGAAATATGGAGGTAAATCCCCAGATAGTTTTGGAAAAATCAAAGTCTAGGAAACAGGATTTGCATGGAAAGATGGGAGAGGAAAATCTTCTGCTTTGTCATACATCTTCTAGTACTATTTGATTTCTAGGTACCTGTATTTATTAATTTGCTACAAATAAAAATAAAGGTATTCCTTACCATAAAATCAAACTGGCTTCAGAAGTAGTAATAATATTCTACTTTTTAAGCTGAGTAGGAGGATTAATAATTTTGTTCAAAATTGTATTGTGGAAATTTTCAAACACAGTAAAGTTGAAAGAATGTTTATAGTGAACATCTGTATATCCAACACTCAGACTTTACCATTAACATTTTATAATACTCATCACATGTCTATCCATCTACCCATTGCTCTACCTATTCAAAATCCATCTTCTTTTTTGATGTATTTCAAAGTAAACTGCAAACATCTGTGTACTTCCTTCTATGTACTTTGGCATACAAATATATAAGATACATACATATATGCATATATATTAATATGTATAAGCTCTAAAAAAAATCTAAGAAATAAAAAAAAATCAAGCAAATTAATGAACAAAATAAAGCTAACCAGAATATAAGATAGTCTTCTCATTCAAAATTTAACTTTGCATATTTGAGCTTTAAAATCTTATCATCAAATAAACGTTGCTCAGAGCCAAGCTCAATGCTCAATAAAGGAGCCCACGAAAGGTATGTTGAGGTAGATTAAAATTTCAACTTTCTTAGAACAGTTTAGGTTAGTTCATGACCCAATTCTAGGAAAGATGATCGGCTTCCATTTTATAGTGTGGCTTTTTTAAAGAAACCCCAGATTTATAATTAAATAATAAGATTCCTCAAGAGTATCAAAAAAAGCTAAATGTTACTTTGATAAAGAAAGTTATGAGAACTGATCGAGATGAACATTTACTTCCTTTTCTAATAAGAATTTCCCTCCTTGCTTAATAAGCTTGTAGTAGCAAACATATACTTTTTTTGTGGCCTAACATTCAGTTAGGAACATGTGGCTAATTTGAATGTCACGATGCAAATTACTGAAGTAATTTTAATGGCATTTGTGGTTCTCTCAACATCCAACAGCCTCTGTAATAATACAAATGATAACATATACAGCCCAAGAGTGCCTGAACGGTGACAATTTGACTGTGATTTAACAGACAATGCTAAATGTAGCACATTCCTTAAAATATTTCCATGACTATGTGACACTGCCCAGATCCATAAATCGCATCTTCAGGGAAGCCAAAAAAGTAAACTGGTAGTTTAAAATTTCATTAACTCTTTGCTCTGAAATCTGATGTCTGTGCCAGCACAGAGCACACGAGGGACAAAAGACAGCAAAGAAACTGAAGTGGGACATTATAACAAAGCGGCTACCTCAAATCTCTTCACAGATAAACCTCAGACTCGGGGCCCTCAGCGGAGTGTGTTATGACCCCATTCCTCTCGAGTTAATGATTTTTCATTTCCTATTTTTAGTAACTCCTGACTTAAAATATATGAAATAACTAACTTCAGGGAGAAAGACTGGGACTAATGAGACCAGACCAACAGAATGAAATTGAAATTTGAAACTCCAAACCCGTAAATACAGCACAAAAAGGCCAGCAGTGGAGGTCAAGTGAGTGAAGTCAGAACCAAGTTTACAAGCAAGTGTGAAAATCAGCTGTTCAATGCAAAGACAGCCACATCAAGGGAGGCAGGGCTCACCAGAACCATGGGCACTTTTTGCACAGGCAGCTGAACTTCATGCTCCTTATCAGGCTTCTCTTTGTCTAAACCAGGGGAACTCAAACTTTTTAAACAGGGGGCCACGTTCACTGTCCCTCAGACCATTGGAGGGCCGTTGGAGAGTGTGGCGCCCATTCCACACATGCGCACTGTGGGCCCGGGATGAGTCAGCTGCTAAGCAGGACAGGCAGCGGTGGCAAAAACACCCAGCAGGCCAGATAAATGTCCTCAGAGGGCCACATGTGGCCCACAGGTGTAGTTTGAAGACGCCTGGTCTAAACAGTCTGTGGTATAAAAGGAGCTCAAACAACTCAATAACAAGAGAATAATCACCCAAATAAAAAATGGGCAAAGGACCTGAAAAGACATTTTTCAAAAAAAGACATACAAATGGCCAACAGGTATATGAAAAAACACTCATCATTAATCATGAGAGAAATGAAAATTAAAACCACAATGAGATATCACCTCCCACCTGTTAGAATGGCTATTATCAAAAAGACAGAAGATAACAAGTGTTGGTGAGTATGTGGAGAAAAGCAAACAACCCTGGTACATTGTTGGTGGGACTGGAAATTAACACAGCCGTTATGGAAAACACTATGGAGATTCCTCAAAAAAATTAAAAATAGAACTACCATATAATCCAGCAATCCCACTACTGGGTATATATCCAAAGGACAGGAAATCGGTATGGCAAAGAGATATCTGCACTCTCATGTTCACTGCAGCATTATTCACAACAGCCAAGGTATGAAACCAACCTAAGTGTCCATCAAGGGATGGACAGATAAGGAAAACACGGTATATGTCCACAATGGAATGCTATTCAGCCTTAAACAAAGAAGGAAATCCTGTCATGTGCGATGACACTTGGAGGACATTACGCTGAGTGAAATAAGCCAAGCACAGAAACACAAATACCACATGATCTCACTTATATGTGGAATCTAATATAGTTGATCTGATAGAAACAGAGTAGAATGGCCAGAGGTTAGGGGCTGGGGGGGCGGATAGGGAAGCTGTTGGTTAAAAGATACAAAATTTCAGTTAGACAGGAGGTATAAATTCAAGAGTTTTACTACTGTACATCATGGTGACTACAGTTAAAAACAATATAATGTATACTTGAAAATTGAAAATCTAAGAGAGTAGATTTTAAATGTTCTCACCACACACAAAAAAAATGATAAGTATGTGAAGTAATGCATATTGCAAATAGCTTGATTTAGTCATTCCACAATCTATGCATGCAGCAAAACATAAGTATTTACAATTTTTGATCTGTCAGTTAAAACTAAATTAAGTAAATATGTAGTCTGTGGAAGCCAATCTGGAGCCAGCTGATACATGCTCAGCACTGGATATGGGATGGGCTAAGAGTGGAAACCATTAACTAGGGATGAACCATTTCTGATAAAGCTCTTGATAATATTTTAAATATTAGCCTAAGAAAGAAACAACTAAAAATACTATAAAATATTCTTTTTATATTGCTTAGCAAATCAATAACTATTATTTATCTTAATAGGTACTTAAAGACATTACTTTACTGTACACAAAGTAGTTCTGTTTCTATTTCCCTTTGCATGTTTATGGAAGATGTATGTCAACTTTCTGATCTCAGACTAGTCCCCTGTTGATAAAGACTGTATGTTCTCAGGCTTATGTGTTCCTCCAAGTGGTGAAATTCTGAGCCCCTGTGAGCCATTTGGCAGACAGACTGTCTCACTCAACTCAACAATAATTTCCAGGGTATTTGTCACCTTAAAACAAATTAGGCTGTACCTTCAACTCAGTGTGATACGGAAAATGTCGGGCGCCAGGTCCCGGCCGATTGCCGCCTCCCCGTAGCTCCGCATCTCCGAGGGCCAGTGCTGCGCGTGGCCAGTTAGAGGCACGCTGCTAGGGCCGGCCGCAGCACACAGCCGCCCCAGACCCCCACGGCACACAGCCTCCAGGACCCCACCTGCCGGAATGCACCAGGCCCACTTGCCGCAGCCTGTTTCCGGCCACGCTGCTTGCGTGATCCTGATTGGGTAATTTTTGAATCCCACTGTTTTTTGGTTGGATGCTAAAGCTTGTTGTTGATTGGATGTTAAAGCTTGTTGCTGATTGGATATTAAAGCTTGTTGCTGATTGGATGTTGAGGCTTGTGGTTGATTGGATGCTTCTTGAGCCCTACCAAGGGTATAAAAGCAGGGGCAGAAGGGCAGGAAGGGAGAGAACATTGGGAGAACATCGGAAGACACGGAGAGAGCTGTAACACTGGGTGTGCTGAGTCTGCTGTAGAAGAATAAAGGCTGTTTCTCGGACCCTTCGTGTGCTGCTCGGTTCTTTCCCCAGTCAAAGGAATAAGAGCTGTAACAAGGGCTGTAACACTAGCTGTACACACTGCCGCAACAAGTGAAGTCCAAGCACAACACACTAAAAATCCCCCCTGCAGTAAATTGGGAAATGTGAGATTCTAGTTTCAGCTTTACTAGTAAAAAACTGTGTGCTCTTGCGAAAGTCAACTTCTCTCTTTCCTTGTCTGTGATGGCCAAGATCCTTGATAGCATTCAAGGTTATGATTATATTATTCTTGACATTAATAAGCCAGGGACACAGAAGCTGTGGGCAATTGCTTCAAAGTCCTCAGAACTTGGATTCTGTCTCTTTCCCCTCTAGAAATAGCCTGGCTCTGCAAATGTATTCAGTACGGTTGCCAGGCTGGAAGCAGAGGGAGGCCGGGAGTGGTTAATTTCCTACCCTTAGTTATTTACCCTATCTCCTCATCTTATCCCACTCTCTTTCTTCCTTCTCCCTTTAAACTCTATCTCATGACTTCCATGCACTTTCCATCTTATCCTCCTCCACACCACCTTCCAAAGACAATAGCAAGCCCAAGAAAATGTAACAAAGCACTGCAGAAAAAGGAAGCCTTTGTAATCTGGACTGCCTGCTTCTAAAATGCTGGGTTGAAGAGCCTGTGTATTGTTTTAGATTGTCTTGTACCGCACCTGTTTCAAGCAAGTGCGGTTGCTTAAGAAACATGAGCATATTCTGGTTATTTCCTAAGAATTCATCAATCCACCCCCAAACTCTAAAGACCTGAAAGAGTAGATGAATATCTGAAAGCACCTACCAGACCTTCAGGAGACGTTTAACGCCCTGTGAGACTGGTTGTAACATAGATCCCTTCCATTAAAGTATTATTTTCTAAAATAAACTTTCCAATTCTACTTTCTAATGCTTCAAGTCCTCTAACACAGCTTCCTGGCTGTACCATGTGACCTAACAGAACACTTTTCCAATTACTATTTTAAAAATTAGGTGAAAATTCATGTTTCGTACCTTAATTATCTATTACCTTTTTATATGATCTGTGTATCAGGCTTCATCTCAAAATTTTTATCATAATCTAAAAATGGCAAAAAAAAAAACCATTACATTATTCAATTTTATAATTTATTTCCCTTTAAAATTCACATTTTTTAAAAGTATTTGTCAAACACATGTGTAAGTCCTTACCCATTATAAACTGGTTATAGAAAGATAGCAAAAAGTGGCAATAATGGTAGATTGTCATGATCAAAAATAAAACATAAGTACTCTGATATATTATGCTTACAATCATTCAATAAAAATATGACTGACTCCAGTGTTGTGATGGTAATGTTTAACAACTGGCTTTTTGAGGAGGAGAGGAGGCCCTGATTTGTAGCAACTGCTGATTTCCATGGTATAAATACTCTATGAAATCTATGCCTAATTTCAAACTACCAACTATTTAACAACTGGCTTAGAAAATTCTTGAAATTTTAGCAATCAGCTCAAGCAAGCTGGTACATTCCAGGCCCAGCACATAATTGGTGCCTACTATGTTTAAAGCGCTGTTAAACTTTCATTTTAAAATTGAATAACAATTTAACATATGTCTGCTATCATCATTAGAATCTTTTGTTCTATTAATAGTTGATTTTTTAATATTATCTTTCAAATAATTAGCCCTGAGCAGTAGGGAAAAATAAGATTTCTTAGTCAACCTCAAATATCTTGGTATACTAAATAGCTACCCAAAGAAAGCAAACGAGTTAAATAAGCACAGCACTGAATGAAAGTCTCAACAACACAGGTATATTATACTAATCTGGTGTTCACCGATGGGTACTAAATTCTTGGTGGACTTCAACAAGAAGGATGTGGCAGGAATTAAGTACAGCAGGGAGGGTCAGGAAGAATCAATTTTAATTTTAGCATTGCTTCTAACCCACGGAGTGCCAACCAATACCAGAAAATGACAAAATCATAGTTTTGTCTGTAACCTTTAAAAATCCCAATGCCAATTCCCTTATCCTGCCATAAAATCTACCCATTCAGGCAGTCTTGACATGTGAGGATTAAGCTACATTATTTCATTTGTTTTTTAAATGTGCTTTCCCTTTATAGCAAAGGATTAAGTTAATCTCTTCCTTCATTATGCATGAGGTTCGAGTATTCCTTCAAATTTTAGGATTTGCACTGGTGCACACCAGCGTCCCTTGTGACTAATCTGATTGAGTTCATTTCTATATTTACCAAGTGTCTTCTACCTGTCAGGAGCTAAGTCAAGCCCTGAGGATTCCTAGAGGCTCAAGGAGAGATCCCTTGCTCTCTGGTGGTCCAGTGGATCAGTTCGGACCCAGTCCCAGTGAGGAATACCAATGGGTCATAGAAAAACCATGAAAAGTTAAATTTGGCCTAAAAGCCCAGTAACATATCAAAAATCACCCACAATGATGATACCTCAGTCAATGAGGAATGATGCTGCAGAGGCTAAAAGGCATTTCATTCCACCCAAAACACTAAAAGTGTCTAATGGGAAAGAACAATTTATTTCCTTTCATATTATTTACTGTAAAATAACTAAATAGATATTTAAGACATTTAGAAAATGGGAAAACAATGAAAACATCCATAATCAAAATATCCTTCTACTACCCTCTCCTTAGACACTAATCCTTCCAGCCCATGTTTGCATAATCTTTAAGGATTTGTTTTTTGCCTATCTGGTCATCAAAGTCCCTGGAGACTCTTCGGTGCTTCGACACATCCGGATGAAAAGGTCCAGCGATTCCTCAATTGCCAAACCTCACCAGTCCTCCCACTTGAATAAGTATCCCCATCATCACTTCACCCGCTCGAACATATTTACACCTTCTGCTGGCAAAAGATTATTTCCTTTTATGTACAAGTAAATTCTTTTTCCTTTAACAACACATAGGTCCATATGTCTCACTTAATTCTTGCCAATTTAAATCATAAAAGCCTCTGCGTGGTCTTTCGATCCCTATGCTTATTTTCACGTGCACTCTCTTTTGTTAATAATCATGACAATTTTTTTGAAATTCACTGTTCTTTTCATTCTGTTCGTTCATTCATTAACTCTTCTTACCCAGTACACGGCACTGGCTTTCCCTCCGAAATTACCCAGATTTGAGCGGAAGAATGGTAGCTTGCTTCACAGCAGTAAGAAATCACAGTAAGGTTGGGAATGAACACTAAGGTACTGTTCAGCCTCACCTTTCTTTGGACTGAAAGTACAATGACCCTTTTTCCCCAGCAGCAACTTGCTGAATTTCAATACTTTCTTCATTACTGTGATAGTCATCTAGAAAGCTATGTTTACTGATTAATCATAATAAAAAAGAACTTAGAAGGGAATGAATCTGTTCAGAAGTAGACCCTATGCTATGTTTCAGGGAAGAGACCTTTAATGAAAGTTAAATTGCTCCTTAGAATTAAAGGTTGCCATTCTCAGGAAGCCCGAGCCCCCAAGGTGATTTGGAATACAACTCCACCTTTCATCACTATTATTTTAGAGACAGCAAGTAATAGTTGCTTTATTTTTAAAATATCCTCCACCATTCAGATAGTCTTTCTTCTTGAGAAACTCAACTGCCTACATATATCCTGTCACTGAACTTGTTCTCAGCACTGAGCTTATATGGTGCAATTAGTAATTGTCTTTTGAGATGTTTCCCCTTTTTTGGCAATCTATAACTTGCTTTCTTGCTCACTCTGATAACAGAACTGTACTAGATGATGAGAAAGGGACTGTTCTCAGCAATGACAACATCATCACCCTGCAACAAATTCTTTCTTGAATCTGATGTAGAAGGAGCAAAGTAGTAAGGATATCATTTGGGAAATAAAGGTAATATTTCTGGGTCACTCAGCGAGTCCAGGTAGCAAACAGCCCCCAAATCTGAGTACTAGTAACATAGAAAAGGCCACCCCTGATTGGATTGTTCATTCATTCTATGAAAGTCCAATAGCTCTAAGACTCTAGGCCGGGCACTCGGAGTAGGAAGTTAAATAAGACATGAATTTTGCTCGTAAGGGGTACACAGTATCCTAGAAAGACAGACATGTAAATAAATACTGGAAAAATGAGAGGTACAGAAGATAGATTCAAACTGTTGTGAGACTTAAAGACAAAGGAATCAGACCCCAACCCAAAATGATGGAAAGAAAATTGCACCTCTAGGCTCAGAAAATGCTGCTCCACATCATAATGTGACAGGTGGCTAAATGAGCACATAGGTACACGGAAGTCATGGAGTCTAACTGGTAGGAGGGACTTCTATGAACCCCTAGACAAACCACTCCCCCACCCCACAGTTGTTCTGTGCTTGAATCTGCTGCCAACCTTCTGCCAAGTTTCCCCAGCCTGAGTTCCATATCGAGCTTCTCTGGAGATGGATGGAGTACTTACAATCTTTGGGGCAGGCGGTATCTTTGGAAGGTTCCTTTTGTTTTCTCTTGCATTTAGCTCAAATCTCTTTTCCTTTAGCTTATAATAATTGACATCAGATTTCCTCCAAATTCTGTTAGAGAATGTATTCCAATTACCCAAGATGCATAGCTAACTAAACAAGTATCAAAGGAAATGCTGTATTTCAGGCCACTTGGTCTCTTCACTTACAATTAAGTGTGATACATGTTTATTGAGTGCCCACTACATTAAAGGAACTGTGTGAGGTACTACTAAGCAGATACTAGAATTAGAGAAAAAAATCTGCCTTTAAGAAGTTCAGTCTTAGGAGGGGGGAGATATATGTCCATAATAAGGGGTAGAACAATATCATTAGCACAGAGCATAAGTCAAGCAGAATTCAAGTTCAGAGGTGGAGAAACTCGTGCCACTTAGCAAACCTGGAAATTGTTGTGGAGAAAGTAAAATACAAAATTAAGAGTCAACCAATCCTTATTTACCATCTGCTCTGTGCAAGGTACTGTTTGTTTGGGCGACTGAAGTGATAGTGCGGAGAAAAATCTAACCCGCCGTTCTGCTTCTGTAAACTCCACTTGCTCAACCCTACTCCCTTCCCCCGCTGGCGTCCCTAGGCTCGCTCAACCCTATTCCCTCCCCCGCTGGCGCCTGCGACACTCTGTAACTCCCCGAAAACCGCTTGCCGTTAGTCCTTGGAGTTTATTGACCAAGATTAGAAGTTCCCGATATTAGCCCATCTGGTACATGTTTGTGCAAGGTCAAAGCCCATGGAATCTCCCCCCACCCTGTGATCCCTAGCCACCTGCGTGTGGTTTCTGCCTATAAAAATCCTAAGGAAAAAAAGGCCGGGGCGGCAGCTTCCCTAGCTCGCTTGCCCCTGCGCTGTGCTGGAAATAAAACCTCATGCTTTTGCATCAAGTCTCTGGACTCTGAGTCTTTTTTTAGGCGGTTGTCTCTCCCCCACATGGGCTGTACATTTCTGCGGCCTAACATTACCAGTACATCAAACATTCAAGGTCTTCACTTTCAAAGAGCTTAGATTCTACAGGGGTAGAAAGACCATAGACAAATATGTATGTGTGATACGGAGAAGGGAGGGGGGGAGAGAAAGACAGAGAGAGAGAGAGAGAGAGAGAGAGAGAGATGGCTAATGATAAAGGGGATACTGTAGCTGGGGGACAGGTTTCTGCTTTAGATAAGAGAAAGGCCTCACTGATAAGGGGGCCTTTAAGCACAAACCTCAGGAAGTGAGTAACAAGCTATGCAGATATCTAGGGTCCTGACGATGTGATTAGGTTCCACCTGGGACAGTTTAGAATGAAAAGCATACATACACTGAGGCATAAAGTGAGGAAACTACAAGACACAAAGGGAAGTGGCATGTGCTGCAGTTTGGTATAACACAGGACAAGTATAAAAGTCATGGGAGATGAGTATAGAAAAGTAGAACTGGGCAGCAGTTCTCCGTGACATTTCTACATGTCTGGTGACAACTTCTGTCCTAGATTACCTTTTCAAATACATGTATAGTAGGGCAAACCCATGGCTGGGGTCCTACGGTGATAGCTGAACAGTGAGCTGAGAAACTTTCATGCCACGTGGGAGGGGCAGTGGGAAGTGAGCGATAGGTTTTACAGAGGAATTCTTAGTAAGATTAAACTATGAGGATCAACTAGAGAAGAAAATGGTGGTGGGGACTGTGAAAGGTCACACTTTCTGAACAGGCACTTTGACACATGACCTCATTTAATCCTCACCACAGAGTACATCTTCATTCATCCACTCATTCAATATGTAATTCCTGAGTACCTACTATGTTCCAAGAATTCTTTAGGCACTGGGATACAAGGATGAAGAAAACCACAGGCAAGATCCTTATTTTCATGGTAATACATTTAGGGCAATACAGGAAAACAAACAACCAGAGACACAAGCACTTGATAGAACATCGGGTGGTTGGAAATGTTACAAAGAAAAATAAAGCAAGGTCAAAGACAAAGTAATGGCAACGCTATTTTATTTTATTTTATTTTATTTTATTTTTTTTTTGAGACAGAGTCTTGCTTTGTTGCCCAGGCTAGAGTGAGTGCCGTGGCGTCAGCCTAGCTCACAGCAACCTCAAACTCCTGGGCTCAAGTGATCCTTCTGTCTCAGCCTCCCAAGTAGCTGGGACTACAGGCATGCGCCACCATGCCCGGCTAATTTTTTCTATATATATTAGTTGGCCAATTAGTTTCTTTCTATTTATAGTAGAGACGGGGTCTCACTCTTGCTCAGGCTGGTTTCGAACTCCCGACCTCGAGCGATCCGCCCGCCTCGGCCTCCCAGAGAGCTAGGATTACAGGCGTGAGCCACCGCGCCCGGCCGGCAATGCTATTTTAGACACAATGGTCCGGAAAGGCCTCTCTGAAGAGCTAAACGGTGAATGTGAGCAGAGACCTAAAAAAATAAATAAGGCAGCTGTTATGATCATGTCTATTTAAGAGATGAGGAACCTGAAGACAGGAAAGATTGCATGTGGCTAAAGTTCTGTGTAGACTAACAAGTAGTGGGGCGAGGATATGAACTTCCTCACCACGCACCTCACCGGCACCATGAATCCTGCCACGCTCGCCCCCTGTATGCTCATGTGACAGCAGATGAGGACCAAATGACGGGGACACAATAGCAGTTATGGGAAGGGGCAGACATGAAAGACAAGGAGAGACAGGTCTCACAAAACAGGCCACCGGATTCACTTGAAAGGCAAAGGAAGGGATTAGAGAGGAAGGAGCCTTCCAGTGCCGATGGCCAGGAGAGTGGCTGTCACCAGAAACAGGGCCTCATGGAAGCGCGGCCGGGCTGGAGGGAGAACAGATGAAAGGAGAAATAATGATTTGGTTTCTGACATTCGAACCTTGCTGCATTAGCAGAAGAGGCTTTGAAGTCTCCCCTCGGAGTTGGGATAGCCCGGACCGTGCTCCTCTGCAGCTGCATCTGCAAACTCTACTTATACCCCAGCCCTGGGCCTTGCTAACAAATCAGCAGGAGAAAACTAACTGCCCCATGTTGGCTGTTCTCTTCTTCCAATAAACTGAGGTGTGAACTCAGTTTTGTTCTACTGAGAATCTACTAAGAACTACTGTTTCTTAGTAGATTTTACATTTTTCTTTCCTTTTGGAGATTTTGGAATAAGGGAGAAATCCTCAGTGCTTTCCCAGTGCTTCTTTGTCATGGGTTACCAGGAACACCAGTGAACAGTGTCCAATTGATCTTCTCTACTTATATTAAATATAAAAAACTCAAGACACCACACTGGCATAAATCCATGGCACGTTGTATCCCTTTATGTTGACTGCAGGACTGTCAAAACTTCATTCTAACTTCTTTAAAGTTTGCCAGAACACACTGGGGCTACAGTCAGTAATCAGTGTTTTATTTCTTTTTTGAAACAGTTCTAACTTATTGCAGGGATTTTTTAAAAGGGAGTATTAAAAATATAAGGCATAAACTTTTAAAAGTTAACTGTTGAACAGGTGATACAATTATATTGCTTAAACATCAAAACATAGTCAAAAGTATATAATGAATCTATGTTTACATGCTACATAAATATATAACCATGTATGTATGCCTATGTGTACATACATACAGTATATTCTTTTGTACACAAATGGCAACTCATCATACAAATTTTGAAGATTAAAAACATACCATTTTAAAACCACCACCAAGCTCACCCCTGGGTATGCACGCACACACAACTGCACACACACACAAATACACGCACCCAGACACATACCCAGGAAATAGGAACGATATTTAAAATTCTATTATAGTTTCAAAGTAGTTATATCTCAGCATTTCATCATAATTATTATTATTACGGCTCAGTAAACCATAATCAGTGGTATGTTCTCCAAATGAATCGTTTGTCTCTTACAGTAACATAAATAAGAACCATGGACAGCAACACCCCTCTTCCCACCCCTTTTCTTCTCTTCAAAATGATTTATTCTTTCAAAAGAGTAAATTCAATCTAATTTCTACTTTCTTTTTCTTAAAACCTGAAGGTATAGGTGAGGTTTTAAAAGCTCCAGAGGGCCTAATCTTTGAAAATATTGGCAATTGCTACTTAAATGTATATAACACCACACTGGGAATTAGTAATATTTCAGGCAGACAGCAGTCAATCACTCAATCAGGTTGATAAATAAGTAATAAAAATTCCACTGTAAAGCCCTTTGGGTGGGAAGATGAGCTGCAATATTTTGTTTGTTAACAAAATTGCTTTGAAAAGATCTAGGTCTTTGCTCAGGCCTTGCTTTGTGTGAGGCACCCATGAAAAAAATTATTGGTGCTTTCAGCCTGTGCGGAGTTCAGATGAGGGCCAGATTCAGGATATTAAATTTACAGAATGGGCTAAAGCCATGCTATGCAGCCAGCATGGCTTTTAGTTTGCAGGATGAAACATGGAGGGCGGAGAGCGGGATTTCAAAGCTCTGTGCTCAGGCTGAGCTTACCTTTCTTCCCATGACCACTACGCTTTGAGAAGGGCTTGGATTGGAAAGTCAGCCCGTCAGGAAAACTTGTGTGTTCAATGTACAGCCTGTGATAAAGCCACACAGAAGTGAAGATGCAAAATATGACTTCTGTCCTCAAAATGCTTATAGATTTGGGGGGGAATAAGGCAAGCTGTATATAAATAGTAACTTTTTTGCATTTTGTGCATAGATATACCCTGAACAATAACAGTGAATGTCAGGAGAATAGGACAGTTCATAAGTACTCTATAGCACATTCAGAGGACAGACGAAACCTGTGGGTGAGGGGTATGGTGGAAACTTAATGGAGCACTTGGGATTCGAACTGGGTTTTTAAAGAAGAGTGGAATTTAGACAAGCACACTAGAGGAGCCATCTCTGTGGTGGGAAATCAAGTCCCGTTCCTATTCACTGGGCAAGGCTGTCTTCCCTGTAACAATGGCCACAAGTGTCTGAGCCAAGACAGGGTTCTGAGAGCCTGATGGATTGAGAAAGGGAGTTTTTCCCAGAGTAACCAAGGGCAAGGCTGTGTGAGGAGCAAGAATGGATTTCAGTAGGGGATGAAAAGCCAGATATTAGTGCCAGAGGCAGCATCGAGACTCAGGGCTGAGAGGGAGATGCAAGGAGGAGGCAAACTAAGAAATGGGAAGCTAACATCAGAAGTTAGTCTGGAATAAGGCCTTTATTCAGGAAGACTAAAACAACTCTAGGTATAGGTTAAGATGCAACTTAAGAAAAAAAATCTAGATATAGGTTAGAACAAGATGAGGATGCTAGAGGTCCACAGGTATAAGAAATACCTAAAATGGGATCATGGCAGTCAGGAAAGATTTAAGGATGTGATAAAATTAGACCCAGGATTTGGTACTTGAGCAGCTATTTGGAGAGACAGAAGTTAAAAAAATCATTTCAAGGATTTGAGGCTTAGAAGAAGGAGGGCCTCCTTGATAATAAGGAAGGCCACTGAGAGAACTTGATTGAGCATTTGATTTTGCTTATGTTGAATTTGACGTCCAGGCCAACATCTAATTCAGTCAATCAAAGCTACAGGGCTGCAACTCCCTGCAGATCAGAAATGCAGTCCGGTCTCCCTTATTTTTCTCAGGAATGTGTGATTAATGATCAGAATATCTACAAAACTTCTCATTTGGCATTCAGGGTCAGAGGGGGTAGATAAGGTGATAAATGATTGATTCTAATACTTTTCTAAAAAATAATTCCACCCACAAAACTCTACCTCCATATGAAGAAGACTGCTGTGGGTTTAGAATTGTTAGAATGACCTCTCCAAATGAAATGGCAAATCATCTTTTACAAAGCCTGTCATTAAACGCCATGCATCACGGTGCTATGGCCATACGGCTTCATTTGTGAGGAGAAACAACTAGAATTAGGGGCTACACCCCAGGATAATGCCATTGTATATACTGTAAGTCAGAGAAGAATAAAAGCTTTTGCCTTTCAATTCCCTATAGCACTGCTCCACTTTCTCATACATCACCTCCTTCACACTGTAATATAAACACACACTTCATTACTGCACAGAGAAATTTTAATGCTAGAAACTTGGCATTTAAATAATACCTTTCTCCCAAGAAGCCAAAAACCTTTCATAAGCCAGTATTCTGTAGAATCATCACAGTGGGCCTGGAAATAAAATCAAGGTCTTTGTCCCTCCAGGAAACTGTTTTTCTCCACTGGACCCCAGTGGCCAACTGCCAGCTTCAGGTCAAAGAATTGAAGCACAAAAGAAAACCACTTACCTTTCCTTGAGGGATTTAACTCCAGACTGCAGAGGGCTTGAATGACAGAAAAGTGGGGGGAAGATCTGACAGTGGGTTCTGGCTGGTTTTCCAGTGTAATCTTTAACCCCAGAGACCGTAGGGGGCGGTTACTCAGAGGGACTGCAAGTAGCTGGGCTAAGAGAAAAACCCATCTTGCCTATGTTGTTCTGACCCAGCCATTCATTCCCTTCTCATTTTCAGAACACACTACAGCCTGAAGAAGTATCCACGTTAGTACAAAATATTTTCCATAATAAAGATAACTTAATTTAAAACTTCTCTCTGTGTATAGGATATCAATATTCAATTCGCATGAGCTATTTATACATGAACACGTATTTTGGTCTAATGTCCATTTTTCTTAAAGAAAATGACTATTGATTAACAATTAATTCAACCATTTATTATGTACTCTGTACCAGGTTAGTCTTTCATAGCCCGCCACAACTGCCTACCTTTTAAACACCAACTTACCAGAAAGCATATTTTTTCCTATTGTATCAGCCTTATGATCAGAACAATCACTGAGTCCTCCGTGGGTATGCAAATAGAATTACAGATGTTTATCAACCATAGACACTCCGTATTCTACTTGACTGATAAGTAATCATCAATTTTGATTTACACGGTACTATAGGTGTGTGTGTGCATGTGCGTGTGTGTTGAATGGCACAGATTTTTTAAAATCCTGCTACATTATACTTGGGTGCATTCAATAAAGTGCATACAGCATCAAAATAACCAGCAAATAGTTAATAATGGGATAAATAAGATAATAAAAAGGATGTCTTGTTAAAAACTAGATTATGACAAGCATTTCTCTCAAAAAAACTAGTAACATAAACTAGTGAAGATAAGATGCCAATCAAAAAACCAGGCAGCTGTAGCCATAACTCAGACAACCAAAGATGCAGACGCAGGCAGGAAGACCCAGAGAGCATTTGTTCTGTGTGTGCCCCATCCACCCCCAGGAAGCAGCGACTGCACGGATGGGCAGCAACGGTCCACAGGCTAGAAGAGGAAGCAGTCGTTGTGTCAGTTGTCATGAATGCAACACCTGGTTAGGAATAATATGTAAAACCATACAAGGCCATGCAGAGGAGAAAGTGTATGGAATGATTGTAACACAACCAAGATCTCAGATAAGGGTGGGCCCAGGGAGAGCTTTCAGAAGACTGAGAGAAAGCATGTCGTGCCGGTGACAGTGGGGGTGTTGAGGGCCGGGTTGTGAGGCAAGGAGGCCAGACAGAATTCTCAAAACTGAAATCACCAGCGCACAGCAGCAGCAAATTCAGATCAACAGAGAACTAACTAACCCCACCCTGACTTTTCTTAAACTGAGAACTGGGATTTCTTCTCATCTATGGCCAATTGCAAGTTCCGATCTTGAAGCACGCCCCAGTGCATTCAAGAAGAAAAACACACCCTATTATAGATGTCTTTTTATAATAAAAAAGTATCTAAAGACAAATGTTTACTCTCTTTTCTGAAATTAGATTAGATAGGTAGCTGTTCACAGCACATAAATGGTTTCACTTCTGATGGCTTAGAAGGCACTAAAACTATAAGCAAAACACTTTAAAAGTCCTAATTCCCCACAAATTTCCATTTGGAGTCTTTTGTTTTAGCTACAGCCTCTCCTCCCACCAAAAGAGTGACTCACAAATAATTCTAACAAGATATGCCAGTCCACATGACATTTAATAAGAATAATATTATATCTGGGAAAAATGGCAGAAATAGTTTCTAGTTTAATGACTGCATCAGATAGTAGTTAAATAACAACGTGTGAAATGTAGTTTGGCTCAGTTTAGTGCCTGACAGACAGTCCAACACATCAATATTCCAAAATAACCAAACATTTAATATAGTTACCTTGCATCTACTCAGAACTAAGTGGCAGCCAGAGATTTCCTGGCACTAAATCATAGCATAGTAAATTTTAATATCCACCATCAATGTGTCATCTTTCATAAAATACCAGTTAAGTCACCATAACTCCTCGGAAACCCGAAAGTCCTATTTTTCAGACTTTTCCTCTATTAAGCAGCCTTTTGAGAACCCTATCCAAATCCGGAATGCTTCCCTCAGGTATAATTCTATTCAATGCCTGGTTGTGATTCACTCTTTGCTTGAGCTCCCTGTCATTGTAAAATGTCATTCTTGTGGGTTTTTATATAAATAAATGTGGGTGTTTGCATTTTATTATAAATAGGAACACCCACATTAATTTACAGAGTGGCTTTGATGTTTAAGAAACACTATACTGAACTCTGAGAAGCCCAGGGATGACAGAATTGCTTTGGAAGTTCACTCATCAATGTTCTACATAGAAAGGTTCAGACAACCCTAAATCACCTCCCTCCACTCAAGCCTCCCCCTGGCCAAATGGGTGTTGCCTGGTATCCACTGGAATGCACATGATGGAGGCGGGACTTCCTGTTTTGGTTGATGCTCTATTGCCCATGCAAGAACCCAATAAATCACTGTCAAATCATTATATAAGTGGATCAACTCTAAACCACCCAGAGGAGCAATGAAGGTTCACAACCAAACACAAAGCAAGTGCAGGCAATCCAGCAAAGCATGAGGAGGCCCCACCCATGCTACCAGGAGAAGAGCATGGGTACTGGGCCTAGACAGTTTCCAGTTTGAAACTCTCTCACCTGTCATTCAACAGTCCCCTTTAAATGTCAAACCTGCTGGCTGATCTTTGAAATGGGGATAATAGCACCTTGCAGCAGAGCTTTTGTGAGATTTAGAAATAATTATATAAAGTGCCTGCCTGACACATAAAGACACCCCAATAATAGCCATGAGGATGACGATTTTGCAGTGACTAAAGGTAAATGCAAATTCTGATGGTGCAGGTTATAAAGCAACAGAGAAGAGAACTGACCACAGATAGTAGTCACTGTGGAAACTTGTTCCACGCAAGACTTGATCTACCTTAAGTAAAAGTTGAATATGCAAGCCATCATTCCAATTTGATATTCCAATTTGACAATATGTTCTGTTCACTGCAATGTCACCTAATGTCAAAAGGTCAACAATCCTGACCCAACCGTCATCTGCAAACTTAATAAGAATATTTCCTGAGATGACCACAAGTGACACAAGGTCTTTGTGCACTTGTTGGCTGGTGTCTGCACCTGATGTCCTGTGGTTGCTTGTCTGTAACATGCTACCAGAGGCCTCATGAGAACGGGACCCATCTCTGTCTAACTGACTTGCCTGGAGCCAATACAGTACAACATGTGTGTGGAAACTAAATGAGTTTGATACTGATCGTGATTTTCATCATCTAAGCTGTGATGAAAATTATTACGTTTTGGTAGAAAGCTCCTCCAATATCACCAGGATACTATAAAGTGCCTTTGAATTTGACTCTTAAATACCTTGGAAAATTCTAGATGGCCATTTCTCAAGCTGGAGGCCCACTGCCCTCCTCCCAGAGTCCCAGGGACATCACACAGAGTAGAAGAGAAAGAACTGCACAACCAGAGGGGCTCTGGAACCTTCTTCCCTCTAAACAACTTCTATGCCTCACGAGGAAGTCAGGTCGCTAGATCACGGCTTCAGTTAGACTCTGATCATTTCGAAAACATATGAGAAAAAATGTTACTCTGCTTCTCAGTAACTTCAAGGCCTTGAGACTCCCATGTTTGGAGAGAGTATGGCATCATCACTTGGGAGAGGGCCAAAGAGGCAGGACTAAGAAGAGTACAGGTGTGCCCAATATTTTAGAAGTGACTACACTTGCCAGAACACCCACTCCCCTTGCTGGATGAGAATTAGGAAGCTGGTCAGAAAAGGGGAATTTGTTTCTTTTCACCTTAAGAGGAAAGGCTGTTGGCACCCCTTTTAAAGAAAATGTGAAACAACCTAAACAGAACTGTCCTCTTATTGGCCAATACTATCTTGTGTATTTTTCAGAGCAGCTAGTTAGGAATTCAACCTTCTTAAAAACCTTTCGAGTAACAGTTCATTCACTAGCATATACTCAGTTCCTAGTACTCCCTCTAGCACATTGAATGCAGGCAATAAATATTTATTGCACGAATAAATTAATTATGAGTTACGGTTGTTATAAGAAACTTGCATAAAGAGTTTCATAAATATATTAAATATATTATTGCATTTTTTAAACATGACCTGCAGGGTAGGTTTTAGCACTTTGACAACTATAATTAATCTATAATAATCAGGTAAAAATGAGAAGTGATAAAGGTATGATAACAGATCTAACAATAAAAGTAAGAGAACACTGGGAAGAGTCCCACATTCATTAATACTATTCATACATCACGTTCTTGTTATGGACAAGACTCTGACTAGAATAGGCCAGGTGTGGTGGTTCATGCCTGTAATCCTAGCGCTCTGGGAGGCCAAGGTGGGAGGATTGCTTGGGATCAGGAGTTCGAGACCAGCCTGAGCAAGAATGAGACCCCATCTCTACTAAAAATAGAAAATATTAGCTGGCTGTGGTGGGGCCCACCTATAGTCCCAGCTACTTGGGAGGCTAACGCAGGAGGATTGCTTGAATCCAGGAGTTTGAGGTTGCAGTGAGGTATGATGACACCATGACACTCTACCCAGGGTGACAGAGCGACACTCTATCTCAAAAAAAAAAAAAAAAGACTCTGATTAGAGGCATTCACTGGATTTAACAAATAAGGTAAAATGAAGCATTCACTAATCTGCAAAATCACAAAACTGTAAGCGTCACTGAATATACTGTAATAGAGCAAGTGGCCAGAAAGAAATACATATGGTGAATTGTTAATCATAAATGTGCTCTTGCTCACCACAAATGCCACTTAGCTGCAGATAAGACAAAGGTCTATTTAACTTTAGTCTTTAAGAAGGTAGGGAAAAAAGAAGGAAATGGGTAACTTCATCTATATTCTTTACAAGGAATAATAGGGTCTATTGTACAAATAAAGTGAAAGTAATGAAACATGAAAATTATGTATAAAATTTTCAAGTTTATTCCATAATAGCGGTACCTATCTCCTGTCGTCAAGATTTTATCCTCAAGTACAAACTGGTTGCAATGCCATTAGTTTGACTTCATCACCCTGTCTCAAAAGTGGTTAAATAATGAAAGGCAATGGTATTAAGGATTCACATAGATTCCTAAATAATGGTGGAAATATTCTCCAAACCACCACTCTTCTGTTTAAAAAAAAAAATGCTTTCTCTGGAATTCTTGACTTTAAACAGACTGCAGATATGTAATAATGGTTGAGGAAAATATACAGATGTGGCAGGCAAATGAATGTTTCTCAGCTATATGTGCCATTGAATGCCTAGAATTTCCCAGAGAAATTATCTGAGTTTAAATCTCACCTTTACCACTTACTATGTGATATCAATTAAATTCCTTAACCCTTGTATGCCTCAGTATACCTATCTATAAAATGGGAATAATGACAGCACTGATCTTACAGGGTTGTTGTGAGCAGTAAATGAGATATGTTGTTAAACATGTGCCAGCCACAGAATAAGGACTCAGTAAATGTTACCTAGTATTCCAACGACTTGGAATTTGGGTCATTCTTCCTACATAACCAGAAAGGAAGGATGGCTTGGGAAGATAACTCTTCAGACTAAGGCTGATAGGGAGACCCAAAGCCCCTCAGCGTCTAAGAACCTGTCTGTAAAACTTAAGACAATTAGGCAAAGAAAAAACTCATCTGGCTAATTTGAAACATTGTTTTAAAATTTTGCAGAACTCTAAACAGCCAACAATTAAATAATCATTGAAATTATATTGTGAAATGGAAAATACTTAAGCTATTATGTTGCAGCAAAAGAATAGAAGATACCAAATTAAATATACAGTTGGATAGTAATGCACATTCTAAACCATTTATATGCAAATACATCAAAATGCTAACAGCAATGGTAAAACTCTAAGGTATACAATTACGGCTGTTTTTTTTCCCCCTCTTTGTATCAAAATGCTATATTTATCTAGAAAAAAACACAATTAAAAAATACAAGTCCCAGATATCAGAATAACAATAACAACCTCATCATCTTCAATTTAAATAGCATTTTGTAATTTGCTAAGAGCTGCAATATACATGGTATCACCTACACCTCAAACAACCTCATGAAGTATTTGAGCACTTAACATTCCTGTAATAGCACCTGATGGTTAGAAAGTTCAAGTCATTTCCCACATAAAGGCAGCAAGGAAGGGCTAGGTTAGAGTTCTTCCCGTGAGTGCTATCAGGAAGAGAATGGACCTGCAACATTACAATTCATGGCGTATAGCTACCTAGTCAGTCATTGGCAATAACACTACTTTCCTGGGCTTGAAAACAAGTCTGACACCACTTTCCCTAATAGATCTTGGCACAGTAAGAAACAAGATATTTAGGTTGGGTGCAGTGGCTCATGTCTGTTATCCCAGCACTCTGGGAGGCTGAGGTAGGAGGATTACTAAGCTCAGGAGTTTGAGACAAGTCTGGGCAACGCAGCAAGACTCCGTCTCTACAAAAAAATTAAACAATTATCTAGGTATGGTGGTGCATGCCTAAGTACTTGGGAGGAGGCAGGAGGATCTCATGAGCTCAGGAGTTCAAGGTTACAGTGAGCTATGATTGTACCACTACACTCCAGCCTGGGCAACAGAGCAAGATCCTGTCTCAAAAAAAAAAAAAAAAAAAAAAAAAAAGAGAGAGAGAGAAAGAAGAAAAGAAAAGAAAGAAGGAAAGGAAGGAAGGGAAGGAAGAGAAGGAAGGGAAGGAAGGGAGGAAGGGAAGGAAGAGAGGAAGGGAAGGAAGGGAAGGAAGGGAAGGAAGGGAAGGAAGGGAAGGAAGGGAAGGAAGGAAGGAAGGAAGGAAGGAAGGAAGGAAGGAAGGAAGGAAGGAAGGAAGGAAGGAAGGAAGGAAATTGTACTAGCCTTTGCAATAACCACTAGTACTCTCTTCTCAATAGTTTTCATTCACTTAGAGGTTCTGTAATGAACTAATAAGCATGGCCCCAAATAAATCACGCACATGCATCCTCTTCTATCACAGAGAGGAAGGTCTGGAAAGATCCTGTGCTAATGACAAGCTTCTTTTCTTTTCTTTTGCATCATAATTCAGAAACTAAGGCATTCAACAGTCTTGAGGAGTGTGGGTCCTGCTACCATACCACAGCTCTACCTCCCTGGGGTAGTCATAGGACCACCGAAATACCACAGCTCTGTCTTTCCACCAGGTTTCCAATCTGCTTCTCCAAGGTTCTCCCTGATGTCCTAGGAGATGACACAACATGGAATGTTCCCTGCTACTCCCTCCAAAATCACTCCACCAAACGAAAGGAGTCTCCTGCCCCTCAGAGGAAACAAATCTGTTTTGTCTTCAGCTGCATGGTTTATAGCAGTGCTAGACATCTGCTTTAGGTGAAAAACAAAAAGTTAACCAGTCTAGATATTAGGGAACAAAAAGAATTATCTACGTATATAAACGTGGTTACATTTTTAAAGTGTAGAAAGGGAAAAAATTAAGTATTGAGAAGAACATAATCATGAAATATGACCAAACTGATGAATATTTTAAAAATCTACAATATCATCTTTTAATTCCAGCATTTTATTATGGTGATTCTTGAAAATTTATGGTTATGGAAAAACAGTGCCAAATTTGCTAAGCCTGTAAAAGCACACTGTTCCCATTATTCTGGCAGTAAATGACCTGGCTGACTTCATGCTGGGCAACAAAGATAAATTTCTCTGTGTCTAGTTAAAATGCGTTTGACACTATACATAGTTTTGGCTGACTACACTGTCTTGGGCTCAAGTTATAAATAAGAGGCCATGTAAATCATTTCTAAACTCTTTACACAAAACCACAATAAAAAGAACTGCTTGGTATTCAGTGAATACAGCCTCTCTAAATAAATCTTAAACTCAGCTTTGGATAACTTCTATGTAAAACTCATATAATGTTGCTTTTATAGGCCAAAAATTAAATCCTTAGGTTTTTTTTAAATTCTACTCTTAAGCTTCTTCTTTATCTGAATCTTGGCAGAGCACAATCTTTTATACAAATATTCATAATTCTTTTATAAAAAAATCTATATTTCATAACTAGTTAACTTGATCAACAGAGACAGTTTTTTAAAAAAAAAACTCCTCATGACCTAAGACACAATATTTCAAATTAAATGTGCTCTCCAGAATAAACTTCGGGGTATTTTTAAGAAATGCAAGGGGAAAATATCCACAATTCATTTCACTAGTTTCAATACAGGACATTTCAAATGCTCTTTCCAAGAGCATGAGTGATGGGTACTGCAGTCTTTCAAAACACACTAAACTAGTTTAGATGAACTGAAAACTCCAGGATACTGTGAGGGGAAGCCAAGACCAACATAGAAAAAAATATATGTTACTCTTTCCAAATACAGCAGCCAGATTAGTTATACTCTTACATTCAATAATGTGATATAACTTTATCATAGTCTAAAGCGTCTTTCAGTATACATGTTTTCACATTACATTATAGCAATTTAATCTTCTAATAATCCCATGAAACACTTAGCACCAATTTCCAACCGTAAGAAGACGAAACTGAAGTTCTATAGGAGTTGAGCACTGATGGAGAAAGGAACAAAGCCCAAAGCTTGGCTGGGAAAGTAGAGTCCAGAAAATAACACTTGGCAAACATGATTTTGAACTCTGTTAAACTGGAGGAAAGTTTCAAGGGATCTTGATTATTTTAAAACACAGTCCTCTTCCTGAATCCAAGTGATGGTAAATTAAGTTTAAATTAAGCTAAATAACTATGCCAACATGCCACAGAGATAAAGATAAGAAATGTGGCTCAAAAGGCAACATTTAGTCACTATGAAAGTGGTGGGAGGCTGGGCACAGTGGCTCATGCCTGTAATCCTAGCACTTTGGGAGTCCAAGGCAAGAGGATTGCTTAGGGTCAGTAGTTCAAGACCAGCCTGAGCAACATAGCAAGATCCTGTCTACAAAAAATGAAAAAAAATTAGCTGGGCACAGGGGCATGCACCTATAGCCCCAGCTACTCGGGAGGCTGAGGCAGAAGGATCACTTTGAGCCCAGGAATTTGAGGCTGCAGTGAGCTATGATCACACCACTGCACTCCAGCCTGGGCAACAGAGGAGACCCTCTCTCAGTAAAAAAAAAAAAAAAAAAAAAAAAAAGAATACATAAAACAAACAAACAAAAAAGTGATGGGAAATAACTTCTGCTTAACGTCCTCCTCACTGGTGGTACCTTCCCTTCCCTTCCCATCCTCTCCATTCATCAAATTCAACTGCTCTCCAAAAGACACGTCCATCCACCTGTCCCTGAACCCCCCACTTCTTCCCACCTTGGTCCTTGCCTCCACTCAAGCTGTGTCACAGCATCAAGCCTGATCTTTATGTTGCCTTGGAATTACCCTCTGACTCTGTCTTGTCTGGATGTCCCCTCCCTATCACTCTCAGAGCAGTGATAATGTGTACTTCGTCAGGGTGTGCTCTACAGCGACCTGCAATGCGTATAATCTAGAAATTTTAAATGCCAGAATTTAGTGCTACTCTTCTCACATAGCTGCAGAGCAACAGTCTCCATCCTCAGTAGAAACGAATTAAGTTATCGTACTCCGTCCAGCTGAATGCCTTCCTTTACTGCAACCGGCAGTCATCCGGTTGCCAACAAAGATTCTTTGAGGGCCAGCTTTATGTCTGGTGAAAAGAGAGTGAGGTTTAGAAGTGAATTTTGACCCGAGAGGTTTGTGTTATTAAAAAAAATAAAACCCTCAGTTAAAAGTGTCCAAGGAATCTCAGAACAAGACCATCCACATGGGTGGCACCATGCCTAAAAAGGTGAAAAACAGAAATCTCCAGTCCAACGACTTACTAAAGTGGCTGCCAGTCCCTTGGTCTGATCCACACGCAACAACATAATTTTCCAAGGAAACCTGCTTGTTTCTTTTTGAGAAGGGCATAACACTAGTTTCAAAAACTTATCTCACAGGGTGGTTTTGAGAGTTACGGGCGAGAAAGGCTGTGGAAATATTTTGGAAAGGCCTGAGTACCCTAAACTGGCAGCCACGGGACTAGAACTATCTGTTCTACATCCTTAAAGGGTGACCGAGAGGGCTCGAAGGTGACCCAAGTCACCTCAGTTTTGGGACAGAGAATTTGTAAGAGGTCAGGTTAGATTTTTATCAAACCAGAACACACTAGCTTCATTTATTTCCCGTTAGGTTATTCTTACTTGGAAGATTTCTTAAATGATTGGCTGACCTCATTCTCCTTCACCTTTGCTTTTTAGCAGCTGTTGTGTATCACTTTTTCCCATGTTTATAAAGAGACCTAAGAGACATGATGTTCTGGCAGAAAAATAAAAAACACCTGCTTGGTCCCAAATATGCTGGATTACTTGGAGCAAAATGAGGCAGTCTTTATGGGGAAAGAAAAAGTTTTTAAACTAATTGCATATGTGTGTAATAGGGTGCACATTTCTCTTCTACTTATAGCATTTTAACACTTCAAAATTTTTTTTACCAAAAATAATGTTAACATATCTTCTTATATTGCCACTGGAATGCTTAATTCTATCTGGAACCCAAACTTCCCATGAAATTAAACACTTAAAACTGGAAAAGTATATTAAGATTTCTTCTTTTTTTAGTACATAAACCTAATGGAAGAGATGTAATCTATATAAAAAAAACCTCATTTTAAATAAATGAAATTAATATTTGTTTGACACCTTTTACAATGTGATTTCATAAATACCTCATTTAACCTTCTTTGTGTAAATTCCCCATTTTAGATATGAGGAAACAAATTCACCAATATTAAGTAGCACATACAGATAGTGGGAGATGAAATGGGATAGAAACCCAAGTATGGCTAATTCCAAATCCCACGTTCTTTTCAGTACACTATGTTACTTCACATCAAAATATAAAATCATAGCTACAATAACAGCTAATCTTTACTACAAAGTTTATATGGGTGTTAAATGTTAGACTAAGCACTTTAATTTCATTATTTCGTTTAAGTCTCATAACAACTCTAAAAGGCAAGAATGTCACCACTCAAATTTTACAGACGAGGAAACCAAGGTTAAGAAAGACTAAAAAATTCTTTCAGCTAATAAGGAGCAGAAGAGAGACTCACACTCCAGTCTGAATGACACTTTGCATACATTACCACTAGAATGCACTGCCTTTGGTTGTGGGGGGAAATTTACATTAATTAAGCCATATACAACATAACTTGAATTTTGTTGTAGAAATGGATGGCTTGCAAATTAAAACTTGAAAAAATACCATTGAATATGTGTTGATCAAGAGAGGCATAGCAAAGAAATTAAAATCTAAATTGTCTATCTAGACCAAATTCTCAACATGTATAGATTTCAAATCTCAGATTAAAACCATGCTTATTATCCTACCTCCTTCACCAGCTCCCTCTCCATTTCTTCTCAAAAGACTTGTCTATGCTTGTTTTCAACTTCTCCCCTCCTTTTTTCCCTAAACCTCACTCCTGCACCTACATCAGGGTTTGGCCCCAACTTTCTGCCAAAACTTCTCCTGTCCAGATTGTCAGTGACCCCCATGTTATTGTATTAGATCATATATTTTCAAGGCCCACCATTTATCTGAGCCCTTGGCAGCATATGCCCAGGTGTCCCTCTGTCCTGGATACACTTGGTTTCCAGGGCATCCCATTCTGCGGACTTTACCCCTATCTAACCACTCACTCCTCCTCAGCCCTCTATGCAGACACCCTTTCTTTTTCTCAATCTCTAAATTTTGGAGCAACATAGGGCTGGTCCTTGGAACCCTTCTCTTCTCTAACGACACCTATTTGCTTGATCTCATCCAGTTTTATGGCTTTAAATATTATCTGTCTTCCTAACTTATATCTTCAGGCCAGACCTCTCTCCAAAATGCCTGACTCGTATCTAACTGCCTATGCAGCGTCTCCGCTTGTACAACTACCAAAACATCCCAAATTTATCAAGCCTAAAACCGAACTCTTCACTTTTTTATAGGTCTACCCAATAGACAGAAAATCACTGGCACCTATTAGGTGCTCAGTACACCTGCTGAACTGAGTAGATACAGCCCGACCAGACGAAGACGAGTCTCAAAGGAATCACAGTGATAACATTCTGCAGCAACTCTAACTTCCTCAAAGGGAATTAGCCTAAGTCAGTTACAAAAACACAGTAACAATCTTGTTTCCCTCACAGACATGAAAGGTGAGGGTTTCTAAAGAACTGGAAATTGTATAAGGTTGTCACAAAGAACAATTATTTTCTGTTGTGTCACAATATATACATATACACCAAGACCTTGTTGTAATTCATGCCAATCATTACACGGATTCTAGGATACCCTGGCTTATACCACCATCCCCTAAGACATTAACAGTCCATCCAAAATAGCCTATGAGAAGCAAAGTTTAATTCCCTACTACTACTGACAGTTACTGCTTTTTAACACAGCTTGACTGGGGTATAATTTCATGCCATAAAACTCACCTATTTTAATTATGCAATTAAATGATTTTTAGTAAATACATGCTAAAAATGTGGCAACCATTACCACAATGCAGTTTGAGAACACTGCCATTACCCCAGAAAGAGCCCTCGTGCCTGTGTGCCGTCATTCTCCACTCCTACCTCCAGCCTGGGCAACCACTAATCTATCTTTTAGATTTGCCTTTTCTGGAAAACAGACACTATTTTTTAAGGGTCTCTTAAAACTACACATTTCACATATGTTATCTCAGTCCTACGGCGACCATACAAGGTATTATTATTCACCCAATTCTATAGAGAACGGACACAAGATTCAAAAAAGGTGACTAAACTGACCAACGAGGAGCAAAAGTCTCACTTAACCACCTGGGCTTACAAAAATAAACCACCTGTGAAGGCCTGTATTTGAAGGTATTCAATAGAAAATTCATATGATACGATGAATTTACAGAATGCTATCATCCAAAATAAGCAAGGAGGATGGTGATTGGTGCTCAGTTGAGGTTGCCTCCCACCACCACCTGCACCTACCTCCACCTTCCTGCCTGCCAGCTGGCTGCCTCACACCTGAGCTGTGGAAATGGCGCTAGTCCTTGTCCTTAGCAGCTATTTTGAAAAGGAGGACCTTGCTACCTTTGACCTCAAAGGTTAGCGTGTCACTGACTTCCTGGTGCGACACGCGCCAACGAAATAGACAGGCACGTGGACCAGGACCACAGACAGATCTGCACCTGAATTATCACATCTAAACTAGCTTATAAAATCACAGTCAAAAGTCTGTATAACCCGAGTTAGGAATGTAAGAACTACAGGATCTGTTGTATGTCAACACAGAAACGGTTGGTAACGGTGTTTTGCTTAGTGTGTCAATTGGATGATCACGTGGTTGTGGTCCAGTTGCATGGACTGTCATCTCCAGTTCTTCAAACTGGACTACTAGAAAATGTAGATCAGACACAATCCAACACCAGTGTTATGCTACCCCACTGCAAAGATGAACAACTGTGAGTTTCCCTCTGTTATTGCCGCGCACTGCTAAATTTAAGAAAGAAGGCAGTTCAGGCTATTTAGGGAATCTTATAAATGCAACAATAGATTCTCTGTTGTTGAATAAATCATTGATATCCAGTGATTGATGCAATAGAGATGAGAACTCAGATGCTCTGAAATGCTACACGATTTTCAGCTCCCATGGGCCCCTGGAGCTTTGGTGACAGTCAGGAGACTGCAGGTCAGGAAAATCCATAGGAATCCTTCAGGCTGAAAATCAAGATGGAGGCCTCCCCTGAATGAGTCCTAAAGTTCCCACCGCCTGTCACTGCTGAGAATGAACCTGCTGGTAGCAGATCCGCAGCTCCTTAGGCTTTGTGCAGCAGAGGCTGCTCCTTAGCAACCAATGTCGACAATTGGGTTTCCAAGGAAACCAGAAAGCCCAATTTATAAAACTATGAAACAAAGCAACTGTAAAGGCAACATTAGACACACAAGTTAGCTCTATTCTTATCCTTGCTACTGCATTCTTGCCAGTGAAATGGTACAAATATTTTATTTTTAAATGTTTAAGGACAAGAACCTAATCTTTAACGTATACCATATTACTCCCTGACCTCGGCATCTTTCTGGAAAGGGATGGCAAATACATTTCTAGGATTCAAATGAGGGAGAGCATCAAAAATGTGTGTTTACAAAAATAGATGGATTCTGAAGGTGAAGAATATTTTTAGAGTGATCTGCAAGGTATTAAATTCCTTCCAGTTCACAAGCAGAATTTCTATTGACTGCACTCCTGTAGAAAACAAGTAGATATATTTGCTAGGTTCATTTCTATCAGTCCTGATACACAATGACTATGGCTTCCTAAATAGCATACTTTTCTTTCTCATGTAGCAGATAATGGACGGGAGCACAGAATGGGGGGAAATACAAATGAGGATGAAACCAATATCACTTATAAGGTACATATGAGTATTTTGGGAAATCAAGCATATGTCATATGCCACCAACTGCCTTATAATTTAGGGCTCCCAAACAACTTCACAAAGACTAGTGAATGAACCATTTCTATGAAAAATTTCTCTCTATTGCCTGACTCTTAAGAGAGATCACTACTTCTACACTGCAGAGCCTTGGGTGAGTTATTTAACCTATGAGCCTCAAATCCATGTTTGTAAAATGTGGAAGGAATTAATAAGAATTAAATGAGATTATACGCGTAATAGCCTAACCACAGTGTAGGCAGGAAAGAAATGCCGGTGTGGTCTTCTTGACTTCCTCTTCAATATATCTTGTTATTTCTTGTCCTCATCATCCTTTTGTTTTTAAATCCACATGACAACTTTCTTTTTCTTAAGAACAGATTGAATAGAAATCATTGCATAGAAAAACAAAGTGATTAACAATAGGAAAATTGTATTTAAAAATTTATTCAAGGAAATGCTGCATGTGGCAAGGTTACCTATTCAGTATATTGATAATGTAAAAGATGTCCTATTTCTCCTCTCTCCTTGGACTAGGTGGACCTTATACCAGAATCTTATAGGCACATTCACAATTATCATAGACCTTATTTTCAAATATCATCTTTACTTTCCAATCTTCCTTATTGAGTAAAGCCTGTTTCTGCAAACTGCTGACCACTCAGTTCTCAAAAATGGCCTGAGAATTAATGCAAGTACTCATTTGCTGAATGCCTGAAAAAGCTCTGATTGTACCTAAGTCCTCCTCCATCTCTGCTACAGTGAGCCAATCTGATTATTCCTGAGAACTCACCTTCTACATATTTTAACTGAAGAAAAACTTTTCAAACCTTATTTTCCCTGGAAGAATATAAAAAGATCCTGATTCTTATATTCGTGTAAGATATTACACAAATATTCGTGTAAGATATTAGAATATAATATAAGAATATAAGATATTAGAATATAATATAATATATAAGAATTATATATAATATATAATAATATAATATATAAGAATAAGAATATAAGAATCAGGGGACTCCAACACACAATGGCCACAGCATTTCCCTTGGAAGCCCTGGAAGACCACCTGCTCTCCACTCAACCCCATCTCGTCACTCTCAGCACAGGGTAGAAAGGGACATGGTACAACACTCCCCAAGCAAGCACTCCCCAAGATTTAGTCTTCAGTCCTCTATTCCCTCCATTCTCCCTCTAAAATGAAATTATATTATTCCAATGATTTGTTGACTCCTTATGATCCGCTCAGTGCCATTCCAGATACTAGGGAAGGAGAGAAGAATATAATTTTAATTTCAGAATAAATAGGATGATTTTACATTTAGAAAGGACTTAGAGGCATCTGGTACAATTCTCTCCCCCAGTGGTGAAATCCCCTCACTCCAGCCCCGTGGGCTTGCCCAGCTTCTGCATGGACGCCTTCCTGACAACCAGGAATTCCTGGTTCTCACAGCAGCTCCAATGGTTACCAGTTCCAATTGCACAAGCCACCCTGTACTCTAAGTGTGTAATGTCCACCCATTAGCCCTGGCTCTACCCTCGGAAACGACACTGACTGAGTCACCTCCACGTTCTACATGATGTTTCTCAAATGTATGCAGATGTCTGTTCTGTCCAAAAAATAACAATGGATCAAAACCTAGGTCACACTTCCATCTCTCCCATCTTTTTAAGAAATCTCAAACAAATCATATAACCCTTCTACTCTTATCTTCCCTGTCTATAACATAGATATAATAATCCGCCTGTGGAAGGTGGAGAAGGGGAAGGAGAAAGAGTGGAGGAGGAAGAAATATAAGAGCAGTGACAGTGATGTCACTCACCAAACACTTAGTATCAGCACCTCGCCAAGCACTGTTTCTCTACTAGCCAGTGAGGTAATGAATCACTCTGTTCTGCCCCATCTGACAAATGGATACACCAAGACTTACCCAAGGTGACACCACTATTAACTCTTAACCACTATGTTTTATCTCCTTTCTATATCCTGTGCTCTGTGTTCCAAGAAGTATAACATATTTTTCAAACATAATTATTTTCCATCCTAAACGATCCCAGTTCCATCAACTACTCCTTATGTCATCTGGACTCAAAAAGTTTCAGCAATCTACTCACCCCAACTTCTGGAGGTCCACTGGTTTGCCAACATCCCCCTGGAAATGGGTCAGTTTGGCAATTCCGTAATTGTTTATTGAGAGGGTATTAAGTACCAAGTACTCTGCTAGTGCTGGAGACAGGAGAGATTAACAGACGGCCCTTGTTCTTAGGCAACTAAAAGTCTATTAGTGCAAAAGATTTGCAAATAGAAAAACAACAGCATAAACAAAATTGCTACCATAAGGTCTGAACAAGATTCAACGGTAAGAAAGTGGAAGGAGGGCCAGATGCAGTCAACATAGCTAACAGACTGATCACTTGGAGAAAGGCAGTGCTATGGCCACCTCCTGAGGGCCACACACATCCCTGTTCTGTGTTTCCTTTAACAAACATGGTTGGCTCATTCAGGTTACCAAAATCTACATTATTTTCCATGAATTTATAATATCTACCTATTTCCCTAGGCAATACTTATATAACTGACATTGGTGACATAAACGGAGAACTTGCAATGTCGCAATATTAATATGACTTTGTAGGTCTGACCCGTCATCTTAGTGTGTCATCATCATTTGATTCTCTCATTAACCAGTACATTAGTAAAATAGTGCTATGCGCGGAATATTTGTGTCTCTCCAAAATTCATATGCTGAAGTCCTAATCCCCAATATAATAATTGAAGATGGGACCTTTGGGTGGTGATCAGGCTTAGATGCGGGCATGAGGGTAGAGCCCGCATGATGGGAATGGTGTCCACATAAAATAAGGCAGAGACCCCAGAGATTCCTCTCTCTGCCATGTGAGGACACAACAAGAAGGCAGCTATCAGCAAACCAGGAAGAGCGTCCTCAACCAGAATTGAATCTACTGACACCTTGATCTTGGACTTCCCAGCCTCCAGAACTAGCAGAAATATGTTTGTCATTTAAGTTGCCAGTCTGTGGTATTCTATTATAGCAGCCAAACTGACAAAGACAATAAGCATACCACTTATGTCTTCTTCCAACACACAGATCAAAGTGTAGCTCTGGGTAATACTCACGGGATCAAAGCCTGGGATGTGCCACTCAAACCCCTTCAAGTTGGCAATGATACGTTATCTGCTCCAGTTGGATTCGGATATTCAACTGAGTAGAAATCTCCCATTATTCTTTCATCTCAGCCAACAGAAAACCATGATATTTTATCAAATTACTATCAAAAGTGGCTTATGAGTTGTATATACTGAAACATTGTCAGGGTGTTTGGAGAGATGAGCTATCTGTAGGTGAAGTGTCTGAGTACTGGAGCAAGCAGATAGTAACACACCACAAATTGCAGTCCAAGTGCTGATGGAAATACAAAGTCCAATTAGCTTTTGGTAGAGTTCCAAAATGGTCTTATTTTATGGGAATTTGAAATGGTGATAGAAAACATTAAAAGGTTGTCACTTTACGCACACAATTTTGTATAATGTGACTCATTTCCTACAAGAAAAATGAGCCCTGATTCTTGTGAATTTTGCATTTTCACTAGGTCTTTGGGAATGCAATCCTCCTCTAAAATGTGCCTCGCTGCATGAAGGGGAGGCTGTTTGGAGAAGATGAAACTGAGGGGAATGACGGAGAGATGGTGAGAAAAGGAGCATGGCAGTCAGGGAAAGTCAACCAAGGAACAGGATGTGGCATCAAAACACATTACATTAAAAAGTCTACGTCTGGATGGTGCAGAAAAGCACCAGTTGCTACATGGCTGGAGACAAGGCCATGTCAGGGAGGTTGTGGAAATGCCTATGGTACTCGGCAAAGTCACAATCAGTCACAGATAGAAGAAACATTAGTTATGGTGGCCATGTGCAAATGGAGGCTGATGCAGCAACTCAGGACTAAAACCACTGGAAGTGATCATGGAAATGGAAAGGAACTCATGCATGAGGATCTAGAAAGCCTTAGGAAATTAACAGGCAGGGCAAGCAGAGAAAAGGAAATGTTAAGATAACCTTAAGTTTTAAAGACTGGAGTACTCGGTACCAACAAGACCATCAAGAATATTCTGTTTCCTAAAGCAAGGGAAGTGAAATGCCATTATTGTAAACAAATTCTTTCAAGCATTAAAAGAATGCCACACCAACAGTTGGAGATACACAAAGGAAAGCAATGAAGAGACCTTTAAGAGCTTTTTTGTGAAGCTGCACATAAAAGTAGTAGTCGTAACTTACCCAATGCTGGGGAAGCCAAATGTACTAGAATTCTGAATTTTTCAGATTTTAGAAAAATAGTGCAGTACATAGATCACACATTACTTATCCCCAACAATGGTGTCTGGGCAACAGCTCATGATCACCACATTAACAATTCTACAGTGACATGTTTACATATCCACATTAGGTGGGATTAATAATGATTCTAAAAGCCTTGCATCAACTGGGTCACGTTTTGCTAACAAATGAGTTATGCAAAAAAATTCAGTTTCTGGCCGGGCGCGGTGGCTCACGCCTGTAATCCTAGCTCTCTGGGAGGCCGAGGCGGGCGGATTGCTCGAGGTCAGGAGTTCGAAACCAGCCTGAGCAAGAGCGAGACCCCGTCTCTACTATAAATAGAAAGAAACTAATTGGCCAACTAATATATATAGAAAAAATTAGCCGGGCATGGTGGCGCATGCCTGTAGTCCCAGCTACTTGGGAGGCTGAGACAGAAGGATCGCTTGAGCCCAGGAGTTTGAGGTTGCTGTGAGCTAGGCTGACGCCACGGCACTCACTCTAGCCTGGGCAACAAAGTGAGACTCTGTCTCAAAAAAAAAAAAAAAAAAAAAAAATTCAGTTTCTACAGTTTTGAGGGATTAGGAAGAGCAGAAAAGGGATTGTGGGCCTGCATTTCGGATGACTGGGAGTTAACAGGAAAGGAAGGGAGAAAAGGAGCACCTCAACTAGCCTGTGGGGGGTAACCTGTGGTAGGGTGAAGAGGTATAAGAAAGGAAAGCAGAGAGATGAGACAAAAAAAAGCAGCATGAAAACCAAGAGAATATGGCATCACGGAAGATGAAGGCAGAGACAGATACATGCAGAAAAGTGAAACAGGACCCCTATCTCTCACTATATACAAAAATTAATTTAAGATGTTCAAAAGACTTAAATATAAGGCATGAAACCATAAAAATTCCAAAGAAAATGAGGGAAAAACTCTTCTAGACAGAAGAGTTCTTCGGCACAGAAAAGGAAATAATCAACAGAGTAAATAGATAACCTACAGAATAGGAGAAAATATTCATAAACTACACATCCAATAATTGGCTAATATCCAGAATCTACAAAGAACTCAAGCAAATCAGCAAGAAAAAACAAACAACCCCATTAAAAAGTGTGCAAAAGATACAAACAAAAGTTTTTCAAAAGAAGATAGACACAGGGGCAAAATATATAACCCTAACAATATTTGTACCCACAGAATTTGAGATAAAAAAATAAATAAATAAAATAAAATAAAAGAAGATAGACAAATGGCCAACAAACATGAAAAAATGCTCAATATCACTAACGTCAGGGAAATACAAATCAAAACCACAATGAGATATCACCTTACTCCTGTTAGAATGGCCTTTATTAAAAAGTCAAAAAACAACAGATGCTGCCATGAATGCAGAGAGAAGGAACACTTATACACTGTTGGTGAGATTGCAAATTAGTATAACCTCTATGGAAAACAGCAGGGAGATTCTTCAAAGAAAGAAATAGAGACTTACCATTCGACCCAACAATCCCACTACTGGGTTTCTACCCAAAGGAAAAGAAGTCATTTTATCAAAAAGACACCTGCACTCAAATGTTTATTGCAGCACAACTCACAATCACAAAGATGTGGGATCAACCTAAGTACCCATCAATTCATGAGTGGATTAACAAAATGTAGTGTTATACACACACACACACACACACACACACACACACACACACACATACACACACCATACTGTGCTACTCAGCCATAAAAAGGAATAATATAATGTCTTTTGTAGCAATTTGGATGAACTGGAGATCATTATCCTAAGTGAAGTATCTCAGGAATGGAAAAACAAACACTACATGCACTCTCTAATAAGTTGGAACTAATCAGTGGGCACATGTGGGCACAGAGAGAAGATCATTGCATATCAAGAAGTGGGGGAAAGAGGGGAGGGGTAAAAAAAAAAAAAAACCTACCCAACAGGTATGATGAACACTATTCGGGTGATGGGCACACCAATAGCCCTGATTTAAGCAGTATAAAAGCTATTCATGTAACAAAAACACTTGAACCCCATTAATATTTTGAAATAAAAAAAAAGAAACACACACACGTAAACAGATTAAGACAGAGAGAAAACCAAAATGGAAATATATGTTAATGTCAAGACATAAAAATATAGGAATTAGGCTGGGCATGGTGGCTCACGCCTGTAATCCTATCACTCTGGGAGGCCGAGGCAGGAAGATTGCTTGAGCTCAGGAGTTCGAGACCAGCTTGAGCAAAAGTGACACCCCATATCTCTACTAAAAATAGAAAAAATTAACCAGTCAACTAAAAATGAAACAAAAAATTAACCAGGCATGGTGGCTCATGCCTGTAGTCCCAGCTACTCAGGAGGCTGAGGCAGGAGGATCGCTTGAGCCTAGGAGTTTGAGGTTGCTGTGAGCTAGGCTGATCCCATGGCACTCACTCTAGCCAAGGCAGCAAACTGAGATTCTTTCTCAAAAAAAAAAAAAAAAAAAAAAAAAAAAAATATATATATATATATATATATATATATATAATTAGATAGGAACTAAACAAAAAGCGTCCAGTCTACCCTGTGTTCTCTTACACTGGTCAAGGATACTATAAATACTCCGGAAATGTTCATCAAAGACAACAGCATTTTGAATCTGATATATCAGCTTCCTTTAGTAGTCTAAAATTCAACTGCTAGCTTGTTCCAGATAGTACTCCAAGTCATATTTCAGTTCATATTAATCTCAGTCCAGAAATATTTTATATAAATATAAACAATTTATAGATTCTTGCATTATTTCAATATTTAGCTTGGTTTTGATTTTGAGTTTTACTTAACTCAGGACATTGATCTACACTATGATGTTTCAAGTCAGATTTCCACAGTTATTTTTGCATCCCACACTGTTTCTGCTTTCATTCTATAAGGCAAGGAGCCCCTTTCTGTTATTAGGAAGAAAGAGTGTTGACTTTACATGAGTAGTTCTCAACCAGGGGTGATTTTGCCTCCCAAAGGACATTTCACATCATCTGGAGACATTTTTAGTTGTCACATGTGAGCTCTACTGTTCTATAGTGAATGCTGCTAAACAGTCTACAATGCATGGGTCAGTCCCTTACAACAAAGACTTATTTGGCCCAAAATGCCAATAGTGCAGGTTGAGAAACTCTGCTTCATATAACTACAGACTTAAGTGTTTAGTATTAATAGAAGTTTTATATCACTCATACCACAAAATAATTATTTCAGTGCATAATAATAATTTAGTGTAACATTAATTAAATAGTTAAAGTGAAAGCAATTTTAAGGGAAAAAAGTCAAAATTAAATAATTATTAATATAATGAAGCTAAGAACTCAATTTGACTCAAGAATATTTCCCCCAAATTATTCCTTTCCCTAATACCTCATTAAATATAGTCTAATATCATAAAGTCTTACAAAAACAATGTAAATTTTGAAGACACAATCTCATTACTCTGTGCATTATTAAATAACTTTTTGGACAGATTATAAAGAGACCTAATGAAACAGAAAAAAAATTCAAAGTCACATTTTTTTAAAAAAATTAAGTATGCTGAAATCAAAATCTACTTAGGAAGACCGCCCACAGTTCAAAAGAATAGAGGGCAGATTAGGTGGCTTTGAAATGCAAATTTTAATAGCTCCAATTTAAAAGTCATGCCTAATGTGGCCTTCAAAAGCAAGTATTTCCAAGAAATTGCATTCTTGGAAAGTCTCCTTGTTCTGGAATCCTAACCCATGTCTGGGTAGAAAACACTGGGAACTGCTATCTCCACTTCCGTGTCTACCTGAAATGCAGACACACACAATTTACAGTGGATTGCGTCACTCCAGTGCTTAAATATGCTCTCTCACCTCTTCCAGGAAAAATAACATATATTCAACCTAAGTAGAAAGGTTGTAGAAATTAAACAGAGGGACTGATTTACATAAGCATTCTTTAGAAAAAACTTTGTTTTCCTTTTATATTTCATTTACTCTAGTCAATGCTGTAAGACCATAATACTTTGAAGAGAACTCCGCATCCTGCATACCGAGGCCCTGGGCATGCATTAGCTAATGAGGGTGGAGAGGCCAGCAATCTACCCCCTCCAGATAATCTTCCCTCCAGCAGTTGCTCTTTTAGCAATTACAGTGTGACCCTTGAACAGCACAGGTTTGAATTGCATGAGTCCACTTACACACAGATTTTTTTCAACAAAAGTTACCCCAAGTGTGCTTGCCTCTCCTGCCTCCCCTTCCACCTCCTCCACCTCTTCCGCCTCCTGAGTCACAAGACCAACTTCCTCCTCCTCAGCCCAAAACATGAAGATGATGAGGATGAAGACCATTACGATGATCCACTGCCACTTAATGAATAGTAAATACATTCTCTCCCTTATGACTTTATTAATAACATTTTCTTACCTCTAGCTTGCTTTACTGTAAGAATACAGTATATACTACATGTAACATACAAAATATATGTATTGATCGACTGTTCATGCTACCAGTAGGGCTTCCGGTCAACAGTAGGCTATTAGTAGTTAAGTTTTAAAGGAGTCAAAAGTTATATGTGGATTTCTGACTGTGCAGAAGGGGGGGGGTGACAACCCCCAGCCCCCACATTGTTCAAGAACCAACTGTACTTTGATATGTCCTTTGTCACTTAAATTTTCAAAAAAGAGAGTGTGCAGTGCCATTCTCCCCAGGCCCACTGCATCAAGGCCTGATGGTGTCACCAACACCTCCTCTCCTGGAACACCAGCTGACCAGATATAGTCCTTGGTTAGACCACCCTAAGAGAGCACAGTTGCCAAACATCACTGATATGGAAGTGGCAGAAAAGTACTAAAAATTGTTAAGATACTTTCATATGAAAAAGAGTCAAATTCATGCACTGGGTTAGACAAACGCCTAGGCCAGATGAACCCCAGGTACCCGTCTGGAATTTTATCTTCTCCTTCTCTTCCTGGGCTCCCCTGTGGACGAGAGGGATAGATAGACAAGCAGATGGCCACAGTTAGAAGAAGGCAGTAGTTGCCTCAGAAACCCAGCTCCTGGCAAGTCAAAGATACGGTTACAGGGAATGGACTCTCTCCACAAAAGCGATTTCTTTCAATCTCCTTTGTGCATAAGAATCCTCTGAAATCTTAGTGGAATTTGCCAACCACCTGTGCGGTATTAAACAATGCGCCCACCCATTTCAAACTGACGTTTAGAACGTCCTTCGGGGAGAGAGGTTCCAAGAGTACCATTCTTAATTAGACCGTGAGGAAGCACTGTATTTAAGGAGAAAAACACCAGGTTATCTTAACAGATCAAGACGGTGGCCTCTAGCCCCCTCTGGCTTTGCCTCCTATCAGAACCTTTAAGTACTTAGCGCAGTGACCTTGAAGGGCTGGGAAGTCCTCTAAAATATGCTGAAAATGCTGTTCGTTTTTAACTGTCCCATGTGTTCAAGTCTCTGCAACTTTTCCTCCATCTTATGATTAAATACTCTGTCGGGTCCCTCCTCAGCTCAATGCTGGTCCTCACAGCGGCAGACCAGCGTGCGGAACAAAGGGAGTGGCTTTCACTCACCAGAAGATGATAATTGCGATTTAAATGGCTGTAATAAAATGTGCAAGAACTGCATTGTCTCTTGATGCCCAATGCAGTCATCAAAATATAGGTACTGTAAACCTTGCAAATATGACTCAAAAAGGTCAAACATGTAATAGATTCTAGGAAACATACAACTGTACTACTCATATTCCAGCCACTCTGTAATGTCACCAAATAATAAAGAAAAGATCTATGGAACTCCTCTAGAAACAATCTTTTTCCTTGAGTCTTCTCATTCATCTTTTTAAAAATTCAATAAATATTTGTGGAGGGCCACTGTGGTGCTTAGCAGGGGCTTCTTAGCCCCACCCTTGGTCTTGCCTTCCAAATTAGGAGTAGGAAACTTGCTTCTGTAAGAGACTCTGGCCTACCAAACACAGGATTAGTGAGATATATGTTCTCCAAGTCAACAAGTTCATTTCCTCCTTGATTTCTCTAAGTTTCTTTGTTGTTGTTGTTTTTTTTTTTGCATCATAATTAGAACGTGCTAGAAAATAATAGAAATGAGTCAAATTAATACAGCCCTTTCTCAAACAACTGCTCATCAAAAGGGAGGAAACCAAATTTATTTGTCTCTTGGCTATTAAAAATAGATTAGGGCAAAGAGACATGTAGGATTAGACTACCATAAAGGAAAAGTTGAATAATTCCTGAGGCATTCAAAAACAGAGCCAGAAGTATCGGTATACCATCCATGAATGATATTTTCCCCCCTGGCGGAATGAAAAGGATAAGGAAAAAGACCAGATGCAAGAATCACCAGACAGACAGTAACTAGATTTGTCTTCCTCCATGTCTCTTATCCCAGACAGTTAATGATTCTTGGTTTTAGAAATTGGACCACAGGGACAACAGCTGGGCGTTTAATTTTTCAAATGCCTGATAAACATTACTGGGCACAGAGGGGTCAAATCTTACAGCAATCTCAAAAATGCTTATGTGTGTGTGTGTGTGTGTGTTTGTGTGTATATATATATATATATATATATGTATATATATATACATATATATATATATATATATATATGGTCTGATGAAAAGAAATGGCTAAAAAGAAGAGACAATAAGTAAATACAAAGTTTTGGAAGCCTTCTTGGAAGAATCACTAAGCTGACAGCTCAGGAATGGAAGGAACTGAATCACAAAGCCAGGCGATAAAAGCCCAGATCTGGAAATAGTAACTCTATTTCAAGATTTGTCCTGAAGAACTGCACTTTACAAGAAGTTAATTATTATAGCTAGTTCTCTACAATCACTCTGCCATTATCTAGGCTCCCACGAAATCTCTATAAGAAAGGCTATGAACAAGGGATCAGTATGTCACATTTAAGAAAAAATGAAAACCAGACAGGTGCGTGAAAACTGAAGGGAGAGCAGCAAGCCAATGCAAAATGGTCTTCACTACTATCGGTTATATGCCACCCAGTGTAGTTCTTTAACTATTCTGCAGATAGACTTATATATACCACTTGCCCATCCAAAATAAAATTATCATTCCATTTTCAAAAAAAATGTCATGTGATTATATAAATCAAGATAAAGCTGTGAAAACAAAACCACCCCATAAATACGTATCATCT
Organism: Microcebus murinus; assembly: GCF_040939455.1. Taxonomy (NCBI): domain Eukaryota; kingdom Metazoa; phylum Chordata; class Mammalia; order Primates; family Cheirogaleidae; genus Microcebus; species Microcebus murinus. Next base: position 69,655,142 of record NC_134116.1, on the reverse strand, counting down.
TTCAAGGAAAACAAAGTTCTCATTATCACTTTATTGCCAAAAATAAATTACTAATAACTGATGTTTTCTTAAAGTATCCACTTTTAGAAAACTTAGATACTCTAAATATGCCCAAGGATGCCTAAAGTAATATTTTTATCAAATAATGATTTTTATCTCAAAATTATATAAATAAAAAATACTTACTTTTTTCCCACAGAAATTTGAAACAAAAGCCTACATAGTCTAAAAGTTGTCTTTAGATACTTTTACCTTTTATCTTTATATTTAAAAGACATTTATATTGTGAATAATTCAAATGCTATAAAGCAAATAAACCCTTTATAGATTTTAATCCCACGTTTTTTACTGTCCATTATCAATTTGTTGGGGTCTTTTCTAGATCTTTTTACATAACTTATATAATGCATAGGTTGCTTTTGCTTTTTTGAGACAGAGTCTTGCTCAGTCACCCTGGCTAGAGTGCAGTGGCATCACTGTAGCTGACTGCAACCTCCAACTCCTGGGCTCAAACAATCCTCTTGCCTCAGCCTCCCAGGTAGCTGGGATTACTGGTGCACATTACCACACCTGGCTAATTTTTCTATTTTCTGTAGAGATAGGGTCTCGCTCTTGCTCAGGCTGGTCTCAAACTCCTGAGCTCAAGCGATCCTCCTGCCTTGGCCTCCCAGAGGGCTAGGATTACAGGCATGAGCCCTCTGCACTGGCCACAGGTTGCTTATTTTAATTTTGAACAAAAATTATACTGCACATATTCTGAAAATGACTTTAGTCAAGAAAAAATTTACTAACAAGAATAAAGTTTGGAAGCCAGCTCCATACCACTGTCCCCAAAGGCAGAAACGTCCATCAATAATTATCTTTAAAGCTTCAACCATGACATTCTCATGAATGGTCACGTTTGCTACAAGTTACCCTAATTTTGTCTATCAGAAACCAAGCTCCTAAATCACTGCACACTATGCCTTGTAACTGAGGAAACAACTACCAATATCCTGAATGTTGTCAAGCACAATTATAGCTGGGGTAATCCAAGAAAGCACCACAGAGCACAGCCAGCTCCCGAGGAGGGAAGGCGACGGAAGGTTTGAAAAGGGCAAAGTGGAGGGGCACGTGGCGGGACAGGAGCACACTAACTTCTGAAACTCTTCCTTCATCTTTCCTTGCATTCCTATTTCTGGGACTTCTGGCCACTTTGAACAGACAGACAGGAACCCAAAAGAAAATATTCCATTGCATACGATTTATTTTCAATCAGTTACCCAGTAATAAAATAGATTACTTCTTTTTAAAGAAAAGTATCTACACAAACCACATCTTGTGGTACCCAGCATAGGATTAGATGCTTTTAATAAAAATCCTTGTTATTAATCGACATGAGGTATAGAAGGCTCCTCCTTCATCAGTTACGATTAGGGCTATGTTCCTTGTTTTCTTTCTTCCCCATTCAGCTCAGCAGCCAGGGTGCCTGTACCCATCTGACATCACTGTTTGCGAGTTATTAGTGTTATTTAATTAGTTCCTTCAGCAAACCAAGTCAATGTCTGGAGCTGTTTCTGTGATTTAAAACACCACCCGCACCAGCTCTCTGGAGTCTACTTCTATACAATCTTGGGGTCCCCTGGGGTCCCGAACACCTCAGCTGAACTCAGGTGTTGCAACAAAGCAGACACAGAGAAGGAATCGGTCCCAGAAGAGGTCTGCATCAGACAACATCCGGGCCTCCCACTTCATCTTTAAAGAAATGCTTCCTGGACAGCTTTTCAAACACTCTACATGATAGAGATTGTTTGCATGTCACACAAATGGAATGCAAAGTACACAACAAAATAGAGCATTATTCTTTCAGCATAGGTGCTGCTGGAAGGGAAATAAGCACTTGCAAAGAAGCTTGTGATCTCTTTCCCCACCTTGCAATTAACAAAGAGTTAGGAAATAGTGTTCGGTATCAGTTTGGTGATCATTTTCTGAGCATGTCTTAAAGGCAAGCATTGTGTGGCAGAGAAACATGGAAGAAAAAAAAAAAACATCCTCTGCTTGTAAGAAATTGCAGCCCAATGACAGTATAGACGTGTGAAGATGGGACTGGGAGACAGGCCATAGTGGACTGCTAGGTGCCGACTAGAAAGTATAGAAAGACTCCTACAGGCGATTTGCTCCTCACTGCCCCTCACTCTTGTCTCACAAGGAAAGGGCTTGGTTGGTGGTGGACAAGGGAAAACTCAATCATCAATCCTGGAGACATCCACTGTGCTGTGGATATACTATTCCCCAGGCAGGGACGGTGACAAAGCCCTTTTGGCAAACAAGGCAAAGGCAGTGAAGGTGGTCAGGGACAGGAGAGCACGAGACACAAAACCTGTGGCTTTGTTTTTACCAAAAATGTTAGGGGGAGTCCTTGGGTAGTACCAGAGTGCCCATGTATAAAGGATGCTCTAGCTAGGTCTAAACTACAATGTATTTTTAAAACGTGATGCAGGAAAACAGTCAAGTTACATGTGCTCTTCTTGTTTCATCATAAATGAAGACTCAGATCCACCTTTGGAAACCGATTGCTCATGTATGGTAGGGAAACATTTTGAGGGCCTTGTGGTTGTGCAGAGAAAAAACGAATGCATCACTGATTCTAGAATGGGGGGCTGATGACCAGGAGGAGGGAGCTGCCCCGCAAAATAATTAAAGGGTGTCTTAGATGAGTTGCGGCTCTGCAGACTGCTTGCTTGGAGGCAGACCCTCTTTGTCCTTGGAGAGGAGGCGCTGGGGGCTGGGGCCCTAGCCCAGGGAGGGATGAGGACATGCAATGAGGGGCGCTCCCACTGTGAGCAGGTGTGCCCCCCCCCCCGCCACAGTGCAGAAGAGGAAGTGGCTTCTGGACTTCAGGAGTGTCCCCGCACAGGGTCCAGACTTACTTTTCCTTTATGTAAAAGCCTTCCTGAAAGCTTAGTTAAATGTCAGGATTTGGCCTTATCTATGCTGTGGAGAAGGAAAGGACAGGACCTTTTTCCATAGTGGGGAAGAACTGGTGCAAGGAAACAGTTCCAGGACCCCCGGGAAGGCAGTTGTAAGATGGCACACGTGCCCTGCAGGAGAGCAGGCAGCCTTGTGCCAGCAAGCCGGCGGCCGGGGCAGTGCCAGCTGGCCGGTCTGTGGGACGTGCCAGGTGCCCCAGGTACCCTGACAAGCTGCGGAGACTGGAACCTTCACATCAGCGCTAGGAAAAGATCCGTGTCTCTTGACAAGCCAAAATACTTTATCCTACTGCAAATAATCCCCATGACAACCACATTTCCATTTATGTCTTAGCTCATAATAACTGGAGAATGCTAAACTATTCTTAGTCTACCTTTCTAGTGCACAGTATACTCCTTCCCAGCTCTCGTAGCTATTTCAACCATCCTACAGTTTCTAAATTTTTCAGAATACTTTTTAAAAAATAGATGAAGTATCAATAGCCAATAAAAGAAGCAAAATTTTATTCTATATCTGTAAAAAAAAAACAAAAAACTCTCTCAATCTACTTACCACCATAGGTGCTATTTATATATGCAAGTTGGAAGAAAAAAGTCTGAAACTAGTTCAAAATGGCTTTTGCCAGACTCATTGATACACTTCAGAAGCAAGTTTTATTATTTTTTTTCTAGTATCTTCCACAGGCCTGATTTCTGTCCCACCTCAAACCACTCTTCCTGTGGAAAATCTCACAGCTCTATGATTAAATATGCAAGCTCTTCCCTGCCTCACCAGGAAGCATCACATTGTAAGCAGCTGGGCAACCCAGGAGACGCAGACCCAATGATGTGGACACCCACTGGCCTGTTAGGCCTAGAGAGCAGCACACGCTTTCCCATGTGCTTTGTGCAGTTAATGTAACTCTGGCTTTGGAAACAGAATCTTGATTCCAAGTTCAGCCTGTCTACATCTTTCCTGGGCAGCTCTCAATCATTCCATTCCATTCCCGCTTCTCTGCGGGACTGTCCACCAACAGGAACCCCATTTGCAAATGGGAACATTGCAAAAGGTTGCAAAACATTGCAAACCCCATTTGCTTAAAGTTTCCTGTCACTCTCTTCTTTCCACCTCCACTCTCTGGCAAAAGCATCTTCTTTTTTTCTTTGTACCAAGAAACGTGCAATGGGCAGTTTTGGTTATTTCATTTCTCTTAATGTCCTTTTTGTTTCTGAGGCCCCGACTCTTTTCTCACACTAATAACATCCAGCCCAGTTTGATTTTCTTTTTTTCTCTCCAACATTGCAAATACAAAGCAAGACAGAATCTTCTTTCCTCTGGTACAAGAGTGACTCTGACCATAGCTGGTGGGAAAGTTTGATAGCACTTTGATCTCCCCTTGGCAGCATGAGGGAACCAAAGCTTTTTACTCTGCTGGTGACTAATCATTATTTAAGATCAACTGGAGAGGATTAACACATTTTAGTAATCCAGATGTGTGTTTTCAATTACCATGTTCCCCAAGTGTGCCACATGCTTTGTGAGAATGAACGTTAGGTTGATAACCTAGTACTATTTTTAAAAAAAAAATTGTTTAAATAAATAATGAAAAGATCATTAAAAAAAAATTCAATGCACTTTGCCTTTATAAACTGTGAAATGCTCTGCAATACACCATAAAGGAGGCTTCACTTAAGAATGGAGTGACATAATAGTTGTAGGTTTATCGACATGGTGAGGAAAGTTATTTAACATTTATTGGTCTGGTGAAGTATAAAGACAAAAGAGAAAATAGTTCTTTTTGGGTCTGGACGTTCAGGGCTTTCTGGATGAAAATTCTCAGAGCACAAGTTGTTGGCCTATGGCCTCACGAGCATGCTGGTTCTCTCCTCACAGGGATGCCGTCTAAATACGCCAGGGAGCTTGTCTTCTGAGAAAAGTCACCAGGAAGACCAGCTGGAGAGCAATCAAGCAGAGGGAAAGGGACTGCACAGACACTTGGGGTTAGAAACGGTGAGCTATTGGGAGAACTGAGACTGGGGGGAAAACTGCAAGAAATGCAGATGGAAATGGAGAAGAGGCCCACATCTCGAAGGATTGTACATGCCAAAGTGGGATGAAAGGGGGACGATGGCCTAATCAGCTCTGGGTCTTAGGGTCGGTCTCCTGGGGACAGCACGGAAGATAGGTCGGAGGGGAAAGGGACAAGATGCAAACAGACCAGCTAGTAGGGAACCTCCGCAAAGGTCCAGGCCCAGAGCGAGAGGCTGAGCACATGCAAGGAGGAGGGGAGAAATAGATTCCTAGATCGTTTCTGGGGCAGACGGGGTGAGCCATGGAACGACTCACCGGATTCCGGGAAATGCAGGGAAAGGGAAGATGGCAGGAGGATGCTCCCATGAGGCTAGTGAAAGCTCAGAGAAACAGCAGGGCTGGGCGATACAGACCTCCTGATCATGGCATTGTCTTGGTCCCCAGCCAACAGCCAGTCCCTCAACTCAGTAGGACCTCCACGGGCACTCAATACACAGCATTAGATCATTTCTTGAAATGCTGGTCTCTTGTGCTGTACTCTAAGTGTGTTGGGGCAGGACCCATGCCTTACTCGTCTTGTCTTTCTATGTGACAAGGGACTGATCTTCAACTTCTAATCCACATTTGGGCATAAAATGGAAAATGGCAAACCAAACTTCAGAGATGCCTCCTCTGTTTGATTCTCTATATATTGATAAAGTTAGTCTAGAAAATTTATTTCAGTCATGACATAGTAGAGATATAAATATGTATGACATAGGAGTCAAGGCAGATAAAGAAAATAGCCACTACTGCTAGTGCGATGTGTGTCACTGTCAGCACTCAAAGCTGACAGTAAGAAGGTGAAGGCTGCTATGAGTTTTGTTCATCTGGGTCCTCCATCCCATTCCCATCACTAGCTATCCACTCCCCCTACTACTGGCATTATTTTCCACCTACTTTTCATATTTATCCATGTTCCTATGTCCTGGGCACCCCCCCTCCCCAAATGCAACAACATATCCATCATCATTCTGGATGGATCACTCAGCTTTCCTATCCCAGAGCGATATCCCATGCTGCTCCCTTTGCCTAGAATATCCTCTCACCATCTTTCCTACTTGCCAATACTTAATAGTCCTTATTTTATTTAATTTCTTAGCAGCATGTGATACTGTTCACTGTATACAACTCTAAATCTGCTTCATTTTTCCCACTGGAAGGCAACAGCATATGAGTTCTGGCTCTTGAGTTATTTTCTAGCTGTGTGATATTGAACATATTATAAAGCCCCTCTAAATCTCAGTTTCCTCATCTGCAAAAGAGAAAAAAACAAGTATTTCTATATGCCTTCATTAACCTGATATAAATTTTACATAGGGTTAGTGTGAGGATTAAATTTTATAATGTACATGAAGAGCTTAATATAGTCCCTAGCACATGGCAAACTGCTGAATACCTCTTAGTAGTTGTTATGCTCATTATATTATTTAACTTTTAATATCACTACTCTCCAGCTTGCTGCCCAAGGCATATCCCTCATCTGAGATATCTTCTCTTTCCTTTTCCTTTTCTTCACTTCTCCCTGTCCTTCCCCACAATCAACCAGTCACTAAATTCTATAAATTCTACCATCTGCATATCCTTTGCATATTGGTCAAGAGCCCAGGCCACACAAAATAGGCATGAACTGAATAAGAAAGCTTGAAAATAAGGAAAGTCAAAAGAAAAAAAAAATGTGGATTTAGAGAGAAAGGTATTGTCAATATCGTTGATAATTAAGCCTTCCTGAATAAGGAACAAAAATGGTATTGGTGTCTCAAAACTATTAACAGACTGTGTCATGAGATGTTCTTAAAATCCCCACTTCTATATCAAACCCTTAAATATGTAATTGGTCTTATTCTTGAACACAGTGGAGGAAGAACTGCTCGCACAGCTCACTTTGAAAGTTGGCCGTGTACCTTATTTGGAACAGATTGGCAAATTATATAAGTTGGCTAGGAATAACAAAGTAGGCACATTTTTCATTTAGATTGACAGAAGTCATTATGTGAATAAAACCAACACTTCATTCAGTACTATCTCTTGGACTGGTGAAAGGATAACTGCTATAATGAATCTCCCAGCCAACGGCTCCCATGGTGGCTACAAGTTGCCCAGTTAAGTTTCCATATATTGGAGTATGACTTCCATTTTCTTAAATGAAGAAAACACTGTACATAAATTCCTTTAGTGAACATACATACACCAGGCACCTGATAAAAGCAAAGTACCAAGTTAGAGATCCTGAGGTCCATGACATTGCCAAATTCATTGCCAGCACATCAGCATTCAATCACCCTGCTATAATCCAGGTCCTTATGTCTGCAATCCTTTCCCCCTCCCAAGAATTTCTTTATAGAACTATTTAACCTTGAACACCTTGAGGAATTTTTAAATAATTGTGATACTTTTTTAGTTATTTTAAATAAAATATTTTAAATTAGAAATATACTAATAGAACTTAGATAATATTTATGAAATATAAAAATAAAATTTGTTCTTCCCAATCAATATGTTGTATATTTTCAATTAATTTTAATTTATAAGGTAAATATATGATTTGGGCATAAAAATTATTATTATTTTATTATTATTATTTTGAGACTAGGTCTTACTATGTTGCCCAGACTGGTCTCAAACTTCTGGGCTCAAGTGATCCTCCCACCTAAGCCTTCTGAGTAGCTGCAACTACATTTAAATTTTTTAAATGACTATATTTGGTATTAAAATCAAATCTATAATAAAATAAAGAAAAATTAAAATATATGTTATAACATTTTTAAAAATCTGCCTCTTTTAACCTGATAAAAATTTTATACTCCCTAATCATCTTATTGACTAATAGCCAAAGTAGATAGTTTTAATCTCAGTCAATAAAAACTACATTGGATAAAGTTATCATTATGTTTTCTTTTAAGTATTATTTTCTTAAGTGCTAGAAACACCTTAATGTGGTTTATAAAAAAATGGCATTATCATCATTTTACATTCTGCTTCTTGTTAACTTCCTATATTTAACCCATGGTCATGAATATTAAATTAACAAGATATGGCTTAAAATAAAACCTATTTAAAGCTACACAATGGTTGAAACCAGGGGCTCTCAGCTCCGGGTGTTCCGCTGAGTGATAAACCAGCTAAGAAATGGAGACCTTCACTAGATCCACACTAACTGCCACGCATGGTTACTAGCTACACACTTACTGGCTCTAAAATCGATTCCTTTTTAAGGAAAAAGTTTTTAAGCAATAATTATACTTTACTTACAGTTTTTCAAGGATATTAAAACAAATGTCATTACTGGGACACATTCATGGACCCCCCTAGAGGCTCCAGAACCAATATTTTGAAAATGTACTGCAAAGGACAAGATGATGAAGAGGCTTGGAGAGCATTTCTTGCACAACAAGGGACAATTTAAAAGCCAGGAATATGATTCCCTGCAGGTGAAAGAATTACATGAGAAGAAAGGTGGAATTGTCTCACACTTATTAAAGGCTCAAATGACAGGAATAAATTAAGGTGTAAAGGAAGAAAGAGGAGAAAAAAGGAAGCAGAGGTGGGATGAAGATGGACCACATATTTGTGTCTTTCTTTGTGCAGAAAAGCTCTAGACTTTCTGTTGTGATAAAGAAGGCCCAGAAAGTGAAAGAAAGCAGGCTCATGCCAAATGAACTGGATAATTTCTTTATGAATAGGGAGTATTTTGTCAAGAACCAGAAATTTCTTTTGATAATCAAAGTCATGAATGAACACAGGTGGCAGAATGCATCCTCTCATCTGTCTTTCTGGGCTCAATCTCCTCATTGCTTCATGAAAAGCACTACTAAAAATGCAAGGAAATTAGAGATGATCTAAAACAATATTTGATTTATGTCACTTGATGAGTAAATATCAAGGACATGTAAATTCTCCTCAAAAAGTAAGAGAATCAAAGACTCAACACTGATAAGCACATAAAAGAAATATTTAATGCTACCCCACCTAAGAAGTGGAACTTTCCTGAGGATACAGTCATAGCAGTCATAAGATTCTCAAAGGGGAGTGTGACCCCCCCAAACTTTAAGAGCCACTGTTGTAGATAAAATAAGAAAATATCAGTTAAAGATACAAGGTTTTGATTTGCCTTTAATCACTGGAATGAACAGAATTTTTCCATTTTGTTATTATTATTTTCTGTTGTCATGAATTATAATGAACTCATATGATAAATTAAATAACTAAAATAAAACCTATATAATAAAGCCCCCCCGAAAGGGGTTTAAAAACTATAAATCAGCCGGGCGTGGTGGCTCACGCCTGTAATCCTAGCACTTTGGGAGGCCGAGGCGGGCGGATTGCTCAAGGTCAGGAGTTCGAAACCAGCCTGAGCGAGACCCCGTCTCTACCAAAAATAGAAATAAATTAATTGACCAACTAAAAATATATATACAAAAAAAAAAAAAAATTAGCCGGGCATGGTGGCGCATGCCTGTAGTCCCAGCTACTCGGGAGGCTGAGGCAGTAGGATCACTGAGCCCCGGAGATTGAGGTTGCTGTGAGCCAGGCTGATGCCACGGCACTCACTCTAGCCTGGGCAACAAAGTGAGACTCTGTCTCAAAAAAAAAAAAAAAAAAAAAAAAAAAAAAAAAAAAAAAACTATAAATCAGTTCCATTGGTTTTGAAAAGGGTCATCTACATATAATTCTCTTCAATGCAGCTACTCTCCTCCAAAAATCCTTTAGTTCTTCAGATGGGCAGCTCACCCAGACAGGAAATTGGAGGGAGAAATACCTGGGAAGCAATCTCAGTACCTCACCAGCCTCAGAATCGTGCCTAGAAATAAGCCCAAGGCCTTTGACACTCAGCTAGAGACCAGTTTTTCTTTCCCACCTTGCAAGATGCTTCACAGGTGAGACCAACCCTTGTCCTTGGTTTAGAGATGGCCTTGAACAACAAGAAAAAGGAGACAGCTAGACACTGAATACACAACTTTCTCTGGAATCCCAAAGCCAGCAGCATCTTAACACTGAATTACAAAGGCATTCAATGCTCATTCAATGAACACAATCCCGCAGGTGCAGCTTTGCTGTACAGCAGGATATTAAAATGCACAATGAAGTCTCTTTCCTTGGGAAGAAAGAAATAGGTAATAAAAAAAAAAAAGTCCTCAAAGATCTTGAATAGTAATGATGAAAGGACAAGTGGGAGGCCCGTCATGAAGAGAGGAAGAGAGAGATTATAAAATAATTGGATCTCACCCATGAAGCAGACAAAGCACACGGAAACCATATTTTAACGATGAAAAAGCAAAAGGATACATAGCTTGAAATATGTTAATATCGTTTGAAACCTAATCAGCCCATAAATGGTGTTTGGGACTGTAAGAAAGGAAGTATCACCAAATGGGGGACAGAGAAGGTAGCAGTGAAGGACAGCTCTCTGGAGAACAGCCCTAGGGCAGTGGAGGACAACAATTATTATTCCATCCTGCCATGAACACGAAATGTTTTTCCTCTTAGATACCTAAGTTTGGAATTAACTCAGAAGTACCATATGTGCAAAGCGTGCAAAGATAATAAGTGGTTCACTGTGCTAAAACTGGCTGCATAATTTTCTCTGCATTGTTAACTTATAAAACTCACAAAACCTCAGAACAACCCAGTGCTAGTCAAATTGGGCCGAAGAGGATGGAGGCCACAGCCAAGATTAAAGGTGATCAACTTAATGGATCTATAACTACACAAATGACTTAGAAGGTAGAAAAGAGTCTTTTCTATAAATTCAAATAGAAAAATGAGGTCAACATTTAAAAGTTGGCGTGATTAAAACGCAGATCAGTGGTTGCTGGGCTGAGGGTGGGAACATAGATTGACTGCAAATGGGCAAGAGAGAACTTTCTAGGGTGCCAGTGTTCTAATACTGCAATGCAGTGAAGGCTGCATGACTCTATACATTTCTTAAAATCATTTTATACATTTATACATTTACAGCAGGTAAATTTTATGGTATGTAAATTATAGCTTAATAAAGCTGCAATCGTTTTTTTAAAAAAAATTTTAAAGTTGACAGGCTTAAAAATTCAACAATATTCTCTTTCTATAAAATAGTTGTACTGTATTTCTCAGTGATGAGTTAGTTACATCAAGAAAGATGTTCTTCCACTGCTGGGAATGTAAATTTTTATGATAATCTAAAATAAGATTCTTAAGCTTTTTAGATTACTCTAAATGAATTACTTTCATAATTATTAATAATCCAAATAACAACCAAAATAGCAAGAAACACTTAAAAGAAATCGAAGGAAGATATTTCAGTTGTTTTCTCAACATTTACTAATCTTTTGGCAGCCTAGTCAAGCCCTTTCTAACAGAGGCGTATGTTAACGTTAATGTGTTTAAATACTGACACAGATCACCTGAATTTTACCATTTCAGAAGAAAAGTATTTTTAAATTCCAGTGGGCAAAATTGGTAACGCTTAGCATAAAAAGGTGAGCATTCTTATAAAAAAAGGATGCACCTAAATGTTATATACTTCCAACATTCAGAAACCACCACGTAGCATCAAGTATGGCATCATGGTTAGGAATGTCGTTCTGCCTCGACCGACTAATCACTTGGGCCAGTTACTTTCCCCTCACTCTGCATCTGTAAAATGGAGATGATAACAGCATCTACCACATCATTCTGTTAATGTGGTGAAAGGGAAAACTTCAATTAATGCCTAGCATATGGTAAGAAATGCCCGCTGCTGTTCTGTTCTCATTGATGTTATTATCCCCGGGTTGGGTTCAACATACAGGATGATTTTATTCTCTTTCCTGCAAAGCCTCACCCCCAGGGACAGCTCCAGTCCTTTGCCCTCCTGGAAAGCCAATTACTCAGCAATGTTCATGCCAACGGGAGAAAGTGTTTCCAGCTGTTGTAACAGAAAGTATCTTCCAACTTTGATGCATTACACCATGTGTTATCGCTCATCTTCTGGCACAAGCTGGTGCTGTATCCCAGAGCTGGTCTGACATACTCTCTTCAGCTGATATCAAACCAAATTAAAAGGCAAATAGGACAAAGGGAAGTCACATGTGCAGAATCCACTTAACGGTGGGGCCATTTACACCAGTTCTTCCGGGCGAGAAGGACACCAGGGATAGAGATATGCAATAAATACATAGGGTAAGGCCTCATTTTTTCCTTCCAAAAAAAAAGCAATAATTTTAAGGCCTTGAAAACACAGCATCATTTAATGTTGCCAATCCTCAAAACACATTCACATTTCCTTTGGTTCTTCCTCTATTTCTCTTGTGCCCCAGAAGGCATGTATGTGGGTGTAAAAATGCCCAGGCAAGTTCCCACACATTTTGATAATTTTATAAAGTTTTGAAAATAACTTCCCTCTTCCTTTGACTGATGGGAGAAAATGAATGGGAACTTTATAGACCTGACTGCCAACCACATACCTCAAAGGGAAAGTGCAGCCTCATGAAACCGAGGACACTGATTACTTACTTTCTGGGCTTCTAAAATATGCCACAAGCTTATTTGAGCACAGGGACTAATCTTAATGGAAATTGATTTACTAGCATGCTGGTATACAAAAGTAGGCTTTTTAATATTATTTGGATTCTGAATGCCCTAGAAGTGTTATTAATTAAACTGTAAAGTAAAACATGCCTTTCAGTTATTTAAAATATGAAGGCAACATTGCTTTAGGTGTTTGGGCAGTCATATTTCCAAACAATTCAAGGACATCCTCAAACAAGACTAGCTATAGTAATCGTCCCCTACTTATATGAATGCACAAATGTGACAATGCGAGTTTCTCTAGCAATGAATCCAGGGAGTCCTCAGAGGCCTCTTCCAGTTACGATTCTATTGTGAGGAATTCTTCCAAGTCCTCCCACCAACCTCTGAAAGAGAACTGAGATATTACCAACAGCCAGCACAATGCCTGGCACAGAGTCCATGCTCAACAGATGTTTACTGATCTAACAAATCTATGAAAACATGCACATTCTCAACACTAAAAGGCATTTACATTAAAACGTTAAAGCACAACCATCTTGATCCAATTTGGCAAAACCAAAGACAACTCACCCTGTGAATAGTCTGTTGACCTAACAGACTTTGTAATAGGTCTTTGTTTTTCATGGCCACTATCAGCAATGGGCATTCTGCACAATAAAGTAATGTATGAGATTAGATTTCTTCCAGCTGAAAGTACCCCAAAGGCATCAGAATGTGATCTTCTGAGATTCTTACTTTTCCTATAAGGTTAATAACTATTGTCAAATGCACCAAGGGTTTTTATAAACAGATGTATTTTTAAAAATACACAGTGGATATAGCTACCAATTTGACATGAACTGTAAATAAAGAAGAAAGGGAATTTTTGCTATAGACTAAAAATGATGATGTTACCAAGAAACAAAATGGCCAACATGCCTATGCTATTCCTTTCATAGGACAGCAAATCCAGAAATGGCCTGAGAAATGAGTAAGTAATTCTGTTTTTTCTAGGGCCACAGCATTGACCAATGACAGAAATGAACCTTTTACTGGTTCTTTGTAGAGAGACCCCACTTATTTCTAGAGCACACCCCCCTCCTCAGTTTGGAGCTATAACCCCAGAGATAGAATTGACCTTCCCATCCAAGAGAGTCCCCATTGATGGGGTCACTGGGCATTGTATGGCTGTTTGCAAAGCCCTGTCTGCCCTAAGCAGTGTGCAGTCACTGCCAGCTGACAGCTGAATTAAGTCTCGGCGATACCTCCTCAGTCTCTTAACCTCCCAGGCGGTGTTACAAGAAAACCACTCTAATTCTGATCGCTAGGCAGTTCCTGCACATGGGTTTATCCCATCCATTATTATTCTCAGCAGCCAAGTGTGTGATACATAAGACACTTGGCCACTACATCCCTAGGCATGCTGGCTGGAAATTATTTTCAAAAGTTACCCCTCCATTTTCTGCACATATTAAAAAGGTCCCCATGTCCTTCTGTCCATGTTAAGAATTTTCTCTTGCATACAGACTCCACCTGATAACAGTTGAAAGTCTAAAATCAGCTCTCAGGAGCAGTTTTAATGACTTCCCATCAGTCCCACAGAAGACAGCCAGAAGCAGCACGAGGAAAATATTCAATTTGTGCAGCGCGTGGAGGGGAGCATACAGCAACTCCTAACAGCATGGGCACTTTGTGTCAACCGTGTACATTAATCTCTTCCTCTGGATCAGCATTTCCACAGTATTTGTTCAGCCTTCCCTGCATCTCTTAACCTTCAATTCTTCTCCATACAGGATGCCACACATGGGCAACCCATTGAGGCTAGACTGCGGTGGGAACACATTTTATACTAATGCACTGGCTGCTTTCCAGAACGTTGCTGCTGGCAGCCATACCTTGCCATCTGATGTCAACACTGGCAGTGGGAGGATGCTAATAAAACTGCTAAATCAGCTAAAATTAATGTTTAATGCCATCTCCCATGCAAAAACAGCCAGGGTTTGCCATCTTCAGGTCTTTGGATTCTGATGTTCCAGTTCATACTCTTCAGTCTCCTGAGCAGTGCTTCTTAAACTTGAATGTGAATACAGATCCCCTGAGAATCTTGTTGAAATACACATCCTGCTCAGTAGGTCTGGGTGAGGCCTGAGAGTCTCCTCTCTACACACTCCTGGTGGCACTGCTGCACCATTCCTAGACCACTCTTGGTACAAGCTTAAGAGCATGAATGAAGTATATTGCTAGGCACACAGCAGGACTCTTCACAGCTTGTTTCTGTGGTGTAACTAGTTACCAGCCCAATACTATTAGGGAAACCTCATAAGTAAAATGTCTAATCTCTTTTTTTAAGATAGTGCTTACCTTGAGTTAATTTCTTTTCCTGGAAGATTTTTTTAAAAAAAATAAAATATCAATTTTATCCTTCTACATGCCAATGTAAGTTTAATTTATAGTCTTCCAAGTAGTAAAAAAGAGTAAAAAGTTTCCTTGTAGGAGTATTTCTAGCCCTATATTTTTACAACTCTACTTATCAGAATATACAAGTTAAAATCAAGAAACATCATTCAACAAATTTTAACATCTAATGAGGGTAGTTGAAAATACAGAAATCATTAAAGCACTGTCTTCCTTCTCCAGGGTATTTTGGGCTCACACAGGTACACAAATGGTTATAGCACAAAGCAAGAGTGATTATGCACCGAAAGAGAATTCCCTTGTGTTTTTTCCCTCAGGGACTCATAAAGGATAATGGTGACCATGTTCCCATTGACCTAAAGAGCCTGTTATCTGGCATTTATGGAACAATACTACACTTACTTAATCAGACAGGTTTTGAAAAATGTGAATTTTTTAAGGGGATTCTAGACAAGGCGGATGAATTCTGAGATACTTTTAACCTCCAATAACTTATTATATTGAACAGCATCTCAAGAATAACTACTTTATGTACTATCTGCTCCTCAACTGGACTTTGTCAGACTATGACTATCGGCCGTAAGTCAGAACACAGATGAGAGAAGTTCTACATCAGAGAGGAAAACACTTGGCAACTTGACTTCAGAGGATCTTACACTGGACAGTAAAATAACAATGTTAGAAAGGGGATAGCTTAATACATTTCCCACATAAATGGACACACCATCATGTGAAGTTACCAGCAAGAAATCAAATTATATACAGAGAAGGATCTGAACTTTTTAAAAGAAGGAGGCAAAGGAAATAGCCAAACATATGAGCGGCGGCCATCTTGTCAGTGGGACTGTGGGTAATTTCAATTTATCTTAATATTTTCCCATTTGCTTCAAAATTCTTTACATTAATTATATATTAATCTTACAAAGGAAAAAGCCAATTAAAAAATAAATCTCCCATCTGTCCTTTTGTTTCTTGGGCACGTTGTTTACAACATAGTTCAGATTTCAAATTGGATTTTTAAAGTTCCATTTAATTTCTGAAACTGCCTTCTTTCATTTAATTTAGTTTCAAGGATTTAAACTAATCAGAGAAATCTGCTGCAACATATTGTACTCTGCCACCACAAACACCCTTGAATACTGTAGGTTTGTGTCAGTGTAATAATTGGGCCAGATGCTTTTCATGTGAATATCTTATTGGCCCATCACCAATTCTTAAATCCACAGAATGTATTGATCAGCTCTTCTCTTCGTACCCTGGATGGCCAAGGCAATGTCAGGTTTAGAGCAATTCTCCTGACTTAGTCAGCGAGATATTTCAAACAGAATATCTATTGTTCCCCACAAAATAAAAATGCTTTCAACAGAAAAATTGCTCTAAAATTGGCAGATGTATTTTTTTTTTAATTATCCTAGAGACTTTCATGAAGGAGCCCAAGCTAGAAAACAACCACCAAGATGAGTGCTTTACAATCTGTGTTTATGCTGCAGAGAGCACATCCCTTGTTGACAGCTACGTATGACCACAGCCCACAGGGACCAAGTCAGCTCCTACATGGTCATGACCTGCATGCACCTTGATGAACACTGCAAGTGGTATTCTAATGCCAGGCAATTAGCCCACAGCAAACTGGTCAATCGTCCAGTTACCTGGTCATTCAATCATTTATTAAACAAGCATTTACCAGGTCAAGGTCTGGAAATTCAGAGGCCAATAGGACAACTTTCCTAGCCTCTTTCTATGAAATCTGAAGGGAAGACAAGCATAACAACAGACCAGCATAATCAACAGTTACACGGCTACATACAATGACAATGAACAGGCTCCAAGACAGGGAGCTGTCAATTTTACAAGGGGAGGTCAGGAAATGTTTCTTTGAGATGCACCTTGAGAAATGAGCTGGTTCTTGCTTTGCAGAGCTGTGGTGATGCTTCAGTTAAGTTACCTTGAATCAACAATGTAAATATATGTAGCAACTAGCACAGTGCCCAGCACAGAGAAGGTATGTAACAAATGATAGTAAAAATAATATTAATATTACTTTCTTGGTGGGGTGGATTGCCAATTAATAGGTGCCCCTAAGGAATGACTTGTACAATTGAAGAAGTGAGTGAAGAAAATAATATCTGAGTTGCATTCACAACTGACATAAACAGGATAATAAAAATACATTCATTATTAGTTCAGTTATAGAAGTTCAGTTATACTAGAACCAATGCAAAATGAATGATTTGACATCGATGATACCATATAAGTGTCCTGTACTTTTAAGAAAGCCTGGAATATGAAATCAGAAGGGAGAAGGACTAATATCTGTCTGTAATTCCTATAGAGATACTACCATTTGTAAAGCTAGGGCCTTTACATACATATTTTGTCAATTAACGATATATATACCAATATTTTGAGGTATGCATTGTTATTGCCATTTTAAAGAAGAGGAAATTGAGATTCAGAGAGTTTATTTAACTTTCCAAAGGTCAAGCCACTAAACAGTATTAAAGTCAGGATTTGTTTTTTATAAATTTCTCATTGCAGATTTCATGCTCTTTTTATTCTACCATGAAGCAATCGCATATGAAAAGCCACATTTACAAAGGAAGATATGATTAGTCTTTTATTTTTATTTTTATTTTTTTGAGACAGGATCTTTCTCTGTTGCCCAGGCTAGAGTGCAGTGGCATCACCACAGCTCTCTGTAACCTCAGACTCCTGGGCTCAAGCAATCTTCCTGCCTCAGCCTCCCGAATAGCTGGGACTACAGTCATGCGCCACCACGCCACACTAATTTTTTCCTATTTTTCGTAGAGATGAGGTCTCACTCTTGCTCAGGCTGGTGTCAAACTCCTGGCCTCAAGTGATCCTCCTGCCTCAGCCTCCCAAAGTGCTAAGACGACAAGCGTGAGCCACTGCACCCAGCGTGATAATTCATTATTAAAGAATAATTTCAAATAGTGAGTTCCTTCAGCACATTTAAAATATGATTTTTTTTCCAAAAGCAATTCAAAGTCTTAGCTTTTCCAGTGTAACAGCTATCAATAATTGGGTACCAAACACTGCTAAATTGGTCACATGAATTGCTTCACTTAGTTCTCATAACAACTTACAAAGCAGGCACTTTTTTAAACTTAAATAATCAGTAAGATGGGGATACTGACTTAATTTTCCAGGACTAGATGAGAAAACTCAAGCTAGATTTTTTCAGACTGAAAATCTAAACCCAGCTGACATTTTTCTTTTCTTTTTTTTTTTTTTTTTTTTTTGGCAGGGAGAACTACCGTGTTTCCCCCCAAATAAGACAGGGTCTTATATTTATTTTTCCTCAAGAAGATACCCTAGGGCTTATTTTCAGGGGATGTGTTATTTTGCCCTCAAAGCCTCAGCTTGCAGCATGCACAGGATAGCCGGGACCTGACAGGGGGAGCCAACCTTGTTGGTGGGGCTGCCCGCACCTTTCCGGTCACCTCTGGGATAGTAGCTGTCATGATGGGGCAGATGAGAAGGGCTGCTCGTC
The DNA here is from genome assembly GCF_040939455.1 of Microcebus murinus. Taxonomy (NCBI): domain Eukaryota; kingdom Metazoa; phylum Chordata; class Mammalia; order Primates; family Cheirogaleidae; genus Microcebus; species Microcebus murinus. The sequence goes on along the minus strand of NC_134116.1, from coordinate 69,636,724 downwards.
TTCTTTACTGCTTGGCAAGGAAATGCATGGGTTGTGCAGATGTGCTGCGTAGCCACACCCATCACTAGGTCTTATTTTCAGGGTAGGGCTTCTATTGCACAAATGCTTAGAAATCCTGCTAGGGCTTATTTTATGGGTAGGTCTTATTTTCAGGGAAACACAGTACTGGCCAGCTGATTTTAAAGTCCAAGTTTTTCCCATCACCCAAACATGCTCCCGCTGGGCACAGGAGAGTCCCAAGTCAGGTCAGGACTCCCAGTCATCACAGCATCTGCAGAAGTTGCCACTAGGAGGCGATACCAAAGCCAGTAGAGTTGTAAAAGTACCCCAGACGCCCTCCTCAAACTCCAGGAAAGGCATGTCATCTTCAGTACTGCAGTGGAACACTAAGAGAACTTAGAATTCATTTTACAGCAAATTAGAATTCAATTTGCAGAAAACTGACTTTTGCTGGAACTAATCTAAGCCTCAAAAGATACATCTCTGCAGGCACCCATAATTGATTACATTCTCAGAGGAGCTCAGACTGGAAAAAAAGGATTTAACTCTTCCCAATTTGGAGGAATTAATATCTACATAAGGACAGGTGTAGCTCATAAGTCCTGAATATCCACCAAAGATATGTAACCTAAAATAGCACATTCTATTCTGAACACTTGAATTTTCGAAGTGTTATATGATTTTTAAGCCTCTTTTTCTTTGAAATCAACTATTTCCATCAATTGACAGCTCTAATAAATCATGAGGAAGGTTTAACATGTGTTCTGTGCTTTTATAGAAAATTTTAATTTGACATTTTAAAATGTAAGCTAAATTACTTGTATCAACTGTTTTTTTACACCAATTGCAAACAAAATTAAAAAGTGTTAATTCACTTTTACAACATAGATAATGCACCAAATCATAATATTAATAGTACAAAATCTTTATGTTGAGAATGAAGGGTTTTAATATTCTTGCAGAAGTTAATTAGAGCTGTCACAGATAACTTCTATTAATAAAAAAAGGGGAAATGCCACTATTACTAACATCTATAGAAAAATCTCCTTTTCCATTCCAACTAAATCCTATCAGATCCTAAATTCCTTACTTTTTATTTGGAAACTTCTGGCTTTCAAATTTTCTACACTCATCAACTGCTATAGCCAAGTTCAGAGGTCATAGTACTGTGTACCACATTCGTAACTTGTGAGAGAAAGACATATTCTAAGCTCTCTAAACTCAAGGGTGGACCAAGTTATTTTTACTGCAGATTAGAATTAAATATTAAAAACCAAAAGGAAAAAGTAAAGATGAATTTGTTATATATGATTCACAGATTCCTACTGATCACCATTACCACTGCCTGAATTTCAATAAACACCTAAAAATAAATGGCTGCTGTTATTATGACTCATTCACAGGCATCTTTTGGTCTTTAGGTTTATAACAGACAATGGGGATTCATGATCAAAGGATACAGAAAAAATATAGTAACATATTAATTTATTGGCAGCTACTGGGATGTCCTCAACCTGGCAGGCATGTCGTCTCTTCTCACTGTTCACCATCAAAATCAGTTTAGGAATACCCTTACTCCAGTGAGTTATTCCTAAATCATTCTAGCATGCTAGCAGTGGTGGATTTTTCAAAGTACATGACCTATGTGAAATGTCCATAAGATAAAAATATAACATCCCCGAGTTTTCCTCTACTACTGACGTATGCTTCAGTGCTGCAGAGACCTGCAATGCTGAAGAGTAGATAAGATGGGGACAGGCATATATTTTCTACTTAAAAAGCAATCTAGTTTATCACTGCTATATTTCAGCAGGAAGGGAGGATCGTTGGGAAGTGCCTTATCTATGATCTTTACAGTATAAATTATCTGTTTAGGCACTTGCTGTTCTAAGACTTGCTGTTCTGTGTCTTTAAAGAAGGATTCAATAACCACACAGATTTAGCAGCTCAAGACAGCCAGCTTTGCTTTCCCATAAAAGGAGTCAGGAGATATGCAAGAGTATCTTTGTAGCAAATCTGGTAACTTCGGGGCTTATTTTCATCACTAAAAAAAAAAAAATAGTCATACTCCTAACGGCCTCTAGGAGTAGCCGCTTGGCAGAGTGAGTGAATAACCCACAGCAAAGCCCCAGCATCCAGAGTTTGGACTGGGGCAAGAAGGACAAACGCTCAGGCTCTCAGACCCTGCGAATCCTCCCCTCGGATGTGGAGGAAGGGGATGTGATTTTAACCGTCAGTGAGAAAATGTTCCCTTTTCTCCTTTGGGGGTCCTTAATCAGGGCCCAGATTAAAAAAAAAAATGCACCACAGAAAATAAGCACAACACCTGCTTCCTTGAGCTCCCCAGCCATGCCAGCAAAGTACCTGATGGTGGGCAGTCACCTTAAAGGGTGGGAGGAAGAGGAAGGTTATGGCAACCTTTCACCGAAGCTTCAGTGCCCCTGAACAGAAGAATGGCCTTGAAATCGTTAGGAAGGGTTTGCTCACAGATAGGCTGCTGCTCCTCAGTCACAACGGGCATCTTGACCAACTACAGCTTCCTGCAAACGCTTTTCAAAATGGTGCAGCTTTTCCAACATGTTCATTTCCTTAACTCGGCCTAAAAACCTCAAAAAAGTGCTGTACAATGAACTCTTCAGTGAGAGCTTAATGCAAGCCCAGGAGGCAAGCGAGCAAGGAATGGTGGTAGAAAAATGTGAGAACAGCATGTGGTCCATGCCCTAGAGCGGCCATCTCCTCTGGGTGACATATTAAACAGCAAAAAGTCCCTGCGTCAACAGTTTCCCCCATGGCTACATCTGCAGGCTGCACAGGCGATCTGCAAAAGCCTTCCCTGCTTGCGTATCATCCTCTCTACCCATTTACTCGAGGCACTCAAGCTATTCACATTTTTAAACAATTCTACTTCCTCAATACTCAAAAAGAAATTTTACCTTTAAATACGTTATTGGGCATTGGATTTACAGAGTTGATGTGAGGGCTCAGCTAAAGTATTTTTTTTTAAAAAAAGAGGTGGGACAAGTGATCTTAGGGTGATGTCCTGTTGACAGCATGGGGACCCCAAAACCACGTGGGCAGGGTAAGAGGGTGGCAGCATGGCCACTATGGCCAGGCATCATTCCACAGGGCGGCTTGGAGGAAAGTGGTTTATTCTTAGGCTTATCAAGCCTCCACCTCTGCCAGGGCTGTGAAAAAAATTCTATTCTAACAAACCGCTTATGGGGAAGATTTCTCTTTTGAACCGAAACAACTCTAAAGACTCCCGGGGTCCAGGAAGAAGCATCTTTGTTCCCACTGGGAACCCAAGCAGTACGTCTTTATGTTCTTTCCACTTTATCATCCAACTCCTCAGCAGCCCTCCACCGCCCCTGCTATGATGAGAACACGCCGCCAGTGGAAGGAAACGCCACGGCAGCAAACTGAACGCTTGACCAAAACACAGTTGAGTGCAACAGTCAGCAGACTGACTGCAGGGGAAGAAAAAAAAAAAAAGCACAGAGCAGAAATCTCTCAGATGATATTCCCTGGACAAACCACTCCCCTTGACAATTCTTCCTCAGCACATTTACATCTGTCTGGTGCTTTGACATAAACTGCTGTGGTACAGTGGTTACCGGCAGCACAAGCTCTGGAGCTACACCGGTTCAAACCCCAACTCCGCCATTTATAGTTGTATGGTCTTGGGTGTGTGTTTAGCAAGTTCTGTGCCTTAGTATCCTGATATGTTAAATGGGGATAATAAACAAGCTCTTATGGTGATCAGACATGCTAATACATACAAAGCACTTAGAACAGTGCTCAAAAAAGCTGTCATCATGATAGTTCAAAATTGTTTTCATGTGTATTATCATAGTTGCTCCACAAGTGCTCTATAATGCGGTGATCATTTTATCTTATAATGAGGCTAAGTCAAGTGTTTGCTAAAAGCATAACTAATCCACAGCTGAGCCAAGATTGACATTAAACCTGGGATTTTCACTAAACCTAGGGCTTTTTCCCATTACATTGGATTATTCACAGGTAAACCATAGCAAATTAGCTATTATAAAATATCCACACTAGATACATTCAGACAGGAAGAAAACAACTGAGAATATCCTACCTATTTTAGGAATTAATTCTTAGAATAAATAAAATTAAATGATCTGTTGATAGCAGATGGAAAAGCTGATTTTTTATATTCAGTATATAGCAATTTGGAACTTCCAAAATTATGACATGAGGAAGGAGGAAAAGGATTTATCAATATGTATTATTTATTCTAAATTTTACTTTTTATGAAAATAGGTAAACTCCCATCTTGAGAAAACTCAGTACATGACAATACAAAACTATATGATGATTGAGTAACTCATTAGAAGTGGGATCACTGAAGGGCTTAAATGTTTCTATGTGAAGCTTGCCATAGTACTGCTACTATAATTCAAAGCCAGCAGTGGACTTTCTGGTCACTGATACGTTGGTGACATTCAGATCTAGAAGACTGAGAACCTCATCCTGCGGAATCCTTATACACATGACACTTAGGGCAAGCGTTATCAGACATGCAGAAGACTGGTAAATATAAATGAACAACCGGCAAATATTCCTTCTTTCCTAATGAATTTTACAATTTAGAGCATTTGAATGGATCCCTGAGGGAGGTATTCTTTCATGACTAACACTCTTCCTAGTATTAATTAGCATCTGTTTCTAATTCATAAAGTTTGAATGTGTCAGACTCTAAGAACTTGTATGAGTCTTCTGTTTAATAAGATCAATCTTTTAATCTATGAATCAAGTTTTGATTTTAATATGTACTACACTATAAATCATTCAAATTATCCCTCAAAATTAAAAAAAAAGAATTTTGATATAGCCACATTAAAAATGAAATTTCCAGCAAAGACAGTGTGCTAAAAAATATAACCTTAAACAAAAAGACACTGGCAAGCTCTGAATGACTAGCAGATCATGCTATTCACTATTCACATAATCAGGGTTTGTTTATTTAGCTCACCATCAGGGTTTTGTCAAATCTTAACAAAAGTCCACATATGACACTGAAAAGTAATGCTTTTGGGGGGCTTATCTGACCAACTCACATTAAAATGTCCTCAACCATCTAAGTCACCTGATGTTCACTCCATAACTAAAGAAACCTCCCCTTCATTTTAATTCTGGAAATCATGTTTTAAATGCAAGATGCATAATGTTCTAGAAATATGTCTCTTAAAGCCATCCAGATGGAAATATGTCATTCCTTAGATATATATATTTTTAAAACCTATAAAGTTTAAATAAATCTCACTAGTGAACACTCCTGGGAGATAAAATCATAAAATATTATTTAGGTCAAAGAAATGAGTTAGATTTTTCTCTACTGGTCACAGTTTATACCTCAGTCATGCTTAAGGCTGTAAGACATATGACAAAACTGAAAACAGATAACCGAAAAGAACCAATATATATATGTAAGCAAAGTAATAACTGAAAAAAAGTAGAAATGCCTGAGTAATCATTTCATCCTCAAAGATAGGCTTTTTGTTTTTTCCCTTTATTCCTATGGATAATCCTGCCTGGTGTGAGACCAACAAGTACATATCTGTTGACCAAATGACCCAACTCCCTCAACAACTTGAGCAATGCAAGCTTTAGGTCCCTACCACATGTCACGTAGATTCCCCACCTCCCCACTCTCTGGTTCTTGCCTTAAAGTCGAAGTCACGCCCCAACACCTCTCGTACCTGTTTCCCGTCCAAGGTGTACAGGCGTTTCACCACTCCCGAGTCCAGCTTGATGGCATCGGTGATGTCAGTGAGCACCTGCTCAAACGAGTGAGCCGTCTTCTTGTTCAGCAGAATCCTGACAGCTTTCCGTGGCTTCACCCCACTCCTGATGATGGTGACCAGCTTGGGCCGAATGAAATCTTTATTCTCTCGCACCTCTGAGGGGCTCCCTTTGGCCGTGGCCAGGGAAGACACCGCCCGGGAAGCTGAGGTGGTCTTGACGTTCACCGACCAGTTGGGGTTCACGTTCTTGGTGTACTCCAGTTTCTTAAAGGGCTCTATGGAGCCACACACATAACTCTCTCCTAAGGAAGAGAGAAATATATTTAAATTTACACTGAGATGGATTCATTTCTTCTTTCCTACTTAGTTTTCGATTTTTCCTTTTCTACTTAGGGGCGAGAGCTAGCTCTGACTTTTAAAACAATGGAGGTGTGATTAATAATTAATGAAAAAGGAAAATTTCTGGATTTTATCTGCCTCTGTCAACAATAGAGTAGAATCCTGGGGGGCGGGCAATCATCATTTCTTCATCTTCAGATTGGGTGACAGAAATATTGATATGCTTGAATAGACCTAAGAGAGGTATGAAATGGAATTCAGAATAGAAAGCATTCTTTAGGATTTACGGATACTTAAATTTGCAGAAAACTTCAAAATCAGGAGTACCTACATATGCTACCTGAGATCATTTAAAAACTTTGAAGAATCAGAACATATCTTAAAATAGTCAGACAATTGACAAATTGGATGCAAGTTTATACTAAATATTTTGTAAAGTCAAATAAAATTCCAAAAGAAAGCAAAACAGTCTCTTCCTTTTTTCCCATGTATACACAGTGCTGACTACAGTGAGAAAGTCAATTCATACTTGCTCATAGGTAAAAGGTTTTTAAAGTATTCAACATAAAAACTGTAGATTCATAAGCAGAGTCTAAAATAAATATAATTAAGTTTTTATTAAAAATGACTCTTGAACAGAGAATTTTTTAATGAAAATACTCAGACTATTAAATAGATGTGGATCACACACAAAAGAAAGAGACACATGAACCAAGAGATGACAAATTGTAAAATGACTGATTCTAAATACATATTTCATAAAGTTAGTTTCAAGCATTTTGAAATTAAAGATTCTATAATGGCTTTTTTTCTGTGTTAATATGTCTCTGTAACCAGGAACAGGTAAAAATGCTTATAAAGCCTTTCTAATTACAGGTAAAGCGACCTGCACCTAATCCAACACAGCCCATTTGCTTTTATCTAAATCTTTGTTTTTTTAAAAAAATTAACAGTATAAATATCCAAATATCCAATCCATAAGTATTCATATAAAAATAACTAAACCAGAGTCTCAAAAAATAGAAAAATAACAGTTATGCAGGTTATTAAACATTTATTTCCAGATGTTTTAAAAATACACTTTTATGTATATACATATACATTATGCCTCACTAGAAGCTGTACAAGTAATACCAGTTTAACCAACCCTCTTTCTATTCACCTGGCAGATCATAACTTGTCCCAACTATGCTTTTCTCAGGGGTTAAGTAGATATCAAACATACATAAGTGGGAGCTATAACAACAGTGGTATTTTTGAAGGCTTTACGGAGGGACAGCCTGAATGTGATAGTGGGAAAAAAAGAATTGGAAATTCTGGCTCAAGACCTGGTCTCTCTAAGCATGAGACCATGGACAAGTCCCCTAGACTTCTGGGTGATGTTCATTCACCTGTAAAATGGAACTTCATCAGCTTTTTATGAAGATCAAATTAGATGGTAGAGATCAAAGCGAACTTAAATGCAAGTGAAAATGACCTAAGTCCACATTACCCGGATCATTGCAGTAAGCCTGAAAGGAAAACTTAAAAACAAAATGACTAGAAATCAGTAAGTAGATCTTATAAGGTGTATTGTTTCTAACTACATAGTTTTACCACTAGACATCACATCGGGTCCATCTCAAGGTCAGAATGAATGTCCTAAACACTCCCCAACAAGGCACAGGGTCCATAACTGAGCTGGCAAATTCTGTTCTAATTGAACATATGCAATCGTCTGATTATTTGTAAGTTGAATATAGCAAGCTAATAACTAAAACCAAAGCAAAAATATAGAGTGGCTTAAGTTTCAACACAGAAAACTTTTTTAAAGAAAAAATTGAATTAGATGAGGGAAGAGTTTTAAAGCTACTAAGTGAAGTTATCCCAAGAATGGAAAAACAAGCACCACATATACTCACCAGCAAACTGGTATTAACTGAGCAGCACCTAAGTGGACACATAGGTACTACAGTAATAGGGTATTGGGCAGGTGGGAGGGGGGCGGGGGGTGGGTATATACATACATAATGAGTGACATGTGCACCATCTGGGGGATGGTCATGCTGGAAACTCAGACTTGTGGGGGGAGGGGAGGAAAGGGCATTTATTGAAACCTTAAAATCTGTACCTCCATAATATGCCGAAATAAAAAAAAAAATAACAATATGGAATGGGTTTGTTAAAAGGGCAAATGGACACTTTTTTTTTTACATCTTCTTAGATAAAGCACACTGAAAATTTTTAAAACCATGCAAAAGTTCTCTGATGACAACTTTGAGAAGGTAATGCTGGTTTGGCTCAAGCCATGGCAATCATAAAAATCAGTGTTCATTCTGTGCTCTAACTGCGAGCCTCTCTGCCACAACTGTCAGATTTAAATACTGGAATGAGAATCTAAGAGAAAGATATGAGACTCCAATAAAGGATAATATTGTGCTAAGGGGAAAGTAACAGCTAAAGAAAGGAGAAGGAGCTGCCACCAAATCCAAGATCACACACCACAGTCATGTAGAGTCTACTACATGTTCAGGAATTCAGGGTTTCCTTATGCTAATAAGTTTCCATTTGATTGTGCAAATAATTTTACATTAAATCTATTTGGCTCCACATTTTGACTACTTTTATTGTAATCATAATTCTGAACTTTCCCCACCACTAGAGATGTGGTCCCTGCCTTAACTCAGATAAATTAAACCTGATTGCATTCTCTGATTTTGTAAAAAATAGCCTTTAATTAATGTGCTAATACCAGCAATAATTGCAAATTAACAAATGTGATTGCTCTGAATGGTAATAATACACAGTCTTGATTTGGTCAAATAGCTCTGGGTAACCAGTGCTTAATCTCTTCCTTAGTAGGACCAAGAGTTAAGAGATAAGTTATAATCTTGTTTAGAGAATCATTTATGTGTTGTACTTAAGTCTTGACATGAGACATGTGTGTTAAAAATAATGAGATAAAGTAAGACTTGTAATTACTGTAATATATTTCGTCTTATATACACTAAGCCACCCAAAATCTTTTGGTGTAACTTCCGTAGCATCGAAACCAAAGTAAATTTATCTAAAAAAAAACAAACAAAAAAAACCCCACATAAACAAAAAAAACAAACAACAACAGAAAGAAAACAACGAGATACATTTGAGCAAGACAGTCCAAAATTTGCTTTGAATTTTGGCATTACTTACTATAGATCAACTTAAACAAGGGTGGAATAATTACAAAGATCTCAGAGGTAGTACTGGAAATTACAAAACATAATGACTTGCTGGTCGGTAATCACACAACCAGTTTTGTTTCAGTTTGTTCAAGCCAAAAAATTCTGCCATACAACTGATCCCCTACTTGAAATTTAATCCTCTGGGTGTCCAAGACTCCCCAACAAATAGCAAAAACTGTGAAGCATCTTCCTGAATTGTTGTGGCATTTGCAAAGGCCAAAAACTAATATTTGCTTTTAAGAAAAGAGAGAGATAAAGAAAATGACAGTTATAAAACAAAAAAGGGAGGGAAATAAAGCATGAAATTATGTTTAGACCTAACCAATACTAAAATGTCAGAATATGGTAATTTCTTCCCTGAAAAATTTAAGTATTTTCAGAAAGTTGGAGGGTGAAATAATTCTTACGTAAGCATATTAGATTATTTTTAAGATACTGAAATGTTATTTTGTTTTCAAAAAATCACCTATGTATTTTTTAATGACTTGCCATTATTCTTCAAAGTACAGGAATAAATTTTTCCCTAACAAGGTTTATTATTTTAAAAATCTGCAAAGGTAATTCTACGTTGCCATTAGCTCCCATTATGAAAGTAGAATATTTCCACTTAAATTCCCTGTGCACTACAGAAAACTTCTGGTAATGTGGTGCTAGTCCCCTGGTCAACTGACCTGTATAGTATATCAGCAATAAAAGTGTTCCTCCACAAGACTCCATATTGGGGGCTTCTAGAAATTTGCCCTGATCCCCTTATTGCTGGAGTTTTTCCATTGACTAAAAGTTGTGACTTGTAAATTCTAACATTATTAGACCCAAGTCTGAAAATATCCTCTTCCCCATCCTTCACATTACTAGAGCTAGTTGGTACTTCCTCTAGTATTCCTTTAAGATCAAAATGGCATATTCAAAAGTATCTTAAGTGAGGATATCTGTAATATATTTCATTTTTCCATACTATGAGCTTTCTTATTGACAACTCTGGCAATCAAATTTTACTATTATGAATTATGACAAAATCTGGGAAAGACTCAAATATATATTGAAACCTCTAAAACTAAACTTAGTTAAATTACATGAGAGATTATTTATGGAATAGAATATCATAAAGTACCTTCTGGATATTACATTTGATGAGTCAACTCAGCTACGCACAGTGACATTTCATAACCTACCTGAAGTTGCTGGTTTAAGACAATTTTGACAGTGCTGTTAAAGGCAAGAAAAAAGATTTCCCAAAGGCACTTATGGGTCATTCTTCTGGGTCATTCTTCCATGGAAGTCTTTCATAATAAAATAGCACATAAGAATAAGCATACACAGAAATAAATTTGAATGTGTGTGTCAGATCTGTGGAAAATGTCAACTCCTCAAATCCAAAGAAACACAAAAACAACATAATGGAAAAAAATTGAGAGATCCAAATTTTTTGAAATTGAAAAATAGAGAAACTAAAACGTAAAGGGAAAAAAACACAGACTAAAGACCTACAATATGACAATTGGCTAATATAATGTAGAAGGCTTACTATAATTTACAAAAATACAAAGTATTAAAATAATGGCAAAGGATAAAAATAAAATAGGGAATACAGAGAAAACACATGGGAAGATGCTCTAAAAGTAAGCAGAGAAATCCAAATTAAAGCAGATTTATTAATAAGATACATTCTGTACCTACTCTAACAACAACAAAAAATTAACAGAAATAAAGTAATGTTGAGGTTGCAGCAACAAAATACAAGGTATCAAAATATATGACAAAGGATAAAAACAAAGTAAAGTACAAATAGAAAACACCACTAGAGATATTAAATTGATAATAATCCATTTAAAAAGCAACAAGGCCAATTGTATTTGGAGCCATGACAATGTTTATATCTCCAACTCATAATCTCATTGCTAAAAATTTATCCTAAGAAAACAAAAGAACAACAAATAACAAAATGTTAATAAATGCCTACAGTATTAGCAATGAAACCTAAAAATTTAAAACAACTTTCTAAATCCTTACTATGTACAAGAGCCAGGCACTGTGGCTCATGCCTGTAATCCTAGCACTCTGGGAGGCTGAGGCGGGAAGATTGCTTGAGCTCAGGAGTTTGAGACCAGCCTGAGCGAGAGTGAGACCCCATCTCTACTAAAAAGAAAAAAAAAATAAGAATAAGAATAGGTGCAAGACCTGAATTAGCCACTCAAGGAAGTGAAAGAAACCTAAGTTATGAACCTCTCTTCAAATAGCTTAGAAAGCAAGATGTGTATATGAAAAGTTCCACCACAAGACAGCAAGTGACAATTGGTAAATAAGTGGTCCAGGCAATCCTACTTCAGAGGAGAAGGAAATCACTTCCCTATTGGGCTATATCAGTAAAGAGGAAATGGAATTCACACTGGCCTTGGAAGCAAGGGTAAGATTTCCACTGACAGAACAGACAGAGGAGCACACCCCAGATGAAAAATAGAATAATAATATGCTTTACCACACAGTACAGAAAAAGATATTCTTTGAGATATTAATACATTTTTCTCAAAAAATTAAAATTAAATTAAAATGGTTCCCTAGAGTAACAAATTAGATAAGAGTGTGGTAGGCAACAAGGTCAGAGCTTTTATGCATGATCAGCCTTGGGTGATGGAAAGGTCACACTGGCTGTGGTGTGAAGGAAGGGCTGAAGGTGGAACAGGAGAGGACGGAAGTCAAGATACTATCCACAGTGACATTACAATAGGCTGGGAGAAGAGATGGAGAACAGGGTGCTACACATCTGCACTAGGGACAGAGGAGTAGAAGCTCAGAGGAATATTCAGCAGATACAGTCAGCCAAAATTGGCAATTGATTTGATTTTGGGCCCAAGGGAATATGACTCAACAAAGACACTGAAATGATGACACTGAAAATGCTCTTCGAGCCTACTTCCCATATACCATAATAGATAAAATAAGAAGGGGAACAGGTTTGGATTAGGTGGTAAGGAAGGAAATTAATTTGGCTGTGCACATATCGAATTTGATTAAAGTTCCTAGGAACCAACTAGTTAGAGATTTCCAGCAAGCAGTTAGAAAGAAAGGTCTTGAGTTTAGGAGGGAGATGTCATGTGGCAGCTGCAGCTATGGGAATTGAAGAAAATGATCAGGGGAAATGTCCACACTCAGTTGAAAAAGATGAAATTCAGGGCAAGAGCAGTATTTAAAAGAGGGAGAAGGGAACCAAGAGACATCAGGTGCCTGGAGCCATGGACACCTGATGGTGAGATCCTGACATCAGCATCTCGATGGGACAGCAGGGAAGATAAGGATTCCCAAGAGATCACTGGTTTGGCCAGCAGAAGGCCACACATGGCTCCATAATGGCCACTTCGGGTGAGCAGTGATGCTGGATTGCTTTCATTCATTCATTCATTCATTCATTCATTCATTCTCTCTCTCCTCTTTCTTCCCATGATTTTTTTTTTTTTTCTTGAGACAGAGTCTCACTTTGTTGCCCAGGCTAGAGTGAGTGCCGTGGCATCAGCCTAGCTCACAGCAACCTCAAACTCCTGGGCTCAAGCAATCCTGTTGCCTCAGCCTCCCGAGTAACTGGGACTACAGGCATGTGCCACCATGCCCGGCTAATTTTTTTCTATATATATTAGTTGGTCAATTAATTTCTTTCTATTTATAGTAGAGGCGGGGTCTCCCTCTTGCTCAGGCTGGTTTTGAACTCTTGACCTCAAGCAATCCACCCACCTCGGCCTCCCAGAGTGCTAGGATTACAGGCGTGAGCCACCGCGCCCGGCCTCTTCCCATGATTTTTATTGCAACTATCATGTGAAGCTGTGAGGACTCCAATGGCTCCCTGACTTCCAGAGACTTAAATGTAAAATAAATAAATATATTACAGTGTAATGATGCTAACCAAGGAAGTTGAGGAAGTAGAGACAGAAAATGCAGATATCTCTTTTCATGGAAGAGCTTTGGACTGGAGAGGTCAGGAAGATTAAGGCGAGAATTGTTTAAACTGTGACAGACTTGATCTAAACAATTGTTCTCACAGTCTAAGTGGGGTGAGCATTGAGAAGCTATTGGCAGAATAAGTCATCTGAATGTTTACAGGTAGCAGATCTATCCTGACACAGGCCACCTTACCTGTAATACTCACCTCTGCCCCATAAGTACCAACAAGCCTCGTATCACATAGCACACCGAAGCACAATAACAGAGGCAGGTTGCTCAAGATCACATGGCTAATAAAGGTGAAGCCAAGATTCAGATGCTGGTGGTCAGACTCCAGGGCCCGTGCTCTGGGCCAGGATGCTACGTACATTCAGAAGAGGGAGCCCATCTTACCCTGAGACAGGAGATAAGGGAAGCCCAGAGATGGGATAACACAAGAGAGAGCAGCTGAGCTGCAGGGCTGAGTATACCAGTGGGTAAGAGAAGACAAGGCCAGAGGACGAGGCAGGGGCAGGTGTGGAATTCCTGAGAAGAGCATTAAAGACTATGGGCTGCATTCTTTAAGTAAACAGGAGAGCCGTTATTAATCCAAGGCACAGCACAAAGTGGTTTGTCTATGGCCAGGTTTACAGGCAGGAAAACTGGTTCGAAGACTACTGCATAGCACATGCAGGTCCAAAAGGAGCTGATATGAGAGAGGTTGTAATGAGAACGGAAAAGCAGGGGAAAATGCAAAGATATCATAAAGAAAAGAAAAACTAAACTATATATTCTTAGCTTAGGAACCTATTGTAAGAGTACAGGAAAAAGACAAGAATCAAGCAGCAGAAACATGAGGAGTTACTATTTAATTTTTATACTCTTTTGCATATTTCAAAATTTTCTAAAATGCTCACTGTAGAAAAATGTATCACTCCTTCATCACAAAAAGTACCTCTTATTAAACAGTAATGAGGACTTGAAAGCTGTAATAATGGTGACGGAGAGGAGGGAATAAATTGGAGAGATATCTTAAGCAGAACAACGGAATTCAGTAGCAGATTAGATTTGAGGGAGTAAGAGAGGGAGAAGTCAAGGATGATAAGTTAGGTGGTATCTTAGTCCCTTTGGCCTGCTAAAACAAAATACCATAAACTGGGTGGCTTATAAACTACAAACGTTTATGGCTCACAGCTCCAGAGGCTGGGAAGTCCAAAATCAAGGTACCATTAATATCCAGCGTCTGTTGAGAGCTTCCTTCCTCACAGATGGTGCCTTCACTCCGTATCCTCACAGGTGGAAGGGGCAAGGTAATTCCGTGGTGCATCCTTTATAAAGCAGTCAATCCCATTCATGAGAGCTCCACCCGCATGATGTAATCACCTCCCTAAGGCCTCTGACTACATTACATTAGTGATTAGGTTCCGACATACAAATTTTAGGGGGTCACAAACATTAGGATCATAGCAGGTGATGACACTATTTAATAAGATCTGAACACAAGAGGAGGAATGACTTCTAGAAAATGGAAAAGAATGGGTTCACATTTATACATGTTGAGTATGAAAGGACTAAGGACTAGAGTATCTGTTGAATACATCCAGGCAGCTGGAGTGTAGAAGAAAAGATCTGATTTGAGAGCAACAGGTCTTAGAAGAGTGGTTACAATCATGGGAGTTGAAGAGATCACAGTAGATGACCCAAAGATAGGAAAATGGAGGACACCCAGGTTTTAAAATGTGGCAAGTAAAGAGGGAAATAGAAAATCACCATTAGAACACTACAGTCATAATTGCTATTATGCAAGATTCACCAATAAATGCCAAAATTCATAGGCAAAAGCTTAAGGAGAAATAAGATATTTACATAGTGTCAAAGTTTCTCCCCACAATATTAATTACAAAGGGGAAAATCATAACTTCAGAGAGAAAATACCTGGCAGACACCACCTTAACCAACTGCTCACAGGTTATGTCAACATCATGTACCCCCTGAAATGATACAGTAGGAAGGACACAACATCACTTCTGTGGAATTCTTGCCAAAAATAAATAACATCAATCTAATCATCAAACAAACCCAAATTGAGGAACATTCTACAAAATAACTTAACCAGTATTCTTCAAAACTCTCAAAGCCATTAAAGACAAGAAAAGATGGAAAAACTATCACAACTGTTGAAGGGAACATGCCAACTAAATGCAATGTGTGATTCTGGAACAAAAAAAGGACATCAGTGGGAAAAGTAATGAAAGCCAAATAAAGCCTGTAGTTTAGCCACAAAAGCCACCATTGTACCAAAGTTAACATATTATTGATAGTTTTGTTCATTGTACCATGGTTGTGTGATGTTCCATTAAAGGAAGTTGGGTGAAGGGTACACAGGAACTTCCTATCTCTGCGATACTTCTGTAAGTCCAAATTAATTTCAAACTAAAACATTAAAGAAATAAAGCAAATAGCCCAGAAAAAAAAATAAAGTTGAACTAAATCCCTACATCACATATTATAACAATATGACTTTCATTTAAATATTTTTTAATAAGAACATAAAAATACTACAAAAAGATTAGGAGAAATTGCTTTATGATCTCAGCATACAGAGGGTCCCAGAGGCATGAAAAACAACCCATAAATGAAAAAATGGATACATTTGATTATTTATTTTTTTTGTAAATCTACATGGCAAAAAACACAATAAACAAAAGTCACCAGATAAAGGGCAATTTGGAAAAAAGACAGTCATGCTCTGCATAAAGAAGTTTGGGTGGATGACAGACTGCCTATGACAGTGGTCCTGTAAGATTCTAATACTGTATTTGTACTTTTTTATGTTTAGATACATTTAGAGACACAAATACTTACCATTGTGTTACAGCTGCCTACAGTATTCATTCTGCACAGGTGTGCAGCCTAGGAGCAAGAGGCCACATCATCTAGCCTAGCTGTGTAGTGGGCTGTCCCACCTAGGTTTGCATAAGTACATTCTGTGATGTTTGCACAATGATGGAATCACCCAATGAAGCTTTTCTCAGAATATATCAACATCATTAAGCACACATGACCATACTTTCAACTATTATCACAAAAAGCTAATATTTTTTAAAAAAAACAAGACTTCAATCTGGTAGAAAAATGATCAAAAGCTAACGGGAGACTTATAAACCGGAAGCTGAGTTCTTAGTTCTCTTTCCCATCTTGCAAGATGGCGGGTGAAAAAGTTGAGAAGAAGCCGGATACTAAAGAGAAGAAACCTGAAGCCAAGAAACCTGAAGGCAAGAAGGCTGATGCCAAGAAGGCTGATGCTGGTGGTAAAGTGAAAAAGGCTAACCTCAAGGCTAAAAAGGTTAAGAAGGGGAAACCACACTGCAGCCGAAATCCTGTTCTCGTCAGAGGAATCGGCCGATATTCCCGATCTGCCATGTACTCTAGGAAGGCCATGTACAAGAGGAAATACTCAGTGGCTAAATCCAAGGTTGAAAAGAAAAAGAAGGAGAAGGTCCTCGCCACTGTTACAAAACCAGTTGGTGGTGACAAGAATGATGGCACTCGAGTGGTTAAACTTTGCAAAATGCCTAGGTACTATCCAACAGAAGATGTTCCTCGAAAGCTGTTGAGCCACGGCAAAAAACCGTTTAGCCAACACTGTGAGAAGACTGCGAGCTAGCATCACTCCCGGGACCATCCTCATCATCCTCACCGGACGCTACAGAGGCAAGAGGGTGGTTTTCCTGAAGCAACTCGGCAGTGGCTTGTTACTTGTGACTGGACCTCTGACCCTTAATCGAGTTCCTCTGCGAAGGACACACCAGAAATTTGTCATCGCCACCACCACAAAAATTGATATCAGCAATGTGAAAATTCCTAAGCATCTCACCGATGCTTACTTCAAGAAGAAGAAGCTGCGGAAGCCCAGACACCAGGAGGGTGAGATCTTCGACACAGAAAAGGAGAAATACGAGATTACAGAACAGCGCAAAGTGGATCAGAAAGCTGTGGACTCCCAAATTTTACCAAAAATCAGGGCAATTCCTCAGCTCCAGGGCTATCTACGATCTCTGTTTGCCCTGACAAATGGAATTTATCCTCACAGATTGGTATTCTAAATTTTTACAAAGAACCTAATTAAATAACTGAAAGATAAAAAAAAAAAAAAAAAAAAAAGCTAACGGGAGATAATACATAGAAAAAGAAATGCAAATGCCTTATAAACATTTGAAAGGATGAAAATTAAAATTATAACAAGATACACATTTTGCTTTTTCTTAATAGACTGGCAAATGACAAAACGTTTGATAACAAATCATCTCATTGAGGGTGTAGAGAAACAGCCGCTCTCATCCATTACTGGTTGGTGTGTAAACTGGAATCGCCTCTATGGAGAGGAATTTCGCAATAGCTCTTAAAAGTTGAATGTTTATACCTCTCTATCCAACAATATTACTTCTAAGAATTTATCCTAAAGATATTCTCCTACATGAGTAGAAAATATATATCCAAAAATATTCATTGCAAAATTGTTTGTAGTGACAAAGAATTGCACACAACCTAAAGTCCATTAATTTAAGGCTAGTAAAATAAATTATGATACATTTGTATAAAGGAGTACTATGAAGTCAGTAAAAAGAACACAGCAGTTCTAGATGTACTGACATAAAAAGGTCTCCAATACATTTTGTTAAGTACACAGAGCAAGGTGCAGAACTGTAAGCACAGAAGATTACTCCCTTAACTGTGGTTTCACCTTCCTCAGTTTCAGTTACCCATAGTCAACTGTGGTCCAAAAATATTGAATGGAAAATTCCAGAAATAAATACTTCATGAGTTTTAAATTGCATGCTGTTTTGAGTAGTGTGATGAGATCTCTCACCATCTTGCTCCATCATCTTTTCTTCATCACAAGAAGGATGATTACAGTACAATAAAATATTTTGAGAGAAAGAGAAATCCCACATTCAAAAAGCTATTTCTTTTTAAGAGGTAGAGAGTCTCACTATGTTGCCCAGGCTCAATTCACATACCTTTTATTACAGTATAGTGTTGTAATTGTTCTACTTTATTATTGGCTATTGTTTTAGTCTCTTACTGTGCCTAATTTATACATTAAACTTTATCATAGGTATGTATGCATAGAAAAAAGCAGTATTTATGGGGTTCGGTACTATCTGTGGTCTCAGGGATCCCCTGAGGCTCTTGAAACATATCCCTTGAGGACAAGGTAGGGCTAATGTACATGTATATCCTTTATCTCTCAGATCATCCTCAAAAAATCTAGTTAAAGTGGTAACCCCTGGGGAATTTTAGGGAGAGCATGTTTTATAACTATTCAAAAATTAATTTTTAAAAATTCAATATAGCAGAGAGAGGCATAGAGGAAACTAGTGAATTAGAGAAAAGAGAGTAGAGGATGACACTCTGGGAAACAGAAAAAGATGAGTAATCCAGAAGCCATGGTAGAAGACAGATTCCCTAACTGTGGGGCAAACTATGGGTTTATTCCTGAGAAGTGAATTCTGATGGGAACTTGGAGAAAGCCCTTATGAAAACTACAGCTTCAGAGCCAGGCAATGCTCATCGCAGGTCGGTAAGGGGCCAAGGCATGCGTGAGAACAGAGGAATAAGAGGGACTTGCCTCTAGTAGTGCAGATCTGATCAACAGAGTAACTTATTTGTATCCAGCAGATGACGTGTCTCCCTAGTTTTTAAGCTGATGCTTAAAGGAAATGTCCCAGCCCTTTCATACCTACATTCTCACAAGATGTTAAAAGGACAGATCGGTCAATCAATCAATAGATCAATGCTCAGGAGAAAATTACATCTTTCTCCTAAGAGTTCAAATGTTTTACCTTCGTGTATATTTCCAACATTTGCATATCCACTGTAGAATATAAATGGTACAAAATTGGGGGAAATGAGGCCATGTCTCAAGATGAATCACTTGCAGAAATAGGCCTGCAATTCAACTTTCCTTATTAAGTATTATGATTTTACAACATATTAAGGCCATTTTGATAGCAAACAAGAGTGTCGCCTTTGGTATACTCTTAAATATATGTGTGTGTTTATCTACATACATGCATAGGTAGACAAACATACAACCACACATACACACATGTACACACTCACTCATACACATATTATCTGGGCTCATCATCAGTTCCATCACTGGGTTTTAAACCACACTTGGGCATAATGATCAGTACACAATAATAAAACAGTAAAAGTGACCATGAGACTGTTATAAATAAAGATACTCATGTATATCATTGTAATTCAGAAATTTCAGTATGAGAACAAGTGAGAAAGAACAAACTTAAAAAAATAATTAGAAGTCAAATACACTTGTCACTGCACCCACTAAAAGGATTTAATTTAAAACTCAAACATCATCACATTGGAAGGAGAAATGAAAAGCTAATAACATGCATTGACGTTTACATAAAATTAGTATGTAAAGGGAGAGATATGAGCCTAATGATGAATATGAAGCAACGGTTTGCATTTTAACAAACTAAGCAAAAATGTAATTGACAAAGAGGCCAATCTAAATGAATTTCCAGCTATTTAAACACTAAGTGCAGCTGCATGCTAATTGTCAGTGTTATGAATTAGAAAAAAAAATCTGTTTAAACTGAAAATTCAAAAAATAAATGCAGCCAATATGTGAACTCACACACTGTACTAAAGTTACCATTCAATCAATCAGAAAAGGGTATTTTTTTTCAAAAAAGTAATTGTTAAGTGTTAGAATATTCATTCTGCAGTTACTTCAAACTGCTTGGGGAAAAAAGTATTTGGAGGCAAATGACAATAAGGAAGTGTTTCTGGGAGCAACATCTTTCTTTCTTGGAATTAAGACAAGATTAAAAACATTTGTTTTCAAGAAGAAGTTAATACAATAATATTTTATTTAAACACGACTAATAGCAATGGGAACAATGTATAGTTGGTAGTTACCTTTACACTAAAATGTCCAACATTCTGCTATATCAAAAAATAATCCACTGTATTAAAGCAAGCAGAGGAGTTCCTTTTGTAGGAGTTGAATCCATAGCGCACAATATCTTACTGGCAGTGGTGACATCAGGCTCTGGCACCAGCCTTCATGGGTTCAAACCCTAATGCTACCATTTCTTGCTGTGTGAGTCTGAGCAGATCATTTAACCACACTGTCCCTCATCTTAGTAGAAGGATAATGGTTCCTGTCCTCCCAGGACCATTGTGAGAATTAAATGTATTCATACATGCAGGGAACCCTGACCAGTGCCTGGCACATGCTCAATAAATGTGAGCTATCATCATCATTATCTTCAGTCAAAACAGCAGTCTCTCAGAGCTGGCATTATTTTGTGGTAAAAGATAAGGACAAAGAAGATGGTGGCAAGCATGCCACAGTCTTGCTGGGCCCTAGATGTGAAAGAAGTACTGTCATCTGTCACCTCCCATACCTTCTCCTTGGTGGATGGGGGTTATAGGAATGTCTCTGGCCGATTCTCGGTAAAGATCAATTCTGGGTGGGAAACTGACTGAGGTGCCCCTCCCCTGGAGATGCTGCACAGGTGACTCTAGAACCGACGGAGGCTGTCTTAGGACGTACTCTGAGATCTTGGCATATCAGCCCTTAAAGAGATGGCTGGGTGACTGGGCATGCACCTGAATTTGCATCTGATCTTTATCCAGATCCCTTTAGAATATGTCACCAAATGTTTTATAAATCCTTGTATTTTCCAAGGTCATGCAAAGGACAGGGCCCAGATATCAAAGCTGATACACAAAGATTTCACGTTCATTCTTCCCTTTTAATTTACTGGAAGTTCCAACCCTTGAATAGAGGGAAAAAGGCCAAGTCTACAGGCATCTTGGCAGAGTGACAAGCCACCAAAAAGAAATGTGAATTCCCACAAAACAAACACACCAAGTCCAGGCTCCTGTGCATGCTCTCAAGCCCGGTCATACTGAGGCCGGCCTGGCCTTCCTGCCAAGGGATGAAGGCGGGGACAAAGGGAGAAGTCCTCACTTTGAATCGCACACAGACTGGTTACAGAGCAGGACAAGAGGGCTCTGTCAGAGCGCAGTCAGGGAGAGCAAACCCAGACTCCAAGGGGGCTGAAAGGGAAGCTTCCAGCTACCTGCACAGGAGAGGGAGGGAATTACCCAGCTGGACAACAGGGCCTGGGTGAACACTTCTGGAGTAAAGATGACCTCAGGGCGAAATCCAGCTCTTCTGACCTGTGTGGGACCTTCCTTTCCCATGCCCCTTGGTGCTACCAACTCCTTCACCAGGGCCGTGAGAACTCAATCTCAGAAAAACCCACTCTCCAAAGAGGATCTACTGTCCTCGTTCACACCTTAGCATACATGTAACTCCACTTATTTCTCTCCAACTCGCTTTAATTCGATTATGATTTCTAAGATGATGAGAGGCTTTATGCCCTGTTCAAACAAGGGTCCATCCCGAGAAAAGCGTAGCCCAGAGTCAGCGACGACCTATTGCTCTTGCATAAGATACCAGTCCTCATCTGCGAATCCAAACCATGCTATTTCCACACTAAATGTCTAAAATAAGTAACTACTGCTAACCTACATTGGACTTATAAAATAAACTGAACAGATCACTCCCTTCCTATCCTCAATTATCATAGAAAGACAATAATCCTTTAAACTTAAAAAGAAGCATCACAGAGGAAAGGGTTGTCAGAAAAACCAATTTTGGGTCCAGTGTCACGACTATCTTACCATGTCCTTTGAATTTTCTGGGCCTCAGTGTGCAAAGATAAAATTAATGGGTTTGATGGCTATCCAAGGTTCCTTTCAACTCTAAAATTTCATGATCCATTAGTCATTTTCAGTTCAAGTACTTTCAGACATCGTGATAGCAAAAGTTCAATTTGCATTTAGAAATGAATATGAACTATGCGATTGAAGATACAAAGATGGACTTTTAAAATTAACGTAGCATGGCTGTGAGAAAGAAAATAAAGCATGCTGTAGAATCAGGCATGTTTCCCCTCAGGCCATTGTTATAAGCTACCTGACCTAGTATCTTTTTTTT
Organism: Microcebus murinus; assembly: GCF_040939455.1. Classification (NCBI taxonomy): domain Eukaryota; kingdom Metazoa; phylum Chordata; class Mammalia; order Primates; family Cheirogaleidae; genus Microcebus; species Microcebus murinus. The sequence goes on along the minus strand of NC_134116.1, from coordinate 69,614,450 downwards.
TTTTTCTTTCTTTCTTTCTTTTTGCACTACAGCACAGCAAACGCAAACGCGTGAAAGAAACAAGAAGGATGGTAGCCACAAGGCCGCATGCAAACTCTCAGAGGGCGAGTGGGAGAAGGCTACCGCCGTGTGGACACCTGAGCAGGGAACCTGGGGGGTCACCTGGGGGGATCGTCCCGTGGGGCGCTCACCTTCCACCAGCTGGTCCAGGCTGGAGATCTTCTTGAGCCCGTCGATGGTGTAGATCGTCCTCACTCCCTGGGGCAAATTCACGTTATCCGACAGAGTTCGGGTCAAATCAGCCAGCAGGGCCTCAAAGGATCGGAAGCGGTCCGGGGAGATGGCGTACACAATCCCTTTGAAGTACCGGTCTCCGTTGCGGTAGAAGCGGACCTTCTTGGCCTTCTTCTCGGAGCTGAGCGTCTGCAGCGTGCGCGTGCGGTAGAAGCTGCAGTGCGCGCTGTGCGTCGGGCTGGGCAGGCCGTTCACGCGCGACCCGCGGCTGTACCTCTGCGCCTTGTCCCGCTCGTCGAAGTGCTCCAGCTCCATGTCTCTGCCGAAGGACATGATGGACTTCCGGTCGGACCTGCGAGCCCCAGAAACAAAAGCAGACACACACGCCCCGTGTTATTGCAAGACCGTGATTTCAAAGGCTCTGCTCTGCAACTGCTGGGCGGAGACGGTGCTGTCATCCACGGCTCCTTTACTGGGAGTCATCAAACGCGAGAGGAGGAAGGGGCGATCCCAGTGCAAACCGCGTATTAATCAACCCCAGTTTTGTTGCCAACAGCTGCTCCATGGACGTAACAGGCTGCAAACAGATCTCAGCCCCAGTAGTCACAGCAGACTTGCAGAGTGTCATCATCCCGCTTTACAGATGAGGAAACTGAGGCAACAGAAAAATTTCCCCTAAAATGTCTCCAAGTCAACACATTGAGAAGTGCTTTAACCAGCAATTCTGACCCAGGTTTGCCTGACTCTGGAGGCCACCATTCCTTGCAGGGCTCCCTACCTGGTTACAGGTAGAAAATGTGCTTTCTGTATAATTATCCCAAGAAAGACAAGTGGCCCTGGCAGGCCAGGAAAAAAAAAAGAGAGGGCAGGCAGCATTTAACAGTCAGACTGCACAAGCTTTACATAGCGTTTGTGCTCCCCACAGCCAGATGGAGAGCAAATTAAATCAATCCGTAGGTTGCACTGACTAAAGGAAGACTTCCCAACATATTCACATACTTAGTATTTTTAAAAGCAAATTCATCATACCTCATTTATTTACATTTACTGCTTCACATAAGTTGGGTTTAAAAAGAAGCAGAAGAAGAAAAATGAGGAAAAGAAGAAAGGAAAACATCTTCTTCTTTGGAGGACTCTGCCCTTCCTTCCACTAAGGTTCTCACTATCTTTGTGGTTGAGAAAATCAAGGCTTAAAGATGTTGATTTAGACTTGACCCTGTACTACCTGTGTAGCCATGAGAAAACTACTTGATCAACATCTTTAAGCCCCAATTTCCTCAATCACAAAATAGAAAGAAGAATAGTACCTACCTCACAGTTAATATAAACCATTAAATAAGTTAATGCACACGAAGCCCTTAGGATAGAGTCCGGCATGTGATAAGTATTAAGATTTTTTTAATTAATAAAATCTGCATTTCTGTTGCTGACCCTGGCATAAAAAGAACTAGGGGAAACACAGTTTTTCTCTTCTGGCAAGGGAGGCTCCCTGGCCCTCCTAATCTCTACCTCACAACTTTTGGAAAAGTACACCTGCACGCCCAGGGCCCCATTTCACTTTCCATTTTATACTTTGAGCAAGCCGCCTGGGTGATCCATTCACCCTTGCTAAGGCATTGCTTGTGGTGTTGCCCCTTGCAGGAGGGATCTATGTTTTAACAGGACAATCGAGAAAGTGGAAAAACTTCTGCATTCAAAGGAATGACATTTTAATGGCAAAATTTCAAGCACATTGAAATAAAACATAAGGAAAATGGAAAATTGGGGATAAGAACTTTGCAAGTACTTCCCAAATCCCACCTCCTAGATGATATATCACCTTTCCGAAAGTCAGCCAAAACTCACAGAAAGTACTGACGTTGGTCCCTGACCTTTCTTTTACCCTCAGCAAACTGACCTCTGATCCATTCAGAGTGGCTAAAATTCCATGCCTGCAAGCACAGCTAGAGATCTGGTACTCCTGAAATGAAGTGGAAGAAACCAATATTTATTGAATGTCTGGGATGTGCCTGGCACTATTATTCATCAATTATTTGTTTATAATATGCTAAAAATTCTCTTCTAGAACTCACATTAATCTAACAAGGGAGGTGATATTATCAAGACTAGGGGTGGGTATGGAATTTATCCAGAGTCCCAGGGTTGTGACTGAAAGGTTTGAGATTTGAATCCTCATTTACTGTGACTCCAAAGCCGATGCTCTCTGTCCCTAGCTCCCCTGACTGGCCCATCAGCAGCAAACAAAGCAGGGGATTTTAAGGTCCTTACTCCAAACCAGCTTGGTGCCCTTGGGCAGGCCAGCTCACTGATCCACACCTTGTCTGGGCACAGAGGGATGGCAGTCACCAGGCCTCTAATGCTCATGATTCTATCTGCTCATGAGTCAAAGGCTGACCCCACTGAGAGGCCTGGGGGTTTGGGGGGAGTAAGCGAAGTGTGATTTAAACCTGGAGTGATTATGAGTTCAGTGTATTCTACCATATATGGGTAGCTATGAACTGGTTTCATTGATTTTGAAGTTAGGAAACTTTAAAACAATTCGCACTTTGATATCTAATCCTGTAGGTATTAATTATTTAACAGAACCAGTATCTTGCCCATGATATTGGTAACTGCTCCTACTTTTTTATGTGTATATTTTTTAAGTGAGCTCTCCTGTCTTCCAAAAGGGGTGTGTGCCTTGGGGATGGGGGGGATGGGATAGAGGATACTGCCAGTACTCACACTAACTCACAAAGCACCTCAAAACTTTGTAAATTAGGAAGGCCAAATTGGCTTTTGAAGGTTTTGTTTGATTTTTAAAAGCAGTGATCATTCTTCTAACCCTAGGGGTTTGGGGGCTTTCTCCCAAATTGATATAAACGAAAAGAAAACAAGCAGGGTTGAAGCAAAGGATGGCACAGTGGTGTTAGCAGAGAAAGTGCAAACCTACTTCTAAAGAGCTGTCAGCTATGCACAATTGGCAAAAGCCAAATAATTTGGCAATTGTTTGAATTCCCTAAGGGGAACAGGCTTTTAGTACCAAGAACTCCACACCAAAATAAAAGAAAGGAACAATTTAAAACAGAGGAAAGTTTATTTTGTTTTATTTTATTTACATATTTCCTCCACCTAGATCACACCTTCCTCCAAGGGCAGGGCCCCCATCTTTTACTTCTCTTCTCTGAACCTGTCCCAAAGTGGGCAGCAATGTCGACAAAGAAAAACCACACTCGAAGTGAGATCACTTTCAAGACTACAGCTACCACTAAATGAATGTCAAAACACCACACTCCACACACTGGTGTGTTCTGGTAATTATTTCCAGCATCAAAATAGGTGCTCTTTCCTGGCCTTGGCTGTCTCAGCTCTTCAGTTGGCTTAGTCATACATTTCCACCAAGAGCTCCTGAAAAAGATTCGCTGGCCTCCCCCAGGCTCACACGTTCTGCACAGGAAGCCTAGCCTGCTGGAACACACCGCCCAGGTTCATGGACCATAGGTGGCCAAGGGCCAGGGTACACACGTGCAATGGCACCAAAAGCATAACCACAGGGACTCAGCCATGGAGACCACAGACCCTGGGTGGGGAAGAAGGGCTACTGGCTCTTATCAGAGCTTTTCCTATAAACACTGCCATGCCCGAAACCAACATCCATGATTGTTCTTGGTGGGATTTCTCACCATTTGGAGGAAGCTCTGTTCACCCACATGGGTTCCTGTTTCAGAAATTTACAAACACCCACCCCAGGAAAAATCACTGCCATAGACGCCACCACATCTAAGTAGATGCTGGACCTGGAAGTCCCAAGGCATATTTTAGCAGTGGGATTAGGATGCAGGTAGATGCACAGGCGAGAAATGAAAGGCACACACATACCCTGTGTGCACACACACGACCACAGACGTAGATGTCACAGGGTGTGTGCATACCTTTTATAATTTTCCTCCATATGACCTCTCTTAAAATCCCTGCTGACCCGCATCCATGTGACATTTCATAGTTAAAGCACTGTCCTACTTTCCTTTCCCATTGAAAGGCAATATATTTGGGAACAGTCATAAAACGTATTCGTGGAACACCCTGCAGTGTGGCCGCTGAACGCGTGTGCACCGTAACCTGGACACACGTTCTCAGGTGCGGCAGAGAAGGGACCGGTTTGAATGAAACCTTTCATCTCCTCTACCACCGACAAGCACCTCCTTGCCGAGGACAGCAGCAATTCTGCACAAACCTAGATTTCAAAAGCAGCCTCTTTTGTGGGGCAATGCGGGGCTGTGCGTGCACTCCCACTAGCAGGAAAATGCCATTTCCTCTCCGCATGCTTTCAGCACTGCAGGTACCAATTCCAACCTGAAGCAGCCTCGCTGTCCCCGAAGGAACTTGAGACCCTGCAAACCCACTTGCACCCCCCACGCTGCAGCCCCCACCATGCCCGGATCGCCCCCATCCTCAAGCACACACCACCCGCCCGCCCGGGCACACGGGAAGGCACACACACAATAAGAGGCCGGGCCGGCCACTCCTTCCAGGCGCAGACTAGACGTGGTCCTCGCCCCGCAGCCAGTTCCGACAATGACAAGCACCTCTCCGGGCTTCTCCGCCCTGGCTCTCCACAGCCACCAACGACGCGGCGAAAAGCCTGGGGGCCCGCTCGCCCGACTCCCCGCGTAAAGCCCGGTGGCACCAGACAAAAGAGGCAGGTGCCCGCAGCCCGGGGTCCGCCCGCGCGCAACGCCCCCGGGGCCGGCCGGGGCAGGGCAGCCGCCTTTCGAGGAACGGCGGGCGGGGCGGCAGCGGCCGAGCTGGGCGCCCGCCCTGCCCCCGGCGCCCCGCGGCTGCGGGCGGAGCGGGCGCTGCGGGCCCCGGGCCGCCCTCCCCGCAGCTCCCTTCCCCGGCGAAGGCAAACCACGCACCGGTCCGCGGAGAGATGCCGCCGGGGCTCTTTGTGGCCAGGCTCGGGGCCGCCTGCTGGCGCTGTCCTCGCCGGGCTGGGCGCGGCCGGGGCTGCGGGGCTGCGGGGCTGGGGGCGGCGGCGGGGCCGGGCTGGGCGGCAGCAGCTGCGGGAGCGCGGGCGTCTCGCTGCGGCCACTAGTGCAGGGATGTGCCTCGGCCCGTCCTCATTGAAATGCGGCGCTTCGCACAGCTCGCTCCAGCCTCTCTCTCCCGAGGAGGGCGGCGGCGGCGGCGGCGGGCGCGCTCCCTTATCTGGTCGCACTCGCTCGCGGCCCTCCCTCCTCCTCCGCGTGCGCGCCCCGCCGCCCCCGCCCTTCTTGGCAGGACGCACCCACCACGGCTGCGCCCGGGGTCCTCCTCCCGGCCCGCGCCCCGCTCCCGCCGCGGCGACCTCGGAGCGCCTAGCTTGACTGCACCCCCAGACGCCCCTCGGTACCCAGAGGTGGTCGTCTGGAGATGGGGGCAGATCCGATGGTGGCCCTGGGGACCGAGGAGGAGAACGTGGACAGGACTGAGTCTGAGCCAGGAAGTGTGCGGGGCACAGAGGTGAGGCGTGGCCCAGAGGTGAGGCCTCCACCTTCGGGGGAGGCGAGGGAAACAGGACTTCCTGTCCCCCAACCCAGACCCCAACCCTTTGATGTGACCTCATGGTTTGCCACCTTCCCCAGGGTACGGGAGCCAGTGGATCACTCTTTCATCAATCTATCAGTCTTGTCCAGGATCCATCCACGTAGTGCCCCCAGGGAGGACATGTCCCCGACCCTCCCAAGCACTCTGGTGGTTCCCTCGGCCCCCTTCACTGGGAAGGGCCAGATCTGCTCCTGGCTCGCACCCGTCATCCCCACTAGCCCCCGAGATGTGAGTCACCCTTGAAACACTGACCTCTGCTTGGAGCCAAGCATCTTACAACAGGCCCTTGAGAACGTAAGGGCCAGGTTTCGCTACCGGACACTGTGTGGCTGCCAAGGCTGGGGCAGCGGTGGAAAGCCCCATGAGCTCACACAAGCCTTTTCTCCCGGGGCAGGAATGTTCTCAGAGCCCAGGCAGTTCACAGCTTCCTCCAGTTTTTGCACAAAAGTCTAGGGAGTGGGAGCAGCTCCAGATTTCTGTGAAACCTTAGTTTGGCTCAGTAAGCAGCCTGAATTTTGGTCACAGTTAATATCCTGGCTTTCAGTCCTGTCACCTGGAACCTGTATTTGTCCCAAATATGCATACCTATACAAATAGACTCGTGTGTTTTTCTCTCTTCCTGAGCCCATAGCTTTCAATGGCAAATCAGAATTCTATTTTTCTCCTGCCCACTGAGCCTAGTTATGTGTTTGACTACTTATTATTGATAAGTGCTATTCTGAAATACTTTGAAAGTATTATGTAAATACTAAATAATTACCATTTGTTTTAAAATGCAGCTCAAATGAGATGCATGTTACATATTCAACAAGTGATGCAATATTTATTTTTGAACTATTTAATAGCCCAGGGATGAGAGTACAATGAACTCACCAAATTAACTGAACACAAAGCACTGAGCCTACTCCTTCAAATTCTGATGCAAAATGAGGGCCAAGGGGGAAGCTAAGAGAAAGGAAGAAGCCAAGTATATCTTCTTGAGAACAGAAATCAGAGCTGCTTTTTATCTTGCCAGTGACAAAGGCCAAGTTATTTCTGCCAAAATGCTAAACCAAGAAATATTTAATAAATTCCATCTCTTAACCCCTATGGATATTCTATCAGGATCATTTCTTAAGAGCTTTAAGTAACTCAACTGTGTCTTACCTCTGTCCTAGGTGTCCTACCTGGCACATACAGATAATGTGTTCAAAGACACACCTTTGTGATTGATTTTCTCAGTAGGAAAGTGCTCCGACTAGAAATAGTTGGGCATCATTAGCCCTTTCAGAAAACCAGGGGGCAACTGATAATTAGATATGGACATTAAACAATACCGACTGGCCACTACACTATGGTACTATCATTTAGTCCAGGACAGCAGACTGGTAGCAAATGGCACCCAGTAACGTGACAGAAGTAATGCCACTTACAAAGGCACCTAAGTTACTTCCAGACTAGCTTAAGCCTTTGACCAATCTAACTCATATTCAGTAATAATCTGTTATTAAAAGTAAATTTGACCAGGAAACTTCTGATTCAAATAATTTTCAAAAACAGATGTTACTTCCTTTATATCACTAAGGTATTGATCAAAGAAATGACTGAATTAATGTCTCCTTCTTCCCATGAACGTCTGAAGTTAGTGGAGATCTCCCTCTAACCCTCCAAAGCTAAGGTTGTTTAAGCTGTGTACCCCAATTGCTGCCCCAAGAAGACACATCTGCATCCTACAAGATGACAATGGCTTGGCCACAGCTCTGTCAGTGGCTCCCATTAACTTAGTGCTTGTTTTTTGCTGTGCTGGGGCTTCTATACATTTTCTTATTTTATCCTCATAAGATCCATGCAAGGTAGATACTATTATCCTCATCTTACAGATGAAAGAATTTAGAGACAGAGTTTATATCATTTGCCCATAGTCATGCAGCTAAAAAATGTCAAGCCCAAGTTCAATTTTTCAAATCACTATGTATTAAAATTCAAGTCAGTTTTCTAATCGCTAATGCCATATGCTTTTTATAGGCAATACCAAATTCTAGTGCAAAATGTAATATCTTTTGGAAAATGCGGTATTTTAATCAAAGACTTTATTTCTTCATAACAGAGAGAGTTAACTCTTGGCTAGTGTGAATACCACTTCCTTTAGTGATGAGTACCATCCAATGTGTCTACTCTGGGCTAAACTTTTCACGAGAACATTTATATTTGAACCTCTGACACAACGCTGATGGTCAATCTTACCTATGTGTGTTTGTTTTCTTAAAAGTAAGTTCTCAGTGCAAACCAGGAGAGAGAAAGAGAAACAAAACATAATACCTTTTAATTGACCATGTATCTCTCTTCAGGTGCCTGTTATCGGCATCTTCATAGAAAATATGCTTAATCATGTAATGCAGATAGAACTACAGAATAAGGGACATTCATAGGAAGACATACACTTCCTGTTTTTCCTTCTGGAAGGGAGAACTTACTCTGGCCCATTCATAACCTTTCCTCTGTGGCCACAGGCATGTAGTGCTCCTGGGTTGGGGCACTGTGCATATTTAGTGACCGCCACAATTGGGAGAATATTCTAGAATATTATCATCATTCTTATTTCCTTTGTATTTCTTGCAATATGGTGAAGGCTCTTTATGGCATTTCCCCATAGTTTGCCAAATTCCCCTCTAATTACAGAACACATACTTCTGCCTTCTGTTGGAATCACAGAAACTCAGTGATGAGAGACCTTAGCAGTAGCATATCTGATTTTTACCCAGTGTATAAATTCCTGCCACAACAAGTGGTCTTTTGGTATCCACTCTGTTGCTTCTAAAGTTGGCACATGCGGCGAAAGTGAAGAGAAATAAGATCGTCCCTCAGAGAGTTAGAATAGATCACAGGATTCTATATATAGTAGATGAGATCTTTAAAAAATAATTGTTTCAAGTGGCCATTTATCTCTATCTTGGCACTCCAAACATGCTGAGGTCCAAACTACATTAGGTTCTGCACAGAGGAAAAAGGGCCCCTCCCACCCTGATATGCTTTCCATAAACAAACGGAGAGCGTCTCAAAACTCATTTCTTCCTTTGCTGTCTGAGTATAATTGACTTTAGTAAAGGGGAACTTTGCCCAACCCACTCCCCTGCTGGACAGCTCCTCAAATTCAACTGAGATCCACTACCCTGGGACTTTCCTATTAGCCCCGGTCTACCCTTTGAACCTACAAAGAACAAATCTAATGACCCTGCCTTTTACTTATGCATTATATTCTCCCAAATTTGACAAACCTACTCTTCAACTGCTTCTCATATGACATGGTTGGGAAACCCCATAGCAGTGCAACTGTCAGTGTGTCCCTCCACATCTGCCTTCCAGAACTAGACATGGCATGGCAGGGATGGTCTGACTAGGGAAGCTCCATGACTTCTTTGGTTGTTGACATGTTGCTTCTAATAAAGGATCTAACATCAAATCAATGTCTCTGACAGTCATGCCAAGCTATGGACTCATCCAGTCAATACTCACCCAGTCAATAGCATGGCATGCAAAAGTAATTGCAGTTTTAGCATTGTTGAAATTTGCCATTTGATATTGGAATACATCCTTAAATAAGTGTGGTTGTGTTATATATCATTTTAATACACATTTCTCACTTTATTTTTTTTGCTAATGACTTATTACTTGCTGCTTATTTTATATTTATTTTAGACTATGGAAATGATGGTAGACAAAAAGCAAATTTGAGCAATTTTCTTATTCAAGTTCAAAATGAGTCGTAAAGCAGCTGGGACAACTTGAAACATCAACAAGGCATTTGTTGTCTTGAAGATGAGGAGTGCAGTGGACAGCCATTGGAAATTGACAACAACCAACTGAGAGCAATCACTGAAGCTGATCATCTTACAACTACACGAGAAGTTGCCAAAGAACTCAATATTGACCATTCTATGGTCCTTCCACATTTGAAGCAAATTGGAAAGGTGAAAAAGCTCAATAAGTGGGTGCCTCATGAGCTGACTGAAAATCAGAGAGATCGTCATTTTGAAGTGTAGTTTTTCTCTTCTTGTACGCAATGACGACGAACCATTTCTTAATCAGATTGTGACTTGCCACAAAAAGTAGATTTTATATGACAGCTGGCAATGACCAGCTCAGTGGTTGGACCGAGAAGAAGCTCCAAAGCACTCCCCAAAGCCAAACTTGCACCAGAAAAAGGTCATGGTCACTGATTGGTGGTCTGATCCACTACAGCTTTCTGAATCCCAGGGAAACCATTCCATCTGAGAAGTATGCTCAACAAATTGGTGAGATGTACTGAAAACTGCAACACCTGGAGCCAGCATTGGTCAACAGAAAGGGCCCAATTCTCCACGACAATGCGCAACCTTGGGTCACACAATCAATGCTTCAAAAGTTGAACGAATTGGGCTACAAAGTTTTGCCTCATCCACCATATTCCCCTGACCTCTCGCCAACCCACTACCACTTCTTCAAGCATCTCGAAAACTTTTTGCAGGGAAAGTGCTTCCACAACCAGCAGGATGCAGAAAATGCTTTCCAAGAGTTCACTGAATCTGAAAAGAACAGATTTTTATGCTACAGGAATAAACAAACTTATTTCTCATTGGCAAAAATGTGTTGATTGTAATGGTTCCTGTTTTGATTAATAAAAATGTGTTTGAGCCTAGTTATAATGATTTAAAATTCACAGTCTAAACCGGAATTACTTTTGCACCAACCTAATACAATCTTTATGTTTTTCACATATTCTGCTTTTTAAGGTCCCTCACTCTGTATTTGTACAATTAGATTTAGGGGACCTAAGCCCAGTGCTCTCTCGGAATTTTCCTTTATTAAGTTGTGTATTGTTATTTGATCCTCCTTCCTGACCTGTTGAGTGAGGTCCTTGTGGACGCTAATTAGGTCACCTTACTCATGAGTGACCGCTCCAGCATCCATCCTATCAGTCTGATTAACACCACACCAACATCCTCATCTCAGTTGTTGATAAAAGCTTTCAACAGAACGTGGTCACAGCAGCCTCCGTCACCTCAATGCCCACGATCTCTCTCCAGGTTGATAGTTTATGGCAAATGACTGTCTCAGTGTACTTGAGTAATCACAGAGGTTAACATGTTCTCTACAGCTAATAAATATCTAGAGATCCAGTGATAGGAAAAATTCACATTTTCACATCTAGGATTATATCCTTGACTTCAATGCTATTTTGAGGTCATAAGTATTTACAGACCACACAAAGTTTCATTTATTCATCCATTCATCCGATAAATAATGTTTGAGTGCCCCGAATGTGCCAGACACTATGCTAGGTGGGAGTGATACAATCATGAGAGAGTTACAAAGATCCTGTGTCCAGGCACTGACACGCTATAGGGTGACAGATGTCACACAAATAATCGTGTCAGTACTGTGAAGGAAAAGAACACAAAGAGCTTCAGGGAGAGCGTCCTTTCCCTGAAGAAGTAACATTTACGCAAAGACCTAAAGTTAGCCAGGCAAGAAGGGGGAAGAGTATATTCCAAGCAGAAGAAATAGCCGTGTGAAGACTTTGAGTGAGAAGAACTTGTTGAAGGACCAAGAGTTTGGCTGAACAGGTGAGGTAGGTGGGCAGGGAAAGTGCAGAGAGGCCACTGTGAAGGTAGCAGGGACCGGTGGGCCACCACCCAGGGCCATATGAAGGGATGCAGACTTTGTCCTAAGAGAAAAGGGAAATTGCTGGAGGGTTTTAAGCAGAAAAGTGGCAAGATCAGCTTTGCATGTTGAAAAGCTCCTCTAGCCTTTTCTGGCTGCTATTGTGGAACACTAGAGAAGAACAGGGGAATGGGAACAATTTTACTCCAAGGTCTTGCTTGGAAAGGGTGGCAGGGGAGAACAGTAGGTGGGAAGGAAAGTTCAAGTTGTTATGTGCCTACCATCGTTCTCTTGGCGACGTGAATCTGAACTTACTAAAGTTTGCAAATCCATGGTTTTTTTTTTAACTCCATGGATTAAATAAGACACCTTCAAGTGAAAAATATTATTATGTAAAATTACAGATTGTTCCTGATACAATCATTTCAGAAAAATAATTTAAGAGTATGTCTTTGTACATTTTATCGCTGCCGCAAGGCATGAAGCAGCCCCCCTAAAACGGAGGTCCCCAAACTTTTTAAACAGGGGGCCAGTTCACTGTCCCTCAGACTGTTGGAAAGTGTGCACCGTGGGCCCGGGACGAGTTGGCTGCTAAGCAGGACAGGCAGGCAGCAAAAACACCCGGAGGGCGGGATAAATGTGTTAGGCGGCCCGCATGTGGCCCGCAGGCCATAGTTTGAGGACCCCTGCCCTAAAATAATGAAAATTTTACGTAAAGATCCTAAAATTAACCTTAAAATTAGTGGCCTTTGCTAAAATACATTTGAACAGAATTTTATTTGGCCACATTCTTCCTTCCAGAAATTTTTTTAGAGACAAATAATTCACTTTTTATATTCATTAACACACGCATTAAAATACTCTATACTACTTTGTTAATTGCCATATTCTGAGAACTTTCACTGATTCTATGGAACACAAATACTTAAGAAGTCACAATAGTTATTTATATTTATCCTCTAGGAATGTAGTGGAACTCAACAGAAATACCTAGGATTTTTCCAACCTAGGGCTAAGACATTAGTGATTGTCCATTTATCAGATGTGCCTGCAGACTAAATAACTTCATCAATAAAGTCAAAGAGTCTTCGGCAAGTTTTGAGATATCCCAAGGAACCTTTTAAATTTTAATTTAATTTGTGGAAGTAGATTTGTAAAGGTATCTCAAACAAAAAGAAAACTTACTAAACTTCTGCTGTAACAGAGAATGGCCTGAAAGGGGGTAAAAATATTTTATGTCTCTTCAAAACCCCCTCACCCTTTCTGAGAACTAAAACCTACATCCCTGTCTCAGGCCAGTTGGAGGAGGGCAGGGGAGTGTCCTTTGTTCTTTGTGCCACAGGAGACGGCTCCTGAGAATTGTCCAGGTGGAGGTCACAAGATTGTCTTCACCAAAAATGGGATTATGGGATTAATCAGAACCTTTAAAAGTTCTGCACTTCTGCTCAGAGGAAGAACATTGGTACTTTTGTTAGGTTGATACAGAGGAATTCTGGGTCTCCTAGCGATGAAAGTGGGCGCTGTTGCCCCCATCTTGGTCCTGCCCCTCCCTAATCCTGCCCTGAGGTACTGCCATACCTGGGGGAGGAGGGAATGCCCTATGAATCGGCCAATCAGAACGTAGCGTTCCATCTGCAAAAGAATGCAGAAGACTCTCTAGCTCATGGCCAAGCCGCATAGGTACCATAGAGTCCAAAAAATGACCTAGAACAACTCCCAACTGTCCAATCAAAGTGATTCCACAGTGACGTCTGAGCCACTAGGGAGGTCCCAATCTGGGCACTATAAAACAAGAGGCCAACCATAACCAAGCTCTCTTTTTCTTGCTGTGACAAGGGGTCTGGTTATCTTCTATAGCATGTGTATGATGCTCTGTAAACCTATGTCTTGCTCTTGCCCTATAATCCTATCTTTCCTCAATAAACCTCATTTTCATGCTTGCCTAACTTTGGTGCATCTGGTTATTCTTTGGCCATCGCTTCAAGAACTGACGTTTCAGACTGAAACCTGCCTGACATTTTAACATGGGAGCCTGGCAACCTCTTCATTTGCCAGCAAATTAATAAACTTCTCTTTTATGCTCCTCTAACCACTTGTCCTCCATCTTCTGATGTGGCCTCGGGGACAAGTGCCAGACTTTTGGTAACACTGCTACTGACAATCTTCTTCTAAGTGAAAAAAATATATATATATTTTTGGTGTGTATGTGTCGGGTCATAGTTGTCTATTCTCGGTTCTTGGTGTTCTCTTGGCCGAAGAATGACCAGACACCAAAAGTAAGGCAAGTGTGAAATGAGGTCTAGTGAGGAAGGGCAAAATATGTTTACAGAGCAAGAACAAGATATAGTTTTACAGAGCAAGAGCAAGATACGTTCGCCATAGATGACAAATGGGCTCCCTGTCCTACAAGGGCTCTGGTAACAGTCTTGGTGTCTTGTTTTATGGTGTCTGGATTGAGCCGTCCTTGTGGTTCAGACATCACCACTGAACTACTCTGATGGACAGTTAACAACATGGTAATTAGCCTTAGGTTACTCTAGGTCACTTTCCAGATCCTACTGTGCCTAGGCTGCCTGGCCTGCTTCCCTGCATTCTTCTGCAGATTGCCAGGGCATTCTTCTTTCTTCCCAGGTGTGGCAGCCACTTGGGGCAGGATTAAGGCGGGGCAGCACCAAGCTGGGGTGGCTGGCCTGCCTTTGACCCTAGGAGAGCCAGGGATCCCTTGCTGTCTACCTAACGTATGTATTCTTCTAAACTTTTTGATGCATATGTACATATACCAAAAAATATAATTTTAAATATAAAAAAAAGTAGGATGCTAATGTTATCAAAACTGCAAGGGGTTTCAGCCTAGGTCCAGTTACTCCTCACACAAAGATCCAATTATTGAGACAAATGAGGGTTGCCAAGGAAAGGGGTCTTTTTTTAAATATGAAAGACATTTTGTCAAATGAATGGGAGAAGCTGCTTCAAATCTGTCTCTTGGACTAAACAGAGATCATGGGCTTTTAAAGGAGAGGCCGCATGCCTTGGGGCAGGTCATGGTATAACTAACAAAGGGCTGCTGTGCGGGGCGGGCAGGTTGTGGGTCTTGGCATCAGGAAATCTGCCCAGGGGCCTTCAGAATTTCAGCAACTTTATTTTGAAGAAAATCCTCCATTTCTGGTAAACATATCAAAAAGTCAAGTGGTTAGTTAAGAGAGAGTATTATGAAAAAACATATAGGGGTCACTGAAATTTATTCATAGACTGTTTATGCTAATGTATATAATGTTGTGTAACCTTTTTCATTTAACAACTCAAAATGTGTCATAAATCTAAATGTAAGAACTAACACAATAAAACTTCTAGAAAAAATATGGGAAAAAAATGCTTGTGACCTTTGCCTATACAAAGATTACTTAGAAAAGACACAAAAATGTGAAACATAAAGAAAATCAGGTATGTTGGTTTTTATGAAATTTAAAACTTTTGCTCTCCAAAAGACATTGTTAAGAAAATGAGAAGGGAAGCCACAGAGTAGCAGAAAATATTTGCAAAACATATATCTGATAAAAAAAATCTTGCATCCAGAATAAAGATCCCTTCCAGCACAATAGGAAGAAGAGCAAAAAAGGGAGGTAGGAAGTCAAAAGATATGAATAGACACATCACCCAAGAACACATAAGAATGTTCAGCATCATTAGTCATTAGGGAAATGCAAACTAAAACCACAATGAGCTATCACTACACACCCAATATCATAACTAAAAATAAAAAGACTGATGATACCAAGTGTTGGGGAGGGTGTTGAGCAACTGGAGCTCTCCATCATTGCTAATTAGAATGCAAAATGATACAACCACTTTGAAAAGTTTGCCAATTTCTTATACAGTTAAAAATACACCTGCTCTATGACCCACTTCTACATTCGTAAAGAAGAGAAAGAAGAACATTTACACAAGCCTTGTATTAAAATTTTCATAGCAGCTTTATTCATATTAGATTAAACTTTCCAAATACATATTTACTGGTGAATGTATAAACAAATTGTGGAACATGCATACAATGAAACACCATTCAGCTATTTAAAAAGTGGAAGAGGCCAAGCGTGGTGGCTCACGCTTGTAATCCTAGCACTCTGGGAGGCCGAGGCTGGAGGATGGCTACAGGTCAGGAGTTTAAGACCAGCCTGAGCAAGAGTGAGACCCTGTCTCTACTAAAAATAGAAAGAAATTAGCTGTACAACTAAAAATATATAGAAAACTTAGCCGGACATGGTAGCACATGCCTGTAGACCCAGCTACTCAGGAGGCTGAGGCAGGAGGATTGCTTGAGCCCAGGAGTTTGAGGTTGCTGTGAGCTAGGCTGATGCCACAGCACTCTAGCCCAGGCAACAGAACAAGACTTTGTCTCAAAAAAAACTTAAAACGTGGAAGAACTACTGATATATAACAACATGGAATGGATCTCAAAACATTATGTTAAGTGGAAGAAGACATGCATGAAAGACTACATCCTGCATAATTCCATTTATATGAAATTCCAGAAAGAACAAAGAAAGCAGATCAGTGGTCACAAGGCCTGGAGTTGGGAGAAGATTGGCTACAAAGGAGCATAAGTGATATTTATGGGATAATGGAACTGTTCTATATCATCATTGTGGTGGTGGTTGTAGGACAGTACCCATTTGTCAAAACCTACCACATTGCCCACTTAATACTGGTAGATTTTATTGTATGTAAATTATAGCTCAATGAAACTGATTAAAAATCTCTGTATGTCAAATGAAAAGTAAAAAGGTGAATGATAGGCTGGGGAAAACATGTTTGGAATAGATATGATAGACAAAAGGTTACTATTCTTAACTGACAAAGAGCCATAGAAATTTATAGATAAACATCAAGGAATCTGATAGAAAAATCAACAAAATATATGCAGTTTTAATCTTTTCGGAGAGCAAATTGCAAATAAACAGACTCTTTGATCGAACAGAATCTATCCTACAAAAATAAAAGCAGCAGTACTTACAGCTTTGTGTATAAATTTGTTAACTGTTGGTTTTTGCCTACCCTCAGAATTAAAACTCTGGGAGGGTGGGGGGATTTATTGTCTATAAATAGAGAAATGGCTAGATAAATTGGAGTCCATATATATATACTACAGAATATCATGCTGCTATTAATAACATGTTAGTCTATCCATATTGACATGGAAGAATGAACATGGTATGTTGTTATATGGAATGGTAAGTTGCAGAAATATTTATAGTGTGACCTCATTATTTGGTAATGAAATGAAAGAAAGAAAACCTATATTGTGTAACTGTTTGTATACGATTGTACTAGTTTAGACAACTAAAGATAAATGTATATTTGGCCAGGCTCCATGGCTCACACCTATAATCCCAGAAACTCAAGAGGCTGAGGTGACTGGATCACTTGAAACCAGCAGTTTGGAGTTGCAGTGAGCTATGATCATGCCACTGCACTCCAGTTTGGGTGACAGAGCAAGACCCTGTCTCAAAAAATAAAAACAAACACACATACCCAAAACATACATCTTAAAGTGTACATATTGGCTGCAAGGAAGTAGGAGGGAGAGAGACTGTTGAGCTTTTCCTGCGTATCTCTACATTAATGCCCTATTGCAATGAACACTTCTTGCTTTTGTAGTTTGAAATTAAAACTCAAGAAATTAGTTTTCAAAATTGTCCACACAGGGAAACGTACTCTTTTTTTCCTTCCTAGTGTTCAGAGCTTTCAAATATTAATCTAACGTGCATGCATGGGACACTACACTCTGTAAAACTGTCCTACCCTTCTTGGTTCTAATAAAATGTGAGGCCAAATGACAGAATACATTGTTTTTTAAAAAAATCAGTAGGTACTGTTCAAGTAACAAATACACCAAGTGAAAAGAACCCAAACTAGCTTTTCCCCCAGGGCACTGAGCTTCAGTTTCCATAATCTCCCAAGGCAGGAGGACCAGAGACAAAGCCTAGAATGTGCCCAACATGAAACAATGAATATGAAACCCTAGAGAAAGCTGCGACCACTAAGGGATACACTCTCAGAAATAGAGTGCCTGTCTCAAAATTTGATCTCCGATAGATAAGGAAAATATTCCCTAAGATCTCTACAAGGAGAACTACGAAACACTGATGAAAGAAATCACAGATGACATAAATGGAAAAATATCTCATGCTCATGGACTGGTAAAATTGACATTGTTAAATGTCAGCACTACACAAAGTAATTTACGGATTCAATGCAATCCCCATCAAAATAACAATGTCATATTTCACAGGTGTAGAAAAAATAATTCTACACTTTGTCGGGAACCAAAAAAGATCCCAAATAGCCAAAGCAATCTCTTAAGCAAAAAGAACAAATCTGGTGGCATCACATTACCAGACTTCAAACTATACTGCCAGGCTACAGTAACCAAAACAATATGGTTAATAGGGAAACAGAGACATAGACCAGTGGAACAGAATAGAGAATCCAGATATAAAACCAGCTACCTACAACCAAGTGATCTTCGACAAAGCAGACAACATACACTGGGGAAAAGAAGCCCCATTCAATAAATAGTGCTGGGAAAATTGGATAGCCACATGTAGAAGAATGAAACAAGACCACTATCTCTCAACATTCACAAAAATTAATTCAAGGCATATAAAACACTTAAATGTACCACATGAAACCATAAAAATTCTAGAAGAAAATGTAGAAAAAACTCTTCCAGACATTGGCCTACACAAAGAATTTATGACTAAGAACCCAAAGGCAATTACATCAATAAGAAAAATAAATAAATGGAACTTGGTTAAATTGAAAAGCTTCCACACAGCAAAGGAAATAATCAACAGAGCAAACAGACAACCTAGAATGGGAGAAAGTATTTGCAAAACTATACATCTGATAAAGGGCTAATATCCAGACTATACAAAGAACTCAAGCAAATCAGCAAGAAAAGAACAAACAACCCCATTAAAAAGTGGGCAAAAGACATGAGCAGAAGTTTTTCAAAAGAAGATAGACAAATGGACAACAATCATATCAAAAAATCCTTAACATCACTAATCATTAGGGAAGTGCAAATTAAAATCATAATGAGACATTACCTTACCCCGTCAGGATGGCCATTATTAAAAGGTCCCAAAATAATAGATGCTGGCATGGATGCAAAGAGAAAGGAACATTTATGCACTGTTGGTGAGACTGAAAATTGTAAAACCTCATTGGAAAACAGGAGATTTCTCAAAGAAATAAAAATATACTTATCATTCAACCCAACAATCTGACTACTGGGTATCTACCCAAAGGAAAAGAAGTCATATTATCAAAAAGACACCTTGACTCAAATGTTTATTGTACCACAATTCACGATTGCAAAGATAGGGAATCAACATAAGTGCCAATCAATTCATGAGTGAATTAACAAAATGTGGTATATATTTATATACCACAGAGTACTACTCAGCCATAAAAATAAATGAATTAATTTCCTTTGCAGCAATATGGATGGGGCTGGAGACCATTATCCTAAGTGGTGTATCTTAGGAATGGAAAAACAAACACTACATGTACTTCTAATAAGTTGGAACTAATTGATGGGCACACACGGACATGGAGAGAAGTAAAAACCATTAGAAATCAAAAAGGGGGGAGGATACAGGGGGAGGGTTAAAAATCTACCTAACAGGTACAATGAACACTATTTGGGGGATGGGCACGCTAATAACCCTTACTTAAGCATTATAAAATCTATGCATGTAACAAAAACATTTATACCCCCTTAATATTTTGAAATAAGAAAAAAAGAATGAGGGCAACATGAAGATAGTCTTCAGAGGAAATAAAACTAAAAATATTTACTTCCTACAAATTCTCACTTAAATAAATTCTTTACAAATGTATTTCTAGAATAAGCAAATTTAAATTCATAAATAAATATAGGATGTATAATTTCTAAAATCATACAGAGAAAATAATAGAATTATTTTTAAAATTAATTATAATAAGAACATGAAAGGAAAATAAAGCAAACAGAGAACAAATAGAATAATTATAAAACACAAAATAAGATGCTGGAAATAACCCAAATATGTCAATAATTACAAACATGCCACTGTGCTAAAAACTCCAACTAATAAGGCCAAGTTGCTAGACGTGATTTTTTTTTTTTTTTTTAATGAGACAGACTCTCACTGTTTTGCCCAGGCTAGAGTGCAGTGGCTATTCACAGGCATGATCAAAGCATACTACAGCCTCAAGTTCCTGGGCTCAAGCAATCTTCCCACCTTGGCCTTTTGAGTAGCTGGGACTACAGACCACTATCATACCTCACAGATCTAGAAAAAATAATTCTATGCTTTGTTTGGAACCATAAAGGAGCCCAAATACCAAAGCAACCTTAAACATAAAGAACGAATATGAAGGCATTACATTATCAGACTTCAAACTATACTGCCAGGCTATAGTAACCAAAACAGCATGGTATTAGTACAATAATAGAAACATAGACCAATGGAAAAGAATAGAGAGCCCAGGTAAAAAACCATCTACCTTCAGCCAACTGATCTTTGACAAAGCAGACAACAACACACACTGGGGAAAAGAATCCCTATTCAATAAATAGTGCTGGGAAAATTGGATAGTCACATGCAGAAGAAAAAAATAGGAGCCCTATCTCTCACCATTCACAAAAATTAATTCAAGGTGGAAAAAAAGCTTAAATGTAAGAAAATAAATCATAAGAATTCTAGAAGAAAATGTAGGAAAAACTCTTCTAGTTACTGGTCTTGGCAAAGAATTTATGAAGAAGACCCAATGGCAATCGCAACAATAACAAAAATAGATAATTGGGATTTTATTAAACTGAAAAGTTTCTGCACAGCTAAGGAAATAATCAACAGACCAAATAGACAACCTAAGAATGGGAGAAAATATTTGCAAACTATACATCTCATAAAGGGCTGACATCCAGAATCTACAAAGAACTCAAATAAATCAGCAAGAAAAAAAGAAACAACCCCATTAAAAAGTGGGCAAAAGACATGAGCAGAAGCTTTTCAAAAGAAGAGAGACAAATGGCCAATAAACATATGAAAACATGCTTAATGTCACTAACCATAGGGGAAATGCAAATTAAAACCACAATAAGATATCACCTTACACCAGTTAGAATGGCTTTTATTAAAAAGTAAGAAAAAAAAAATAGATGCCAGCATGGATGCAAAGAGAAAGGAACACTTATATACTGTTGGTGAGACTGTAAATTAGTACAGCTTCTATGGAAAACATTATGGAGATTCCTCAAAGAACGAAAAGCACACCTACCATTTGACCCAGAAAATATATAAAGGAAAAGATGAATAACTCGTATCACATTAAGAATTTCCGATCATCTAAAGATGTTATAAAGAAAAGTAAAAAGATAAGCCATAAACTATGACTATATACAATTTACAACCCATATAATTGACAAAGGATTAATATCCACATTTTATAAACAGCCTTTAAACTAAAAATTAAAACAACTCAATAGAAAAACAGGCAAAAAGAAAAAAAAAACTTGAACAAGCATTTCACAAAACAATGCACATGGTCCACAAATATGAACAAAAGCTCAATCCCCTTAGTGTGTCAGAACAATGCAACTTACAATCACAACATGCCATTTCACAGATGCCACAATGGCAAAAATAAAAAAGTGTGACAACATAAAGTGTGAGGACAGTGTGGAGAAACCAAAAATCTTATACAGTTCTGAAAGAGGTATATATTGGCATAATGACTTTGGAAAACTATTTGGTATCATGTAGTAAAATTGAAAATAAGCCTACTCTATGTACCAGCATACCTACTCATACCCTGGGGAAATTGTTGCACATGTACTTCAACAGACAGGTTCAAGAATGTTCCTAGAAGCCCTATTTATAACAGAAAAAAAACATAAAAATGTAAATAATACAGTGTACATCAACACAAAAGAGGATAAATCATGTGATATATTTTTATAAGGACAAACTATACTGTAGTGAAAAGGAACGAACTACAACTATCTACATATTCTTAGATGATTCTCACAAACAACATGTCGAGAAAAAAAGCCAACCAGCTTCCATTTATTTAACAAATATGTGTTTAGTAAATTAAGATTTAAGCTTTGAGTTAGTTAAGTGGCAAGTATGCAGTAAATGTAAATTGTATAAAAATACTGTATTGAAATTATATGTTTAAATACCTGTTTCCTGCATTATACTGTGAAGTATTCTAGGATAGGCATTTATCTTCCTTAACTTTGTTTCCCCAGTATTTAGCACAAGTATTGTATATAATACATGTTGCCTTACCCTGAGTTCCTCCCAGGGCTGATCCTGAAACAAAGCCTTTGGTGTAAGTGGTTTATCTGGGAAGTGAGCCCAGGAAGCAGGAGTAAGGTAGAGGGGGAAAGAAAGAGGAAAGGAAAAAAAATCCAGTATAAGGATCAGTTATCAAGATGGCCAATACTGGTGCATTATCCCATGGGAGCATCTGAGGAACCTTATGAAACATCTTCTGAAGCATTTATGCATTGCTTCCACCCCCAATTTGTCAAGGATGTCCAGGGCTTTAACTCTCTTTGAGTCTGGGCTGCAGACTCTGGGCAGAGTGTGGAACAGATTCCTTCTGGCAACCAACTCCCTGAGGCAGAGAAGCTCTGGGATAAAAAGTAAAAGGCACCTGGCATGAAGCTCTTGGCAAGGTGCTGCCAGAAAACACCTACAGGAAGCTGGTCAAGGCCTCCCTGGAAATGATTGCCAGGGAAGTGGCTATATTATTACATAATGAAAAGAAAGAGAACTAAGATTTATGAAGGGTCTACTATAGGGTAACCACTTTGTGTATCTTCTTTCATTTAATCCTTCCAACAACTTTAACATAAGACTTCTAGCTCCATTTTTACTTATTAAGAAAAGATTATGCTTGATGAGAGGGGATAGAACTTTCCAAAGTGTCATAATTATAATGTGGCAGAGTAAGGATTTGGGAGCAAATCTTTCTTGAAAGCCAGAGCTCCTTCTACTATACTATAAAGTTGATATTGTTGCACAGTTAAAAGTGCCCAGAGAGCAAACGCATTTCAGGAAAGATGAATAGGAAGCAAGGAAATGGGGAAAATAAAAAAATAACTATACTCAAGGTAGAATAACACAATGTAATTCACAGTTGGAATAGGACTAATATAAGTAAACATGTCAAGAGAATTTGTCCTACAATGGTTTTTGTATTTGTAAAGAAATAATATCAACACCCAGAAATGAGTTTGTTCTTTATTTCTTCTTTTCCTAATGTTGTTCAAGTTATATGATTCATCACTCTGGTAAAAAGTGGGTCTAGCAATTTATAATACTAAACTTGGAACTTGTACATACATTTATAGCACTCTACAATAAGCTATATGAACTGCAGTGCCCTCTCTGCTTCTTGTCATTATTTCTTCTTGATACAGCTACTAATAAAGTAGCGAATTACCATGTTATTCTCTAGTGTTATACCTAAAACCATCTACACATAAATAATTAATTCTTATTACAAATTCCACAGCCACCTCACAAAATACCTCCGGTCTTTCTAACTAGTTTTCTAAATTAAAACCCAAGGTAAAACAGCAGAAAGGAAATAATAAAGATCAGAGCTGAACTCAAGGAAATAGAAAATAAAAAAAAATAAAGAAAGCAAATCAATGAAACCAAAAGTTAGTTCTTGGAGCAGATCAATAAAATTGACAAATTGAAAGATACTCATGAGAAAAAGAGGAAGAAGACACAAATCTCCAACATCAAGGATATAAAAGGTGACATCACTTCAGGTTGTACAGGTACAAAAAAGATAATAGGGGAATATTAGGAAATGTTTTATGCAAACTATCAAAGCTCAAAAAGAAATAAATAACTTAAATCTCCCTTTATATATTTAAAAAAATTGATTTTGTACTTTTAAAACCTACCCGTGAAGAAAAGCCTAGATGGCTTCACTGATGAATTTTACCAAATAACATTAAAAGATATATTATAAATCCTATGCAAACTCTTCCAGGAAATTGAAAAGGAGGAAATACTTTAC
Source organism: Microcebus murinus (assembly GCF_040939455.1). Taxonomy (NCBI): domain Eukaryota; kingdom Metazoa; phylum Chordata; class Mammalia; order Primates; family Cheirogaleidae; genus Microcebus; species Microcebus murinus. The sequence continues at coordinate 69,590,936 of NC_134116.1, read as the reverse complement.
AACTCATCTAGAGGCCAGCATTATACTCTGATACCAAAACCTGACAAAAATTTACCCCCCACAAAACAACAACAACAGCAACAACAACAAAGAAAACTATAGATTAACATCACTCATGAGCACAGATGCAAAATTTCTAAGTAAATTTTTAGGAAATTCAGTCTAACAACAATTTAAAAATTATATCTCATGATTTATTAAATCAAGTGGGACTTATCCTAAGAATGCAAGGTTGATTTAACATTTACAAGTCAAACAGTTTAATTCACCCTATTAGCAGAAATAAAAGTAAAACCATACAATCATTTCAAGAGATCCAAGAAAAGCATTTGACAAATTCTAACATCCGTTCATCCGTGCTGTGTATATATCTTAGCATACTATAAATATATGAGAACTTCCTAGATATGAAAAAGGGCATCTATAAAACCCTATAGCTAATATACTTAATAGTCAAAGATCAAAGCCCTCCCCCTAAGATTAGGAACATGACAAGGACATCACAACTTTTATTCAACATTGTTCTAGATTAGCTAACTGGCATAAGGCAATAAAAGAAATAAAAGTCATCCAGATTAAAAAGAAAGGAGTAAGATGGTCTCTATTCACAGACAACATGATGTAGAGAATTTGGCAAAGTCTACAAAGAAGCTAATTGGTTTAGAAAGGTTGTGGCATACAAAGTCAATGTACAAAAATCAATTGTATTTCCATAGTGTTAGGTCATTAAATATGAGATGTCTGATTCCAAATCAAAAGTTTAGTTTATTATATCTCAAACAAGAAGCAGTACAATTAATCAAAGTATGTACCTAAACTGTCAACACAGTTTTACAGTCTTAATGGTAGCTTGTTATGCCAGCTCTCCAAAAAATCCTGGAGAGCAAGTGGCGATGAAATCCCAAAAGGTGTTTTGCACAGCTTGTGGGGAATTGAATATTTTTTCTTGCAAGAAGTAGTCCAAGGCCTGGAAGAAGTGGTAGTCAGTTGGTGCAAGGTCTGGTGATTGAAGTGGATGACAGAGTTTCTAAGTCCAGCCTCTGTACTTTTGAGCAGCGTTGTTTTTGCGACATATGGGCTTGCAAGAGAATTGGCCTGTCTCTACTGACCAATCTCAGCTGCTTAATCCCAAGTATCCTCATCATTTCATTCAATTGATTGCAGCAGACATCCGCTGTAATGGATTGACCAGGTTTCATGAAGCTGCAGTGGATAATACCAGCGCTGGACCACCAAACAGACACCATTAGCTTTTTCTGATGAATATTCAGTTTGGGACGGTGTTACACCCGTCATCTTTATCCAACCATTGTGCTGAACGCTTGCAACTGTCAAAAAGAATCCATTTTTCATCACACATAACAATAAGGTGTAGAAATGGCTCACCTTTATGTTGTGACAGCAAAGAAAGGCAAGCTTCGAGACCATTTCTCTTCTGACATTCATATAGTTCATGCGCAACTCATCTATCCAGCATCTTTACCTTGCCCAATTGTTTCAAATGGTCCAACATTATTGGAGCAGTAACGTCAAACCTTGCTGCTAATTCATGCACAGGTTGAGATGGATTTGCTTCCACTATAGCTTTCAGCTCATCATTATCCACTTTGGTCTCAGGTCACCCACATGACTCATTTTCAAGATTAAAATCACCAGAACAGAACTTCTCAGACCATTGATGTACTGTTTATTCATTAGCCACATTTTCGCCCAAGCACTTCGTTGATATTTCGAGCTGTCTGTGCTGCATTTGTTCCACAACGGAACTCATATTTGAAAATCATACAATTTTTTGAGTGATCCACGGTTTTGCAAAAATTGCTCTAAAAAAAATTTGAAACGTAATCAAAAGCCAAAACATATGTTGAAAGACTGAGGATGAACCTTCACAATAAACATAAAACAAGAAATGTCAAAGTGAAATGTCAGAGATATCAACTGTCAAACTTAGTACTTCAGGAAACTGGACATTTTATACTTCATAAGATAACAACAAATAATTAGAAGCTAAAATGAAATGAACATCAAAGTAAATGAAATACTTTGCATCAAAGTAGCATCAAAGTAAATGAAATACTTAGGGTAAAATAAAAGATACACAAGACCTGTACACTGAAAAACCACAAAACATCAGTGAAAGTAAAAGACCTAAATAGACTGATATATTGTGCTATTGAGTTAAGGGGTCATTAGACACAACAGTGTTAAGACATAATTTTCCCAAAATTGATCTACAGATTCAGTGCATTCCCAATCAAAATCCCAGCAGTGTTTTTTGAAGAAATTGGCCAGGTGATTCTAAAATTCACACGGAATTGCAAAGAATCTAGAGGAGCCAAAGCAATTTTGTCAAATGAGAACAAAGTGGAGGATTAATACTACCTGATTTCAGAACCTATAAAGCTACAGTAAACATGGCTCTATGGTATTAGTGTAAAGAAAGACAAATAGATCAATGGGCAGAATAAAGAATCCAGAAATTGACCCATATACATGTGATCAACTAATTTTCAACAAAAGTACATAGGCAATTCAATCAGAAAAGGCTAGACTTTTCAATAAACAGTGCTAGAAAAAGTCAAAGTCTGTATGTTTACAAAAAAGAACTTTGATTCATACCTCATGCCACATACAAAAATTAACTTAAAGTGAATCATAGATCTCAATGTAAAGCCTGAAGATATAAAACCACTAGAAGAAAATATAGAAGAAATCTTTGTCACTTTGGATCAGCAAATTTTTCTTAGATACAATGCCAAAAGCAAAACCATGTAAAAAAAGGAATTATATCTCGTCAAAATTAAAGAGATTAGGAAAAATTAAGAGAATTATTGACAATTTGAAATGAATTAAGAGATTAAAAGATGTTATTAACAAATTACTAATTAAGAGAATGGAAATATAAACCACTGATTTGAGAAAATGTTTACAAATCATATTTCTGATGAAGGGCTTGAATACAGAATATGTAAACAACTCTGAAAACCCAATAATAGACAACCCAATCTAAAAGTGGGCAAAAGATTTGATGCACACAAAGAAGATATATTCATGAAAAATTAGTTCATTAGTCGTTAGGTAAATGCAAATAAAAGCATAAGGAGATACCACTGACATCTATTAGAATGGATAGAATTAAAAAGGCTGACCATAGCAAGTGTTGACAAGGATGTGGAGGAACTGGAATTCTTATATACTGCTGGTAGGAATGCAAAATGATACTACAACTTTAGAAAACATTGTGGTAATTTCCTAAAAATGTAAACATACAACCTACCCTATAATCCTGCCATTCTATTCCTAGTTAATTATGCAAGAGAAATGAAAGCATATTTCCATACAAAGACTTGTACAGGAATGTTTGTAGCAGCTTTATTTATATAGCCCCAAACTGGAAACAAGCCAAATGTCCATCAGCAAGTAAATGGATCAATAAATTATGGTACAACCATATAGTCAAATAGTACTCAGCTATAAAAAATAATGAAATTATCAATACATAAAACATGGGTAAATCTCATAATAATTATGATGAGTCTAAAAAGCCAGGCAAAAAAAAGAACTACATAATTCTATTCATACAAAAATTCTAGAAAATGCAAACTAATCCTAGTAACATTAAGCGGATCAGTGATTGCCTTGATATGGTATAAGGAGCAGGAAGGAAGGATAGTAAAATGTCGGGAAGAAACTTTTGTGGATGCTGGATAAATATGTTCATTATCTTGATTGTGGTGATAGTTTCACAGGTATATACATTTGTCAAAGCTTATCAAATCATATACTTTAAATATGTGCAGTTTATGTCAATTATACCTCAATAAATAATTGTTTCTGCTTAAATAAAAGTTAACCTAACTGATTTCCCTCCCTTCATCTATGGTGTATTTCTTACCTTCCCACCACGCCATAGGGATGAAAGCGTGTGTGGATCTTGACTCCTGAGAAGGACTCAGACTTTTTGGAATTAGTTCATTGAGGTTCCCTTGCATCTTCACTTCTCTGATTATTTTTACTTTTGGGGGGTAGCTTATCCTTTTTTTTTCTTATTATTAGGATGGGCTTGATGGTCTCTTGCAACTGTTTACATTCTAAGGAGAAGTCTCCTCTCCTCTATGTTGATTTTAATTTAAAAAAGAGTCCTTAATGATATCTTTAAAAAAGTGTTTGATTTCTCATCTTGAGCCTAAATGGCACTTAATTCCTGTTGAGGAAAAAATTTAGAATTCCAGACTGTAGAAATCTGTATAATCGCTGCTACTGAAGAGTGTGATAACTGCTTTCAGGAATTTCCATGTCCTTCCCGTATCCTGGCTCCACCCAAAGGCGGCATCCTGAGAAGGGCTGTCCCCAAGAGAGCAGAAACCCTTCAGGAGTCTCATGTCGATACAGAACTCTCAATAGAGCCACAGATCCCCAGCCTCACCATGGCCCAAGCCAACTCTGGAAGCTCTACATTGAAAATGCTAGGGATAATCACAAAGGGTCGGGGAGCAGATTCTGGAACAACTCACCTGGGAACAATGTCCTTGCCCCAGAGGAGGAGGTCGGTACTGTGCTCATCTTTCAAGAATGGCTGGGAGGTGTGACTTACAGGAAAGAAAATCTGACCCAGCTATGGAGATAAAGATATTCACCAGGGGGAGAGACACTTCCGGGAGTGCTAGACATTCCCGCACTCAGAGGATTCAGCCCTTCCTCTCAAGGTGGGGATGTAGGTCAGGACCCACACAGTCCTCTCCAGGTGTGATCCCTGACCACCTGGGATCGCAGGACTGGAGAGTGAGCTGCCAGGAACCTTTATAGACACTTGATATTGCCATGGCATGCAAGCGTCTCATCAGTCATTCATTTTGACTCTAACTTATAAAAGCATAGGTTGGCAGCATTAAAAATAGTTTAAAAACTGGTCTTTTTCCACAAATAGTTTGAGAGGCACTGAGACTCTTCTTGCTCTCTCTGCTGCCCAATCCCTCTCTTCTGGTCTTCTCTCACACCTTGAACCCTGCATGACATCCTTAATAATGTATTTTTAGTTTCCCAGGGTGCTAAGCTTTTTCTCAAATAGACCTTTGTTGTTTTCTTTGCCTAAATTTTTCTCCGCATCCTCTTAACTTTTCTTGTTTCCACTTTTCTTTTTTCTTCCTTCCTGCCTGCTTCCTCTGAATTTTTAAAAATGAACTGTATTCTATCAAGTGTTGGCAAGATTGTTGGGAAGAGAGGCTCCCACGCACGGCAAGTTGGGACATAAATGGCCCACAGCTTATTTAGAGAGCAACACGGCAGTGTACCATATGTGGCGGACTACAAAAATGGCCGTGATCCTTCACTTTTCCCATTTTCACACTTTTTGCAATGTGATTTTGCACATCCTTTCATCAAGAGGTAGAGTCTATTTCTTCTCCCTTTCTATCAAGGCTGACCTTCCATTCTGTTCTATTCTCTTGCTTTTACCAATAGAATGCAGCAGAGGAGACATTGTGTCTTAAGAATACTTAATGCTCTTTCACTTGTTCTCTTGCTCCTGCAAGAAGAGCGCAAGCCTGCTCCAGAAAGAGACCGTAGGAAGGGACCAGCTGTCCCAGCTGAGGTGGTGGTAGGCCCGCCAGCCAACCCAGCAGCTGCCCACAGAAGCATGAGCAGAAGTAACTATAGTAAGTTCTCTAGCCCAGGGCAAATGTTTCAAGATCAGAAATCTCATCTTCCTCAGGATATACAAGACCCGCCCCATGGAAGCATCTCTTGGAGCTGCCATCCTGACACAGGGCTACAGCTCCCCGAGGAGTCTCCTGAACAACTCTGGCATTCAAACCCAATTGCGAAGCCTTTGGTATAACAGCAAAAGCATTTTGGCAAAAGCGGTTAGGTTAGTTTCATCTGCTCAACTGTCTTCACAGGACACTCACATCAAGCCTGTTATTCCCACAAGATAGGTCTTCCCTTGGAACATCAGTCTCTGAGGATTGATTCTTCCATGATTTTTTTTCTAGAAAATTCTTGGTTGAGTCAATGGTCAAATGAAACAATTTAGACTGCTGAAATAAGAAGCTAGTTGGACTAGAATTTTATGCATTTTTAAGCTATAGAAAAAGAAATATTTTCTCAACACTGGAATTAAGTAAGGAAATTTTATATACATTTATTTCTAAAGATAAAAATTCTGATGGATAGCAAAAGGAGATAGCCTGATAAGTGGGCCCTTTAGACTTTTAATCTAACAGAATCCTTAAAGCCAGCAATGTTTTTAAAATGAGGGCAAAATAATCATCACCGTGACAACAACAATTACTATTTATTATGATATTTTAAGAACAACACTAAATGCTTAACTTACATTACATTATCTCACTTAATATTTCAACAACCCTAAAATATAGCTATTGTTATGTTCATTTTACAGATGATGGACGCTGTGGTATAAAGAAATTCAAGTCACTTGCCCATGGTCAGAGAGCCAGTAAATAGTGAAGCCTGGCTTTAAACAGAAGTCTGACTTGCAAGTCATGCTTCTAAGTGCTACAATCTACTCAAACAAATAAACAAACACAAAAACCATTGCATAGTGCTTTGAAGTTCACAGAATCCTTTGTCATACGTTATTTTACTTGATCCCTGTAAAACTCTAACTGCCATCTGACAGATGAGCAGAGCTGAGACCCAAAGTTATGTCTTCAAGTCCCAAGTCCATGTCCTTTCCAGAAAGTCAAGCTGTTAGATGCTTGAGGGAACGTAAACAGACGTTGTGGAAGATGATGAACTATGAGGTGGATCCTTCCTGGAGGAATAAAGAAGAGATGGTGGCTGCAGGGACTTCCCCTGAAGGCTTGACTCAGACAAGCAGTTGTGGGAGCCACTTTGCAGAAACTGCTTTGGAGGAAGCTCAGCCTTCCTCCTGTCTCATGGAGGAAGACTTGGCTCTCGGGGTGCTGAAATTAATTAATGAGGGAAGAAGATGGAAACCCCACTCCGGAGAGCAAATGGGGAAGGTAAAACATGTCTCAGTCTGTAAGCATTCCTCCCCTGGGGCCAGGCTGCGTCAGTGCCCAGGGCAGGGACAGAGCCAAAGAGTCAGGAAGGACTAAGCACATGGAAGTGGAGGGCTGGAGGTAACTAAATAAAGCCACAGGCACAGTGACTATAATCCTCCTCCTTTGTCCCTGCTGGGGTGACCTGGGGAACTCCGATGCAGTATGTCTAATCAAGACTGTAGAAATGCCACCAAAATTGATACCTGGCAAATCGATCAAGGATATTGCCATGTGGAAATAGCAATAGACTCGATACTCATATTAGTCTGAGAAACTGCCTCAATTTTTGGAGTCGGAAAAAATTTGAGTTATATTTTAACAACTTGTTAAATGCCTTATTTTACAATGGAGGAATCTTGTTAGTGGCGACTGGGGCGGTTGTCTCCCCAATCTGGCTATCACCAGCCATGACAGTCCTTGCTTTCCCAGGTTAGGAGGGGGAACTGCGGGAATGACCCCGTGCCAGGGTGGCAAAGAAAGAAATAGCTCTTCCCTGGGAGCAGTGCTACTGTATAATGTCACTCTCCCCAGACCCAGGGGCAGGAGTTGAACAGCTCACTTTAATCTCGTTGGATTTCTGGGTGCAAGAGCAGTCTTCCAGCGGGATTTCCTGTCGCTGGCTCACAGGCTGCAAGTGTGAAGCTGCGTCACGCCTCCCGCGTGGATGCTGGGGACGATTGCTAATCGCTGGCCACCGCCCTGTGACAGCGGACGCGGGGGAGGCTCGGCGCCCAGCTGTCAGGCGAGGGCAGAGGTCAGCGCCGGGTCTCCCAGAGCAGGAGGGAGCGGCCCCGGCAGGTGCAGCCTCGCCCTCGCTCCGCAGCCCCGGCCCTCGCAGGGAGGCGCGCAGGGGACCCGAACCCGCAGCCCGCGCGCGCAGGGGGGCGGAACTGCGGTGACCCGGGCGCGGGCCTGTCCCCCCTGACCCACCGCCGCCAGGGCGGCTGCCGCGCTCCTTCCGCTCTGAACCGCGCTCTGCAGACTCCCCAGCAGCTGCCCACTCCCCTTGAGATGCAAAAGGTCTGCAGGAAAGCAATAAAGGGATGCGTATTTTCATGCCGGAATTCACACCCGAGCATGATTTTCACCGCGTGATTGAATTAGGTGAATATAAAATACCCAAGCCTCATAAATAAATAGCTTTGGGAGTTTAAATAGTCAAAATGAGTTACGACTTCCCTGACTCTGCCTAACGAACGTTGCACTGACCTACAGTTCTGAAGAAGTTGGGGGGGAAGGGGTGGGAAGCTTTTCATGACTATCTTTAAGACTGCAAGTCTTTAGGTCCATTAATTTGCTTTTTTTCTTTCTCATCGATACAATTTACTTGGTCTTGTGCTTCCCCAGGCAGCTTTCTGTAATTAACGGTCTCTGAAACCAAGAGTGAATAAAATACAATCCGCGCCAATGTAAAAAACAATAGTTACAAAAACGTATACCTATGTTAAAAATAGATTTAAATCCCCAAAGTCCCCCATTTACCCATTCTTTAAAACAAGGGAAGAAGGAGCTTGTAATGGAAATGCAGCCGTGTGCAGAGGATAATGAACAAAAAGTTTGACCTTAACAAATCTCTGAGACATAAGTTTTCCATTTTTATATCCTTAAAAAAAAAACTTTTAGAAATTTTGCAGAGTTGGACATTGCCAATTTGCTCACAGGCATTGACTGCTGGAGCAGTTGCCAATGATCAAGTTGCCCATAAAGAAGGTAAGGCTTCTTTCTTAACAAGGCCTTTGAGCAACAACCTGAATGAAATAAGTTAGCCAAGCAGATTCCTGGAAGAAAATATTATACGTCATGTGGAAAGAACTTCACATGCAAAGGCCCTGAGGTAGGCTTGTTCAAGGAATACCCAGGTGACCATTGAGAGTGAAGTGGAGTGAGGAATGGGAGGAGTTTTGGAGATCATGTTGGATAGGCTACAAGGATCAAGGTCATAAAAGGTGTTGTAGACTCCTAAACACTTTGGTTTCCAGTGAATGAGATGAGAGGCCATCAGGGGGTTGCAAAGAAATGAGATGATCTCATTTAAATATTCAAAAGACCACTCTGTCTACTGCATGAAGCAAGAAGATTGTAGAGGGGCAAGGGAAGAAGCCAGAAGACTGATTAGGAGGCGGTTACAGGGAAGAAGCCAGAAGACTGATTAGGAGGCGGTTACAGTAACCTGGGTGAGGATGGGTACCGAGCAGCTGGAGTGAAGTGGTCAGGTTCTGCTGACATTTTGAAACTCGAGAAGATGGGATTTGCTGGACAGTATGAGAGAAGAGAAGAGCCAAGGATCACTCAGAGTTTCCTGGCTTGGTGACGAATGAATGTGCCATGTACTAAGAGGGAGAGGGAGGAATGCTTGGGGGAAAGGTAATCAAGAGTTCAGCTCTTGTCTTGCATTACCCCTCAGACTTCTCTTAAACTTGCTTCTTTTCACAGTGGTTGAATTGGCCTCCAAGCCCACTGACTACTTTCCCCTTTGACCTGCAATACACCCCTCTCCAAGATCTCCCCTTTTCATATTTGCATAACATTCATATTCCCACTATGCAGGAAAAATTTGCCAATCATTATTTTCAAAAGTTAGTATCAAAACATTGGGAACATCCTTTTTATCTTGGACTCCAGCCTTTGAAAATCCCTGCTCTCACCTGAGCAATTAATTCCTGTTTTCTATGCAGGTTCTGAGCTGCTAAACTGCATAGGAAGAGAAATGAAGAGATCTTTAAGCTCTTTTTGGCAAGAAGCCTTCTGCTCCTGCAGGAGGGCCCAGCTGAAAATAAAGGCCCTGTAACACTTGCTGGGAAACATGATACACATCTAGTAGGTCTCTGTTTGCTGATGGCTTGTTGAAATGGTGCATGAAGAAATGGTGAAGGTGAACAGTGTTGAGGTGTCAAAAGTGACTTCTTACTAACGATAAAGATAAGCTTGCAAATTATTAGTGAATTGGAGCAAGCTAAAATGTATCCCTATATTATCGTGATTCTCCCTTGCGTTCTAGAGAGAGAATAGGGTAGAAGTGCTGTTCGTGTGCTGAGAATTTCACCGAATCTTGGGCATCCCCATGAGAGTGACTGCTCATATGAATGGCATCCATTTTTATGACTTGGCAGAAAAACAGATTGGGGGCTGCAGGCTGAGCTGCCTAAGGCTAGCAGGGTGAGGGACTCAGAAGCAACAGAGGATGCTATCCCTGTCTTTGCAAAGCTTACAATTGTGTTAGGAATTCCAGATGTAAAGAGACAAAGGCCAACTTAATGCCAGCATTTCCAACATCCGTGGGGTTCCGAGTTTATAGACTGGCTGAACACTACTCTTTTCAGTGATCACCTCCTCTCCTAAAATCCCCCTCCCCCGCCACATGGCAGGAACAGTGGCTGTCCTCAAAGTTATTCATTTATGCCTTGAGCAGACAGGACGTCAAACAAAGCAGCCTGAGGAAGAGGCAGAGGCAGGTGCTCACCGAGGAGGATTTGTGGGAGGGAATCTACTGGCACAAAACTTATCTACCCCCATTGACTCCAAACTAGAAGAACAACAACAACATCAACAACAATGCCAATAGCTGCTAACACATAATGAATGGTCACGGCCAGGCCCATTCTCTCATTTAATTTTCCCACAATCTGGCAAGTCAGGTTCTATTAACTCCTCATTTTCACAGATTAGGAAACTGAGGCATAGAGGGGTAAGGGAATCTGCTCATGGTCACCTGCTAATAAATGATGCAGGTTGGATTTCAATTTACATCTGTCTGACTCCAAAGCTCTTGCCCTATTGGCTTCACTCTTAGCCTGGCTCCAAACTCTCATTTGAATCACTTTTTTTTTTTTGGTCAGAAGATACAGGCAAAGAAATTATCTTCAGAAGTTTGGTAGAAAAAATAAACATTCTGAGTGGGTGGTGTAAAGACAGCAATGTGCAGATTTTTGGTTGCCTTGACAAGACCGTATTGGGGACAAAAGCCTGTTGGAGTGGGTTCAAAAGAGAACTTGAGAAAGGAATTGGAGACAGGCATAAACTCTTTTGAAAAACTTTCCTCCAAAGGGGAACATTTCTTCAAAGGTGGTAGAAGCTGAAAGTAAAGTAGGCTAAAACAAGATGCCCAGATAAATGCATTAGCAATAGATCTTTAACTGGTCCATAAGCAAGATTACATTTAATACAACTCTAATCTCCTGATACTGATATCCTATGAGGTAACCAGGCTTCCCCACAAAAACATCCATCTGTGCTACTGCCCTAGACAGATCACAGAATTGAATACAGCAGTGGTCTGGCATTATTTGTCAGGCTCCTAGATTTAGAATCCACCAACTTCCAGCCCCATTTTCTGCCCAGAGTGCTGTGAAAAGCAACACAAAACTGAATATGTGGATCTGAGCAAAAATGTTAAAACTCTCGTTTCCAAAAGCTGGGAATTTCTCAGGACCAAGGTGTGTAGTCATAGATGAGAACCCAACCACACAGAATCTTTGGTTTCAGCCAAATCATGTAAAATCACTTGTCACCAAGAAAACAAGTCTTTGTGATGCCACAAGTGTTAAGGATAACAAGGAGGAATGCAAATAGTAAAGCAAAGCCTTGCAGGTGGATAGTGGTTACTCCTATTTCCAATTATTTATATCCAGACAATCAATCCATAGTTTTCCTACTACTTATCAGCCCACCTTTGACGAGTTATTCCTACCCTGTCCTTCTCCCTTAAAGCTGAAATTATTTTGATTCTCTGGCCTTGAGTATGCTTTCTATTTGATGAAGTATTGCTTTTAGAACCCAAGGTTTCAAAACATTGAAGCTTCTATTTATTCCCAGCCATAAATTATCCTATCTTAATTTTTAAAATTACAGTTGTTTCCAAAGGCTATTTTTGTTGTGAAGGTGTTAATTATTTTCTGGGACTAAATTGTGATAGCTGGCCTAATTATTGCAGCTCCAACACCGAGCTTGGTTTATTATTGCTTTGATTTAGCTCCTCCGAGGGACTGACCTAAAATGCCTTTTCTTTTTAAAGCCAGAGAATTTAATGCTGTGATTGGATTATTGCAATAGCCTCCTAAGGAGACTCTCTGCTTTTACCCTCGCCCTCCAAGCCACAGTCTATTCTCAAGGTAGCAGCCAACTGAACCTTTAATGCAAAGATCATATCATGTCACTCCTCTGTTAAAAACCTCCCCAGGGCTTCATTTCACGCAGAAAAAAAAATGAAAAGGTCCTTATATTGTGTGTTCTGGCCCCTGCAATGTGTACCAACATGAATGAATCTCACAAACATACTGTTAGGCAAAAGAAAACATGCACACAAAAATACATGCAGCAAAATAATGTGTCGTGTTGAAAGGAATAATAGTGGTAGTCTTTGGGGAGGAGGGAGCGGTAGTAGTCAGAAGAAGGAACTAGGTTTCCAGGGTGTGGACAGTGTTCTATTTCTTGATCTGGGTGTTGGTACATTGTGTTCACTTTGTATAATCCATTGAGTTGTATACCTGCAATTTTTTGTGCACCTTCCAGTTGGTTAATTACATTTCAGTGAATCACTTATGGGAGACAGAATGGGAGGTGAGAAAGTGAAGAAAACACGCATAAAGCAATCCTTGCAAGGAGTATTGCTCTAAAGGAGAACGGAGAAATGGGGCGGTAATTGGAAGGAAGTGAGATGGAGTCAAAAGAGGATTTTTTGTTGTATTTTTTTCTTTTTAAAATTTATTATTATTTTTATTTTAAAATATATTATTTATTATTTTTTATGGAAATATGGGTGACATGTAAAATTTTGTATATGATACATAGTGATCAAGTCAGGGTGTTTAGAGTGTCCATCACCTGAGCACAATACATATTTGGCAACTATAGTCACCCTACTCTGCTATCCAACACTGAATTTATTCCTTCTATATTACTGTATATTTGTACCCTTTAAACCACTTCTTTTCACCTCACCCCTCCCCTTGCCTCACTCACCCTTCCTCTGTTCTCTTTCAACTCTCTACCTCCTTGTGATCAATGTTTTAGTTCCCACATATGAGTGAAAATATGTAATATTTGTCTTTTTGTGCCTGGTTTCACTTAAGATAATGACCTTCAGTTCTATCCATGTTGCTTCAAATGACATGATTTTATTCTTTTTTATGGCTAAGTAGTATTCTGTTGTATATATATACTACTGTTTTTAATCCACTCATCCACTGATGGACACTTAAGTTGGATTACATATCTTTGCTACTATGAATAGTGCTGCAATAAGTTCAGGTATTTCTTTGATATATTGATTTGTTTTCCTTTAGGTAGATACCTAGTAGTGGGATTGCTGGATTAAATGGTAGTTTATTCTCCATAGTGTTTTCCACAGTTCCTAATTGTGACTGGAATAAGATGATATATCATTGTGGTTTTGATTTGTATTTCTCTGATGATTAGTGATGCTGAGCAGTTTTTCATATGCCTGTTTGCCATTTGTATGTCTTCTTTTGATAAATGTCTGTTCATATCCTTTGCCAACTTTTTAATGGGATTATTTTTTTTCAAGTTCCTTGTATGTTCTGGATATTAGCCTCCTGTCAAATGAATAGTTTGCAAACACTTTCTCCCATTCAATAGGTTGTCTGTTCACTCTGTCAATTATTTCTTTTGCCATGCAGAAGCTTTTTAATTAAGTCCCATTTGTCTATTTTTGTTTTTGTTGCCTGTGCTTTTGAGGTCTTAGTCATAAATTATTTGTCTAGATCAATGTCCAGGAGAGTTTTCCCTAGGTTTTCCCAGCATTTTCATAGTTTTAAGTCTTAAATTTAAAACTTTAATCCATTTTGAGTTGGTTTTTGTATATGGTGAGAGACAGGGGTCCACTTTCATTCTTTTGCATGTGACTATCCAATTGCCTTCACCAGTTTTCCTTCCTGTATTGAATAGAGTATCCTTTCCCAGTGTAAGTTCTTTTCTGCTTTGTCAAAGATCAGTTGGCTGTAAGTATGTGGCTTTATTTCTGGATACTCTCTTCTATTCCATTAGCTTATATGTCTATTTTTACATCCCCCTCATGCTGTTTTGGTTACTATAGCCTTGTAATATAGTTTGAAGTCAGGTAATGGGATGCCTCCAGCTTTGTTCTTTTTGTTCCAGATTGCTTTGGCTATTCAGGCTCTTTTTTGGTTCGATATAAAATTTAAGATTGTTTTTTCTAATTTTGTGAAGAATGACATCGGTATTTTGATAGGGATTGAATTGAAAATATAGATTGCTTTGTGAAATATAGTTATTTTAATGATACTAATTCTTCTGACCCATGAACATGGGATGGTTTTGCTTTTGTTTGTGTCACCTTCAATTTCTTTCATCAGTATTTTGTAGTTTTCCTTGTAGAAATCTTTCAGCTCCTTGGTTAAATTTATTCAGAGGTATTTTATTTTATTTTATTTTATGTAGCTATTGTAAATGCGATTTCTTTCTTGGCTAGATCATTATTGGCATATAGAAATGCTACTGATTTTTGTACATTGATTTTGTATCCTGTAACGTTACTGAATTCATTTGTCAAATGTAAGAGTTTTTTGGTGGAGTCTTTTGGTTTTTCTAGGCATAAGATCATATCATCAGCAAAGAGGGACAGTTGACTTCTTTTTTTCTAAACTGTATGCTTTTCAATTCTTTCTCTTGCCTGGTTGCTCTAGCTAGGACTTCCAGTACTATGTTGAATAAGAGTATGAGAGTGGGCATCCTTGTCTTGTTCCAGTTCTTAGGAGAAAGGCTTTCAACTTTTCCTCATTCAGTATGATATTGGCCATGAGTTTGTCATATATGGCCTTTATTATTTTGGGGTACATTCCTTCTATGCTTAGTTTGTTGAGAGTTTTTAATATGAAGGGATGCTGAATTATAATTATAATAGACAATGCTTTGTAACAGACAAATGCTTTTTGTCTATTAAGATGATCATATGGCTTTTGTCCTTCATTCTGTTGATGTGATGTAACACCATTTATTGATTTGCGTGTGTTGAACCATTCTTGCATCCCTGGTATAAATCCCACTTGTTAATGGTATATTCTTTTTTTGATGTGTTGTTGGATTCAGTTTGCTAGTCTTTTGTTGAGAATTTTTGCATCTACGTTCATCTCCTGCAGTTTTATTTTTTGTTGTGTCCTTGTCTGGTTTTGGTATCAGGATGAAGCTGGGTTCATAGAATGAGTTGGGAAAAATTTCTTCCTCTTCAGTTTTTTTGGAATAGTTTTAGGAGGATTGGTAATAGTTTTTCTTGGTATGTTTGCTAGAACTCAGCTGTGAATCCATCCAGGCCTGGGCTTTTCTTTGTTGGGAGACTTTATTACTGATTCAATCTTGCAACTTGTTATTGGTATATTCAGGTTTTCTGATTCATTCTAATTCAATCTTCATAGGTTGTATGTTTCCAGGAAATTCCAGGAATTTCCTCTAGGTTTTGCAGTTTGTCAGCATATGGTTGTTCATAATAGTCTCTGATGATCTTTTGTATTTTTGTAGTATCAGTTGTAATGTCTTCTTTTACATTTCTGATTTCATTTTATTTGGGTCTTTTCTCTTCCTGGCTAGTCTAACTAGTGGTTCACTGATTTTGTTTATCTGTTCGAAGAACCAACTTTTTCTTTCATTGATCTTTTTTATTGCTTTTTTTTTTTGTTTTTTTTTTTGTTTTGTTTTTTTTAGTTTTTATTTCATTTAGTTCTGCTCTGATATTTATTAAGTCTTTTTTTCTGCTAATTTTGGGTTTGGATTGTTCCTGTTTTTCTAGTTCTTTGAGGTACCTTGTTGGATTATTAATTTGCAATCTTTCTACTTTTTGATGTAGGTACTTATTACTATAAAAATTCCTCTTTGCACTGCTTTTTCTATATCCCATGGGTTTTGGTATGTTGTGTTTCCACTTTAATTTCCTTCAAGAAATGTTTTCATTTCCATCTTAATTTCTTTCTTGACCCAATGGTCATTCAGTAGTATGTTGTTTAATTTCCATGTGTTTATGTAACTTTCAGAGTTCCTCTTGATATTGATTTCTGGTTTTATTTTGCTGTTGTCTGAGAAGATACTTGATATTTCTATTTTTAAAAATTTGTTGAGACTTATTTTGTGGCTTAACATATGTTCTATCCTGGAGAACGTTTCATGTGCTGATGAAAAGAATGTATATTTTGCAGCTGTTGGATAGAATGTTCTATGTCTGTTTGGTCCATTTGGTATAAAGTCTAGTTTAATTTTAGTTTATTTGTTGACTTTCTGTCTAGATGATCTACTGTTGAGCATGGAGTATTGAAGTCCTCCACTATTATTGTATTGCAATCTCTCTCTCTCTTTAGATCTAGTGATATGTGCTTTATGAATCTAGGTGCTCCAGTGTTGGGTGCATATACATTTAGAATTGTTATATCTTCTTGCTGGATTGATTTCTTTACCATTATATAATAACCTCCTTTGTCTTTTTTTTTTACCGTCTTTCACTTAAAGTCTGTTTTATTAACATCTGATATAAATATAGTTATACCTGCTTACTTTTGGTTTACATTTGCATGGAAAATATTTTTTCAACCCTTTACTTTCAGTCTATGTGTGCCTTTACTGGTAAGGTGAGTTCCTTGTAAGCATATCATTGGATCATGGCTTTTTTTTTCCTTTTTTTTTTTTTACATTCAGCTATTCTATATTAAGTAGGGTGTTTAATTTGTTTATGTTCAAGGTTATTATTGATATGTGAGCCTTTGTTCCTATGTTCCTATCATATTGTTAATTGTTATCTGGTTGTTTTATATATTCTTTGCTCTTTTTATTTTCTTTTATTGTTTGTAGTTGTGGTTTGGTGGATTTCTGTAGTGGTACCATTTGAGTTCTTTCTCTTCCTCCTTTGTGTGATTGCTTTACCAGTGAGTTTTATACTTTCATGTATTTTCATGATGGTAAATGTCATCTTTGTGCTTCCAAATGTAGGACTCCCTTGAGCATTTCTTATAGGGCCAATCTGGTAGTAAGGAATTCCCCCCGCATTTTCTTGTCTGGGAAAGATTTTATTTCTCCTTAATTTATAAAGGATAATTTTGCTGTAGTATTCTTGGGTGGTGTTTGTTTTGTTTTCTTTCTTTTCTTTTAGTACTTTGAATATATCATCCTATTCTCTTCTGGCTTGTAAGGTTTCTGCTGAAAAATATGCTGTTAATCTGACGGGGTTTCCTTTATAGATGACTAGACACATTTCTCTTGCTGTTTTTATGATTCACTCTTTCACTTTGATGTTAGACATTCTGACTATACTGTGCCACGGAGAAGAACTTTTGGCATTGTATCTGCCTGGGACTGCTGAGCCTCCTGTATCTGAATGTCTAAATCTCCTGCTAAGCTTGGGAAGTTTTCATCTGTTATTTAATTAAATAGGTTTTCTAAACCTTTCTTTTTCTCTTTGTCCATGGGGATACTGAAAATTTGAGTATTTGGTCACTGTATGTTGTTCCAAATGTCACAAAGGCTTTGCTCATTCTTTTTCATTTTTCTTTACTTTTGTCTGACTGAATTATTTCAAAAGACCTGTCTTCTAAGATTCTTTCTTCTGCCTGATCTAGTCTATTGTTGAAGTTTTCAAATGTATCTTCTATTTCCTTCAATGAATTGTTCAGTTCCAGAATTTCTATTTTGTTCTTTGTTTAAATATCTATCTTTTTTGTAAATTTCTTATTCATATCCTGAATTGTTTTTCTGATTTCTTTGTATTATTTTTCAGAATTCTATTGTATCTCACTGAACTTCATTAAAATCAATATTTTGAATTCTTTACCTGGCATTTCAAAATTTTCTTTTTTTTTTTGAGACAGAGTCTCGCTTTGTTGCCCAGGCTAGAGTGAGTGCCGTGGCACCAGCCTAGCTCACAGCAACCTCAAACTTCCCGGGCTCAAGTGATCCTTCTGCCTCAGCCTCCCAAGTAGCTGGGACTACAGGCATGCGCCACCATGTCCAGCTAATTTTTTGTATACATATTAGTCGGCCAATTAATTTCTTTCTATTTATAGTAGAGACGGGGTCTCACTCTTGCTCAGGCTGGTTTTGACCTCCTGACCTCGAGCAATCCGCCCGCCTCGGCCTCCCAGAGCTAGGATTACAGGCGTGAGCCACCGCGCCTGGCCAAAATTTTCTTTTTGATTAAGATCTACTGCTAGAGAATTATTGTGTTTCTTTGGAGGTGTCAGATTGCCTTGCTTTTTCATATTGTCTGTGTCCTTTGGTTGATATCTGTACTTCTGGTATAACAGTTACTTCTTCCTATATTTGAATTTACTTTTGTAGGGAAACATTTTTTCCTTAAGATGTATCTATGGTGTTGGTTGGGTAGAGAACTTTGGCTTTGAGTCCAGGTGCATGCAGTAGTGGAGTCTCTGTATGACTTCTTTGGCTATAAACAGCATTAGTAATATCTGTGATTTCTTCAGTGGGTTAGGCTGCAGTTATTAGTGGAGGCTGTGGTGAGGTTGTGCTGGGGACTGGGATGCCAGGTGGGCAAGTCTTCAGGCCCCAGTGGTTGTGGTAGTATGCTGAGTGTGACTATATTGTGCCCCAGGATAGTGTACACTGGTACCTGTGTTTGTGGTTACTGCCAGACTGATCATTGTGCCTTCAGGTGGCTTGCGCAGATGCTGGTAGTGGCAGCAGTGGACCAGTCAGGTGGATGAGTTCTTGGACTCCTGGGCAGCCAGTGTGGCATGGGCAATGGCAATAGCAGTGGCAGGACAATTCTCTGGGTCCCAAGCAGCATGCATTGATGTTGGCAGTGGCTGCAATGGACTGGGCAACCCAGTCTCCAGGCCTTCAGGTGCCACTTACAGGGACATGCCAGCTGGAATGGTAGTGAGTTTATGCCCAACCCCAGGTCCCCAGGAGGAGTGCTCAGATGTCCAAGATGATAGATTGGGTTGCTTAATCTCAAAGGCCCCAGGCGAGGTGCTCTGTCTTAGAAGGTGGTGAGGGTGAAGCTTGTGCTTAGGATCCCCGATCATGACACCAGGCACCAGCCATGGTGATTGGAGGCAGGTGATCCTCAATTCCCAGGTGGAGTGGTAGGTGAGGGGCGGTAGCAATTGCACTGAAGCCCCACCCTCTGGGGGGCCTACCTTGGTGGCCACAGTCTAGGCTGGTAGGGGGTAAACACTGCTCCAGTCCTGGCAGCAGTAGCTTGTACCTAGTTGGCACCTCAGCCCAGGCTGCAGAAGCCCCTGTCCAGCTCATGACCAAGTCCCAGTGGCAAATCTCCCCACACCCACTGCCCTGCTCATGTCCCAGTCTCAGTTTGGCAGCACTGGTTTCCCAGCACAGGCAGCTGCAGTCCACCCCTCACTCCTTAGCCCAAGCTGCAGGAGCACTCTCAGCTCATGCTCCAGTCCCAGTAGCGATAGCCCAAATTTCCCTAACACCTCCGTCCTGGCCCTGCTGGGCCCCAGGACAGTGTGTAGTCTGCCAAAGGCTAGGTTTGAAAACAGCACCTTGCTGCAGCCACTTAGGTCTCAGAAAAAGTATGGGACCCAACACAAGCTCCCTTCCTGAAGCAGTTCTGTGCCAGTCTCCCAGCAGCTCCCTATGTTAGTTTCAGGGGTTGGGAGGGTCGAGGAGCTCCCTATGGCCAGGATTGCATGATTCCACAGTGGGCATGTGGGCTACTGGAATTCTCTCACTCACCCTTTCTGTGGCTGCATTCTTGATAGGTGGTTTTGTTTGTTTAGATGGGAGATATTAAAGCATGATTATTGTGTTAGGGAATCGGTCCTATATATAGGCCCTGCCCAGTGTTCAAAAGGGAGGGGGACAGTTGCTCAAGGAATGTCCTTGAGTAGTCAAGAGGGGACGAAACCCAAGCTGGGAGTGTAGGGTGAGCCTAGAAAGGAGCAGGGCACAAAGGATTTTGCTGTTGATAACTGAATTCCAGAGAAGTGTCTGGGTTTAGGGCAGGTGGGAGATTGGGTCTCAAATAGATGTCCACCAATGGAGTGGTGGGAAAGCCATGAAAAGCTTTGACTTCCGGTGGTGAGACAATTAGATAGGCATGGACAGAGTGCTGGGGCCAGTCCCCATGGCCTTTTAGGGGAAGGTGGGCAACCATTTCTAACTATATCCTCTTTAGGGATTGGTTTCAGCTTGCAGTGGTGGAGCAGACTGTGTTGGGACAGGCGAGGAAAGTTAATGGTTTTCTTTGTGGCTTTCGTTTACCTGTCAAGGAGGAGGAGGTCCTGAACTCATAATGCATTCTTAGATATGGAATCACGGAATTAAGAGTATGTACATTTAAAATCTTGATGGCTGTTGCCAAATAATTGATGCAAATTTAAATTCCTGTCCATACGTATGGCAATTTTCCCTTGCTCCCTTACCAACACTGTGTCACAGTACATAATCTTTGTCAAATCTAGGAGGTGAAAAATAGCTCACTGTTTTTATCAATTATTATAAAAATCCTCTCCTGTATTTATAACCTTGTGTTTCTTCTTTATCAAATGCTGTTCATGACCTTTGCCTGTTCTTCTCTCTGGGTGCTTGTCTTTTCCTTACTGATTTGAAGAGCTCTTTGTATATCTGGGAAATGAGCCGTTTGCCAGTCATATTAATTGAAAATATAGGGGGGCCGTTTAATCGTATGGGTCTGGGTTTCATTGTCATTCTTTAAAAGAAGTTACCATGTCAGATTGATAACAATATACATCTGTTTTCTTTGACGATTTTACAGTATTTTATTGGGTGAGGTAGGAATGCAGCTTAACTTTTTTTTTTTTCCTTGTAACTTGCTTCCCCGTTGCTGTTTCTGGAATAATCTGTTTTCCCCTAACATACTTGAAATGCTAACTTTATCCTCCCTAGTTTAAAAAGTACTTACAATTCAACTCAAGAAGAGGGCGCATCTGGATCCTGTCACACTCCATCAGTCTGAAGACTTTCCCTTTTTCCTTCTCAGCACATCAAGTACCTCACACTCTCTCCACAGTTCTGGACTCTGTGTCTGGGGTGACGCTGATCTGAGTCTCTCAGTGTGTTTCTGTGTCTTTAATACATTAAGGTCCTACTTGTGCTATTGACTGGAAAAAGGCAAGTGATCGACAAATAATTAGGGTCCCCTTCCTACCTCTGTCATAAAAATAGAAATTTTTTTTACTTTCTGGAAATGGCTGATCTTTGAAAATACTGACCAATGTTAGACTCTTCCTTAAAGTGCTCACACATTCTCTCAATCTATTGTGCCTTTTCTTTCTCTGCGCGTGTATTTATTCAAGTCAAATCTCCTTCAGTAATATGATTGAAACTTGGGGTAAACTGTCCATCAGCAAGAATTCTATCAAAATCATAAAGTATATCTGTGTGCTGGAATGTTATTACGGATGGGATTCTCAACTGCTGAAAGAGTGCTGGACAGATGAGCCTTGCTGTGGTTATGGGTTTTGTGTTCTCCCCATAACCTTGTATGACCACACTTCCCTTTCCCACAAAGGAGCAAGAACACTCCAGTCCCATGGTCGCACCAGTAACAGTACCCCCTCCATGCCCACCAGTCTGAGTACTCCACTCTCTCACTGCAGCATCCGCTATGACCCCCCCCATCTTCTCCTCACATCTCATCCTTCTACCTACTTGGACACCAACAATTTTTCAACCACAGGGACTGAGCTCTCCATCCACTGATCCACTTTCCAAGGCCCATCACCCCTCCCCACCTGTGAAGCCAAGAGTCCCTGGGTCTTCCTGGGTATGACTCTCTTGTGCATTCCTTTGACTCCCTAGAGCAGGCGTCCTCAAACTATGGCCCGTGGGCCACATGCGGGTGTTTTTGCCTGTTTGGTTTTTTTACTTCAAAATATGATATGTGCAGTGTGCATAGGAATTTGTTCATAGTGTTTATAAAACTATAGTCTGGCCCTCCAATGGTCTGAGGGACAGTGAACTGGCCCCCTGTTTAAAAAGTTTGAGGACCCATGCCCTAGAGCCTGTCTCCCCTGTCAAAGGTGCTTAGGGAAACCCCAATTAAATCTCTGCCTACACAACAGCAGCAGCAGCAGCAGCCAGGTAGCCAAATCTGCCTGGAGAAAACCCCTACATTCCCTAGGAACCCAAACACCCTCACTGTGTGGGTCCCTACAGAGCTGGGAAGAGTGGCATAAAATGGCACTGAGACCATGATTCTTCTTCCTCTGTGCAGACCATGTCTTGGTGAGGAGACAGGCTGCAGGAAGGGAAGGTGGCAAGGTAAGAATAGCAGTGACGGTTTGGCAAAGGTCTACTACGTGCCAGGAACTTTGACAAACGTTAGCTTTGATCTCTGACATTCGAATAAGTAAATGAATATTATTACCCTCATCTTAAAGGAGAGGAAACAAGTGCAAGAAGGCATATAATTTACTCAAATATATGCAACTAATAGGTGGTAGAGCTAGCCTCTGTTGACAGCATTCTGACTTCCAACCTCACACTCTTTCCAAAATGGGAAGCTGCTTCCTAGCTTAGGGCCAGTGTGTAATCAGTGCCCAGAGCTGAGCAGTGAGCAAGTGAAATGTCTGGACAAGCATCAGGCACTGAGGAGGTGCAGGCACAAGTGTATCTGTTATAAAGGTGAGTGCCTGGGGAACATAAACAGCAGTATTAGGGACATGCTGGGGGAGGCCGAGACTGGGCATGGGAGGAACACGATCGCCAATGGCTTTGCCTTGCCTTTGTTTAAGTGATAGCAGAGTGTCCAAGGGTAGACAGTGAAAAATTAATTTTCGGCTGGAAGTCTGCCACGACTGGCTTGGCTTTGCCAATGGGATCTGATTAGTATTCTTGAGCTTTCATTAGCATCTGACGGAAAAACCCAAATGACACAAAGCCCATCCTAGCAGCTGAGATTTAACATCGTAACCCAATTTCTCTAATGCAGTTAACCTGTGATAAAATGCTGGTTAAGCACCTCCTATTCATAAACTATTTGGGGCCTCAACAAGCAAACCATTTACACAAGGACCTTGACCTTCACCTCTGCCACGCCAGGCCAGTGGACGTGCCTCCTTGCAAAGTGGGTTTGTCATTTGCTGCCGGGGTAGAGAGCTGGGAGTGTTTTTCCCAGCCTTGGTTGGACCAGAGCCAAGGTTCTAAGTGCAAATCCCTTAACATGATCTCCCTGTAACTGCCCGCTGACAAGAGCCCGCCCCCGGGAGCAGCATTTTATTGCATCCTTTGTCCCAGGTTTTCCATTTTAGGCAGAATTGATAGGGATACTAAGTATGAAAACATTCTCTGTCAGTCAAATTCTTTCGCTAGGTTTTTTTTTTTTTTTAAAAGGAGCTGGGAAGTCTTGTGGCCAGTAATAATATTTATATTGAAACTCATAGCTTGCTTCATAGGGTGAGGGCGATGGCGGTCAAGAAAGGAATTCCCTTCCTCATGTACAATTATTCTCACATGACGCTCACAAGAAAGCCAGGGAGTATTATTTTGAGCTCAGAGTAAATCCTCCAGCAGTTTCTCAGTCGCATAAGATTAGGTTAAGAACCCTTTAAAAAGTTCCTTTATGCCACGACAGTATGTTCATATCCAAATTTTTCCAAACACTATTTTCTGCTTCTAAAGAAAAAAATTGTTTCATTGATATCTTAGCTCTCTCTTCCCTTCCCTTAACTCTATCAAAGGTTTAGGGGCATTTTTGTCCACTTCCTGACCTTCTAACCCTATAAAAGAGTAGAACTTCCTATTGCACTGAAAAAAAAATTAAAAGGCTAGACTGTCTATTTAGTGAGATATTTAAAATCATTAATTTTCCAGTTAAATGTCACAAAAGGGTAGCTCTAATTAGAGTTCTCCATTATGAGATAAAAATTCATTGGTCTTCTTTTGGATTATAGTAAATAAAATCTAAAATTATTACTTAAAGAGATAAGTAATTAGCCCCAGGGATGTGACTCTTATAGGTTTTTCACCCGTTAATGTTCTATAAACAATAGATTCGGGAGTATTAAAATATCAACATGTGAGAGAACCAGTATTAGTCCAAAGCAGTAGGGAAGGAAATTAGTAAGTTTGTTCTTGTTTCTGTGAGTCTACCCTAATGTACACATGGCTATGGGAAAGATTCTCAACTTTTCAATAGTTTCTAGTTCATAATTGAGCTCTGCTTCAGGTCTATGGGGAAAATAATCTGCAGGCTGTTTGCAATGTTGAGATCTGTCATTGGGTCTCATCAGTCCACTTGGCTGTTGTTTTGAAGGACACAAGGAAATAGCCTGAGACAGGCTGAAAGGAGGAAGAATTCAGTGTTTTCTAAGATATGCCACTCCTAACACCCTCACATAGCCTTAAGACTTGTCAGGGAGAAATAAGTAGAAAGGAAAATCTGTTTGCAAAGACATCTTAGGCTACACGGTTTAGCAGACACTTTTCATAACAAGTTGATCTGTGCATTGTAAAAGTGTATTTCCTTGAAGTTTCTCCCAGCAGCACTTAAACCCTTCCATTTTATAATCTGACTTCCAGAAACCTTTGCTTTGAACAAAAATGAAAAAATATTTTTACTAGAGCCTGAAAAGAAAAATTCAGCAGCATCCAAGATATTATATTATTATATGTGCATGTGCATGTAATCTATTTTTTGTTTTCAAAAGGATATTATTCTGGAATGTAAAAAAAATCCTGAAAAACACAAAGAGGTTTCTCTGCCTTCCACTGGAGTATCGCGTTACCATGGTGATAAAACCAGCTCTTGATACCCGATTAATCAAGGTGATCCTTTGGCTTCCTGCTTCCTCCTTCCCTGTAACAGGGAGACTCACGGAAGGAAAGAAAGCCAGAGGCGTGCCTGACAGGTGGCCAGAAAAATGCCAGAGACTCAGGTTCTGCTCTCAAGATTTTGTTATGTCAATGCCTTTCACAGAAACAATCTTTTCCGATGTTCACTGTTTTGCAAAAGTGTCATTCTGCTCTGAACAATACCTTCAGAGTAATTTTATAAAATGTGAAAGATTTAATAAAAATTCAAAGCGCCTCCTTTCATGCAGTTTCCACTGCCATCTAGAGAAACCAAGGTGAGTCAAACGCCACCTCACGTTCCTGGTTGTCACTCTCCTTAGGTACGCCTGCTCAAAACATGCTGGGTCCCTCCCACCTTTGTGTTTCCCTACAACTGCTACCTACTTAGCTTTCTAACCTACCAGAAAAGTTTCCAGAACCCACTTCAGCAAAACCTTTCCTAATTGATCGGCCTGGGAGTCCCTTATTCTCTCCATCCTCACCTGGCTAGGCTCAGGAGGGCTGCTCCTCCTGCTTCACTCCTGACGTCAGCCCTTAGCAGACGCTTGATTGACGCTCTGGCAATTAACAGGGGCTTGCAGACCCAGCTGAGCATCAGAATCATCCTATGCAGAGTACTGGGCCCCATTCTAGAACTATGGAATCTAAATCTCTGGGAGACAGTCTTGAAATGCATGGTTTTAAAAAACATACAAGTGCTTCTGCTGTACTGCCAGGTTTGGAAAGCAATGATGGGTGGTTTTAGTCTGTATCTGTCCTGCCCCTATGGGTATCTGTATCTGCTTTGTTTTGTTGTTTTGAGACAGAGTCTTGCTCTGTTGCCTGGGCTAAAGTGCAGTGGCGTCATCACAGTTCACTGCAACCTCCAACTCTTGGGCTTGAGCGATCCTCCTGCCTCAGCCTCCCTAGTAGCTAGGACTGCAGGCATGCACCACCATGCCTGGATAATTTTTCTAGTTTTTGTAGAACTGGGTCTCACTCTTGCTTAGGCTGATCTCAAACTCCTGACCTCAAGCGATCCTCCTGCCTCGACCTCCCAGAGTGCTAGAATTACAGGTATGAGCCACCGCACCTGGCCTCTGCATCTGTTTTTAAGAGGGATAATCAGATACCAGCAAACATACCTGGCAGTGTTTGTTAAATGCAGATTCCCATGTACCAGCGTGCCAAGTCTACCAGATCTGACCCCGTGGGGCATGGCCCGTGCATCTAGATTCTAACACCATCTCCACCAGCCCCAATCCTGAAGTGATTTCCTTGTATAGGAGAAAATGCCTCTTTTGGAGTCAAACCAGAATACCTACAGGGACCAGCGAGTAACTCCAGTGGATGAGGCAGGCGGGTGGTGTCAGAGAACAAAGGGAAGCTGATGCCCCACAGGAAGGAGTAGGCACTGCTTAGCCTGAGACTGTTGCCATTTTGCCGTGCTAGAAACAGATCCAGCATTGCCTACGTTTTTAACTTTTCAGAAGTTTAAAGACATTCAGAGAAGTTTAATTTCCCACAATTCAAAAAATAGCCAGAGAACAAACAGCTGCCCTGGCAACTTGTACCCTCTGCCTTTGAGGGTTTTAGCCACATACCTTGGATCTCTGGTAGCGTGCAATGCCGTGCGCCATCAGGAGCCTGGCCCAGTAACCTATGACAACTTATACGGGATGACAGAACTGCAGGCATGCAAGGTCCTACGGGGTCAGCAGGGCCACTCCCATCATAATGTTGAAATCCCCCTTTAGCATTCCCGCCTCAGAGCTGACGATGCCCCAAACCACATCTCTCATCATCTCTCATCCATATCTCCTCCCTGTGCTGCAACATTGAATGTGTTTTTGCTACTTCCATGAAGATATCCCACAAACACCTCAAAGGCAACATGTCCCCAGATAAAGCTGTCACAGTCTAGTGCCAACACTTTACGTGCCCTTTTCTTTGCATTCTCTCAGTGAACATCGATCCTGTCCACGTAGCTGCCAAAGCCAGAAACCTGGGTGTCATCTTAATTCTTTGCCCTTCCTCACAACCCCTTTATTGGATTATCCACCATGTCTTGCTAATTCTGCTATCACCTGTGTGAAACCTACAAGCTGTCATCTTTCCTAGACAAGCTCCTTGCACCTTTCCCCCTGTGAACACAACACTGCAACTGTCTCAGGACCAGCCAACTTAATTTTACAAAGAAAATCCTGCTCTTTTTCTACAAGCTGAAGCCCAACTCACCTTTACTCACCTTTCCTCCTCGGCTGAGAGTTAAGCTTATTACTTAGAAAAAAATAATTTATTAAATATGAAATTCTCATATTTAGAAACAAATTTGGAAACTTACATGAAGATCAGGATCATGGGAACTGGCCTTGAAAAAAACAGGACTTTAACAATGGATCTGGTAGCCTCCGCTTTATGTGGAAAAGAAGAGGGGACTGAGAGAGCACCAAGTACAGAGATGGCTCTAGGCATCCTCTGCTGCAGGATCCCCACCCCCGGGCTTCTCTCCCAGGCCACGCGTGGATACAGGGAAACCCCAATGCCAGCAAGAGCCCCAGCAACAACTGAGACGAGCTGGGAACAAAGGCAGAGGTCCCTGTGCCCACAATACCTCAACAGGTTCTCTTCCAATGTCAAAGCAATTACTCCTAAAGGCAAGAGATTGAAGAACCAAGCACCTGTGTTTGCTAATAAGCACAGAATCTCAGGTGGAAACTTCTAGTTTCTTTATAAAGTATGTCAATCCACAGATTCCATCCTTTTGGCATCCTCAAAGAAAAATTATACAATTTGACATGAAAATTTGGCTACGCCTAAGGTAATTTTTAAGCTTCTCGAATAAAACTCTAGGAAATTAAATTCCCTCCATAGTACTACTAAAAGTGGGAACATATATTTATTAAGCAAAACAAAAATGGATTACCACTTTTGGGGTCAAAACTGAGTATTTTCTTTAATAATAAAACGTATACATAAGAACATTTCAGTGAAATATAAAACAAACATTTCTCTCCCCGTATTTTCAATAGTCTTTTCTAATACCCATAGAGAGGAAGAGATGAAAAACAAAGAAAGAAAAGCCCTGCTAGTCTGCAACTAAAGATCCAGAAAGAAAAATTTACCTATTAGCTGTCATTTCACTCAAGGGATTGTGAAATGCAAAAACACATCAATTTATTCCTTAGTAGTCAAGTGAGCAGGTGAACACCTCTTTCAGCATCTCTCTCCATATCTTAGTTTGGGGTGGTGAATAAAGAAGGAAACTCTCTAAAATGTCAAATTTGGAAAAGATACCACCTAGAAATAAGTGACAGTAATTCACAAGGATACTAAAAATAAGAATCAAGTTGCAGTATCTGTACTCAGTGACAAGGTATCAGTGCACCTTCCCAATCTTACCACTTTATCGAGTCTACATGGGTCTTCTTTAGAGCGTATATTTTTTCATAAACTGTGGAATATTTTTTGAGAAGAAAGAGTGTAGGTCATGGAGGCCGTTTGTCCTTGTAGCTGTCTGGCTGGGGGAGATCCAAGTGCGTATGAAGATGAGGGAGAGCGCGTGGCCGGGCTTTTTGCTGCTGCTCTTTCCATCTGCAGAAGCTTTGAGCACATTTGTCAGAAGTCAGACAATGCCAGCTCTTTTGATATTAGGTCTCTGGGTGGAGCTTTCAAAATCATTCTTTGTTCCACTTTTCCTGTATTGTCAAATTGTGCCCAATAGGTGGTCTAGAGTGTGAATTTCAAACATGGGCTATTAATATGCCCAAAACTGTTGCTGCAGAAAAGAAAAAAATGTATATATATTAATTGAATCCTGGTCTGTTCTTACTCATCATATCACACGTGTATCTCCCGTGTCCTAAAACGATAGGAAATGATTTGTAAAACCGTGTGCAATCTTCAGGTGAATAAACCTACAGGTTTTAAAATATCTATTATTTATCGTTATTAAAAGTAATTACTATGTTACAACAATTTTCCAACAAAAACCACACAGAGTTAAGTATAGGTAAACAAACAAACAAACAAACATGGATAATTTTGTCATCCTTTCTTTCATTTACCCTGGTCTTCCTGTCGGAATGTGCATGATCACTAGCAACATTACTACTTCTGTAGACACTTCATATTTTAACATTCTTTGTAAATGTTCCTCTTTAGAATATTTTTCTCATGAGTGTTTTTTGGGGAAGGTCACTATTATTTCCATCTTATAGATGATATATGGCAATCATAACAGTATCTACCCTCAAAGGATTGGTCCAGGGATTTATTAGGTCATCTACCTTAAGTGTACAGAGTATTTGGCACATTGCTTATTGTGTACTCAAAAACATGTTAGCGATTAATACTATATAAAAGTATTAGCCACTATATTAAAGTTATCAGAAGTCCATTTTAAGCAGGCCAATCTGGTTTGGGTCTTCCTCTGGAACTGGACAATTCTTCCCCCCAAATGCAAATACCACTGTTTCCATCCACTGGTAGTACCCTGCCCTCCACACCCCTGGCTCCTAACCCCTCTCCTTGGCTGGTTCATAGTCTTTAGATCTTGGCACAGACAGTACTCTGCAGGGTACAAGCAGTCTCTGCCCTCTCCCAAGTCTAGATTATGTCACGCACAGTGGGGGGCTGCTCCTGCCTGCTCCCATCCATATCGAGACGGAGTGCTTCTCTGACTGCATCCCCATGACACTAAAGCTTCATGAGGGCTTTAGTGAGAGATCATGAGCTTTTCATGAGAGATTATGTCTATCTTTACATACCACATTCTTAGCACATGCCAGGATATCATGGGT
Source organism: Microcebus murinus (assembly GCF_040939455.1). Classification (NCBI taxonomy): domain Eukaryota; kingdom Metazoa; phylum Chordata; class Mammalia; order Primates; family Cheirogaleidae; genus Microcebus; species Microcebus murinus. The sequence continues at coordinate 69,561,373 of NC_134116.1, read as the reverse complement.
GCTCAGTGAATACGTGCTGTAGGAGGACATCGGGTATCTGAAATCAGCCTGGGTGGTGATGGGAAGAACAGGTTCTGAGATGCTGCCGGCCTGAGATAAGCCGGTCATGGAGCCGGTGGAGGATGAGGATGGTGAGATGGGAGGTGGCATTACGGAAGCTCTGAGCAGAAGCTGGGGGCGCAGGGGAGGGGCAATCAGCTCCAGAAGAAATTAGGTTTCATCTGGTCATCTAAGGTCAAGCTAGCAGAGCTGCGGCCAGACGCACTGATTCTGGACACCCAGATACCAGCTCTGCAGCACGCGGAACGAGAGCCTGGGCTAACTGCTCCTCCTTTTCACTCATCAGGGAAAAGTAACTTAGAAACCAGCACAGCTCTTAGGTCTCAGTCTTCCGACCAAAGTATTAACAACAAAATGCAAATAATAATAATAATGATGATGATGATGATAACAACAACAACAACAAAATGCACATCCGGGACCCTTGCCAACTGGAGCGAAAGAGCCCAGTCTGATGCGTGGAGCCCTGAAGACTTACCAGGCAGTTGGGATGTGTCGTGCACGTCTGGCCCAACACAGAATTGCAGTGCTGAGGAAGGAACTTGGAGACTTTGGGCACAGCTGAAGGTAAATGAATTGAGATGTTCTGATTTGTTACGGCAGCTGCATCATAGGAAGGGATGACTTTAGAATAGTATCTGACATGGAAGGAATTCAGAGAGAGAGCTGCGCTGGGAATGCAAGCTTTATACAGATCACCAACAGCATTCTCTGAAGTGGAGGCTGCCTGACCTTCAATAAGAAAGAAAACAGATATCTGTCAGTATGCACAATCCTGTAACTCCAAACTAATGTGTTTGAAATAAATTGTCCTCTATCTCATTTCTTCATGTTACAAATTTGTACTACTGCCACACTCAAATGCTGATGGAAAACAAAGCAAACTTTTTAATAAGTGACATTCAGTGCAATACACACACTATAAATTAGTGTTTGTGTGTCATTAAAAGATTTTAGAAAAGCAGCAGATCCCTGTGCCTTTTGATGTGTGTGTTGGTTTTTATCATAAACAAATTGATGATTGCTATGAAGCAAGGAATAATTCCATTCAGCCATGAATAAAGTTTGGTTGATTTTCTATCACTGAAGTAGGTTATATTATGATGTATCTATATTCTGCACGGTAGCTAGAAGGAGAAAATTTGAAATTTACAGTGTTAACAATGTCATCTCAAATAATACTGTAAATAATTATTTTCTTCTGGACATTAATAATAATGAAAGTTAAATGATATAATTTTATGTCCACTTTAAATACAAATGTGTCTGAAATGTTTGTGAAAAATAATTTAAGCAAATGTGCACAGAGATTTATGAAGAAGAACACGAAAGGCAAGCTCATGAAGTCTAAACGCATCTGTGTCACAGGTCAGGCTTAGCACAGAAATCTCGAGACCTTGGCTAGTCATTTAACTTCTCTAGCCTTCAACTTTCTGATGTGGGTGGCGAAAATGAAATTTGGAAGACTTAACTGATTACCACGCTTCCAGTTCTCTTTCAAAAGCAATTTGGCAACATGCAATAAGAGCTATACATACGCTCATGTTCTCTGTTCTCTAACTCATTCATCACACTCTTCCAGGAATCCAGCCCAAGGAATAGTCTAAAATACAGAAGATCCTACATATGGGAAAGTATTTCCTATCACGTGATATATAAAACCACTCTTGCCCCAAACTGGAAATGCTAAATGTAGCAACTGGAAGATGACTAAGAAAATCACTCTATAAATCATTTGAAAAACTATTAAAACCATTACAGTGGTTATGAGGGCTGCATAACAACAAATGAAAATGTTTAAGACCCCAAATCAGGAGACAAAATGGGATGTCCAATATGATAGAAAAGAGATGCAAAATCTGGAAGATGAAACATGATTCTCCCAGTTTTATAATAATAAAGGTAGGGGGTTGGGGGGAAAAAAAGATGATTTAGAAAAATGTACCTGGAAAAAGACTTGAAAGGAAATGCAATAAGAATGAACACAGTGATTATCTTAGCCTGGTTAGAAAAGGATCAGTATTGCTTTTCAAATGCAAAAGTGTATTTAAATACAATTAAAATGAGGATTTTGACTCATAGACCTCCGAGGTCTCCTCAGTTCTGAACGTGCCATAAGTCTATGGTCCTAGTATATCAGTGTCTTCCCGAGAGCGGTCTCCTGAGGTGGTGCAAGGCCACAGGTGCTGGGGCACAGAAAGGCCTGAACTCACTATGCTGCCATGAAAAGAGGGTTTCCGAGATTCTGCGGGATATAAATAGTATTGTATACACAAGAAATAACACTGACAGGCATATGCCTCTGGCCTGACCTCTCTCTGACTTAATCTGGGGTGATTTAATCATTTCATGTCACATTCAGCCACAGCTACTTTAAGTAGATTAACGATGGCTCGTGGCAACTCTTTTCTACTCTCCTTCTTTCCCCTAAGTCAGGCGAAAAGTCTAAACTGACCAATAGAACTCACTGAGGCTTATTTGATGATATGAACAAGGAGGGCTGGGTTCTATTTTGGGCCCCATTCTCCTTTGCCTGTAGACACCATCCCCACTGGTTTCCATGGCTTCCATTACATCCCCATATATGCACAGTACCGTGTTTCCCCAAAAATAAGACAGGGTCTTATATTTATTTTTCTTCAAGAAGACACCCAAGGGCTTATTTTCGGGGGATGTGTTACTTTTTTTTAAGTACAGTACAACAATCTACATTTATTCAAATATAGTTAAGTTGTTTCTTCTAGAACATCATCATAACTCTCCAAACCCCAAATTCCATCCTGAATTTCTTGTGACTCTATTTCCTTTAGAACCATTGGCCCCAACTTCTCATGACGGGCAATAGAGCTCTCATGGGGCAGATGAGAAGGGCTGCTCGTCTTCTTTACTGCTCTGCAATGAAATGCATGGGTTGTGCAGATACACTGCATAGCCAGGCCCATCACTAGGTCTTATTTTCCGGGTAGGGCTTATATTGCACAAATGCTTAGAAATTCTGCTAGGGCTTATTTTATGGGTAGGTCTTATTTTCGGGGAAGCACGGTACCTCCACTACAACACTTAAAATACCATGTGAACCGTATTTTGTTTTTGCAACCCCTCTGCCACTAATCTGTAAGCTCTGTACGAATAAGAACTGCATCTTGTTCACCCTTGTGCCCCCATGTTTGATAAGGCAGGAACATTTAAGCTGAGAACTTGGGGACAGACATGGAGCTAACCAGGGAGTGAGGGGGAAGGACATTCTGGCACAGGGGAGTGTGGCGTGAGAGCAGAACCCCTGGGGGGTGGGGGGCAGTTGGCAGAATTGTCATTTGAGACCCTGTCATCTTGCATCCAACTTTCAGGTTAGGAGGTACATACCTTCATGGTTTCTTCATGGAGAGTAGCCTTCAGGAATACTAAAAGTCACAAACTGGTGGCTGTTTGTTTCTTTTTTCTGGCTCTATTTTTTTCCATCTTCTTATTTCTACAAGTATGTGGGCATGCCTAGGCTTCTATGACATGTATAACAAAAATGCCTGCCAGTGGGTAAATATTTGTTTTGTGATGAATGTTCATATGATGAGACTTCTTGAGCCCCTACTGTGTGTTGGTCATTGTTCTAGGTACTAGAAATACAGCAATGAATAAAACAGGCAAAATAAATAAATAAATCCTGGCTTTCATGCAGTTGACATTCTAATGGGAGAAGACGGGTAATAATAAACAAAACATCCAAGTAAAGAATATTAGAAAGTGGTAGGAGCAATGAAGACAAACCCAGCAGAGTCCCTACATTATGTTCATGGGGGGAGGGGTATGGCAGCTTGCAGGAATGCACAGCGGCCCAGGGGTGCAGGGGACAGCCACACAGGCTCAAGCGTACTGTAAGTGGCACAGGTGTTGGGCAGAACTCACCTCTCACAGCTTCATCCAGGGAGGCCCCTGCGGCAGGAACAGAATACATATTCAAGCACTTGTTGGCCAGGATTTGGATTCCTCTCACAGGGGAGTAAGTGCTTGTCAACACACTGTTTTCCCTTGAAAGGACAGAACAGAAAAAATACTTTGCATATTTTGCAAGGAAGACAATATGTACATTGCTGAGTTCAAGTACTCTTTCATCACTCAGCTGGTAAAAAACACTGGCAGAGCCTCAACTGTGAATTATTTACATATGAACAAAGAGTTGAACATGATCCAGAATGTGCAGGAATGAATGATGTGCTTTTCCTCTATAGTTTCTCATTGTTTATGGATTCTAATCAATCTACATAAGGAAGCGATCACTTGGCACGTCACATTTTGCACCAGTGAGATGCTTTAAGGATCACTCATTGAAATGGGGCTGGACTCTTCCAGAGCCTGTAAATCTCCCGGGCAAAGGAACACTGGAATCCCTCATGGCCCTGGTGGGATTGCCATGGTCACTACAGTCACAGGCAGCCAAGCCTCAGTTTAAGATCCTCAGAAATAACAAAAGGAGAAGTAAAGGTGAGTCAAATGATGGAATATTACACGGTTTATCGTTGGAATGAAGTAATACACATCGGCCATGGGGAAAGTTCACCCATCTTTAATAAATCCCCGAGCTTTCACTGAGGATGGGTTCAGTTTCTGTCTACATGTCTAGCATCGGCATTGGAGGAAAATAACAAGCAGACTCCAGATTCACAAGAGGCCTCATCATACCTTTGTGCCACGATGGTGCCTGGGAGAGACAGTTGGATGGGCATTTGCTGTTTCTTAGAAAACCTCCTATTGCTCTGGAGTACTTCTGTAATCTAAAAACATAGAAACATATTGAGATATTTTTACAGATATACAAAGACACATACATTTCCAATTACAGAACAATAAAAAGAAAACTGTAGCATTAAAGCATTGTATCTAAGGATAAAATTCAAGGCTTTAGGAGTCAAATACCTGGTCCATGATGGCTGGAGGGATTTGCTCTCTGATGTATTTCACATAATCAACTGTTGCCTCAAGAACGGAAGCCGCATCATTCTTTCTCCCCTTTACATACGGCAAGAGAATGCGCAGCTGCTCACAGCAATACTTGATTCTTTCTCTGGACAGAGAATTGCAACAAACAAGGAATAATTACTCTCATTTTCTTCCTTGTATCCAAGGACAAACAACCCCTCCTCCCGGGTATGTCTGTAAAGGACTGCGCCCACCCTCCCCAATCTAATCTCTGTTTCAGAGAAAGGCTATGTCCTACAAGCTAGACAGGCCTTCACAGCCCCGGGAATCACAACTTCCTGGGGCGCCCACTCACACTGCCGCAGCAGGGGCTGCTGCTGAGGTTTGCCGTGTGCTGATGGCAACCCCAGTTCCTGGCCCTGGGCCTGCTGCAGTGCAAGGATGCCCAGACACTAGAGGAAAAGATGCCTCCCCCTGCCAGCTGCTGCCTACGAAAACCAGCAGACCACTCTGCCCTTTGGTGAGAGAATCGAACACTATATATAAATCCTTTCGTGGTTCACACTAGAAACCTAGACGGCAAAGAGCAGTCAGGAACTTCAAGTCACTAGCAACTGGATCGTATTTACATTAGCATCTTGTAACAGGCCACCTTTACATGTCACTCTGTGGCTGGAGCCAAGGGAAAATCAGAAGGCTGCCTCCTCTACAGGAGGTATAGACAGAACGAATAAACCAGTATGCAAATGAGAATAACACCCAGGCTAGTATCAGACACTGGCCTAAGTCTTTCATAGCTCTGAAGGGAAACAGATAGGAAACACAGATCTAATTGATTTAAGCCCCTGGTGCCTTCATTCATTCATTCGTGTGCTCATTTAATAAACAGTATTGAGCACCTGTTTGGGGCTGGATGCTGCCTTGACATACACAGGGTGGAACGGTGGCTCTGCTAGCAACTAGCTGGGACCTTCAGCAAATTACTAAACCTCTCTAAACCTCAGCGTGGCAGAGAAATTAAACAAAAAATATAGTTTGACATATAGCCAGTGGGTAACTCAAATATTCTGTATCAGTGGTGTTCTTACTGAGCTTTGAGGAGCTCTGTGGGTTCTGCGGAGGTGTTCCAGGAACTATTCCGGAAAGGAAAGGGCGGAAGAGTCAACAATTTGGCAATGTGCACGAAGGGCTTTGAAACTGTTCACACTCTTTGGAATACAACTTCCACTTACAAGGATCTATCCTAAGGAGATAATCTAAAACAAAGAGCCAACTTTTTGTACACAGAGACTCATTATGGCAGTACATTAGTAAAACATGGAAAACAATCCAAACATATGATATAGGAGAATGCCTTAAGTAAACCATAGTACAGCAGTGTAGTCGAATATCATCCGGCAGTGGAAGTAATATGTTATGAAGCTTACAACTGTATACGTAACAGCGTGTAAAATAAAATTGCAGCCATTAAGCAAAGCAAAAATGAATCATAAAAAAAATACTGAATAAGAGCTATACATACAATGCAATAAGATGCAAAAACTTGATGCAAAAACATCAAGTAATAGTTATTTCTGGTTGCCTGGACTATGAATAATTTTTATTCCCTTCCTTTTCTACATTTTCCAAATATTTTTGCTAAGCATATGTCACTTTCGTAATGAAGAATCCTATTGAACATCTTTTTCAACAGTAGGAAAATGTTCACACATACAGAAAAGTTGAAAGAATTACACAGTGAACACTCACCACTTAGAGTCTACTACAGTTAACATTTATTCCACAGGTTGAGTATCTCTTGTCCAAAATGCTTGGGACCAGATTGTTTTGGATCTCAGATATTTTTGGATTTGGGGATATTTGTACATACATAATGAAATATCTTGTACATACATAATGGGACTCCAGGCTTCACACAGAATTCATTTATGTTTCATATATACCTATTGTACATAGCCCAAAGGTCATTTTATATAATATTTTTAGTAATTTTGTACATGAAACAAAGTTTGCATGCATTGAAGCATCAGTAAGAAAACATGTCACTCTCTCATGTTGGTGCTCCAAAGTTTCAGATTTTGGAGCATTTCAGATTTTGGAGTTTTAGATGAGGGATGCTCAATCTGTATTTGCTTGATTGTACACGTATCATCCCCCTGTTCATACATCAACCCATTTGAACACATTAAAGTATTTCAAAGTAAGTTGTAGACTTCAGGACACTATATCCCCAAACACATCATTAGCTAGAGTTCAAATTATTTTATTTTCAGGTAAAAGTTACATAAAATAAAATGTACAAATCTTACAGGTCCCGTTCTCTGAGTCTGGACAAATAAAACTGTGTAACATAAACCTGAATCAACATCATCGCAACCCCAGAAAGTCCTCTGTGTGCCCTCCCAGTCAATCCTGTTCCCCGTCCCCACAGGGAAGCTACATTTTTGATATTTTTTCCATCCCACGTTACTTTTGTCTGTCCTCAAATATAAATTTGATTTATATTTACTTGATATAAATCAAATGTTACAGCATGTATTCTTTTGTGGGGCTTCTTTCACTCCGAATGAGGTTTTGGGAGTTATGCATGTGGCTGCCTATAGCAGTAGCTGATTCCTTTTTATTGAGCAATAGTGTTCCATAGTGTAAATATGCCATAGCTTATTTATCCATTCATATACCGATGAACACTTGGGCTGTTTCCAGTTTCTGGTCATTATAAATAAGGCTGCTAGACCATCCTTGACATCTTTTTGTGAATTCTTTTTGTGAATGTTTTAATTTTTCTTGGGTAAATAACCAGGATTAGAAAAGATGGGTTTCTGACAAAACTTTGACCAAAGTAGTAATATTTTATCATCAATGTATGAGACTTCTTGTTCTTCCAAATCTTTGACAATATTTAATATTGTCAGTTTTAATTGTAGCATTTTGGCCCTTCTAGGGTATATGTAGTAGTGTCTCATTATGCTTTAATTTGCAAATCCCTGACAACATATGATGATGAACGCTTTTTCCTGTGCTTATTGGTCACTTGCATAGCTTCCTTTGTGAAGTGTCTGTTCAAACATTTTACCTACATTCTAATTCAATTGCAGATATTTTATACTGAGCTTTTGGAATTCTTTATGTATCCTGGATACTAGTATTTGTTAAATATCTGTTGGACAAATCTTTCCTCCCAGTCGCTGGCTTGTCTATTTATTTTCTTAAAGGTGCCCTTTGATAGCAAAAGTTTTAAATTTTGATAAATGCAATTTATCTACTTTCTTTTATGGTTATTGCTTTCCTGTCTAACGAACATCTGCCTACCTTCACCTCATGATGATGTTCTGTCTTCTTGTAGAACTGTATTGTCCAATACAGTAGCCATTATCCACCTGAGTCTATTTAAATATAAATTAAAAATAAATATAATTTAAAATTCATTTTCTTAAGTTGCAATAGCCACATCTCAAACACTCAATAACTACATGTTGCTAGTGGCTACAGTATTGGATGGTGCAGATATAAGCAATTCTAACACTGTAGAAAATTTGACCACAGTGCCATCCTAGATGCCTCATAATTTTAGCTTTATAGTATAGCTCTCACCATGCTCCATCTTGAATTAACTTTTATATGGTGTGAGGTAACGGGTCGGGGTTATTTTTCTGTATGGATATCTGGTTGTTCTAGCACCATTTATTAAAAAGGCTTTTTCACCCAAATGTTTGCTTTGGTGCTTTTGTTGAAAATCAACTGACCATAAATATGTAGATCCTGTACTGGGCCATTGTGTTCTATTGGTCTATTTGTCAACTTTTATGCCAGTTACATACTGACGATTGTGAGTTATAGTATAAGTCCTCCAACTTTCTTATTCTTTAGTAAGATTGTTTTGGATATTCTAAATCCTTTTCACATATTTTTAAATCATCTTGTCAACTTTTTACCAAAAAATAACTTGCTGAGATTATGATTTGGATTCAAATATAGTCCTATTTCAATTTGGTGAGAACTGACAATAGTCAGTCTTTTAATTCATGATTATGGTATAATGCATGATTTAGTTTTTATTTAATTTCTCACAGCAACATTTTGAAAGATTAATATACAGATCTTTTGTGTCTTTCTGCATATTTGTTCCTAAGTATTATAAGGCTATTTTATTCTATCATAAATGTCATACTTTTTAAATTTTCATTTTACAACTGTTCGCTGTTTATAAAATACAATTGATTTTTGCACATTGACCTTATATTCTGCAACCCCACTATATTCATTTTTTAGTTCTAGCAGTTGTTTTGTAAATTAAGGTCTTAGGACTTTATTTATTTATTTATTTATTTATTTATTTATTTTTGAGACAGAGTCTCGCTTTGTTGCCCAGGCTAGACTGCCATGGTGTCAGCCTAGCTCACAGCAACCTCTAACTCCTGGGTTCAAGCAATCCTGCTGCCTCAGCCTCCCAAGTAGCTAGGACTACAGGCATGTGCAACCATGCCCGGCTAATTTTTCTATATATATTTTAGTTGGCCAATTAATTTCTTTCTATTTAGAGTAGAGACGATGTCTCACTCTTGCTCAGGCTGGTTTCGAACTCCTGACCTCGAGCGATCCACCCGCCTCGGCCTCCCAGAGTGCTAGGATTACAGACGTGAGCCACCGGCCAGTCTTAGGACTTTATACACAATCATGCCATCTACAAGAAAGAGGGGTTTCCTTCTTCCTTTCTAATCTGAATGTCTATTATTTATCATGCCTAACTATAATGGTAAAATTATTTAGTTGATGATGAATAGAAATGGTAAGATTAGGCACCCTTACTTTGTTTCTTATCTTTTTAAGGAACAGTAAGAATTTCATCATTAAATATAATGTTAGCTACAAATTTTTTATACATACCCTTTAATAGACTGAGAAGGTTTTCTTCCATATCTATTTGCTGAAAGGTTTTTTTAATCATGACAGGATATTGAATGTTGTCAAGTAATTTTTCTGAATCTGTTAGTCATATTTTCTCTTTATACTGTTAATGTGGTGAATTTCATTGCTTTTTGAGTGTTATACTATTGCAGCCTTGCTTTTTTAAGATAAACCTGATATGGTCATGATACATTATATCTTTACATATTTTTTGATTCATAATTTTCTAAAATTATGTTATATATTTTTGTCTCTATGTTCATGAGGGATACTGGTATGTAATTTTTTTTTATAACATCTTTGTTAGGTTTAGGGTTATGCTGGCCTCATGAAAGGGGTTAGGAAGTGTTCCCTTTTCCATTTTCTGTAAGAATTTATTTAAGATTGGTATTACTTCTTTAAATGTTTGATAAAATTTATTGGTAAAACCATCTGGGTATGGTATTTACTCTCTGTTAAGGTTTTTGGTAGCAAGTCCAATTTCTTTAATATATAGGACTATTCAGATTTTCTGCTTCATCTGTTATCAGTTTTGGTAAATTGTTTTTCAAGACTTTTTCCATTTCATCTAAACTGTTGGAATTATTGGCCTAAAATTGTTCAAAATACACACTTTTTATATTTATAGGATCTATATTCATAACCCCACTTTCATTCATGATATTGACAAATTGTGTTTGTTCTCTCTCCTAGCTTCCTTCCACACCCCTACTTACTTTGGGTTTGCTTTTTTTTTTTTTTCTAGCTAAGATGGAACCTTACACATCACTAATTTTTAGACCCTTTCCCTTTTCTAATATAAGCATTTAAAGCCACATTGTTTTCCCTAAATTTTGCTTTAGTTGCATCCCACAAATTTTGACAGTCTATTCTCATAATCATTCGTTTTGATATGTTTTCTAATTTTTCTTATGACTATTTTTCTTTTAACCATGGATTTATTTAAAAGTGTCTTTTTAAATTTCCATATATTTTGAGCTTCCCTTTAAATCTTATTTTTGCTGATTTCTAATTTAATTTGAGGTCAGGGACATACTCTTTATAAACTTTTTAAAATGTATTGAGACTTCTTATATGTCCCAGTGTCCAGTCTAAGTGAATGAATCATCATATGCCCTTGAAAAGAAAGAATATTCTGCTGCAGTTGTTAGGTGTAGTGTTCTACAAATATCCATTATATCAAGGCTGTTAATAGTGTTTGTATCTCTACTATCTTACTGATTTTTTGGTGTCTAGCTATATAAATTGCTGAGAAAGAGATGTTAAATCTCCAATAATGGTTGTAGAATTATCTATTTGTCCCTTTAATTCTGTAAATTTTTGATCCAAATACTTTGAAGCTCCATTATCATCACATGCTCTTTGTGATTTTTATAGCATTGCAATAAGTTGAGACTTACTTCTCTCATTATGAAATATCCCTCTTTACCTCAATGATACCATTTGTCTTTAAATCCACTTTATTTGATATTAACATAGCCAATCTGATCTTCTTATACTTACTGTTTCCACAATGGATATTTTTCTATTACTTTATTATGTCTTTATAGTTAAAGTCTGTCTCTTGCAGACAGCAAATATATGGGTCTTGGTTTTTGTTTATCTATTCTGAAAATCTCTGCCTGTAAGTTGGATATAGTTGGTTAAAGGTCTATCATTTCATAATTTTTTCCCCTGTTGTCTCTGGCATTTTTGTTCTTCTGTTCCTCCTTTCCTGCCTTCTTTCTGAATGTTTTTTAAAATCTAATTTTCATTTATCACTTGGCTTCATAGCTAGGCATTCTACATATCTCTTTAGGTTGCTCCAGGGATTAATATATGTTATATATATTAATATATTTCAAAATTATATATCTAGTTCATATATATTCATACATAAATATATAAACTTTTCAAAGTCTAGAGTTAATATTTTATGACATCACCTAAAATGTATAAATGCTGCAGTCATGTAAGTACATTTATTCCTAATCATTTTTCATGTTATAGTTGTCCTATGTACTATATCAACACAAATTGCAAATTCCACAAAACAATGCTATGGTTTTTGCTTATGATTAAACATTTTAAATAAATTAAAAAGAAAAATGTTTGTTTTAAAATATTTATTCACATATTTATCATTTCTGATACTGTTTAGTCCTTCCCAGCAATCCAAGCTTCCATTGGCACTATTTCCCTTTAACCTGAAGAATTTCCTTCAGCTTTCTTATCTGGCAGATCTGCTGGTGTCAAAATCTCTAAGTTATCTTTTATATGAAAATGTCTTTATCTCACTATTTGCCATTGAGAAATAATATATGATGGAAGTATGATTTACACAAAGAAGTGAAGGGCAGAAGACATGATAAATATCGTGGCATACATAAAAGTAGTTTTCTAATTCATTAACATCTTAAAAGCCAAGAGTATGTATATATATGCAGGCCTGGAGTAGTACAGTTTGCTGCTAAGCTGCTAAGATTTCCCCTACAGAAAAAAAGTGCCCTCGTGCTTTGTGCTTTCTGTCTCTCTGCAGCAGCCAAGACTGAGTGGGAGAAAACAGCTGCAAAACATGGTAATACAGGGAAATTAATGGAGAGGGAATATTTGTAACTCACAAATAACTTTGTAAACAGTTAAGAAAAAAAAATCTAAATTTGAGTTAAAAAAAAAACAACAAAACAACAGTTACAGATTAAAGTGTCTGAAAATTATTTATCATTTCTCCAATGAAGAGTCAGGGTCTATTTCCCCTTCCATTGAATCTCTGCTGGCCTGTCCCTGCTTTAAACAAAAGATATTTGGAGAAGTGACTCTATGAAAGTTCTGGGACTATCCTTTCAGAAGACAGAGCTTCAACACTGGTTTCACAGAACCCTGAGCTGTCACGTGACAGGTCTGCCTTGCTTGCTGGAGAGACCATGGGGAGAGGTGCTGAGACCACAGGGCAGAGAGCAGCCCATCTGAGCACAACCTCCAGCCATCCCCACCAGAAGACTGCACATGTGGATGAAGCTGTGCCGGACTCTCCAGACAGGCCATTTGCTAAACACCATGGAGTGACCAGGTAAGATCATGGAGAGAAGAATCACAGAGCACAGCTCTGCCCAAATTGATGACCTATTCAATTGTGAGATACGATAAACAGGGTGTTGTTTTCAGGTACCAACTTTTGGGGTAATTTGTTACAAAGTAACAAATTTATATTTTATATATAATAAATATATAAATACATATATAATTTATATTTTATATATAATATATAAAATGTTATATATATTTATATATTTCAAAATTATATATATAGTTCATACATATTCATATCTAAATATATTAACTTTTCAAAGTCTAGAGTTAATATTTTATGACATCACCTAAAATGTATAAATGCTGCAGTCATTCTTCATGTTATAGTTGTCCTATAGACTATACCAACACATATTTACAAATTCCACAATACAATGCTATAATTTTTGCTCATAACAATAGGTTAATGAAGCAATAGGTTACTGTTTAAAGCAAAACTATTGACAGAGTTGGTAACATGTGTAAAAATGTATGACAACAAAAAATGGAAAAAGGAAAATGGAAATACACTTGTATTTTAAGGATATCTATACCCTTAATACCATAATATTCAGGACTATAAGTTAAGGATGCACATTAGAATCCCTAAAGCAACCAATAAAACAGTTTTCACTTAAAAGGCAATAGAAGAGATAAAAAGGCATGCTAAAGTATACTTGATAAATTCAAAAGAAGATAGGCAATGAGAAAAAAAAGGTAAAAGAAAATAGATTAACTAGTGAAAACAAACATAAAAATTGTGGACCTAAAATCAAACTTATCACTAATTATATTATATGTAGATGGACTAAACACTTCAATCAAGCAACAGAAATTGTAAAAAATGGGCAAATAAAAAATAAAAACAAGATTCACCTACAAGTTATTTATAAGAGATGCTCTTATAAATGTCATATAATGACATATACAGGTTACAAGAAAACCAGGCAAATACTAATCATAAGAAAGCTATATTAATATCAAAGTAGATTTTAAGATAAGGAATATTAGAATAGATAAATTAGCATTATTGTTTCCTAATGATAAATGGGTAAATTCATCAAGAAGACAGGCATCTAACAACAAAGTTTCAAAATACATGAACCCAAAACTGTCAGAAATAAAGGGAAAAATAGATGAATCTACAGTCATCACTGAAGAATTTAACCCTCAACAAAATCAGTAAGAGTACAGACTATATGAAAAATGCTATCAACCAATTCTACCTAATTAATATTTATAGAACACTACACCCCAAAACAGCAGACCATACATTCTTTGCAAATGCACATGGAACATTAATCAAGAGAGACTATACTTTGGGTTGTAAAACAAGTCTCAGAAGTATCAAATGATAGAAACCTTACAGAGTATATTCTCAGATGACAACATAATTAAATTATAAATCAGTACTTGAAAAATCTCCAAACATGTGGAAATTAAGTTATATGCTTCACTGGTAAAAGAAAAATATCACAAGGGATATGAGAAAATATTTTGAACTTAATGATTCATATTTCAGTGGAAATATATCAAACTTTATGAGATGCAGCTAAAGCATTGTTTAGAGAAAAACTTTTATAAAGAGACATTTTTAGTTTTAAATGCTTATAGAAGAAAAAGTTAAAATCAATTATCTACGTTTCTACTTAAGAAGATAGATAAAAAGAGCAAAGTATGCTGGTACGGTGGCTCACACCTGTAATCCCAGTATTTTGGGAGGCCCAGGCAGGAGAATTGCTTGAGGCCAGAAGTTCGAGGATGCAGTGAGTTATGATCATGCCATTGCATTCCAGCCTGAGCCACAGAGTGAGACTCTTAAAAAAAAAAAAAAAAATCAAAGTATAGAAACAAGGAAATGACAAAGAATAGAAATTAATGAAATATAAAATGACAAGCAATAGAAAAAAATCAGTAGATCAAAATCAGTAAAACTGAAAAACTTTTTCCTAGACTGATTAAGAAAAACAGAGAGAAAACACAAATTATCAATACCAAGAATGAAAGTAGCCATCACTACAGACCTAAATACATTAAAATGATAATAAAAGAGTATTATAAAGTTGTTCAATAAATTTAACAACTTAAATTAAATGGACACATTTCTTGAAAGACATAAATTAACTCAAACTGACACAGGAGAAAATAAAATATTGAGTTCTATAATCATTAAAGAAATTGAGTTTGTGATTAAAACCTTCCCACAAAGAAAATTCGAAGCCTAGATGACTTCATTGTTGAATTCTATAAAATACATCATTCCTACACAAACTCTTTCAGAAAACAGAAGAGAAGACTTTGCATTCTATTTTGTGAGGTCAGCAATTCCCTGATACGGAAATCAGACTTTAAGAAAACCACAGACCAAGAGCCTTCATAAGCACAGATGCAAAAATTGTTTACAAAATATTAGCAAATCTAATCCAGCAATAAAATAAAAGGACAATATATCAGGACAAAGTAGAGTTTAGCATTTTAAAAATAAATATAAGCACCACATTAGCTAAGAAAAAAAATCATATAATCATCTTAATCAATACAGGGGAAAAAAAACACAGACAAAATTTTATATCCATTCATGATAAAAACCTGTATTAGGACTAGAAGGGAACTTTCTTAAGCTGATGGAAGACATGGACAAAAACCTATAGCTTACATCATATGTAATGGTAACACTATCCCTCTGAGATTAGAACAAGGCAAGGATGTCTACTTGGGTCTCTCCTCTGTACAAATGTGTTTCAAGCAAACAAGGACTCAGAGGGAAAGGTTTCTGGGCCACACACAACTTTGGACCCTCTGAGAACTTCCTGTTCTACCTTCCTTGATTTTCTAAGACTTGTCTAGTCCTGGAAAAACCTTCATCTGGGGGAGACTATGGAAAAGCTCACTTTCACTTTTTTTCAAGTGAGCAGACAACCCTGAAAATTATTAAAGCACCATCATGCCCATATCATGGGCACACACACAAAGGATGGTATAACTTGGAAAAGTACATATCGTGCAAGATAAAAACATGTTTATGCATTTTTAAAATATAATGAAAGTATTTTACCAGGAATATAAGAATTAGTTAGCTAATTTTTATTAATCTGTTCTAATAATGAAAACAGAGGTATTGGAGTTGTTATATAGAAAAAAAATTCCTCGCCAGGCAAAGGTGCTCATGCATGTAATCCTAGCACTCTGGGAGGCCAAGGCAGGAGGATCGCTTGAGATCACCAGTTTAATACCAGCCTGAGCAAGAGTGAGACCTGTCTCTACTAGAAATAGAAAGATTAGCCAGGCATGGTGGCATGCAACTGGAGTCCCAGCTACTCCAGAGGCTAAGGCAGGAGGATCTCTTGAGCCTAGGAATTTGAGGTTGCTGTGAGCTAGGCTGATGCCACTGCACTCTAGCATGGGCAACAGAGTGAGACTCTGTTTCCAAAAAAAAAAAAAAAATTCCCACACGCAAATACTCAAAACCATCATCCAGAACTATCATTTTCTTAACATTAGCAAACAGCACGTTACCCTGCGCTGCTTAAAAACAAAATTAAAAAAACCCAAAACCATATGTAAAGCAGGGGGAGGAGGAGCAAGAAGGGAAATATTCTAGAAGCAACCATTTTCAGGTTCAGGGGCTCAAGCAGAAGCATTAAGAAGAGGGAAAGGCAAAGAATTAGAGGTGGCTTGTTTACCTTCTGGTACCTCCCAAGCAAATCTCTAAAGAGGAAGGGAGAGGTCCTTGTCACAGCTTTTCTTTTTAGGAAACAAAGATTTGTAGTCCTTCAAATAATGCCACGGGGGAAACAGCCCCTAAAACATCTTTGTAGTGTACTAGATGAGTGGTTCTTAGATTTTTATTTTCATCAACCATTAAAATTAAAAAAAACAAAACTAACATATAACCTTGGGGAACCAATAAGGAGTTCCCAATATTAGATCTGGAAATGAAAAATAATGAATGGATGTCTCCTAGTATCATTCCATTGGAACCATTTACTAACATCACTATGATTTTAACAACAAATAAAGCATGGAGAATACAACCTTGAGATGTAAATTCTAGCTTTAAAAATACACATTACACTGTATTTTTCTCGTGTTGCTTCAGATGAGTGAAATCTATGGGACAGCACTGCCAGGGGGCTCTAATCCTTGACCCGGCCCAGGAAGCAGTCACTGAGTGAAGCCCTTTTGGGCCAGACTGGCCTATCCACTGTCCCACCTCATCAAACCTCAATGCTCATCATCTTCCCACTCACCTTCAGCAGATAATAGAGGCCATTCAGCACAGAACTTGCTCAAGTCCTCCCTCTGCTGGCCCCATCAAAAACCTCACCTGCACCCACACTGAGCTTTGACTCCTCTCCCTTTGCCATGGAAAAGGTGTCTCCCACCTGGTTCTGGATCCCACTGCCTTCTGCCTCCTCAGGGGTGCTACCTCTACCACCAACACCCCTCACCAGCTGTGAGGGATTAAAATTCTTTGACATTCCCCCCACTGAGAGGTGGGGTCTACGTCCCCTCCCCCTGGGGTCTGGGTGGGCCCTGTCACTGCTTTGACCAACGGCATATGGTAGAAGACACTTCCTGTCTCTTGGAACCTTCTCTCGAGGAGTGCTGGGCTACCACATAAGAAGTCCAACAACCCCAAAACTACCATCCTGGAGAAGCTTCAGTGCGGCAGTCAGAGCTCAGTCTTCTAACCACCCTGCAGACATGTGACGTCTTGGACCCTCCTGACTGGCCCGTCCACCAGCTGAAGACTACTGAGTGGCCTTAGTTAATGTCACCTAGGCAGAGGAATTGTCCGGCTGAGCCCTGCTCAAACTGCTAACCCATAAGATCATAAAATACAATAAAATGGTATTTATTTCAAGCCAATAAATTTTCTTTTAATTTTTGGGGCAGCCACAGATAACCACAACATGAATATCTTTAAGATACTTCTCTCTCCGAGCTGTTTGCTTTTGTAATATAAACATAAACATGTCCAAGTCTGGCCCAGTCCTATCAAAATTTCTCACTTTACCCTTAGTCCCCTTTTAAATAACTCACACTTTCATCTGCTCCTTCCTTTCACCTCTTCCCACCTTTCAGTTCCCACCTTTCTGCTATGGTGCTTCTTCCCTAACCATACCAATGAAATGACTTTTGCCCAGATCAGTGACATTTAGGCCTGGCTAGATATAAACAGGCAACGATTGGTTCTTACCTTGCTTAATCTCTGCACCACGTGGTACTCCTGCACACCTGTTCCTTTAGGAAACGCCTCTCCCCTGGTCTCCTTGATACTGCTCCTTCTCGGTATTCTTATCTCCCCAGTGCTTCATTTCTCCCCCATTCCCTCTCTGCTGCTTGGACCTTACATATTGAGATTTTCCTAAGGTTTGCTTCTCCACTCATCTCCTCCCTACATGCTTCCTGCCATCATTATACACCTCCCTACATCCATTGCTTCAAATAGATGCTGTGCCCTGACACCTCTAAGTCTGTACTTCTAGCCTAGATCTTTCTGGAATCAAAGGGCCAACTTAACAAGGATGAAAACGAAAGCACATGCACCCGCACCCCTCCCACTGCCGTGCTATCATACGTCCTCGTGCCCTGAGGAGTTACGCTTCACTCCTCCTCCAGCCACGCTCCTACTGCTTCTACCCAGTCCATACATCTAGAATTTGCCTTTTCCTCCCTGTCCGATCTCAAACACGACAGCTAAGGATCTCATCATTTCTTAGGGCACACTCCTCTGGCCTCTGCATTCAATTCAATCTCTTACATCCTACTAGAATGTTCGTTCTAAGGTTTAAACCTCATCGTATCACTCCTTTGCTAAAATCCTTTAGTGGTTTCCCGACAATCCAGGTTGCAATTCGAATTCTGTAGCACGACATACCAGCCTTTACCTACTGCTCTGGTCTCTGGCCCCTTCCCACCTGTGTCCTGACAGCCAACCACGTGGAAGTGTCACTGTACTCTCTGATACTTCCAGCCTCTGTACCTATTACTCCTTCATATAAAATGTCCTTCCCTGATTTCTAAACTAAATTAACAGCAACTTTTTGTTGAAAGCTCAATTTAGCTATTGCCTTCTAAAAAGCCTTCTCTCTGTCCCCTTATTCTGTCTTAGATATCTTTTCCAGTGTCCTTACTCTGTGTTCTTCTCATCATAACATATATTAAAACATAATTTTCTATTTAATAGCCTACTTAGAAGTCTGTCTGAGCCCTAGACTGAGAATGTCTTTAAAGGCAAGGACTTATTTTTTATCTCAATTCTCCAATCATACTTTGGCACCCAGTGCAGACTCAGAGATGTTTGTTGACAATGACTAAATGACTGAACGAGTTAATGGCATCTGTTTGATTGTCAGATTAACTAGTTTCACTTAGACTTTTAATAATATTACCAAAAAAATATAAAATATATGAAAGTAATTTCTCCTTACAAAGAATAATGTTTAAAAAGCGCTGTATTAAAATTCACCTTCTCAGTTTTTCCTTGCTTGAATGAAGAAGAGAAATCTTTTTGCTTTTCTCGAACTCTGACAAAGGAGACTTTAATTCAAGCCCATTGTCATTTCTTAGAGATTCAGAGCTAGAAACAAGAGAAAATCATGCTACATTAAAGAGGAAAATTGTCAGGCGATATTGAACAGTAAGCATCAATATGCTACTCAACGAGTGCTTTTCTAAGTCTCTTGCTTCATATAAAGGGGCAATAAATATCAAAGCACTTTATCTTACACATTTGGCACAGAATGTTTCAAAAATTCAAAAGAAGATATTATCAAAATCATCATAAATTCAATGACTAATCAAAATTCTAAAATATACTATTAAGTAATAAAAGATACAAGCAGGATTAAAACATTCTGACCCCATTTGTTATCTCTATACCAAATTATATGACTGTATCTACCTATCAGAAGGAAAGGTTCATTACAGGAAAAAAGCATAAAGGATTAGAAGGCCAAGATACACCCTATTCTAACTTGATCAGTACAGGGAAGGTTCCTTCCATTTCAAAATTTGTCATTTATGGACATATTCTGGCTCTTCTATTTTTCTAGAACTTCCTCTGGAATTTTGATTGACTTTTTAAAAAATATAAATCTAAAAAACTTGCAAACTAATCCTATTCTTTTTATTCTAAGAGATATAACTTGATTTGAAATTTACTTTTATTTACAGTGGCAGGATTCTGAGGAAAGACAGAAATATTCCGGATGAGTAGAGAGATCAAAAAGCAGTTGCAAGCAATATAAGAAAATCATGAAACCTTCCAAGACCCTTCCTAACCTCGTATCCCAGACAAGGTTTAATACAGTAAGTCTCTTTAAGGTTAAAATAAGACCAAGAAAGCTACTACTATTTTTGCACTTATATACCTAAGTGAGCTCATCTTTGGTTTAACCACACATATGAGTTGCCAATTCCCTTCCTTGTTCAAAATAGTAGGTGGCCACATTCTACAAATTCCAGAAGTGACTGACTCAGAATTCTCACCATCATCAGTGCCCATGTCCTCAGCATTCTTTGTAGCCCTATGCTCTATTTAAAACCTCCTTGGAAATCAACTTAAAGTGAAGGGAGGAAATTCATGAAAAGTGAGTTTTTATAAGCATACAATGCTGGCACTGAAAGAGTCTGGTGCCCAATTCGAGACTGCCTTATCTAATGCAAGTTTTAATGCCAGTATCTATGAGACAGACAGACACAGAGAGATACACTAAAACTTGCCTTGTTTACCAGCTACTCTCAAAGCTACATAAAGGTGTGTAAAAGAAACTCTAAATCCATTTTTAACAGTTTTCAACAATTGGAAGGATAGGGTCATGAATTCAAGAATGACAACAGGAAGCAGCTGAGTGGTAGGTGGATAACAGGTGAGGTTGCTCATGTGCTTCCTGATATTGGGTCAAATACTTCTGTAATGTTTGTACCCATGGCTGCCAGCTCAGGATTCTGAAATACAGAAAATGCTGCATCTCTCTTCCACAAAATAGCCTCTTCTTTCTTTCACATCACTCCCAGCACTTGTGCTAGTGTTCCTCAACTTAGAGGTAGGGTCTCACTCTGTCACTCAGACTGGAGTGCAGTGGTGCAATCATAGCTCACTGATACTTTGAACTCCTGGGCTCAAGCGATCCTCCTCAAGCTCCTGAGTTGCTGGGACTACAGGCATGTGCCACCATGTCCGGCTAATTTTTAAATTTTATTTTAGAGACAAGGTCTGGCTGTGTTTCCCAGGCTGGTCTCAAACTCCTAGACTCAAGTGATTCTTCCACGTCATCCTCCCAAAGTGTGCTGAGATTACAGGTGTGAACCACCTTACTCAGCCCAGAAGTATTTTTAATGAAATACACACAGTAAGTATTACCATTATGAAAAGGTACAAAAAAACTAACCAGGCAAATAGATCAGTAGAAAAATATTCCAGGGGTTCACTGCAAGACCTCTGCAGGAGCAATCCAGGTTCTTCAAGGCTCATAGCATTTTCACTTTTAACTGAAAATTTTAAAAGAGGCACCATGTTAATTCTAAAATTACCCCTGGGGATGATGCCAATCAAATATACAAGCCCAATCCTTAAAGCAGTTGTCACCTTTTACTCAATGGATTTTATAGAGCAGTATTCTTAAAATAGAAAGCAATTTATAGATTTCAGTCTGTGAAGTATAAAACCACATAGGTTAGAAAGCAACAACTAAAATACTATATACTATTTACCCCAAGATACCCTCTTTCGTACAGATTCTAGTAGCTTAGCAACAGGTATGCTGAAGACACATTCAAGTGCGTTTATTTATCAAGTTTCTATTTATAGGTAAATGTCAAGAGACAGAAAATATGCATGAGTCTTCAATAGCAGCTGCATCGTCAAAATATGGCATCTGAATTATTGTTATTATTTATTTTTGGCAGCTGCTCATCCTCTGAGCAAAGATGAGACAACTGGACTGGAAGCAGACGTGGTCATAACCGGCAGAAGGGTGTGGACAGGTGAGGAGCAGCTGCTCTATGTCCACCAAGGTCCAAATAAGAAGAGGCTGCAAAAGCCCTTGGTCACCATGGTTAGCCATTTCCAGGAAGAACTTTAAGACTGCAGGGGCTTGGAGCCACTGGAATGTTACAAAACAGATTCACTCATCTGAATATTAAAAAAGAACATTAAAAAAAGGAGGGGTGTACTGAATCCTGTGTCATCGGGAATCTGAGCTCATACAGAATAATCCTGAAAGTATCATTTAGGCTCATTTTAAGAAAAATATCATTCTTAATTTTTTTAAAAATGTTTTTCCAGCTCGATTGGAGTATAAAATGTGTCTATTTAAGTGTACAACTTGAGCTGATACACATACATATTGTGAAATAATCACCACAATCAAGTTAATAACATATCAGCTCACACAGTTACCACTTTTTTTGTGGTAAGAATACTTACAATCTACCCTCTTAGCAAATTTAAGTATACAAGATAGTATGAATTATAGTCACACTATTATGTATTTGAGCTCCAGGATTTTTTCATCTTATACAACTGAAACTCTGTACCCCGTGACCAACATCTCTTAATTTAAGATCTATTATTTTATTAGGTTATGAAGTATGGAATATCCGATTTCTTTACATACTAAGTTTGACAGTTGATATCTCTAACATTTCACTTTGACACTTCTTGGGTTTTTCTTTTTTATTTTATTGTGAAGGTACATCCTCATTCTTTCAAAAGCATGTTTTAGCTCGTGATTAGCTTTCAATTTTTTTTTTTTTAGAGCAACATTTGTGAAACCATGGCTAAGTAAATAATTTGTGTTATTTTTGAATATGAGTTCTTCCATGGAACCAATGCAGTGCAGACAGCTCAAAATATCAATGAAGTTTTGGGAAGGATGTGGCTAATGAATGCACAGTACGTCGATGGTTTGAGCAGTTCCATTTTGATGATTTTAATCTTGAAAATGAGCCACATGGGTGACCTGAGACCAAGACGAATAATGATGAGCTGAAAACTATAGTAGAAGCAAATCCGTCTCAACCTATGTGTGAACTAGCAACAAGGTTTGATGTTACTGTTCCAACAATAATGGACCATTTGAAACAAATGGGCAAGGTAAAGAAGCTGGATAGATGGGCACCACATGAATTAAGTAAGCATCAGAGAGAAATGGTTTCGAAGCTTGCCTTTCTTTGCTGTCACAACATAAAGGCAAACCATTTCTACACTCTATTGTTGTGTGTGATGAAAAATGGATTCTTTTTGACAATCTCAAGCATTCAGCACAATGGTTGGATAAAGACAAAGTGAGGAAACACAGTCCAAAACCTAATATTCATCAAAAATGCTACTGGTGTCTGTTTGGCGGTCCAGCGCTGGCAGTTTCCATTACAACCTCATGAAACCTCTCAATTCATTACAGAGGATGTCTACTGCAGACAATTGGATGAAATGAAGAGGATGCTTGGGATTAAGCAGCTGAGATTGGTCAGTAGAGACAGGCCAGTCCTCTTGCAAGACAATGCTCGACCACATGTCAGACAAACAACGCTGCTCAGACTGCAGAGGCTGGATTTGGACTCTCTCTGTTATCCACCATAGTCACCAGACCTTGCACCAACTGAACACCACTTCTTCCAGGCTTTGGAGCACTTCTTGCAAGGAAAAATATTCAATTGTCAACAAGCTGTGAGAACAACGCCTTTCTTGATTTCATCATCCCTCGCTCTCCAGGCTTCTTTGCTGCTGACATAAACAAGCTACCATTAAGACAGCAAAACTGTGTTGACAGTTTAGGTGCATACTGCTTCCTGTTTGAGATATAATAAACTAAACTTTTGATTTGAAGTCAGACATTTCATACTTAATGACCTAATAAAATATTTCCTAGCTAGCATCCCAGGCCTAGAAAGACCAAAAGCAGTCACTGACCAATAATGATTCCAGTAAAATGTAATTTCAGAAATAGGAGCCTGTCCTCTTACAAGCCAAATTAAAGCTAATTTAATTGTTTAGATGCTAGTGATATGCATAATGTAACAAGTTAAGAGTTTAGAAATGTGAGGCCTAATTGAAGCACTGACACTAATTCTCTGTGACTAAAACAGAAAGGACAACCACCTTATTAACTTAAAGAAGTAAAAGAATTCATATGAAGTGTTTTGTAAAGCAGAAAGTACTATACAATTCAAGGTCCATGCCCTTGGCTTTTAGATAATCACACAATGACACAGCACGATTAATTCCATTTTAATGACAAATTATGGTAGCTAGGCTACCCTCTCCTCCTCAAAAAACAGTAACACAATCTTGCTACCAAAGAAAATAAATACACCACCCTGTGCCCACCATGACACTGTATTTGCCCTTGTGCAACACATTTAAACCTCTGAAGATGTTAATTTTTTCATTCACAAGAACATACATTTCTCTTAATTTAGTTTTTACTCACCAGTATTTGACAAATATGTTTTCCAGTATTTTACCACAATATTCATTTTTTCCATTGTCAGTGGTTCAATTAATGTAATATCAGCTCCATGACCTGAAATGCAATCTAAGAATCTTTGTATTAAATATTGATCTCATGATTTCTAGTTGAAGAAAAAACAAATACTATATCCAACAGGCACATACCTTTGAAATTTTCAGGGATTATAAAAACAAACAGCAAATGTGTGTTTTTCTTCTTGCCAAATCTGAGAAGGAAAAAAAATGTTAAAATGAAGGAAAATCCTCATTCAAAAAATTGGAATTCAAGAATTTAGTTTATAAGGCACTAAACTACAGTGCTTGTCTTTATTTCTTTAGAATTTAAAATGGTATCATTAATATGAAAATTTAGTAAAAGTAATACTTCAAATCAGTGAGGAAAAAGGTGTACCACTTTTTATTAAAAATATAAAAAAGCCTAAACCTTATCCAAACTTTTCATCTAATTATCAGTTTACAAGAAATTTGGGGGAAACAGAGAACATTTTAGAGAACACTATAGAAAAGAAATCAGCACAATCTAGAATGTAGGAAATTCTATAAGACAAAAGACTTTTTAAAATATATATATAATTAAAGAGACAAAAAGGAAAAAAAAAGGTAGAAGGGAAAGTTGAATCCTGATTTGCATTAACTCATAGACAAAATAAAAAAAATCATATGATGAGCAGGAAAATTTGAACACTGGATATTTGATAATATTAAGGAATTGTTATTAATTTTCAGGTATAATATTGGTATTGTGACTATTTTTTTAAAGAGTCCTTATCTTGGACAGGTACCTACTAAAGTATTTATGGATGAAATGAAATGGTGTTCTAGATTTGCTTTACAATAATCCACCAGGGCTGGGAGGGTGGAAATGAAACAAGAAGGGCCAGATGCTGGTAACTGTTGAAACTGCATTATGGGTCCCTGGAAGTTCATTATACTCTCTACCTTTATATGATTAAAATTTTTCACAATAAAACTTTTATTTTAAAAAAAAATTGTGGCCTTACAATTAACTAAGCTCAGGAGTATAGTAAATCAGAATTTCTAATAATCTGATGGATACTAAGCCTTGGCATTAGCCAAAATGAAATGTTTTCCAAGGAGAATATGACTGTGAACAAGACTTTAAAGACCTGAAAGAGAATGGTTAAAACTACCAGAAAAACAAACTATTCTTAGATACCAGGAACATCATTATTAGTATTCGGTTATATGTGGTTGTTATTTATTCATTAAAACAAGAACTAAAAGAATCCCAACTGTATAATATTGTTAGTTTATCTTATATATGCATTGGAAAGTAAGGATATATTATTCTATATTTCAAACTGCATTATATATAATTTATACACGTATATATATATATATATATATAATTATATACAATTTATACATGAGTCGCATATACAGAGAGCCTACTGTGTGCCAGACTACGTGCTAGGCTCTGTTCGAGGCTCTTCGGGGAATCATGGTGAACAGATGGACAAGGGCCCTGGGGAGGAAAGACATTAAATAAACTACACGTGGCTGATATGTGTCCTGCGCCATGAAGGAAAGCCATGGACGGGGCCAACGGGAGCACATGCCTCTGCAGGGTGGCTTCCAGCAGACCAAACTCTGCGGCCAGCAAGAGTTAATCACCTGAAGGGCTGCAAAGAGGGGGAGGGCAGAAAGCAGACATGCAGCAGGGAACATTCTGGGCCAAGGGAACAGCACATGCACAAGCCCTGAGGTAGCAAAGACCAAGGTGAGTTTGGGAAAGTGCAAGACGTCCAAGGTGGCTCGAGCTCAGAGCCTCTGAGAGAGAAGAGCATGAGATGAGACCAGAGAGGCAGGAAGGCCTTTTAGGCCAAAGGAAAGAGTCGGAATTGAAATAAACTGGGTATCAGGAAGCTATTAAGCTTGGGAGGAACATGATTATAGTTGCATTTGAGAAAGACCATTCTGCCTATGGATTGAGGAGACTATAGGGCAGTTATTTAGGAAACAGCTGATGGCAGAGAAAGCAGGCATACCTGAGGATCTTTGGTAAAAATAAAGAATTCAAGGCCGGGCGCGGTGGCTCACGGCTGTAATCCTAGCACTCTGGGAGGCCAAGGCGTGCGGATTGCTCGAGGTCAGGAGTTCGAGACCAGCCTGAGCAAGAGTGAGACCCCGTCTCTACTATAAATAGAAAGAAATTAATTGGACAACTAATATATACAGAAAAAACTAGCCGGGCATGGTGGCGCATGCCTGTAGTCCCAGCTACTTGGGAGGCTGAGGCAGCAGGATCCCTTGAGCCCAGGAGTTTGAGGTTGCTGTGAGCGAGGCTGACGCCATGGCACTCACTCTAGCCTGGGCAACAAAGCGAGACTCTGTCTCAAAAAAAAAAAAAAAAAGAATTCAGAATATTTACTAAGTGAATTTCTTCAAACTAGTAGGATTATTATTAAAATGTGACATTCACCCAATTGAGGTCTGCTCAGGTTTGGTTCTGTCCTATGAATTTTGAGTTTGGGCTGGAAGAGAAGGGAGGGAAGAATATGCAGTTTCTATGGGTTTATGCGAAGCTCTGGCAGACATATTTTGTCACCAAAATAGACATATGTGGGAGCGAGGGCCAGCTGAATGTGGAGGTCGGGATGGCTCATCAGTACGCTGGTGTGGTGGGGTGTGGCGGCACAGTGGGAATGATCAGAATGACGTCTGCCATGATGTAAGCATTTCTCATATACACGCAGGCGTGCGCGCACGCACACACACACACACACACACACACACACTTAGAGACAGGGTCTTACTCTGTTGCCTAGGCTGGAGTGCAGTGGTGTAATCATACTTAGTACATACAGCCTCGAACTCCTGGGATCCAGCGATCCTCCTGCCTCAGCTTCCCAAGTAGTCACTGTGCCCACCTAATTTTTTTATTTTTTGTAGAGATGAGGTCTTATTATATTGCTCAGGCTCGTCTTGAACTCCTGGCCTCAAGTGATCCTCTGGCCAAGGCCTCCCAAAGTGCTGAATTATAGGTGTGAACTACAGCACCTGGCCTTCAGGTATGTATGTGTGTGTGTAATATATATATATATATGTGTGTAATATATATATATATTATAATATATAGTATATATTATATTTTATATAATATATACTATATATATACATATATATATATATTACACACACACATACATATATATCACACACACAGATATATTTTTTTTCTATTTTTTTTTTTAAGACAGAGTCTTGCTCTGTTGCCTGGGCTAGAGTGCCATGGCGTCATCATAGCTCACTGCAATCTCCAATTCCTGGGCTCAAATGATCCTCCCACCTCAGCTTCCTGAGTAGCTAGGACTACAGGTGTGCACCACCGCTAATTTTTTCTATTTTTTTAGTAGAGACGGGTCTCCTCTTGCTCAGGCTGGTCCCGAGCTCCTGACCTCCAGCGATTCTCCCGCCTCAGCCTGCCAGAGTGCTAGGATTACAGGCGTGAGCCATTGCCCCAAGCCCATACATATTTTTAAGTGATGAAAAAGTGTGGACTATATATGGAAAACAGGATGAGGAAAGACAGGCAGAAGGCGAAAATGGACTGAACAGATAGGACCACCGAAAGAAAATTATTGGGTAACTTAGTCTGTTAAAAGAAAAATACTTTACACATTTCCAAAAAGATAAATTATCTTAAGTCAAAGTACTCTAGAAATAAAGGAGAAAAAAAGGTTCTTTCCTTTTAGAAACCATCTTATGTCCATTTTTAAAAAATTATACAAATTAATTTTATAGACCCTAAAGTATGTTAGATTTGGATATATGGATTTATATGCCCTGATGACTTTCAAATTTCAATCTTTATAGCAGAGTTGGAATTCTTGGACTTTTGTCATTGGCACAGAATCAATTACCAACCAACACACGCCCCCTGCTGCACAGGGACTCTAGGATCGATATAGTTCCCAGAATCCAGCACTCTGGTCTTAAGCTTCGCCACTCATTCACATTCTCTACAAATCAATATGCTAAAAGAGTTTGTAGTTTCCAGGATCAACAAGAAAATGTTCACTTTCTAATGAATGAATGTTCCTTGAAACAAAACTAAGCAACACATAAACAAAAGTCTCTTTTACCCACCCCAGATGATACCACTTCATCTTCCGTATGCCGAAAGCAAATTGCAGGTTCTCAGACCCTCTCAACTGAAGTCCCTTGTCTTTTAAATTTTTGCAATTCATTTGAAGAGAATTCTTTTCTCCTCTTCTTTCACAGATTAGACTGTTTAAATGTCATGATATTTCCTACGACTATACCTCAAATACGAGATTGGACACTGATACTCTACGTTCCATTCCTACACCTCCCTCCCTCCGATGCCCTATGGAGCTGGAGCCAGCCATCTGCCCAGACTGCACCAGTGCCCACCCTCACCCTCTGTCTTGCCCCATCCCCAGTTCTGGTCTCTGGTAGCTGAAAAAAACAAAACAAAACAAAAAGATCACATAAAAGTGTTTTGAGGCAAGTTGTACACTCTGACACTCTGCTTACCAAAGGGTCTCAGGAAAGCCCTGCCCTCTGAAAGCTATCATCTAAGACGGCCAGGTCTTAAGAGTCCCTATGAAGCCAGGAGAAATTTCTAATCCTACTTCCTGTAGAGCCATAAAGACTTCAAGGAACAAAAAAAAAGCCAGTGTCATCTTCAGGTTGTGGCTTCTTGAATACAGTTATCCATTATTCTGTTCTTGGGCTAAATGCAGCTAAGCTAACCTGGCATGGCCTCTTTGGGACTTATAACAAATAATGTTCTTTGTTAATTAATTAATTAAAATATCCCCTTTTGGTAAGACTTTTACTATAAATATAGAAATACTGACTTCACGTACTATTTATAATGCACCTGCAGTAAAATGTAATAATACTCTGATGGTTTATTCTGGACAACAATGAAGGCTGGCATGCCCTGCTCCGGCTCTGCTGTTGGACAGAATAGTTCCTGCTGCACCATTCACCATAGTAAGGTGCTAGAAATTACAAAGATCTAGAACCTTCCTCAGTTCCTATCCACATCTACCACCAATTTATAGGATAAATTTTTTAGTAAAACTATTTAGATGTTTTGTTATCGTATTTATTGCCAAATATCCAGAGGACTAAGTCATGCAAACTATTAAATAGTAAGATTTACTGAGTTACATTATCAAGTCAAGGATGTTTTGGGAGACACAAAAGGAGAAATTGTTAGATCTCTGTGGCTTACAAGATTGAGTTTTCTTAGTAAAGTGATAAGTTAACTGATCAAACTACATGGGGAAAAATGAAATCAGATCTAAACTTGATTTGTAGACTGAACAGATGGAACCACATCATACATTCCTTTCCCGTTGCTAAACTGCTCTGAGCTCATGAGAATCATGAAATTTTGAGAACTGCAGAGCCACTTCATGGAAAGGAAAATCAGAACTCCAGAGAGGATCCAGACATTGTTAATGATTTGAAACATATTTCAATTTTCTCTACCTGCCTTTGGAAGATAAAGTGTCAGGACATGTCTGAATGATCAAGCATCTGCCCTTTGAGTGTGGCTCAATTCTGAGAACTGACATAAGCTAAGAGTGAAATATCCCTGGAATTCTGGAGCCAAGCAAATGAATCTGACGATTATCTTAAAATATTTTACCACTGGGTAGGTTTGAGTTCATTTGCTCAATAAAAATATATTTTTTCAATACATTCATAAAATGAAAACAAATTAGGGCCAACTATCAGGAACACTAACCTATAACTGGGAATGTCAGTCTGTAAAGTACCAATATTTTATAAATGATTAAAGTTGATCAAAGGTTAGCAACAAGCTTAAGACATAGTTTTGTAAGAATATATTTAAGAATCTTTGAAGGAGGCTGCTCTCATTTTATTCTAAAATCAATCTAATATTATAGCTAACAGGCTAAACTTAATTCTTATTTTCAATTATGCCTTACAGACATATATATTTGTGATCAAGTGCTTTAATACTGAAAATAAATATAGATACTTTTATTCTACCATAAATCCCTCATTCACTAGCAGTGGACATAAAGTGCCCAAAGAGAGAAGAGTTAGATAAGTAGTTGTATGTTTTCCTAAACCTACCCAGATTTTTAGATATTACAAAAATGCAACAAAGATCTAAGGGGAAAAATCTAAAATGCAGCAGATGAAAAGCTAAACCAGACTCTGCATTTTGGTTTGGTCATTAAATGTTAGCCAACACTCAAAAGATACCGTGCTTTAGGAAAGATGACAGTTTAAATGCCTTATAAATGGGGCAGAACATGTAGAGGACTTATTACCTTAAGAAAAACTATAGGTGAAAACTATAAACATCTTGCATAAGGGTTTAAATAACTCATAAATCATAAACTCATAACAGTGCTGAGGGCAGGAAAGGGAATTTCAGAAACATTTCCAGCCTCTGCAGCCAGCATCATGAAGCAAAACTTCCACACACACACACAAAAAAAAAACTTTGTCCCTTTTTCAGAGAAGAACACAAAAGCTGGAACTCATTGTCTTCCCCAGAATGGCATTTCTCCCACTCATCCATATCGCCGCTCACTCACGCCTACAGCAAGGTAGCTAATACCTGCTGTTTGTCAAGACACCTGCTGGATATTGGGAATAGTGCAACAAGAGACAAACAAGAAAAATAAATCCAGTGTATTCTACACATTATCCTTTTTTTCCCTTTTCAAACACTTTTAAAGAAAAATAATAGAACTACCATATGCATATCTGTACACTTAGTACCTTCATCTACCTTCTTTTCTCTGCTAAGAAATCTTAAGCTCTGTTTTTCAGAGCAATAAAAACAGCAGTGAGGAAAATCCACAAAAGTAACAGGAAACTCTTTCCTTTAACCTCCTAGGTTTTAATAACTGCAACTAAACATAAAGCTGGTTCTTAAATGGAACTTTATTCTTATCCTGCTCAAAATTTAGCTTTGATAGGAACAAACATAAAGCTTTACTCCATTCGGAGAGGCACGGCTAGGATCCCACTCTTGGAATAAAGAGAGAGACCAGCTATATGATCCGTCCAGTGCTCCCCAAAACCATATCTATGTTTGTTTACACTGAGCTTAGCATATACTGAATCCCAGAGGTGAAAAAGAGGTTCAGTACAAAAGTCCAGTAATTACAGACTGCTAAAAAGCACATGAAGGGAAGAGTGAAGAGTTCTGAGTTTGTACAAACAAAGCAGGTCACTTCAACCCCAGGTTTCTCATCTGTCTAGGGAGGATGAAACCCTGTTCTACCCGCCTCACACAGCTATTGTAGAAATTTCAAAATATGATATAAATGAAAAATTATGATGAGTTCTCAACAGGGGAACTCTATCTCTAGATCATATGTAATAAAATTGGCATATTCTCTGGAGGATAGCTCACAACATGTTTTGGAAGTGAAACCCACTTGTCGTTTTCCTGGTTTGTCTAGAGAGAGTTCGCACTCCCAGTAGAAAGCTGAAAGAAACGCAGGTCAACTGTTCTAGGAAACCCCAGGAGTAGCGTCTACCTGTCTGCCTCTGTTTAACAAGTGAATCATTGGTTTGGGCTTCTTTTCATTCCAACCTTTCTTTCCCCCTAACATCATTTGCCTGCTCCTTTATTCAGGGATCACGATATTGTCTCTGAACTTTCTCTTTTACCCTAGAAGGGTCTGTCATATAATTTTAACAAGCTCTCATATGTTCCAATATTATCTACCATTTCACTATCTCTATCAAGTGTTTCATAGAAAGGGAACAAATCTGTTCTGATCTAACTCTTTTGAAACACATCCCATACAGCTCAAAATCCTATATAGTCAGGCAGAGAACTGTCCCACCGCTGGAATCCAATTCTTTAAAGCTGGAGTGGGTGACCAGGAAGCAGGACTATGGAGCTACAAAACTAAACAAATACACTGGAGGTGGTAGTGTCCGGACTCAGTGGATCCAGAGGGCCTCATGGCTGGCTCCAAGAGACACTCCAGCCCAAAGCTAACATGACAGAAAGCAAAGAGTGTTCATTGTGTCTGCTGTAGCAATTAATGAACTCTGAAAAGATGCACCATTTTAATGATGCAGCAATTAAAAAGGACCATGTATGGGGATAACAGAAGCATCACATACCAAATAAATTTCTATGACCAATTCATTTTTACGACCAAGTCACTTCATTCTCGCCCATACTTACTGGTTTTCAAGTTAAAATGACAATTTCTTACAACAGTATGTCTGACTAGCAATAAAAACGTATCAAGATTCTGCCCATGAATTTTAAAAATAACATTTTTTAAATAAGTAGGAATATATCATCTTTTAAGGATTTTTATAGAAATAGTTTTTTTAAAAAAATATTAATATTCTAAAGATACAAAGTCAAGGTTTTTGAAGCTTACCTAATTAACTTGACAGTTTCCAGCTCCTCAGCACTTAAAGAAGTCATCTTCAGGAAAACCATGTTGAACGTGCAGTCATCCAAAAGTGCCGCTGCCTTCTTCACGTCGCTGGTGGTGACGGTGACTTCTGCTATATTGGAGAAGACTTTCTGTACTGTATCGGCCAGGTAGTGAACAGTGACATCTCCGACTAATAAGAATTCTATTTTTGCCTGAAAGAGAAGGAAGCCGTAGCACCACATAATTAATATCTAGGCACAGAGAAAATGTCAAGTATGAGAGGATAAAATAAATAAAGGTTACATATAACACAATGACTGACTCTACAGCCAGAGTGGATGGTCGACTATAAGAACCTCAAGGACAGGAACTATTAATTTCATATCCTCAGTGCCTATGGATCTGAAGGTCATGTTATTTTTTAAAGTTTTGCCTACCAATGCTTTTCTACTGTGGTTTTCCTGCGAATTTCTCTCTTGTCCTTTTAAACAATAGATAGAATTCTTATGACCCAGTTTTCCTGCTGGAAAGTATGTTTACTGCTGAGAGAACCAAACTGGTGACTCTGCCACACAATTTATTTTGGTGAAATACATTCCAGAGGACAAAGAAAGATCTAAATCCCTACATCCTAAGCAATGCTCAAAGTCTCTGAGTGGAATATATATGCTATTCAAATCCCAATATCAGGAGCCAAAAGGATTCTTTATTTCCATTTGGGAGTATTTTTCAGTACAATTAGGAAAAATAGAATTTCCATCTTCATCTTTTATTTCTGTTTTATTCTCTACAGCTAATGAACTCAACCCACTGGGAATGCCAAAGAATGAGGATGCTAGAATTAATGGACATAGAAAACAACTGGAAATGTCAGGCCACATACAAATCCACAAGAGGAAAAAAAAACCTGGGAGTTGGCCAGATTTGAAGCCAAAACAAGTGGGTGAAGGGGTCAGGAAGACGTGTACAAAGAGAGAGGCAGCGTGCCCAAAATGGGGCAGGGTGCTGGTACAGGTGTCCCTCCTGCTTCAGCCTGGTTCTCAAGGGCTGCAGGAAAGAACAGGTGAGATGCAAGAAACTAGGCAAGAGTTTAACCCTTTGCACTTGCTTTTTTCGTATCATCCACTAGAAATTATCCACACTTGACATCCGAGTGCAAAGGGCTAAAGTAAGCAAAGCCTCTATACTTCTATCTGCTCGCCTTCTAATTTTCTTCCTTCCTTCTTTTTTTAAAAGAGTAAATCTTCCTTTATCATCTCTTACATCTGAATTCACAATCCCTTCTCTAGAAGCAACCACTGTCAACAGTTCGGTATGTATCCTTCCAGATGATTTTTATGTCAAACATATAATACAGACATAGATAGCTTTTTTCATGAATGTGATATTACACTTTTAAAAAGTGAGTTGCTTCCACTTAACAATATAGTTTAACAATTCCTTAAAAATTCTGGTTCACTGGAAGCATTCTCATCTTCCAGGATGTTATAGAGTTATTCACATAAAAATAAGTTTTCTATTATTTTTTGGGATCTGGGGTGAATGTGTTCATCTGCCATCTTGATCTAGTCTTTCTCATTACCAAGGATATTATAATAATTGATTAAGCCATTCTCCTAATGTTGGATTATGATGTTATTATAATGCTGTGATGAACACCTATGTAAATATATCTTTGTGCAAATAAGCATATACCCTAGAATTAAAACTAGAAGATCAGAAAGTTTTTACTTGTTTTTCAACTTAAATACTGCCAAATTGTTCTCCCCAAAAGATATAAAAGTTTACGTCTCTACCAATAGTATATTTACTCATTTCCTCAAACTCTTAATGAAACTGATATTCTTAATCTTTTAAAAAATGTTGACAATATTAAAAAATACTTAATTTTCCTTTTCATTGTCATTTTTCTAATTAATGGTGAAGTTGAGTATCTTTTCAGTGGCCATCTGCACCTTATATTTGTTGTATAGTGCCCATTTATTACCTTTGTCTACCTTCCTATTTGTGGTTTCTTATTTCTCTGTAGGAATTTATATATTCTGGATATTAGTCAACTATCTTTTCCAGTCTGTTACTTGGCCTTTAATTTTGATTATAAGGTCTCTTGTCACTAATAAGTATTTAATAGTGAATAACAAATCTACTATTTCCTTTATGGCTTTGGTGAATTTTGTCTTGCTTTAAAAGCCATCTCTGTTTATGTTAAAATACGCTTTGATAGTATATTCTAACATTTTTATGATTTTTTATATTTAGTTTTTTATCCCATCTAGAATTTATTTGGTGATTAACATGAGGTAGATATCTGATTTCATTTTTTCAAATGCAGAGCTAATTGCCCCAATAGCATTATTGACTAAACTTCTCTGTTTTCAAATGTTACCCTTTGTGTGTGAATGTGTATGTTTATTTC
The DNA here is from genome assembly GCF_040939455.1 of Microcebus murinus. Taxonomy (NCBI): domain Eukaryota; kingdom Metazoa; phylum Chordata; class Mammalia; order Primates; family Cheirogaleidae; genus Microcebus; species Microcebus murinus. Next base: position 69,526,152 of record NC_134116.1, on the reverse strand, counting down.
TGGACTTCCTTCTGATCAATGGATCTATTTACCTATGGTGTCTGGTTAATATCACAATGTTTAATTACTAGCTCTGTATAGTGTGTTTTGATATTTGATAGAGCACATGGTTCCTTCTTTGTTATTTTTCAATTTGGTTCTTAAATATTTTCCTACAATTTCTCTTCCAACAGAATTTTGGCATCAGCTTGTCAGGGAACCCTGTCAATGTTTTGATGATGCTTGCATTTATTTTAACAGTTAATTAGGGAATATCATTGTTGTATTCAATCTCCCTATTTAGTAAGTATGACTCTCAAAGAATTTGAGTCTCTTACGTTCTTTAGTTTTATAGACTTTCATATAGATTTCATATGTGTTCTCATATATTTATACCCGGATATTTCAACATTTGGAGGTCACTATGAAGGGGATATCTTTTCTTGCTCAATTTCTGATTGATTATAGCTGACATATAGAAGTGCTATTGATTACAGCTGACATATAAAGTGCTATTGATTTCTGTATATGGAAGTTGCTTCAAATAATCTACTTTATGGCACTCTTTACTTAGTTCCAATATTTTAGTTGATTCTTCTCAATTTCCTAGGTAGACAATCATACTATCTTCAAAAAATGAAACTTCTGTCTCTGTTTCCAGAATTTATGCCTTTTATTGATCATAAAGCACTGGCTAAAACATCTAAAACACTGGTGAATAGCAAAAGTGACAGTGAGCATTCTTGCCTTGTTCCTGACTTTAGTGGGAATATTTCAAACGTTTTTACCACTAATATGGTATTTAATGAAAGTTTCTGATCAATATCCTTTATAAAGTTACAAAAGTTTCTTTTATGTGGAGGCTAAGAATTTTAAATCAGAAATGTGTGTTAAAATTTATCAAGTGTTCTTTCAATATGAATATATTATTTTTTACTCTTTAAACTGTTGGATATTGAATTACATTAGATTTCCTAATGTCAAGTTATCACTGCATTGCTGGGATAAACCATTATAAAGTGTAGCAAACTCAATTTATACATTTTTATATTTTGCATCTATGTTCATAAGTAAAACTGAATACAAATTTTTTATTGTATTATCTGGTTTGGGTATCGGGGTTATGCCAGCCTTGAATAATAAAATAGAAAGATTCAATATTACTTTATGGTCTTGAATAGTTCATAAAACACAGAAATTATCTGCTTCTTAAAGTTTAGGTATAATCTGTCTATAAAATCTGGTCCTGAAGACATTTATGGAGATAGGTCTTAGACTTCCTTTTATAGTTCCTTATTGATTACTGGTAACTTGAAGTTTTCTACCGTAAGTGAATTTTGTTCATATAAATTTTTAAAAATCCTTTTCGTTTATATTTTCAAATGTATCAGTTTTAAACCATATATAATATTATTGTCATTGAGCTCCTCTTGCTTTCTAAAAATATTTAATTTTTTTCTCATTTATCTTGTAGTGTTTGATTATAGAACTATGTGGTCTGATATAGTAGCCACATGTGGCTACTTAAATTTAAACTTATGTTAATTAAAATATAAAGTTTGAAATTCATTTCACTAGCCACATTTCAAGTACCCAATAGTAAGTGGCCACCATTATCAGCTTAATTATATTAATAGAACATTTTCATCATTGCAGAAAGTTCTATTAGACAGCATAGTTGAATATCTAAATTTTCATCCAAATGGCACTTTGCTGTACCCCGCAGATTTTGATAGTGTGTTCATGTTCATTCATTGCTAAATAGTTTATAATTTCAGTTTATCTTTCAATCTTAACCTGAAAGTTACATAAATACCTATATAAAGTTATTTTCAATTACCAAGAGGAGAGTATGTTTTTGCTTTTTAAGTGTTTTGGCTGTTCATTAGTTGTTCATTTCTTATTGCAGCATGTTGTCAACGGTTAATGTGTCCTGCACGATGTCTACGTTTTAGAGTTTGTTGACATCTTCTTCATAGCATAACACATAGTCAATTTTTGTTAATGTCCCATGGGTAATTGAAAACAACAGTTATTTTCTGTTTTCCCACCTTGGCCTCCCAGAGTGCTAGGATTATAGGCATGAGCCACTGTACTCGGCCCTGAGCTTTGTTTTAATGCATGAATTTAAGTAATTACATTAATGACCATCACACTGATAAATATGTTGGGGGAGATACTTTGGGGGAGATACATAAAGCTCTATATATCTTTTAGAGCAAACCTGTTAATTGTTATCTTACTTATGTTAGGTCTACTTGATCTTTCAGTTTATGACAGAGGTGTGTTAAAATATCTCTAATTATGATTTTGTCAATTCATCAATTTCTCTAACTGTAGGCTCTATTTTTAATTAGGAGTTAGGTACATAAAGTTCATGATAATTATACAATTTATATATATATAACATCTAACAATATATACTACATACTGACCTATGTTTATATAGTATGTTATTAAATTATATTATATACTGATAATTACATAGAACACTATATATGAAATATACCTCCTTGCCCCTTTTAATGCTTTTCACCTGAAATTTTATTTTTTCTGCTATACAGCTCTTAGTTTTTCATATCCCTTTACCTTGAACCTTCTATATCATTTTTATTTTGTGTGACTTTTGTAAATAGCATTATGATTGAATTTGCAGGGTTTCTTCCACAATCTAATCTTTTTGTTTGTGTGGTTGGTTTTTGGTTTTATGAGACAGCGTCTCACTCTGTCACTCAAGTTAAGAATGTAGTGGCATCATCATAGCTCACTGCAACCTCAAATTCTTGGGCTTCAGCGATCTTCCTGCCTCAGCCTCTAGAGTAGCTGGGACTACAGGTGTGCACCACCAGGCCGGCTAATTTTTTTTTTTTATTTTTGTAGAGACGGGGTCTCACTATGTTGCTCAGGCTGGTCTCCAACTCAGGGCCTCCAGTGCTTCTCCCACCTTGGCCTCCCAGAGTGCTAGGATTATAGGCATGAGCCATTGTACTCGGCCCTGAGCTTTGTTTTAATGCATGAATTTAAGTAATTACATTAATGACCATCACACTGATAAATATGGTGGGGGAGATACTTTGGGGCTATGCCAATATTCCACTTCTTCTTAAAGTTTCTGCACTTTAATTTCATCAGTGGATCTTATCTGCAGCAATTATTGCTGTGACATTCCAAAGGTGATTTTTTATTTCCTTCCGTCCTTCTACATTTATTATTTGAAATTCTTATGTAAGGAAGATTTGTCCCTTCTCATTATTTATTTAGTCAATCATTTATTTATATTAGTATGGACTTAGGGATATTTATTTTATTCTTGGGGTTACAATCCAATACTATTGCTTATTTGGTTAACCAAATTACTCCAATTTGGCCACTGGAGGCTGGGAAGTACTTAATTTTTAATAAGCATATTTAGCCATGTTCAATTAAGACACAGAGGTAGTCTAAATCTATAGCTTCTCTCCAAACAAGGTAGCATCCTTAACAAGTCTCCCTTTACCATATCCCAACCCCTACGCACTTCTCATGATATGAATATTTGGAATTTTAGTTCCACCCATTATTAAGTTTTTATATTTTTTCATTAACATTTATACTTAATGATTTTTTTTCTCTGATTCCTATGGTTTCTTATATCTCATATTTGTTTCTTGCTTGGATCCATTTTATTGAACTGCAATACAGGTTCAGGAAATTCTTTGAAATACTGTCTGATAGTATCAAAGGGAGTCCTAGCATGTCTGAAAGCATCTTCATCGTGCTCCCCTAATTCAGGGCTAGTTTTACCTGGCAAATACTTCGAAGGTCAAAATCACTTTGTCTCTGAATTTCTCTTCTAGTGTCCAGAGTTGCTGATAAAAAAAAAAAAAAGTAAACTGCTTTGTTTTTCTTCTCCTTTTTCTCCTCTGGGTTCTGATAGTTGTCCAGGATGTGTTTGAGTATGAACCTTATTCCTCCTACTTGGCCCCTAGGGCATCTTTGGCTCTGAAAATTTTCTTCTGTTATTTCTTTGATTATTTCCTCCTCTCTGTTGTCTTTGTCTTTCCTTGTAAATCTTCTCCTAGATGTTGGACATCCTAAATTGATCCTTCATGTCTCAACTTCTCTTTGAGAGACTTCCTTGTTTTCCAGATCACTTGCTCAGTCTTCAGTCTTTCTAAAGATTTTTACAATTTCAGTTAATTTACTACGAATTGCTAATTTCTAAGATTTTTCTTTTTTCATAATTTCTCATAGCCAGCTACTTTTAGGCTGTGATACCCTGAGCATACAAACTAGAATTTTAAAAGTTGTTTTTTTTCTATTCCCTTATGTCCCACTTCATTCTATTTTGTTGCTATAAACTGAGTGGCTCATAAACAATAGCAATTTATTTTTCACAGTTTGAAGGTTAGAAAGTCTAAGGTCAAGGTGCTGGCAGATTCAGTGTCTGGTGAGAGTACAATTTCTGGTTCACAGATGACAATTTCTCCCCATGTCCTCACTCAGTGGAAGGAGCCAAGTGTCTCCCTAATCCCATTCATGAGGGTTCCTCACTCAAGAGCTAATCACCTCCCAAAGGTCCCACACCCTAATACCATTACCTTAGGGGTTAGGATTTCAACATACAAATTTGGCAGGCTGGGGGTGGGGGGACACAAACATTCAGACTATAGTACTTCAATAATATGTCTCTGGAATAATCGTTGTATCTGTCCATTTGAGTCTAGCTCTGCTAATGTCAGGCAGTCCTTGGTTATCCAAACATAAATATGAATCAAGGACTAAGTGGATGTGAATAAACAGTTTCCTCTGCAGTTAGGATGGTGTTTCCCTGTTGGAGAAACACCTTTCCTATAATGCTGCCGTCCCCAAACCCCAGGCGGCAGACCAGTACCAGCCGAGTCCGTGGCCTGTTAGGAACCAGGCTGGACAGCAGGAAGGGAGCGGTAGGCAAGCTAGCAAAACTTCATCGGTATTTACAGCTGCTCCCCATCGCTCACATCCACACATAAGCTCCGCCTCCTGTCAGATCAATGGGGGAATTAGATCCTCATAGGGGCGCAAACCTTACTGTAAATCTCCGTGCATGTGAAGGATCTAGGACGTGCTCCTTATGAGAATCTAATGCCTGATGATCTGAGGTGGAGCTGAGGCAGTGATGCTAGTTCTGGGGAGCAGTTGCAAATACAGGTTATCATTAGCACAGAGGTTTGACTGTACAATAAATGTAATGTACTTGAATCATCCTGAAACCATCCCAAAGCATTCTTCCATGAAACCGGTCCCTGGTGCAGGACCACGGCTTTAATGGGACAACTGACTACAGGTTTGGTGTGCATGAGCAGGACGGGTGGAAGCAGAGGCTGGAGAGCAGAGAGGCTGCAGCAAGCTATTTAACAAAAGCAAACTGGGGGCTTTACTCTGAAAAACAAGCACATTAGTTTGTTTTCCTCCTGAGAACAACTGCCTTTCCTTTTCTCCTCCATCTCATTTGTAGAGGGCTGGAAATTACCCACACCAGCAGCCCTCATGCCATGCATAGTTCATTTTCCTTAGGGAGCAGTTCCTGGGGTTTATCCCAGAGTTAAAAGTACCATTGCTTCTGCTCTAATAGGAGTGAGCTGGGAGAGTCCAAAGTAAATCCAGGGCCCACCAGGCCCAGGTGTTCTCTATTCAACTAATTCAAACCAGGTGAGTACCTTTTGGGCCACTTTCATCTTTGTTTCTGCTAGCATTGAGCCTGAGCTATCACTAAAATTGTTTTTCCTCTGCATTTCTTCTTTGTATCTTTTAAACTGTAGTTTTCCTACTTTTGTTTTAATAGTAATAGAATCTTATCTGCTTTCCTAATTTCAAGTTTTTCTATGGATTTTTTTAATGTTCAGAGACAAGCTGCTCTGTTTGAACCAAGATCCCGTTAAGGACTGTGCACTGCATTTGGTAGTTAGGTCTCTTTGTTCTTTTAATTTGAAATACCCGCCTTGTTACTTTTCCATGATACTTACCTGCTGAAGGAATCATCATATTTTCAAAGTATCTCCAGCTATGGAGTTTGGGGTGGACGGAGAGGCTCACGTGTGTGCTCAATTCACCATCATGAGCCAGTCTCCCTCACCTGCCCCACTCCACTTTAAACAGGATAAAAATTTAAACTCCTTAGCTTGGCCTTTCATAGCCTGATATCAACCTACCTCAACAACCTTATTTCCTTCTGCTTCCCTGAACATTCTCTACATTCTAAGAAGACAGCATTGAACACTTTCAAATAACCTTTGAAATTTGGAATTTCTACACGATAGAGTGTTAGGGCCCTGATAGTATGTTTCCTTTTTATTTTATAAACATTCATTTCCAGTAGCACTTTAGGAGCAATGTGGGACTCTTAAGGCATTGTGATGCTCTGAGTGCAGACTGCAAATCTCCACCGTAGCACATGATTTCTCCTATACCAATATATTCCTTTGTGAACCCCAAGCCAAGCACTGAAACAATCATTAACAAGTGGTCATAAGAGTTTTTTTAATTAACCTGATTAATTGAAGCAACCTGTGAATATCCAAAAATAACCTATCCTATACAGGCAGGGTGACCACATAATTTATCTTCCAAACTGAGACACTTTTGATAATGAAAGGGTGTGCTATTAATAATCACCTAAAATAACACGTATAAACCAAGGTGTCCTGAGCTATAAGTCTGTATGTATTTGTATAAGAAAAGTTTATTTTCTTTTTATTTTAAAGCATCCTGCCACTTTATGCATCTGCTTGACTATGTTTTATTTATTCTCTCCCTAGATATTTATTGATCCCCTTCTACAGGACAGACAGTGCTGGGTGCTAAGACTACAAGGTAAACAAACAGATAAGGTCCCTGCCCTCATGGGATTTATATTCTAATAGCCCCCTTCTCTGCTGATAAGCAAGCATGGCTTTCAATTCTTGGAACACAGGAAGAATAGTGTATGAGCCTCAGTTCTGCCAAAGCTGTTACCGATACTTTTTCAACAGCTTAATGCAGTGGGAAGGGAAGCAAAGGTTTCTGAAGCAGAGAGACCAGGGCCTGTCACTAAGTTCAGCCACTTACTAGTGGCTTTGAATAAGACACTTAGGTGATCCTTGTCTGGAGGATAACAAGATTGTCAAAGAGAAAGGTTTGTACGATTCCTTCTAGGTGGTAGTTATTGACATGTTTTCTCAAGAAATACCACACCTGAGCACCAAAAAAAAAACAAAAAACAAAAAAAACTCTGAGACAACATCAAATCAGCCTGACGGGGAGGGGTAAAAGGAGAGGCGCAATTAGAGGGGAAAATGTGTCCAAGCTAGTCAGTAAAAACAGCTCGAATTGATCTCTGCATTGCTAGAGTCACAAGAGGTCAGGAACTAGGGCCTACTGCAGAGTGAAAGGTTAAGTTTTAGAATAACAGACATCAGCTGCCTGACTTGAATCTTTTGCTAGCTAGCGCCTGGTATTCTGACTGTACCATTCCTCTGAGAGGCTCAGCTCCCAACCTCCCCAGAATCTCTCAGCCTTGTGGGGAAATGTCAAGAAAGCTACGAAGGGCAGAACATGGGTACTGGGGAGAGGGGAGAAATCTGAGAGGAGGTAGGAAGGTGGATGTGGAAAGGGAAGAGGGTAAAACAAGCACCCTTAACTCACCGTTCTGCACACAAGTCTGAAATTTTTGCACCATGGCACAGAGAGGACATGACATAAAGAAACTCCAAAGAAAAGAACTGATTTACTCTCTTGCCAAAGGCTTCTTTCCCTGCCTTACAAAGTCAGTGCCGTAGCACATTCAGGTTAATAATTAGACAAATTAGAACACTGCTCAAGTCCACTATCACAGGTAACTCCAATTAACTGGCTTAGAAACAACATAAATCTGAATATTCAGTTTAAAAATATCTCGTTGATAATGTAATATGAACACAGGCTACGAGGAGGATCTACTGATAAGAATGTCTAAAAAGAAAAAAAATTTCTAGTATATTCTGCCTGAAAAACTGCCTTTTAGTACCTTTAAGACTTTCACCTGTGAGCACCACAATTTGTAGCAATGCTAGACTTGATTTGATGGAAAATCTCTTTTCTATTTGAATTGCTTATGCACCTTTTTAAACAAAAGCAGTGTGTATTCATTGGGAAACACAGGAAAAACCCAATAAAGCCTAAAGGGGAAATAAAAAGCATCTATAAATCCACCACTCAAGAGTAAGCCCTATTAACTTCCTTGGTACATATTCTTTAAGTGTGGGCAGTTTTTATAATTTGACATCATTACCACCAACATCTTCATCCACTCCATTTGATTTCTGTGATCACAGTAACACTCAGGGCACTCTAGTCTCTACAATTTGAAAAACACTGGATTTCCATTTGCAATCGGTGGCAGGCTAAAACCCTTAATTAGTAACAGCAGGTGCTGAAGTGCTTAAAGCAAATCACTCCTACATTTTAGTGAGTTGTTATTTATGTCACTCTTATCACCCCGAGCAGCTGCATGGGCTGAGGCTCTCACCAGGCAGTCATGAGCCTGCAGTTTCCCCAGGAGTCAAGGGATTTAAACAGCTCTAGCAGGAGAACTGAGCTAGCAGCTCTCCTCACAAAGGCACACAAAAGGGTCAGTTGGGGCTTCACACTCTCTTAAGGGTGGGAAACCGTAATTATTTGCGCATTGCTAAATAATCAGTTTATTTAGAATTGCATTTTGTGCAGCTCTGCCTAATCCTGCATCATAAAATACCGTTGTCTTTTTCCGCGTTTAAATAGGGTCCTCTAGAAAAAATTAAAATCTGTTAAAAGGGTCCACTTCAAAAGGGTAATAATTCCATTTCAGAGAGCTTGCTCTTAATCGCTTGGTTAAGTATGCTGCAGCGCTTTCTGACGGGTACCGTCACTCAGCACAAAAGGTTGTCCTCTCCTATTTATCAAGATGCGGGAAATAGAGGAAAGCCAACGCGAGCTGGCCTTGCTTTCTGGGGTGGGGAGGTCTCGTTTATGCTTTCTTCCTGGTGGAGTGATCCACCACCTTTCACTTTTTTTGCCAAGCGGTCACGAAACTGATTATGTGCTTCACTACGAGGATGAAAAATAAGGTGCTTTTAAGAGAGCCCAGTGGGCTTTTTTAATTTCCATGGAAGTGGCGGCCGTGTGGAGCGCAGGTCCCTCTTCAGCCCGTTTGGGCACCAGCTTGGGGACAGGCGCTTTGGGACGCCACGCTGGGGCGCAAAGTGGGAGAGAGCACGCCACGCCGGCAGAGAAGGGACAGAAAGGCACCGTGCCGACGCTAAGCAAACTTCCCTGTGTTAAAACTAAGAGCAACGTCATTCACCTATCGTCCTGCCACCAGCCCCGAAGTGTCCACTAAACTTGGCTCTTCGGTTACTCTATAAGCGCCCACCTGCTTGAAAAGCGATTCTAAATTTCGCAGACATGGAGACCTAGGAGAGGGCTTTTCTTTACGAAAAAGGCTTCTCAGCCCACTTTCTTCCTCGGTCTCCTTTCCCAAGCTCACTCTGCCCTGTCCCCAACCTCGGGGCGCCGAGGACGGGCAGCGCCGGGGGCCCGCTCGGAAGCCCGGGCCGCGCCTCGCCAGCTCTGGGCACCTGGCGACCGACCGACGGGACGGTGGCCTCGCGCCCCGGACCTGGCCGGTCCGCGCCGCCGCCTCGCGGTCCCCTGAGCGAGACTGCCTGGCCCACCTCGAGGGCCGAGGGGACAAGCGGGCCGGCCGGCGCGGCTATCAACGCAGCTGCCTCCCCTTCCTCCTCCTCCGCCCCTTACCTGGCCCGAGATCCCGCCGGGCTCCTGGCAGGTAATTGAGGCCGCCATGGCCCGTTGCACACGTGCCGGTCCTGGGACGGCCTCCCCGCGGGGGAGCTCCAGCGCCGCGTCCGGCCGCCGCGCTAATGGCTACAGGCCGCAGCTGCGGGCGCGCACGCCCCGGGCCGGCGCCCTTAAAGTGGCCCTGCCTGCGAAGAAGGTGCCCTGGGGCCCTAGGGAGACTGTGTCGCGAGCACCCTGCCCACCCCAGGTTCCCTTCCCAGGGCACCGCTCACACCACCAGGCCTCAGGAGGAGCTGCCACTGGCCCGCCTGGAGAAAGGGGGAGCAAGGCCTCCCCTAGAGCTGGTCTGAAAACTTTAAGAAGTCTTTTCTTATGGGTAGTCTTTCAAGTCTAAATATGAAGTATTAGCAAACACTTGAGATTTTTTCCCCCTCTTTTCTAGACAGACGTATGTTGAGGATAGAGAAGGTGAGTACTGTTGTGGTGCTTTCTTTCCAAACCACTGAGAAATTAAAAAATTTAGCACTTAATTTTGTCCTATGATTCAACAAATATTGTTCCCATTTTCTCAGCTGAGAAAGTGAAGCAATAAATCTTGTAGGGGCTGTGGCTATGTAAACCTCTTTATTCAACCCTCACTAGACATTTTATTGAGTCTAGCGAGTTGAGTGTCGGAACCTGTAGAGGATCCTTCTTTTAGTCTGTCTTGACTACTGTGATTTGTCCATTATTGGAAGTGTGGTGGTTACCTTGGATTTGTGTAGACACTTGCTGTCACTTGAGCATCTCAGAAGTGCTCTAGGGAACCACCACAGCAGGTGGTCCCTTGGCAAGCCTGGCTTCTGGCAGCTGCTGCTGTGTTCTGGGGCCTGATTTAGATTATGAAAGGATGAAAAAATATTGCTGTGGTTCTCTACTATTTTGATGGAAAGCAAAGGTGCAGATAAATTTCTGATGGGGAATCAATCATTCTGCATTACTTGTGGAAGTAAATATACACATTTTAATGGATTTTAATGAATTTCACCTCTTTGTTGCTTTTCCAATTAATCAGGAACTGAAGAGTATCTAAATGGGTGTCTGTTGGTTTGCAGCAATATAGGAAAAAGGTGGAGTCATGCACAGGCATTGGGATAGGGTGTGAATTGAAGCAGCTCTGGCATTATCTTTCTGAATGGTACCCAGGTTTCCATTGTTCCAGAAGTCAAGACTAGCAAGTCTGATGCTAATAATGACAAAGACATTGTTGAAACTAAAACAGTCATTGCTTTCGAGTGAAAAATGGCCCTGAGATTATGTGAAAATAAGTCATCACTCCAGTGTTGGAGGAGGAAAAAAGATAATAAATTTCTCCTGCAACCAGAATGAATCCAAGCTTCATGATAATCAACTTAGATATTTCTACATCCAATCTCCTTTAAAAAAAAAAAGAAAAGAGAAAGTTTACTTTGCAAATGTACAGTCATCTACTATAAAAACAATGGCTCTCCCTGGAAGGATTTTGCCCTCCAAGAGACATCTGGCAGTGTCTGAAGACAGTTTTCATTGTCACAGCTGGGGCGTGTAGAGTTCAGGGATGCTGCTAAACATCCTACAGTGCCCAGGACAGCCCTCTACAACAGAGAATTATCTGGCCCAAAATGGCATTTGTGCTGAGGTTGAGAAATCCTACTATAAACCTTCCAAATTATAACAGAGTATAAATCATTTAATTTCTTTGCCACCTTTCACATTCTTGGATCTTGTGTAGTGGAAAGAAAAAGAGTTGGAGGAAAGGAAAAAAAAAAATGTTGCACACACCAAAATGATGAACTCAGTATCTCAAAGCTGGAACTGGTATAAACCAGTGTTGGGTGGTGGCACGGGGGAAGGAAAGGTCAGTTTTAGTTCTGTCTTTCCCCTGTTTAAATATATACAAGGGTTCCTCTGCTTATTACAGCTAAGTTTTATTCCTTAGTGTGGCACTGGGGCCCAGATTATCTTGCCCCAGTCTTGCTTTTTAGACTTAGCTTTTAATCACGTGACTAGTTTCTATTCCTTAATAGTGGCCTGAGGTCTCCCCAACAGCCACAAGAGTAAGATCTGCACAGCCAAATAGAATAATTCCTTTCTTTGGAACTATGGTGTTGGTGGGATAAATCACCTACAGCTTAAAGAAGCCCGGAGCTGTCCTAAAGGATGGCATTTGCAATCACACCTCTGTGAGCACAGATCATTGATTTGGGAACTACCCTGGATATTTCCTTTGATCCTCCCCAGCTGCTAAGTCATTTATCTTTTGGTTCTGACCACAGCCTAAGAAACGATTCCCGTGGCATTATCCCTGCATCAAAGAGGCCAGGACCCCTGCTGCTTGCATGCCTCCTTTCTGCCTCTCCTTGCTCCCAACCTGAAAATACCTTTCTGACAACTGCATTGTCTAAGGTTTGCACACTTACTCCTGAAAATTCTTATTGGTCCTGGCTTAGGATTTTCCTACACAACATGCTGACTCACACTTTTCCTTTTGTGGTTAATCTAAGAAGACAACAGGAGAAATTTCAAAGTATTCCTAATTTCATTTGCAAAAGATTAAATATTTGTATCCCCCCAAAATTCATATGGTGAAATCCTAACCCAAGGTGATGATATTAGGAGGTGGGATCTGGGATCTTTGGAAGGTAATTAGGTCATAGGGGAGGAGCCCTCAGAAATGGTATTAGTGCCCTTATAAAAGAAGTCCACGAGAGGCCCCTCACCCTTTCCACCATGTGAGGACACAGCAAGAAGATGCTGTCTGTGAACCAGGAAGTGGGCCCTACCCAGGCATTGAATCTTCTGGTGCCTTGATCTTGGACTTCACAACCTTCAGAACTGTGAGAAATAAATTTCTGTTGTTTATAAGATACTCAGTATGTAGTATTTTGTTATAGCACCTTGAACAGACTAAGATACCATCTCATACCTCTGCTCAACAATTATAACTCCATTTTAGTAGCATGGTAAGACAGAGACTGTTTTACTAGACTTCATAATCCTAGTATGTAGTGTATGAAAGGTAATAATAAATACATGTTTTTCTCAGTGAGTTAGAAACCATTGCTGTTAGGCAGTGACAAAGGTAAATAGTACCAACTTCTAATGATACCCTGCAACAGATTGCAATAAGACTGGACATGTTTTTTCACCATCCAATATAGCAATACTAGCTCATTTTCAAAAATAAGATTTACTTCTACTAAATCTACCCCATTTAACCATAGTATGTGGTAGGAAATGTGGAACTAAACCAAAGTGACATTATAACTGTGGAGGCAACTATGTCACATAAGGTCCGGAGCAGGGCTAGACATTGCCAGGGGGATTCATTTTGAGGGCATCCTCCCAGGGAGAACCATTAGAAGCAGCTCCCCTGGAGTCACTGGTTATAGCTCTACTGCCTGAAGAGATCACATAGTTACAAACTAACTCATTTTCCTTTAGCCACAATGACAGTGGACTTGAAGACATGAGGAATTTCTACAGCACAAAGTCAGACAATCTTAAAGGCCAGAAGTTTCTTGTATGTGAAGGTGGAGTAGAAAAAATGTTCTTTACACTTTCCATTTGAATACTTATGTGTATACTAACATTTTAAGGTCAGCTGGAGTAGTTTTAATTATTTTGAAAAATTTCATACATAACAAAGGACATTTATTATATATGTACAATATAAAGTTTAATAATATGGATTTATATGTACCCTACCACTCAGCCTAACAGGCACTACCAATAATTTTTAAATACCTTACGTGTATTTCTCACTCCCATTTCCCTCTATCTCCCCAGAGATAAAGACTATTTACTTCTTCTTCTCAATGCTGAAACTAGAATGGATTGTGCTGTGAGAGAGAAAGAAAGTCTTTATGGTAAGCCTCTGAGATCTCAGAGTTGTTTCTTATAGTCATAATGCAGAGATTAATGACTTGAATTTAGGTGCTGCCTTAACAAAATATTAAAATTTGTGGCATTAACTTAGGAGGTCTGCAGTGGGAGGCACAGAAACAGATATGGGAAGTTGGAGGCCTGGAGATCCCTGTTACACCACAGGAGGCCAAGTGCTTACTAAGTCTGCAGTCAAGAAAAAGATGATAAACAAATAAAACTAATAATAATGTGTGCTGGATGTTACTGGCTGCTTTTGACAAGGCAGAAGAAAAAGACGAGCTTGTGTTATATTCATCTAGTTTGCAAGGAGAAACAAAAGGGAATAGAGAGAGTCTAGGAGAGAATATAGAAATCTGGGGCATTAAAGGGTTAGAAAAGCTGACTACTTGTAGACCCCAAAAAGAAGGAGAAAAGACCAGAGAGGGTTTTGAGCCACAAAAGACCACTAAGACTGAGCCTTGTGGCAATGATCAGATGATGGGTGCTAACTTCACACCATCCTATTATTTAAATACCTGCATAGTAGCTGCCATTAGGTAGGGACAGGTATGGGCCAAAGAAACAAATCATGCTCTGGAATTATGACTATTATTATACATGGAACTTACTACTATTTTGATGGAATTATATTATCCAAGGAGCTATGAACTAGGATTTAAAAGTCTTTGAACTGTAAGCTGCCTCCAGACACCTAAGTTTGTTCAAACAGAAAATGAGTTCTGAAAGCTGTTCATCCCTAAAGGAGGGCAGAACAACCAACATCTACTTCTAATGTGGGCAAGTAGACTGAAAAGGAAGAAACGCCCATAGGGTAGAGCCAGAGACCACAGAGAAAAATGGACAAAAACATTCCTCCCAGGAAGCAGAATCAGAGCCTCATCAAGGAACCTGGCCCATTCCCAGGGAAGAGGGTGTTCACTATGTCTGCCCAGTGGATTCCATACAGGCTATGGACCAGTGATGCTGTGCATTCTTCCGTTTCTGAGTGAAACTTACTGTGGGTACCCTTCCCTGTTCAGACACTGACTGCCATATTCCACGGCTGTTTAGGCCCAGCCCGCATTTGGCTATCAGACCGTATAGCATTTATACTAAGGCTTAAAAGAGCAGCATTCCTAGAAAGACACTGATAGAAATGCAGAGATTCTGTTTAGTTAAAAAAGCATCATTGTTCTATAATAGTTATGTTCAGAAGACTGGAAAATATACTGAGTTAGAATCAATTTAAAAAATATCTCGAGGCCGGGCGCTGTGGCTCACGCCTGTAATCCTAGCTCTTGGGAGGCCGAGGCGGGCGGATTGCTCAAGGTCAGGAGTTCGAAACCAGCCTGAGCAAGAGCAAGACCCCGTCTCTACTATAAATAGAAAGAAATTAATTGGCCAACTGATATATATATAAAAAATTAGCCGGGCATGGTGGCACATGCCTGTAGTCCCAGCTACCCGGGAGGCTGAGGCAGAAGGATCACTCGAGCCCAGGAGTTTGAGGTTGCTGTGAGCTAGGCTGACGCCACGGCACTCACTCTAGCCTGGGCAACAAAGCGAGACTCTGTCTCAAAAAAAAAAAAAAAAAAAAAAAATATCTCGAGTCTGATTCAGTGATGCAGGCAGGCCAGGAGCCATCAGTATCAATGAAGGGCTGAATACATCTTGGTGTGGTTGCAAAGAAAGATATCATCTACTGAAGAAAACCCAAATAGCTGTAAGCCTTACTAAAAACATTGTTTGATACAATATAAGTTAGCATAGGTTAACTACTTCAGCTGGTAAAACCTAAATCTTAGTGGTTTAACATATACAGATATATACAAAAGGATTTGCTTTTCACTCACACCACAATCAAATGAGGGATGGCAAAGTGCAATGAATAGATCTGCTACATGCAATGATTGAGGGACTCAAGTTTCTTCTACCTTGTGGATCTACTTTCCCTTGATGTCTTGCTTCTATACCCTCCACCTCCACCAATAAAACAAGATTACAAAAAAGAAAAAGAACACAACCAAAAAGGATCATCTGGGAGGTTTTTGTGGGTCAGTCACAGAAGTGACATATATCGTTTATGTCTTGGTTATATTGGCCTGAAGTCAGTTAGAGGGTCACAACTAGCAGTTGTGTGAAACACACAGTGTTTCACACCTATATCTCTAAACACAGTAGCATACATACCTCACACTACTAAACAGTGTTTCACACATATATCACTATATAAAGTAGTATGTGCACTATATACTAGTAAGCACAGTGTTTAACACAGGTCTGTCAATTTATGAATGGATAATTAAAATTTGGTATATGTTCACAATGGTATATTAATCCTAAGAAATGACAGCGAGTTAGCACCGCTTATACTATCCCCACATCTGGTGTGGTAAGCACCGTGGAGGGGAAGAGCATACCTCTAACCCTTGCTAGGGAGAGGCAAAGATACAAAATGTAACCAAATTGTCCAAAAAAAAAAAAAAACATTTATTGGGTGTCAGGCAGGTGGGATGGGGGAAGAGGGGATGTGTATATGCTTACATAATGAGTGTGCTGTAATGGAGAATGGACACACTTGAAGCTCTGACTAGAGGGGGGAGGAGAGGCAAGGGCAATGTATGTAACCTTAACATTTGTACCCCCATAATATGATGAAATAAAAAAAAAGAATTAAATAGTCTGCCATAGGTTATAATTAAAGTCCCAGAAGGAGATGAGCATGGGGCAGAAAAGTAACATAAAACTGGTCAAAATTTTTCCAAATTTGATGCAAAAAAAAACCCAACAAATATAAGAAACTCAATGAACACTGCAATATAAACACAAAACCACACTAATATTAATAATATTACACCTAATTTTGTTAGTTATTAGCTAATGGTAAAACAATGCTTTTGAAAACCTGTATTTACAGCCTGTTTACACACATACCCGCCCCCCAACACACAGCCCATCTGGTGCAATCAACATACAAGGAATCACAGATTCTTAGCATTCTGGCAATCATTAAATCCAAACTTTCATCATGGCAGGAATCCTGTAATATCCCTGACAAAGGGCCACCTAGTTTCTGCTTAAACAATTTCAATGATGATAACTTACTGTTAGGTAGTTCTCCAGACAATAACATTTTTGGTATTTCTGTAACTGAGATAGTAAATATGAAATTGCTTTTAAAAAGTTAAAAGGACTCTAAAATTCAAGATTTTTCTAATTTGGATATTAACTTCTTATAAAAGTAGTGCCCTATTGTCAATAATGATTTGATCTCATATTTATGTAGTGCTTTATTATTGTAATGGTACTTTTTCATACCTCAATCATGTTTAGTGATTTTTATAACAGTTTTTAGTATTCTGGTATACTGTACTCTTTTTACATACCAAAATCCCAGTATTGCTTTTGTCATAATTGTGTTATTCTGGTATTTTAAATAAAAAATATAAATTATTTATATACTGTATAAGTATCTAAACTCAATTATTCAATTTATGAATGAAAGACATATAGTCTACAAGTCTAGACAAGTCTTGTATACTTAGCAAAAAGCAACTAAACAGTGTTACTGATAAACTTCTGTTGTATGAATAATTCTTACTCCCAAATAATTTTTTATCTAGTGAAACATGAATACAATAGTACTAAAATTTATATAGGTGACTCTGCTTCGAAATCTCCAGCTATACATGATAAAATGAAGAGGATGAAAACATAGAAATACTTTATTTAAAGCAAAAACATTTATAGCTCTTTATAAATTGTTTTTAAAAATCTAGTCTCAGTCAAAAATCAAAAGATGTTTTATAAATATCTCCACAGGGTTATTAAGCAGGAGATGGACTGTTCAAAGTTAAAGAAGTCAAAGGAAAATATTGGGAATTAGCATATAACTGTCTCTTCATTATTGTTCTGACTAGTATAGTACCTGGAAAAAAATTCTTAGTTGAAAAATTCTACTCAAAAATATGTTCTTGACTCAATAATAGCACTAGTGATAATTCATTTAATTTTTAATATCATATTTTCAGAAAAGGATCAATTAATACTTCATTAAAATTTATCTACTAATACATATTAAAATTTTAATATATATTTAACACATTTTTGTAAAAGCTATATTGAGGTATAATCACAAAACATACAATTAATCCATTAAAGTGTACAATTCAATAGTTTTTTTATTATATTCACAGAGTTGTGCAACTGTCACTATAATCAAGTTTAGAACATTTTCATCACACCAAAAAGAAACCTTCTACCCATTAGCAGTCACTGTCCATCACCAACCCTTCCCCTCAGCCCTAGCCCCAGGCAACTACTAATCCACTTTTTGTCTCTATGGATTTGCCTATTTGGATATTACATATAAATGGATATGCAATGTAATATGTGGTCTTTTGTGACCATATTCTCTCACGATAATGTTTCCAAGGTTTCTCCATGTTGTAGCATATATCATCATTTCATTCCTTTTTATTGCCAAATAATATCCATTGTTTAGATGCATCATACTTTGTTCATTCATAAGTTGATTGACATTTGGGCTGTTTCTCCTTTTTGGCTATTTGAATAATGGTACTAAAAACCTTCATGTATATGTTTTTATGTGGATGTAGATTTCCATTTCTCTTGGGTGTATACATAAGAGTGGACTTGCCAGTGTTATATGGTAACTATGTTTAACCTTTTGAGGAAGTGACAATTTTCCAAAGTGGCTATATCACTTTACATCCTACCAGTAATGCATGAGGGTTCTGGCTTCTCCACATCCTCACCATACTCACTATTGCCTGTCTTTTTATTTATAGCAACATTTGCTTTTGTAAATGCTTTTTCTTGACATTTTGTAGTATATTTAGGCATTTTAAATTCTGAAATACATTAAATATTGTTTTACTGATTTTTTGCTTTATGAATTCTGAACTTTCCAATAAAAAATATTGATATCAACACATAGGTATAAACACATATTTGAGTATCAAACAAAATAAAGACTCCAAACTGTCATTTTTGCTCTGGTTACAATAAATAATTGCATTTTCTTATCAAACTTCACATTACAAATTCCCTCAAAGCTTAAAACTAGCCTTAAATGTGATAGAATCCCTGTGATAAGGTGTTCAATTAATATTCCATCCCAGTGATTGAGATAACTTTAAATGTTCCTTAGTCCAGTTCCCACAATGTCTTACTTCTGTATGAAAGAAATATACTTGTTTATTTTTCATTGATAATTATAATTATTACTATATTTAAATTATTAATTTTCTTCTAATGCTAAGATGGTAAAAAGCATAAAAATCTCGTATTTGACCAATAATATGAGTCAAGGTACCTAAATATCTGTAGTTGGCTTAAGAACAGAAGAAAATATTTCCAGTTCCAATATAGAATAATTTATAGAAAGTTACTTTATGATTTTGTGCATTACATTTTAAAGTCACATAAAAGAATTTTTTGGCTATATGAAATCTATGCTTTCTTCCTTAAAGAAAGAAAGTAAACATCTAGAGAGGTAATTATAGCAATGCATTTGGTACTCATTACTGGTGATACTGAATAAAATGTAGATTTAGTGCCAGAGATAAGGTAAGAACATCATTAACTGGAAATTATATTACCTCTGAGTGATTTCTGCAAATTTAAATTCCTATAATTTCACTTGTTAAAGTGGGTAAATAAGTTATTTGTATGTTCCAGACCTAGGTGAGAGTTACAAAAATCATCTAAATGACAAAAACAGTCTAAATATGAATAGGAGTATTCAATACATTTTATAAATGTTTAAAAAGAACCCTTCTCTTATCCTCATTTATCTCCACTTCTGGACTTGAGTATTGTGAACACTTGCAAAATTTGGTCCAAAGGACTAGGCTATCACTACAAATAAATAAACATCACAAAATGACTTAAGTTACCATGGGCTAAGCGGCAGGACCTTGTGATTAAATAAGCATTGATTTTCTAGAATGGTAAGAAAACTTAGAAATTATATAGTGTGCCTCAGTCATTGTACAGGTATGGGAAATGAAGATGAGATAAAGGGACTTGCCCCAGATCTCCTACATTCATGGCAGAGTGGGGACCATAAGCAGCTGATTCATGATTGAGGGTTGTTTCCACAATACCATGATATTTCAAGACAAAATTTAAAATGGACCTTTGTTTAAAGCTGAGATTTAAAAAACCGTGCATGATATAGCCTGAAATAGCAAATAGGTTTTATGAACTCCCATTTTTAGCTAATAGCCAACGAGAAACCAAACATAATAGCAATGTTACTATCAGAGCAGAACATGGATATTATTAAAAGCAAGTGTAATGATGCGAACCTTCAGATTTCCTAGGATATTTCAAAAATCACAAATACTTCTATTAGATATTTTAGGGTCACTAGAGAAAATTACATTCATGCAGACAAAGGAACAAACCTCTGGAAAAGGATCTAAAAAGAAGTTTGGCTATTCTTTCTTTTCTATTTCATTTCCTGGAAAATGTGTTGAACATTAATTTCAAAAGTTGAATATTATAGATGGGGAAAAAAAAACCGAAGAAATAGAAATCCACAAGTTCTGGAATCATGGATTGAGTTTTGGAAGATGGTTTGATCTTGTAACCTTTTTTGTTGGTCCTCTCTTGGCATTCATTGTCTTCTGATTAACTGGATTATATCTTCCCCTGAAATAAAATAAGTGTTAATCATGATTTTTCAGTCACCATTGTGTATGTGCAACAGAAACATTATATGCCAGACAGGGAGAGCTATATGTTGCACCTCGTTCCCCTTGTCCACAGTCCTTCACATGAAAATCTTCCTGTGCGTAGTTTTTGCCTACAGTGCAATCTTAGGCAGCTATATATTACAGCGTATCATCTCACCATGGCTACAGAGACATACAAGTCAAGGGTAGATAGTCCAAAGACAGGGAAGCAGCCCATCAGGTTTATCTAAAGATGAAATGGACCATTCTGATACTTGCCCTTGGAATTTGAATGGAAACTAAGAAAATAGAGGAGGATCATGGAGTAGGGACAATATAGCAATAAAGATCCATGAATACTTATTCTTAGATTTCCATGGGATCTTTTTTTGCTTATTGACTTATGTATCTTTATAAAGCCAACCTTCCTTACACTCTTACTTGAGATAGTAAAAGGCCACTTCAATTCCCCACAATATGTGCTTTTAAAAATATTTTAGTTAGGGAATGATGTCAAAAAAATGACAAAGTTAGAACCTGTTGTTTTCTCCTTCTCTCCTCCATAAAAGCATTAAGAAATTGGCAAAAATGTCTGAAGCAACTTTTTTCGAAACTCTGCGAATTAACTAAAGACTTGCAGCTATCCTGGTGAATTTATAAAACAACAACAAACAAACAGCTAAAACTTTGTAACGACAGTTTTGTAGCATTTTAACTTACTCTAATGCCTATTCGCTCTCTCCCCTACTCCTCCTTCCCCAGGTCCTTGGTATCCATGAAAACCAATAGCCCACAATTGCAGTGAAAACCAGCAGCCTGGTAGACACCACAGTTGGAACTCCTTTAAAGACTGATTCATTCCTAGAGAATTTTCATTATTTAAACAGTCAGGTCTTTGTTTGACCTGACTTGGAGATGATCCAGTGTGAATAGCCTTTTCCCTAGGGGCATTTGCTTAAACAATTAGAAACTCCTATTTAACTTCATAGCTGCCTAAATCCACAGATAACAGTTGAGGCAGGAAGTTTAAAAGGAAAAGCTGAGAAATGAGTGTTAATAAACTCCAACATATTTCTTGAAATCTAGAAGACCATGCACATGTGTAACTGTGTGCATTCATAAGTCTGTGTACATACTCAAGAAAGACTTGCGAAGGCCCTAAGCTCTTGCCTCTGGCTAACCTTGAGACCCTGCACAAGCAGGAAGTGAAGGATAAAACAGAGTTGTAATCTGACTGTCTGAGTGTTGGAGACATACCCCAACACACACACACACACACACACACACACACACACACACACACACACACACACACACACAGCCTTTCAACAGAGGCTGGAAGATTTATTGATTCCAGGCATTTAAAGAAATCTCTGTCCAATCATTAGCTGAACACTAAGCTAACTCAGCAGACATTTCAGTGGCTACACAGGACAAAAACTATATATCTATAGAATTATTTCAGAAAAGTCACTGAACAAGCAAAAAGCAACAAAAATAGCTATAACAACAAACCCTGGGGAGGGGAGAAAATCTGATATACAGAGTGGCCACATTATATTTTTTAGAATGTTCAGTTTCCAACAAAAAATTACAAGACATGCAAAGAGACAAGAAAGTGTGGCTCTTAATAAGAAAAATGCAATTAATAAATATGTTCCCTCATGAAGTCTAGAGAGTAGATTTACTGGACAAAGACTTTAAATCCACTATTTTAAATATGTTCAAAAAACTAAAGGAAACCATATGTATAGAGGAAAGTATGAGAATGATGCCTCATCAAATAAAGAATATCAATATGGGACAGAAACTATTAAAGAAAAAAGAACAAAAAAAATAGACATTCTTGAGTTGAAAAATATAACTGAAATGAAGAATTCACTAGAGTTCAACAGTAGATTGAAGCAGGCAGAAGAACTGACAAAGTAGAAGATATGTCAATATCATGTCAATTAAGATTACCCAGTTTGAGAAACAGACAATAAGGAATAAAGAAAGATGAACAGAGCATCAGAGATCTATAAAATACCATCAAGTATGCCCACATATGTATAATGGGTGTCCCAGAAGAAGAGGAAGAAAGGAAAGGGAAGAAAAAATATTTGAAAAATAGGTAAATCCATAGAGATGGAAAGCAGATTAGTGATTGCAAGGGGTCTGGGGGTAGGTAACTGACTGGTAATTAGTATAGGGTTTCTTTTTGGGGTGATAAAATGTTCTTGAATTAGTGGTTATGGTTGTACAAATTGTGAATATACTAAAAATCATTGTGTTTTACACTTTAAAAGAGTGAATTTTTTGGTATGCAAATTATATCTCAATAAAAAATATTTTTAAAATGTTGTGCTTTGGGAAAAAACCAATTCCTGTTAAAATGTTTTTTAGTTAATTAACAATGTTTAAGAATAATTTCATCCCCTGGTGGAATATGGAATTAACCACAATCATTTAATTATATCGTATTTAATTAACAGCTCATTATAGATATTGTTTACTATATTAAATCCTCTTCTATTACTTTAAGAATGTTTTAAGTATCTTCCTAAATATGACCTATTTCTAAAAGATCTAACTGACTTGATGACACTAATCACAAAGCTGAGGTGCTTCACTGTTAAGAAATGTTTACTCTTCTAGATGCATTTCAGAGCAGTGCTTTTTAAACTGTAAAAGGCAACTCATTAGTGGATTGATTTGGTGAATTACAGTAGCAATATAAAAATAACATGAAAGGAAACAGAACAGAAAAGGAAAAAGAACATATAAAAAGAAAAGGAGGTATCAGTATGCATCACATATAGTAAGGGTAAGTGTTGTTTCATAAATTGTTTCAGTGATATGTGGGTATAGTAGGTCTATCAGTCATGATGAACAAAGTTTGGAAATCATTTTACACTCCTGAGGAGCATTGTGGTTTTTAAATTAATGATAATGGCTAAGCCTCTTACAAGATTATGTCAGCATAACTGTGTTGTAGATTTGTCACTTGTATTTCAAATTATTGTCATATGTATTTTTCTATTGATACTTTGTTACTTTACTGATTATTTATATTCAATCAAGTACTGTACATTGAACAGTAATGATAATAGCTAATGTTTATTGAACTAGGGATTTTTCAATAATCTTTAATTCTCATACCAACCATTCTATTTGGGGTTCATCATTCCTATTTTATAGGTGAGTAAACTGAGCCTGAGAGAGTTACTTAGATAAAATTACATTAAATAATAAGTGGTAGAGGCAAATTGATTTGTCTGTCTGCTCCAAAGCCAGTACAAATTTTCATTCACACTATCCATGGTTTCACTTTCTGTGGTTTCAGTTACCCATGGTCAACTGTGGTCCAAAAATAGGTGAATACAGTACAATAAGATAATTTGAGAGACAGAGAGACCACATTCACATAACTTTTATTATAGTATATTGTTATAATTATTCTAGTTTATTATTAATCTCTCCATATGCCTAATTTATAAATTAAATTATATCATAGGTATATATGTATAAGAAAGAAAATATTAATAGTATATAATTCTAATTCAGTACTTTTCCATGGTTTCAGGCATCCATTGGTGGTCTTGAAATGTATCCCCCTCGGATAAGGGGGGACTACTATTTTTTAAAAATACTGTACAGAATTACTTACAAAAATATTTACACTGGGGGGGGAGGGCATTTATTGAAACCTTAAAATCTGTACCCCCATAATATGCTGAAATTAAAAAAATATATATTTACACTGATATTTTGACTTGAGGATTTCCATAGCCTATCTGGTAGATAGACTTTCTCTTAATTTTTCTAATTCATTCATTCATTCATTTCAGGATATTATGGGGTTACAAACATTTTGGATACAAGTTATGACTTTGCCACATCCAAACCATGATTTGGAGTGTGCTTTTGAGCCTATCCTCCAAAGAGCAGTATCACAAGAACAGAAGAATTTTTCTCTTTTAACATAAAGATATTTAAAATGATTATAAAGTATATATATTCTTACATAAAATACTAAAATGTATAAATATAAATTTTCCATAATTTCAATATACTATTTTGTATTATAATTTTTACTTACTATTATATATAGGTAAGCATTTTTCTATGTCAGTTATGTATTCTCTTAGAATGTAATTTTTGCAATGTCATAATATCATTATAGTTTACTGAATTATTTCTTTAATGTTAGATATTTTGGTTGTGTTTTTTTTTTTTTTTTTTTTTGAGACAGAGTCTCGCTTTGTTATCCAGGCTAGAGTGAGTGCCGTGGTGTCAGCCTGGCTCACAGCAACCTCAAACTCCTGGGCTCAAGCAATCCTCCTGCCTCAGCCTCCCACGTAGCTGGGACTACAGGCATGTGCCACCATGCCCGGCTAATTTTTTATATATATATCAGTTGGCCAATTAATTTCTTTCTATTTATAGTAGAGACGGGGTCTCGCTCTTGCTCAGGCTGGTTTTGAACTCCTGACCTTGAGCAATCCGCCCGCCTCGGCCTCCCAAGAGCTAGGATTACAGGCGTGAGCCACAGCGCCCGGCCTTGGTTGTGTTTTTGTACTCTAGCTTCTTCTCTTTTTTTTTAATCAAACAGAAGCTCCCCTAACAAACTGTTTCTTATTTTTTTTTTTTTTTTTACAATTTAGCTTAATTTTAATAAAATGTTTCCCCAAGCATTTTGACCAGGTACCCAGGTTGAAGTTATGAACATTGACAGTGTCCATTTATATAACCACACTTGAAGTTGTTTTAAGTACTTAACCATTTTCTAATATTAGCCTATTTTCTACACTGCTTATTCACATATATGCCCATTAACAAATGGAATGTCTGTTACATTTATTGGTTTGTGAGTGTTTCTGGAAAACTGCAGTATGTGTGAAGACCAATTTCCATGCTGGCATTGCATGCATCCAAATATTAATAATGCACAGGGGCACAGAATTAGAAGCAACAAAAGAGCATATTCAAACACTAGCATGCTCCATTCCCCTTTTTATTGCTTGTTTTGCTTAGTACTTCTTAAAACAAAAATAAGAAATCTCGAATTCAACGTTCAACTGCCAAAGAAAGAATAACAGCAGGGCACATACTTAGGGCTCGAATGAAATTGTAAGCACTAGCTGGCGCAAAACAGTAGACATTGGTTTATATTTATATATATATGACCTTATTATCTAAAACTTCTCAACCAGGGCCTTCCAAACAAATTGATAACTCACATCAACATGATTTAGGTTGAAATATACACAAGAAGTAACAATGTGTTCGTTGGGAATTTAGGAACTCCAGATCACCCAAGTGTACTAAGCAACTATGCTACATTTCTGCTGCAGTAAGTTATTTTGAACAATTATACCTAGGACTGTTCTTGGTTTCCTCCAGCAAAATGTATAGGGTACAAACCAGAAAGCATGCCAGCCAGTTAAGGGTTTAAATAACGCATGATTTTTATTCTCTTGCTCTGAAAGTGTGTATAGAGGAAAAAAAAATTAAACCAAGGAAAATAAGATATTTATGGGCCTCTTGTGCTTTTAAAAAGGAAAAAAAAAAGTACCCACTAATTTCCTCCGACATAGCAGGCTTAGTGGTCCTCTATTTTGAAACGTTCTTAAGAACTGTCTTCATAAAGTAGGAGGAAGAGGGAAAACGCCCACTATCCCTTCCCAGAATTTAAATAGTGGGCAGTAGACATTCTTTATACCCAAAAACTATGGCAGAAGTTCAAATGTGACCAAGGTAAATGTAGAATGAAGATGTTCTAAACACAGCTAGGACTCAGCAAATCTAACACACTAAAATCATATGATTACATTTTGGAAGAAAATGCACAAAAACCAAATAGAAATTTTGAGATTTTCATTGGATGGTAATCTTAATGCTATTAAATTCACAAATATGCTAATTTAAATACCCAATTCTATTTATCTAAAACACACATTGCAAACATACAAATATCTATTCTCTCCACATGTCAGCGCCCATTCATATCATGGTTTGGAAATGGGGAGAATAGATTCCCCTTAAATTGCAAGTCAGCAGGTGTTTCTTTACAGTTAACTTTAGCAAAATTCATACAAAATAGTAATTAACAATGATCTTCTTTACTTGTTAACTCACAAGGAAACACCTTCAAAACTGCATTTTGTTAAAGTTTCTGTACTAAAATGTAGAAAAACTGAACTACACAAATATTGAAAAGTTAAAAATTCCTTAATTTTTTATTCCTGGTACCACTACCACAATTTACAGGGCAATATACCTGATGTAATGAAAAGAAAAAGAAAAAGACAAAGCTACAACAGATAAAAGACCTCAGGAATGTACATCTAATTGACACTACATTGCATTAATCAATAGCTGCACTTTTTGCAAACTGTGGCTATGACAGTCCTGAACAAGAAGGGTTTCCTGTTTAAGCTGCAGTAACTTTTCTGACTATGGATCATCGTTCCTTCTGTGGCAGATTTTTACAGTTCCTCTAATGCATTTGGGATGACTGTCTCAAAGTAACCTGCAGCTTTCCTGACAACTCCTCGCTCTCTCTCCTGCTAAGAACTGTAGCCCTTTTCTGCTGTTTTTAGAACCTTCTGCTACCATATCCACCACTTTCACCACCAGATCCATAACCACCACCATATGGACTGCCCGAGCTTCTTCCACCAAAACTGCCCCCTTTCATGGGTCCATAATTTGATTGCTGTTGTCCACTATAATTTCCAAAATCATTATAGTTCCCACCACCACCATAGTTACCTCCAAAATTTCCTCCTTCATTGTAACCATCATATCCTCCTCCACCACCGCCATATCCACCACCTTGGTTTCCATATCCTGGTCCACCACCATAGCCCCCTCTACTACCATAACCAGGACCACCACCATAGTTGCCACCATCACCTCCAAATCCATTGTATCCACCATCACCTCCTCCATAACTACCTCTGCTGCCACCACCTCCACCACCATAGCCTCCTCTTCCACCAAAGTTTCCACCACGGCCAAAATTACCTCCACCACCTCCAAAGTTTCCTCCACGACCCATAAAGTTGCCAGATCCACCTCCCCGACCTCTTTGAGATCCAGCAGACTGCATCTCTTGTTTTGAAAGGGCCTTTTTCACTTCACAATTATGCCCATTAATAGTGTGGTATTTCTGAACAATGATTTTATCAACAGTATCATGATCATCGAAAGTTACAAAAGCAAATCCTCTCTTTTTTCCACTCTGCCTGTCTTCCATAACTTCTATGGTTTCAATCTTTCCATACTTTTCAAAGTAGTCTCTCAAATTATATTCTTCTATATCTTCTTTAATACCACCAACAAAAATTTTCTTCACTGTTAGATGGGCACCAGGCTTTACAGAATCCTCTCTAGAAACAGCTCTCTTTGGTTCCACAACACGCCCATCAACCTTGTGTGGTCGAGCACACATTGCTGCATCCACCTCTTCAACACAAGAGTAAGTCACAAAACCAAAGCCCCTAGAATGTGTTGTTTGGGGGTCTCTCATTACCACACAATCTGTGAGTGTGCCCCATTTCTCAAAATGTTCTCTTAAGCTATCATCTGTAGTTTCAAAGCTCAGACCACCAATAAACAGTTTTCTCAACTGCTCTGGTTCCTTTGGATCATGGCCCTCCATTTTGAGACCAGACTCGCCTCTTCCAACTCAAGTTCAATATGACAAACTGTTTCTTAATGAGTCTTAGAATCCATTTCTCTCAGGTTGTTTTATTCCAGGGCACTAAGGACTACCTTGCTATTTTTTTCCTCTAGGTCCTTTAATTACTTTAAAACTCTTCATAAGCAGAAAGAAAAAAAAAATGAGGCTTTGCACTAAAGAGAAAAATAACCTTACAGTTTGCTACTTTTAGGAACCACTGCTGTAGTACCAGCTTTGAACTTCTTGCTTTAAGGAATATGACTTTTCATAGCTAACACATGCCACGGGTCACAATCAATAAAGTTACTTGTATAACTTGTCTAGGCATTTTTGGGCAACTTTCAAAACTCATCCTAAAGAGGCTATCTCCTATTTTTCTTTTTTTTTTTGAGACAGAGTCTCACTTTGTTGTCCAGGCTAGAGTGAGTGCCGTGGCGTCAGCCTAGCTCACAGCAACCTCAAACTCCTGGGCTTGAGTGATCCTTCTGCCTCAGCCTTCCGAGTAGCTGGACTACAGGCATGCGCCACCATGCCCGGCTAATTTTTTATATATATATCAGTTGGCCAATTAATTTCTTTCTATTTATAGTAGAGACGGGGTCTCGCTCTTGCTCAGGCTGGTTTTGAACTCCTGACCTTGAGCAATCCGCCCGCCTCGGCCTCCCAAGAGCTAGGATTACAGGCGTGAGCCACCGCGCCCGGCCAGCTATCTCCTATTTTTCTTAAAGAGGCATTTTTCAAATCAGAATATGTAAGGATCTGTAGAATATATCTTTCAATGGTAGTATAGAAATCTTGCTCATTTTAGGCCGTAATTCCACATAGTAGGAACATAATAACTAGTATTCAATCAGGCACTATCCCTATTTGCTAGATTTTTAAATATAATTTTACATTTAAATGGGTATTTTCTAATGTTATGATTTATTTTAACATTAGAAAAACTGTGTAAGTCAATATTTTGACATTAGCACATATGAGAATACCAACCAAAACAAACATTAAAAGCCACTAAAACTTGATTGAAAGTGCGCAAAACATAAATGCACTACTCCATGAATTATAATAAAACAAATAGTCTTATAACCAGTACCTAGGTCAATAAATAGAATTTTGCTATCATACTGGAATACCCCTTTATGTCCTTCCCAATTATTGTTTCCTTTCTCTTTCCCATTGGTAATTACTATCCTGTCTTTGACACCACAGTTTAGTTTTGCCTGTTGTTAGTCTTTATATGAATGGTATCATATTGTAAATATTGTTTTATTTCTGATCTCTTTCACCTGATGCTGTGAAAATCATCCATAATGTTGTATGAACTATAGCATATTTGTTTTTATTTTGTTATTGTGGATATATACATATATATATATATAATTTTTATCCATTGTACAACTGATGGACATTTAGATTGTTTTCAATTTGGGACTGTTATAAAGAAACTTGTCATGAACATTCTTGTACAGGTCTTGTGGTGTAAATGAATACACCATCTTATTAGGTATATAATTAGGAGTAGAACTAGTGGGTCATAGAGAAGGTATATGATCAGCTAAATACAGAGAATAATGCTAAACGGTACTCCAAAGTGGTTGTATAAATTTACCATGAGTGTATGAGATTCCCCTATTCCTATACATCCTCAATAACACTTGAAATCATCAATCTTTAAAATTTGTGGCTGTATCTCATAATTTTAATTTCCATTCTGCTAATTAGTAATGGTGTTGAGTATCTCTCATGTGTCCATTGGCCATTTGGATATCCTATTCTGTGAGGTACCTAACACAAAAACTTGGTTTTAAGATTCAATTTGAATCATCAATAAAAGAACACTTCTAAAGTTAAGTCAATAATACAGAAAAACAATATTTTAAGGTAATATCAATTACATACACCTAATTTGGAAGATTACAGGTATACAGAAATGTTCCTATTAGATAAGTTATTTGGGTTATTTATAGTTTCAGAAAGTGAGGTTTTTTTGCCCATTTGTTTGACTATTCATTTACTCATGAAGTCATTCAAAAAGTATTAAACACCAATTTATGCTAGGCACTGGATTCAACATTAAGCTTCATCAAATATGGAAGTGACAGATCTGGGATCAAGCATGAGCAGCGCTGGAGGCACAAACCAGCTGAATGAGCAGGTACCCTACATCATGTTGTCCATCTCTCTGTACCAACACCTGAAGCTCCATTCAGACCTATGGCATAGAGGGCCCCACAGAGAAGCTGATCATCAGTGTGATACTCAGTGGCTGCTACATCAGGGGTCAAGGAGGAATGAGTTTGGCACCTGGGCGATCTATTATATTTCAGTGTCCTTTAGTACTAAGTTGCCCAATTTTGATAGTGAGTGGACTAGTACTTAGCAATGGCCTTGAAAAGACAGGATAACAGGGACTCAGATTCCACAGGGAAAAGGGTCTGGGTTATTCCACCAGAGGAAGAAAAAGCCCACACTTTGTCATGGATGAATCAGACTGGTATGTGAGACTGTGGCTGCACTATAGCCCCACTCCCTCTATCTAAACCTGGGTCCTTCCCTTCTCCTCCAGGTGGCAATCCTAAGAACAGTCACTAATAAACCTCCTGCATGTTCACTCCCACTTCAGAGTCTATTCCCAAGAGATCCAATTCACAGTGGTATTCAATGGAAAACCAACTGCCTTCATGGACTTACAGCCTAGTGATACATATGTTTGAGTGTGTTAATATTTAATTAGAATGAAGAACTTTTATTTTTATTTTCAAAATATTTCCCCCTTCACTATTAAGCAAATTTTAATGACAGAGTTAATTAATATTTTTTAAAAAGAGATTTGAACTGGAAGATAAATATAAAAACAAAAGAAAAATTATTTAGGGTGATTGTACAGAAAGGAGTTACATAGCAGGCTTGAAATTGCTATCCTTAGAAAAGCCTGCTTGCAAGATTAGCCGTTGGCTGGTGTCTGGAAACTTACTGGTAGACAGTTCTCTACATTGATATAAAACTTTCCCTAAACAATAAGAATGATTAACTATGTCTATATTGTTTTTATAAACAATATAGTTTATACTGATCACCTGGGAGTCTGAAATTTTGGTTTACCTAGGTAGAGGATGCCTACTTGATGTACTACCAATAAAAACCTTGGGTGCTAAGTATCTATGAGTTTCCCTGGTATAATACATACAACTTCATGTGCTGTCACAACACTTGTTGCAAGTCATTGCTGGTGGAATTAAGTGTCTCTTATGCGAATATACTTGGAAAGGACTTTTGGAAGCTTGTGCCTAGTTTTCTCAGACTTTGTCACATGTACCTTTTGACTTTGTTGATTTTGCTTTGTATCCTTTTACTGTAATACATCTTAGCCACTAATACAAATACATGCTAATCCTTGTGAATCCTTCTAGCAAATCATTGAACATGGGAGTGGTCTTAGGGACCCTGACAGAGTGATTTGATAGGTTTTACAGGGAAGTCTTTTATCAGAATTTAATATTTAAACTACATTATATTTCCAATGATGAAAATGTATAAAGGTAATGAATTATAATTTAAAGGATTTATGACTATTCAAGAAAGAATACAATTTGATCCATCCAGCCAAATATTAGATAAAATGTTGCTACCTCATTAATCTACACCAATGAATTTTGCTATGTTGCACATACTTGAGTGTTTCTTGCCTTGACCTATATTTGGAAAGGGTTCTCTGATTTATAAACTAATTTATATCTTGGTTTACTTTTTACAGTGTTAAGTTATATATGAATATATTCCCTTACAAGGGATAAGGTTACATAAGACAAGGATTATGTGAGGAATTATTCTGTACTTAATACAAGACCAGGAAAAATTGTGTGTAGATATAACCTTCTCAACCCATGAAACATTCCTCTGTTCTTTATCTATCCTAAAGTAGTTTTGTTTACACAGGAAAATATAGTTAAAACTGCACTGTCATCTATATTTATCTTAGTGTCCGCTCCAATGAACATATTTCTTCACTAAAAAGGGTAAGGCTGACATTTTAATTGCACAAGCATACTTTGTTTATTGCTCTTCACAGATATTGCATTTTTTACAAATTAATGATCTATGACAACCCTGTGTTGCGCTAGTCTACCAGTGCCATTTTTCCAACAGCATGTGCTAACTTTGTGTCTCTCTGTCATATTTTGGTAATATTCATAATATTGCAAACTTTTTCATTATGATTATATGTTTTATGGTGCTTAGAAATCTTTGATGTTACTATTATAATCGTTTTGGAGCACCACAAACTGTGCTCACATAAGATGGTAAACTTAATAAGTTTGTGTGCTTTGATTGCTTCACAGGCCATTCCCCCATCTTTCTTGGGCCTCCCTATTCCCTAAGACACATATTGAAATTAGGTCAATTTTTAATTCTACAGTGACCTCTAAGTGTTCAAGTGAAAGGAAGAGTCACACTTCTCTCATTTTAAGTCAAAAGCTGGTGAGAAAGCTTAATGAAGAAGGCATGTCAAAAGCCAAAATAAAGCAGAAAGCTAGGCCTCTGGAGCCAACCAGTTAGACAAGTTTTAAACATGAAGGAAAAGGTCTTGAAGGAAATTAAAAGTACTATTCCAATGGACACAAGAATGATAAGAAAGCAAAATACCCTTATTGCTGATATGGAAAAAAGTTTTAGTGGCCTAGTGGCCTAGATTAAACCAGCCACAACATTCCCTTAATCCAAAGCCTAATCCAGAGAAGGCTCTAACTCTCTTTAATTCTATGAAGGCTGAGAGAGGTAAGGAAGCTACAGAAGAAACGTTTGAAACTAGCAGAGGTTGGTTCATGAAGTTTAAGAAAGAAACCTTCTCCATGACATAAAAGTGTAAGGTAAAGCAAAAAGCGCTGATGTAGAAGATGCAGGAAATTATCCAGAAGGTCTAGCTAAGATAATTGATGAAAGTGGCTACACTAAAAAACAGATTTTCAATGTAGATCAAACATCTTTCTATTGGAAGAAGATGCCATCTAGGACTTCCAAAGCTAGAAAGGAGAAGTCAATGTCTGGCTTCAAACATTCAAAGGATAGGCTGACTATCTTGTTAGGGACTATTGCAGCTGGTGACTTTAAGTTAAAGTCAGTATATACATTTACCACTCTGGAAATCTTAAGACCCTTAAGAATTATGCTAAATATACTCTGCTTATGCTCTATAAATGGAACAACAAAGCCTGGATGGCAGTACGACTGTTTACAGTGTGGTTAGCTGAATATTTTAAGGCCACTGTTAAGACCTGCTTCTCAGAAAAAAAGAATCCTTTCAAAATGTTACTGTTCATTGACAATGTACCTGGTCATTCAAAAGCTCTGATGGAGATCTACAAGGAGATTAATGTTGTTTTTATGCCTGCTAACACAACATCCATTCTGCAGCCCATGAACCAGGAAGTAGTTTCAATTTTCAAGTCTTATTATTTAAGAAATATATTTTTTAAGATTATAGCTGTCATAGATAGTGATTCCTCTGATGGATCTGGGTGAAGTAAATTGAAAACCTGCTGGAAAGGATTCACCATTCTAGATGCCATTAAAAACATTTATGATTCATGGGAGGCGGTCAAAATAGAAATGTTAATAGGAGTTCAGAAGTCAATTTCAACCTTCATGGATGACTTGGAGGGGTTCAAGACTTCAGTAAGGGAAATAACTACAGATGTGGTAGAAATAACAAGACAACTAGAATTAGAAATGGAGCCTACAGATATGACTGTATTGCTGCAATCTCATGATCAAACTTGAATGGATAAAAACTTTGCTTCTTATAGATGAGCAAAGAAAGTGGTCCCTTGAGATGGAATCTACTCCTGGTGAAGACACTATGAACACTGTTGACAGGAGAACAAAGGATTTAGAAGATTACATAAACTTAGTTGATAAAGCAGAGGCAGAGGTCGAGAGGATTGACTCCAATTTTGAAAGACGTTCTAGTGCTACAGAGAAATCTTTCATGAAAGGAAGAGTCATTAATGCAGAAAACTTCATTGTCTTATTTTAGGAAGTTGCCACAGTCACCCCAAGCTTTAGCAACCACCACCCTGATCAGTCAGCAGCCATCAACATCAAGACAAAACTCTCCACCAACAAAAAGATATGACTCACCTAAAAGTTCAGATGATCATTAGCATTTTTTAGCAATAATGTATTTTTTAACTAAGATATGTACATTGTATTTTTGGACATGATGCTATTGCACACTTAACAGACTACAATATTATGTAAACATAACTTTTCTTTTTTTCTTTTTTTAGATACAGGGTCTTTCTCTGTCTCCCAGGCTGGAGTATAGTGGTGTGATCATAGCTCATTGCAGCCTCAAACTACTGGGCTCAAGTAATCTTTACACCTCAGACTCCCCAATAGCTGGGACCATAGGTGCACTCCACCACGCCTGGCTAATTTTTTAAAAACATTTTTGTAGAGATGGGGTTTTGCTATGTTACCCAGGCTGGTCTTGAACTCCTGGGCTCAAGTGATCTTCCTGCCTTGGCTTCCCAAGTGTTGGGATTACAGGCGTGAACCACTGCTTCTAGCCTAAACATAACTTTTATGTGCACTGAGAAATAAAAAAATTCATGTGACTTGCTTTATTGCAATATTCACTTTCTGTGGTAGTCTGGAACTGAGCCCACAATATCTCTAAGGTATGCCTATATTTATATTATTTTTAATAGTGTAGTTTTAAGCTCTTCTCAGGCACAGCATTATTTTAGTTTAAAAAATAAAATCATATCATATTTGAAGACCAGAAATGTTTCTGGGATATAACAAAAGTGTTTACACTTGATGGAGATCACAAACTTCTTTAAGTTTTCTTACCATCTGCTATTTTATATTGTTGCTATAAATCTAGAAGTTCAACTTCTAAAATATAATGGACACCTGTTTGTCAGTAGCATTCACATGCAAATATAATTAATTAGGAAAAAAGATATTGCTAGACTTACGTTTTCACTAGATTCTCTTTCATTCTAGGCAGTTGATCCATCTGTTGCTTTTTAGAAACTTGATATGAGCCAGAGACCTGAAATATAAAAATCTGAGTGTTTATTCTCTTATTTCATAATTGATTTCAGAGATAAGAGAAATAGTTGATTCTTAATTAACTCTTTCTTAACCAGGTCCTTTAGGAGCACGTATAAGAGAAGCTGAAGAAAATGGGAAATTCTGGCCTTCTCCAGTACTATCAAGTTTTTAAAGATTCTGGAAATTTCCCTATCTCAGCCCCACAGTCCATATGATTTTTAAAATAAATATGAATAATAATACTGTAAAAACTATATCATCCATATGATATAGATCAATAAAAGTTTTTGTAGTAGACAATAAATATATTAATACATAATACATATACCCTGCCTTGGGATAGACAAGAAAACAGAAATTGTAGACACGTTGAGGCTGAAATAGAAAGATAGGATAATATTTTAATTTTTGTCTATTTTGAAATTTTTCCAGAATATAAAAATAGAGACTTCTTGTGGTTGGTATAAATATAATCTAAAATTCAGGAACAATTGAGGCTGATCGCCTCAGAGATGGCAATGGAAGCCACAAGTGAATGAATCATTCATTAAGGGCACAGAGAATCAATGATATAAACTTGGAAAAGCAACTGTTAAGGTATAGAAGAATCATCAAAGATAAACAGGGCCATCATTTAAACAAGAGAAAAACCCAGAAATCAAGGGTGGGGGGCAGTATTCAAAGCAGTGAGCATAGCCACAGTGTAAAATGCCTTAGAGACCTCTAATAACAGGATGCTTGAAGAGGAGTCATTGTATTTGGCTATTAAGAGATAAAATGGACCAGAGTACAACGGTGGGGTCAAAAAAAAGAGATGAAAAGTGGTCAAGGAGGGAAAAGCAAAGGCAGTGAGTATATTTACTTTCATGAAGTTTGGCTGAGGAAAAGAAAGCAAGATAGTAGTTTTATGAGGACATTTGGGGTAAAACAAAAGTTTGTTTTTGTTTTGGTGGAAGAGTCAGGCACGCTGCAAGCAAAGGAGGATAAGCCACAACCAATAAAAAAGAGATGAAAATTTTAAGATGAAATAATTATTAAATGAGTCCTAGAGGCAGTGGATAGACTTGGGAAGACTGGGATCCTTTTTCTTTAAGACAGGAGGAAGAACAGGAACGGCAGATAGAGATGTGGATACATTTGAAGGTAAAAAGGAGGACAGTTGGATTTCACTCCTGATAGACTATTTTTCTTTCTGAGCTAAAATAATAGATCATTTGCTAAGTGACAGGTTTGGGTGCACTGAACAGAAGATGAAATTAATTCATTCATTCAGCAGTAGTTATTATCCAGTATGTGCCACCACTACATTAGACATTGAGGTACAAGGACAAATAAGTCATGGTTCTATTGGGGAAACAGAAAAATAAACAGATGATAGAGGGTTACACAGGTGCTTTGTAAGCATACAGGAGATGTAATTAATTCAGGATATGAGGGGGCTCCACATGGAAGAACTAGAGAAAGGATATTCTAGGTAGAAGGAACAGCAAGGACCTCAGGCATAAAGCAGCATGATATAGGCAGGAATTGCCCATCGCATTTGGTCTAGCTGCAGTA
Organism: Microcebus murinus; assembly: GCF_040939455.1. Taxonomy (NCBI): domain Eukaryota; kingdom Metazoa; phylum Chordata; class Mammalia; order Primates; family Cheirogaleidae; genus Microcebus; species Microcebus murinus. The sequence goes on along the minus strand of NC_134116.1, from coordinate 69,489,525 downwards.
CAGGATGTTAGTAGGGAAATAAGGCTGCAGAGACACACATAGCCACGTTGGAAAGGAGCTTTGCTGTGATCCTTTGGGAAATGCAAACTGAAGATTTTTAACAGGAAACAACACCGTAATATATGTATTTCAGAATGATCACTCAGGCAACAGAGAAGAAAAATTGGTATGGTGGGGACAAGACTTTGATAGCTATGCTGTTGAGATGGTATCTTAAGTACTAAATTTAAACCTGGGAGCTCCATGTTTCAATGAACACTAACAAAAAAGAGTTTTCCAGAAAGGCAGTGGAACTACCCGGGCAGTCTGGAACATATGTCAGGAGGAATGGCGAATGTAACTTAATATTTTAGCTAAGAAAACAAACAAACAAACAAACAAACTGTGGGAAAACTGAGAGTTGTTTCCAAATCTTTGAAAAACTATCATGTACAAGGAGTGTAGACTTGCTCTCTGTTCTTCAGAGGATCTAACTAAATGCAAGAATTTTCAAGAAAAGAGAATTAGAAGCATCATATGATGCTTTAATATTTCTAACAATGAGAACTTCGCAACAATGAAACAGAACAGTTTCAGATTTCTAACTGTAAGCTAAAAACATTATATTGAATGATTTCTCAGAGCCATTGCTAAAATTCTGTGTTTACAGGAATAGAAGCTAACACTTAAGTTTATTATGTGTTGCAACAAGCTCTAGTCAGGCTTTTTGACTGACTTTTAAGTAATTTAGTGTACCTGTGTATTCAGAAAAAGCAATGCCCATACTATATTGTGCAAATCAGAAGACTCTTGAGATTGGGGAACTCTTCAGTCAAAACAGAGAATTGAGAGTGAGACAAAGCCTCACAGACAGCAGCAGAAGTATAAACAGCAGACTCAGCAAAGACCTCTAGTTATCTACCAAAGAATCAATTATTTATGTATTCAGCATGGACAGAACTGCAAATCATCCATTAACCTTTCCAGTCACTGTGGTATCTGCATGGTCAGAACCGTCTTTCACTATAAAGATTAACAATTCACTCTAGAGTGAAAATCCTTATTAACATTTATACTGGGGACAGGATTAACATCTTCCTGGGAAGATTTAAAAATAGGCTTTTATTGAATGTTCGGTGATCCTGTATAGTCAGAGAGTAGGATTATTTCATCTAAATGAATTTTTCAGATAAACAAAGGTAAATGAATGCTTTGAGGACAAAAAAAAAATCCTTCGACAATGTTTTATATGTCACTTTTTTCGTGATAATTTGGGCTTATTATCAATATAAATTTCTGTAATATGTTCAGTTCAGTAAATTGTTTTGAACATTTTCTATATGCCAGTCTTTGTACTGAGTGTAAGGGAATAGAAAGAAAGAGGCACCCTGTCCGACCTTAGGGAGGAACTGACAGCTGAGTGAAGCAAACAGATATATCAGCAGTAAGGGACCAGGAGGAAGGGTAAGGCAAGTAGAAATTCTGATGTCTCTGCCACAGATAGAGGGACTAGGGAGATTAGGAAAGAAAAACAGGACGGTATTATTCACCATTTACTGGAATTTAGAATTTCACTCAGCAATTCATACACATTATATCTCTAAACACTCACAAAACTGCTTAATATACTAGTATTTCCTTTTCAGTTGTGAGGAAAGAAATTAAAGCCTGAAAGGTTACACAGCAGTAGGTGCAGAACTGGGATTCAAATTCAAATTTGCAATGGCTCCAGAGTCTGTAGTCTTTTCATCATGTCATGGCCTTGTAGCATGTGCTAGAACTTGAAGGAAGTGAAATTGGCATGTGTGCGAAGGAGCATATTCCAAATATATAGTCGGCAGAAAGGTAACAAGGTGCCTAGGCTGCAGGAGGAAACAGTGCTGCTAACCTAATGGCAAGGACCATGAAGCTTGAATTGATTGTCTATTATGTGGACAAGAGAGTACAAGGACTGATCCTGTCTTGTCTCAATTTCCTATTTACTTAAGTCAACACTACAAGTCCAAGCTTCCCTTTACCCACTATAGCCCTGACTTACTTTCTCAAATTTTTCTGTACATTCCCTTATCAGCTGCAATCCCAAAACCTAATTTTCTTCCTTTCCATCCTTCATTGATCCCTCTAGATACTCTAGGTCAGGGATTAGCAGATTACCCTTTATGTCAAGCTCATCCTCAAGATCTTCTACCTCCTTGTCTAATCTGGCTATGTCTTGAGAACTCTAACCCTCTTTTTGGTTCTTCTTCCCTTGACTATCATTGTTGAAGCTCTTCAGAGCTATGTTCTAGACTATTTTTTCTTTTCACACTATATATTCTCCCTGATGCATTTCTTTCATTCACATGACTTCACTCACTATCTATATGCTATTAATTTTCAAATTTTTATCCTAGGTCTTTATTTTTTTCCTGGGATTCATATATCTTTGCTCTTTGGACACTTCCATTTTGATAGCACACATCAAAAACTAAACTTACATCCTAATCTTAAAACATATACCAAAATAATGTTAATACAGATCAAATATTTAAATGGAAAATATTATGCCATATAAGTATAAAAGAAGATGTGGTGAATGTTATGAAACAGTAAGATGAAGATGGCCTTTTTAACTATGATGCTAGAAATCATAAATAAAAGATAGCTCTGACAACATAAAAACAAAAATTCTGTAATAACAACGATATCATAAATAAAACTGAAAGGCAAATGAAAAACTGGACAATATGTACATCTTTCATAATTTACGGATCACTTTCCTGTCCTATATTTATAAGGATACACTTTCTACCAATAGCAATTCCGATCTTAGACATTTCCATGAATAATAATGAAGTGAAGTGCCTTGAATTTCATGATAGCAGAGGGATATCAGCTTACCTGTTTGAATTCTAGCGATTATGGATCAAACTAAAGGGATAACTAAGGAAGCAAATATGCAAAATAACCTCTTAGTTTAGGAAACTTTTATCTCCTTTTACCTCTTTATAAAAGTTATATGTTTTCCTTTCCACCCTTTGCATTTAGAAACTTGGTACCCTTTCTCCCATAATTGCAACATCTGCTTCTCTACCAAACCAAAGCCTAGAAAAGTAAAAAACAAAAAACAAAAAACCCAGTTTACAGTAAATCTTAAAATTTGGAGAAAAAAAAAGTTACCTGAGACATTTCAGCTAAGTATGTACGGCGTTCATTGTTGGTCTTGTGGTAGGCCTATGTGAAAGCAAAGAAAAGTAAAAGTAAAAAAGTAAAAATAAAGAATCTAACATAAGAGATTAGTAATACTAGCAAGACTATTAGTAAGTTCAGGTTTATGTTTCTATTGTGTTTTTTTAAAATAGTATAGGAAATAGTTTTGTAAGCATTTTGTGATAATTATATAGTAGTTTTGTGGATAACACTAGAAACAATGGCAATTTCAAAGGAATTGTTTAGTATAGAATAAAAACAAACCTTTGATTCTTGTTCCAGTCTAAGTGCATAGTCTTTCACTTGATTTTCAAGACTCCTTTTTTCTTTTTCTAGCTGTTTAAGTAATGTATTTAAGGATTCCTGAAAGTATAAATAGTAAACTTTTATATGTACTCATGTTCTACACAACAATAAGAATGAACATCAATTTCTTCACTAGCAAATGCTTTTTATACCTAACATCTTGTGATTTCATAATTCTATAATATGTACTTTTTAGGTAATAGTAATAATCACAATATTTATTGAACTCTAACAATATACCATGTATTGGTACTAAATGCTTTTCATAGATTATTTCATTTAATCCTTATTACAACTTGAGATGGTTAATAAATTTATTTCCATTTTACTGTTGAGAAAATTACAGCTTATAGAGGTTATATAACTGGCCCAAAGTTGTACAGACAATAAATGGTAGAGATGGAATTAGAACCCAGGTAAAATGACTCCAAATACCACACATGTAAACAATTACTCTATGTGTGTTCATACTATTACTACCATTGTAAAAAAAGAGGAACTGGCAAAGACATTTAAAGAGTATGTCTTATTGCTAACTGTATAATTTAAGTCAATTTTTACTTCCTGGTGAAAACTAATTTAGAGATCTATGAAGAACAGGATAGAACAGGTATCTATACAGAGGAAAAAGTTTATGGCACCTTTTTAATAAAAAGAGAGTATAAAGTGAATTATTTTGAATCCCACAAATAATACTGAACAAATACATAATTATAAATTATTGGAGAAGTATATAATTAAAATGTATAATTCTATCTTTCATCCTGAGTTACACTCATTTCTAGTATTAGTGAAATAAATATAAGCAAATGCTTCTGTCCAAAAAGCATCAGATATTTGCAATGAGGGGTATCAGGGTCTTACTTTCCAGAATTGTTCTGTAATGTAATATTCTGACAATTCTCCTGGTTATCAATTTTATTGCCTGTTCTACCACTCTACTTCTCTCATTTCTGTGGCTTGATGAGTAATCTCATTTTCCTGATTATATTACCTCATCTGTTTAGCTTTTGAGAGAGGACTTATATGTGTAGTTTCCTGGGTTCCGCATATAGAAATGTAGAAAAGCTTTTAAGACTCTTATAATCCCTCTATCTGGCTAATATGCTACTACTGAGGGCAGAAATCTATACAGACATGATGCCTGGGGACAAGGAGGTCTGGGGAAGAGGCATGTGGATGGCCCTATAAAAGTAGAAACAAAGGGTAAGATCTCTGTATTGCATAGCAATTCTCACCAGAAAGCACCCATTACAGAAGAGGCATTAAGCCAAGTAGTACAGAGACTTGACAGGAGATATCACCCAGCTTCTGCACTTGGTCACCCCACTACTTGGACAATAAGCTCACAAACAGAGCAACCACAATGGCTGAGATGGCGACTTTGCACTGGCTCAACAGTATGGGTTCCTTCCCACCAAGACTGATCTCGCATTGCTGCTGCTTAAGGTCTGACCTGCCAGTAAGAGACACTAACATGAGCCACTGATATGTTAACCATCCTTCAAGGAAATCAACCAACTGCTTGGTGACAAGTTGATTACATAAAAGGCCTTCCACCCTAGAAAGAACAACTATTCACCCTGATGTGTGTTCCTGATACAGTTTTACCTTTCTTGCCACAGTGCCTCAGCCCGCAATATACTTCGGTAATCTATCAGTTCTGAGAGGGAAGGATGGTTTTTTACCCAAAGATCCCCTTTAGGCAAAAGATTAAACTTATCACCCTGTTGCAGCAGGACCTGGCTGGACAATCAACTGGTTGATATCCAAGACTGGCAGCCTAGCATAAGTAGTGGCTCAAGTATATGAGGTGAAAGCAGAATGGCTGGGCTTAAGGCTAAATCTTTGTAACAAAGGGAATTTACACTTCCACTAGGAGACAAGTTGCATCCATTCTATGGGAAAGCCGGATTCTTTATGGGTAGACTTGTCTCCAGAGCCTGCCCCATGATCACAGAACTGAACATCAGTACATGACATTGGGAACTTGCCATTGGAACTCACTGAAGATTTGTGGCTTCAGGTAAATTCATCAGCTGGTTTTAGTCCAATAGACCCACATGCCAATTTACTCTAAATCTGCTTAGGTCTGAGTTATTTAACCATCCCACACTTTTTAGTTCTTTCTTATACTCTGGGAAAACCATTAACAGGTGCCCCTCCTGGGAGACTTTCATAATAAGAACCTTTTTTAGAGATTTAACATAGAGGAATAACTGTCTCCCCTTTAGTATTGCCAAGAAATGCTTGACCCTACCTAACTCAAATCTATCATCCAGAAGTGACTCATGTTGACATTTGAATCTCCTCTGCCACCAACACTTCTAGACTCATAGTATACAGATTATCAAATACACAGCCTTTAAGGAGGTATGCGATCTCATCCTTAGACAAAAAGGAGATGAGTAGAAATTATCTTCTAAGGTTAGCCTGACCAACTGTCACATAATGCTACTTGCACTGTTTATGATGACTGTGCCAACACCTAATGAACACTTTCATCTCTTTCTGGGTGTAGAGAGCACATTACGTATCCTAATATATTGATTTACTGCTGGATCTAGTCTCTTATTAGCCTTTGTCCAAGTAATCTTGGGCTCCTCATATATATAACAAAGATTAGTTTCAATACCTAAATAAATGAAAGTGTTACTAACCTTTATACCTAGGAATTCAAGTCTTGCTTCAAACATGCTCTTAATTGTGACTCAATCCTTCAATCATGAAAACCTGAAGATTCTCTCCCCCAAATGAAAGGAAAAATGTGGCTGGAGGGTTGGTGAATACTGGGTAGCCCAATATAGTGGCCTTAAAGAACTACTCTTACCTAGGAAATTTCTGGGCTCTGCACTCTGCATAAAAGGACTATCTCACCATAGGATAGGTCCAGAGTTAGTGGGCTTAGTTTCCTGAGCTATCTACCTGTGTGGAGCTCTGAACCAATCAATTTTGGTGGAGGTGAGTAGAGAAGAGATACTGCAGTTAGCCAGTCTATGTTGGGCTTGGTTTCCTGAACTATTTATCTGTGCCCAGCTCTGAATCAATCAACTTTGGTGGGGGTGAGTAGAGAAAAGATACTGTAGTCAGCCAGTCTATGTAAGGTACTCACCTCTGGACTAATGAGCTCTGGAGACATATAAGGCAGTGAAAACTCTTCTGGTATTAAATGTATGATTAAAGTTGGGGAGAAAATACAATTTTCAGAAGAAGGTGAGTTCTGTTTTAGAAAAAGGTAGATAGAATGCTAATCAAGCCAAATAACGGTGTCCTCTACAAAGGAGATATTAGCCTAGGGCATGGCCATGGTTTCTGGGTTACTGAGACTGGGGGTGGGAAGCATTACTAAAATTAAGAAGTTTAAGGAATTGTGAGGCTATGGCATTCATTGAATTGTTTACAATTTAAGTTCTCTGATATATTGGTAGAAGAGTAGAAAAGAAGAGGGTTAGCCAGAGGCCAGAGCACTAATATATTATACCCATTTGGTTTAGAATTTTAATCCTTAAACTAATAGCTGATAACTTTCAGTAACTCCAATAATTTCTCATTTTCTTGCAAATTAAAGAAAAAAATCTTCAAGTCAAATTATCTCAATTATGTTGGTCATGATCTAGGTCACTAAATCTATTAAAAGAATCATTCAAAGAAAAATGGAAGAGGCTGATTTAATCTCCACAAAACAAAACTGCAAGACATTTTGGAACTCATACTTTCCTGAAACACAGCTAATTCTCTAAACACTTTACTTATTCTTTCTTAGATACTTATTAATAATTATTAGAATTTTAAAAATTGTATTAAGATAATAATTAGGTCAGCTGAAACATGATAAGTTCTGGTCTCTCAAAATGATACTAGTGAAAAAAACAAATACCTTAGAAGTGATGATTCCCCACTATGTATATTTGATTAACATCCGTGTTAAAACATAATTGGGTGATATTTCTCAGGCAAGCATTATTCTTCTTTGAAAATTAATTATGTACTAGCATCATGAATGGCTTTCAGTTCCCTTCCCCCAAATACAAACTTCTTGCTCCAGAAGAAAATCAATAAAACCAAACATATGTAAGAGGCTAACCACAGTTATTTTATAGAAAATTAAACCCTTATGAAATAAACTGCTCAAGTATGAAGAGCTTTTGATAGCAAGTGATGGAAGTAGTTCAAAATTCTCCTGCATGAAATTTTGTTCCAACTATTCCAAGCTTAGGCTACCATAGTAATATGGATCGGTTACATAATTTGTTAAATACATTTATAGATGTAAAAGAGAATCTAACCCTTTTAAATGTTGTTTCCATGGAAAATGCACTCTAAGTTCTAAAAGAAGTTAGCTTACAAATAACCTACTAGAATATGAATTATTTTAACATTAAAGATGACCTGAATGTGATGTGATCCAAAACCCTAGGAGCCCATATAAAAAATGTACATATAAGATAGCAGTTAAAATTCAAGGTAATATATGATTAAATGCCAATATGTGAAACATAGGCAAGATATACTTCACTAGTTTTAAAAAGAGGTATATCAACATGAGCTAGAGCATACAGGGTCCCCTAATTGGGAAGGATTTGGATGGAGTTAAAAAGAGGATGAAAGGAGCCACACATTGATCGTAGGCTTGAATCAGAAAAGATTATTAATGGTAGTGATAAAGCTGATGTAAAATATTTTAGTACCATATAAGAGGGAAGGTAAGATAGCTAGGGAAAAAGCTGGTTATATTAGAGAAGGTTTAAAATGTTAGGCTCAGGGGTCTAAGCATTGGGAGCTATTCCAAGTTATTAAAAGGTGACATGATGAAAACAGGAGTATAGGAATATTAATCAAATGGCACACTCTAGGACAGAAGATGTTTTCTGTTATTTGTTGGTATGAATTTGCAGTTATAACTTTTGAGGCTTAAAAAGTCTTAATATACCTGCACTTTTCTTTGTGATTTGATGGTATCTTGCTGCTATTCCCATCCTGACTAGATTTCTTTTCTTGTAGCCTAATTTTACAGTTCATTCATTTATTCAAAAAATATTCATCAAGCACCTCTTATGTGTCCTTATGTGTCATGTGTTGTGTCAAGGATACCAACAGTGAGAATTACGACTCCAGCCCTGTCCTCATGAAGGTGAGAGTCTAATGAGGGCACCAGAATGTGGTCTAACCTGGTGAATGTTACATGTGATCTTGAGAAAATGAAATATTCTATAAATGTCAATTAGATCAAGTTGACCGATAGTGCTGTTCAGGTCAACTCTGTCATTACTGATCTTCTACCTCCTTGATCTATCAATTACTGACTGGGGGTGTTGAAGTCTCCAACTTTAATAATGGATATACCCATTTTCCCTCCCATAATTCATCAAAATTATCATTTAAGTGTTTCTACCAGTTTACAATTCCAGCAGCTTCTGTGCCAGGTAAGCTGATCTTGGTTGTGACTACCTGCATTAATCTGTTTATCCAGATTTCTAATGGACCCAAAAAAAGTCATTGATTTTCAATTTGTTCACTTTTTATTGCTGTAATGATAGGATTGATGACTTCAACGCTCTATACATGTTGGAGCTGAAACTGGGAGTCATAAACTGGTTTTGATCACTTTTCTAACTGGAATGGAATGAATGCATTCTCCAAATCAATGAATGTGTACCCTGTACCTAAAGCCTTATTAATCTGCTATAGCAGTGATACATCTGGCAAAGCAGCTACAATTGAGGCTAACAACCAGTTGGTTAAGTCTGCAGCAGTATATAGTTTCTCTCCAAGACACATCCAGTTTTTCCAGGGGCCAAATTGGCAAATTAAGCAGAACTGTGATAGGTGTCAGTACCCTTATATCTTTTAAGTCTTTAATTGTGGTACTAATCTCTACCGTCTTCCCTGGGCAAGAGAATGTTGCTGATTTACTATTTTGGTCTGGCAAACAGTGCAATTTTGGAAGTTTCTATTTGGTTTTCCATACTATGATAGCTTTTACTTCAGAGATGAGTTACCCAAATCTCTCACCTGGTGAGATTTCCTTTCCTATTCTTCTTACCCATTCACTTTAATTATCAACTATAATTTCTCTGCTAATATATATCATATCCAAATCTAAACACAGGGCCCTGGGTGCCTATTCTTAACATTTTCTTGACACTTCAAACTCAACTTTACCAGAATTAACACTATGATTTTATTCATACAAATTGTACTTTAATAAAAAAATTTTTAATGGCACCTAGAATGGTTTTATAATTTTATATGGGCTATTTGAATTTGGTTAGGTGGGATTACTTTACAAATTTTGTACATGAGAAAAAGCATATGGGTTTATGAGACAGGGGGACATAAGATTGAACACACCAAATCATTGACTGTGGTAGTCATCTGAGAAGAAGGTTCCTAAAAGAGCGGAGGCCCCAGACATATACTACCTCCCTTATTAGTTTCACAACTCAACTATTCTTGACTAAAATGAGAACCATTCCAATTAAGTACAGTTTCAAAAGCATATTAATACTACTACTTCATTATTTCTTTGATAATTTTATACTCAAACACTATGAATTCTAAAGTAGATCAAACTTGAGATTGTTAAAAACCTGCCCTGTTATTTGAGTTAGAAATTCCATCAATTTTATTTAAAATATTTTTCTAACATACTAATTTTATAAATCTTATCGGTACCATGTGGAACATTTATTAAGAAATAGCTTCAGTTGTTCCCGTGCCTTGTCCTATCATCATTTTCTTCATTACCATCCTCTGCTTTAACACCTTGATTTCTTCTTCCAGCCTCTAACATAACACTCTGCCTCCCAGCTCTGTGCTTGTTCATTCCCTCCAGGCTCAGCATAGAGACACAAAGTATTTTTATCTTCTCTGGTTAGCCTCAGCACTTCCCCCACAAGCAGTTCTAGCTGGTATGGCCCAGAATTCCTGGGACCTACCTACCTACCTCATTCTCCTTCCTGGTACCTGCTTGCAGACACACTGCTTGGAAAGTATACTATAACTCAGGAAATTAGCATGGTTCACTGTGGCATCTCACAGAAATAAGACCAGCATAAAAATAAATTATCCCGCGGAGCAGACAAGAATATATTACAGATTTTGCAAAACCTACACTAGCCGTTAAATACTCTGGACTGTTAGCAACAACATATTTGTGATTATTCGTTTATAAAATATACCTATCAGAAATTCTTAAAAATTATAAAATTGTATTATAATAATTTTAAGGTTCATTCTAGATTTTGATTCTTTAATTTAACTGACTACAAAATGAACTAAATATTTTAAAAACAATTTTATTACAGGAACAGACTCTCTGATTCCATCACTTCCAATTCACTGGAAGACCCATAAGTTAATGTCCTTGATCTTCTCAACGAGCTGCTTTTATCTGATTATATAATCAATGGTCACATACTAGAAAACCGCAGCCTGGAAAGACAAACTAAAGCCATACGCTAAATTGAAAACTCTACTAGGAAATAACAACAACAACAAAAATCACAGGCAAAAAAATAATTCTTCTTCTATCATAAAAGAGCTGTTTTGTTTTGGATACTAATCAATTCTTGGCATCCCAAGCAGTATTATATTTCACCTACATTCTTGTTTTAATTTGCTTTTAAAAGGTCATTTTCTAAGAGTAGATTGAAACAACAGGGTGAGGAAGAGTAAGAAATTCCAGGTTATTACATTCCTGAAGTAAAATATATTTAGGTTAAAAAAAAAAGGGTCCTCACCTTTATCTCAAGCAGAAAAGAAGCTCTATTAGCTACCTGTTCTTTTTTAAACAAATGGTAATTGCTAAAGAACACAAACACACACACAACTAAAGTAAAAAAAAAAAAATCACTGCATTGAATGCTTACAAAAGAAATGCATGAGATAACAATTTAGTTAATCACAGCTCCTACATATACAGTAGTTTTCAATATAGGCAACTCCAACAGAGAAAGAACACAGCCTTCTAGAAGCATGCTTAAATATCAAATGCCCCCTTGTGGACAGCACTTTTATTAGATTTATATATAAAACCTATTTCACTTTTCTTTCTCTGATTTGAAGACACCTGTCTCCTAATTGACCGTTCTTATCTTGGATGTAACATAAACCTAGTGAGGTCTGTGACAAAATACCAGGAGGCAGTCTCAGATTGATTCTACATATCTACCAGCAGCCAGACGGCCACTGGGGATTTTACTTCTCGCTGTGTTTATACCACACTCTTGAGAATCCAAGATCCTTTCACTAATCCTTTCATTATATAATTGATTGATATACCACTTTAACCACTTCAATATTTTAAATATGTATACATATATATATATATATATATATACACACACACACATATATGTGCATGTATATATACTTAGGGGTGTCAATAATGCTCTAGGGTCATTAATTTTAATGCCTGCTTATCAGGTTCTAAAATGTATACTCATGACCTTTAAAACAAAATTTCTAAGAATGTTCTGAAGGTGGAAACTACTAGAGTGAACCCAGTGGGAGCATGACTAATTGGGTGAGCAGTGAGGTAATGAGTCCCAGGAAGACTCAAGTTGGGCTGGATGTCCATAAGGACACAACTAAAAGAATTCTAAATCATAATAAAGGAGAGCAATAAATATCACAGTCAGGAAAATGGTATGGGGCATCACGATGAATAAAAGATAGAGTAGTAGGTCAATGAGGAATAAGACAAGATGTCAGAGTGGGAATGGACAAAAGCACAGAACAATAGAGGGAAAGTCTTATTTCTCTGAAGGGTCAGGTGTGTGATAAAGAAAATGGCCCAATGTTTAAAAATAATTTTCCTAAAACTTAAAACCGTCTCTTCCTTCAAGCTTCCCCTGCTAAGCAGGGCAAGGAGAGGTTCTTTTTGTTTGTCCTATGGAAAGCTAAAACCTATGTCAGAAGGGTAGATAGAAAAATAGCCAAAAGTTATAATTTCAAAAAGTCAATTCATCAAAGGATTAATTTGCAGAGAGACTAATTTACCTTGGATTCCAAATTTACTAGTTCACTAAAAACTTGCTTTAGAAAGAATCCTTATAATATGTGAACTTAAAACTTAAAAATATTAACTTAAAAAAACTTAAAAATATTCTTTTTCTGAATATATTTTTCAATGATGATACTAAATGCTAAGCCATTTCCATGGATCTTAGATTTTTAACAAATTAAACATTCCTTAAAATGCTGCCAAATAAAATTATATTCTTAAGAACATATTCAAGAATTTGGATTTCAGCAAATTGGCTTCCTATTAATTGATCAAGCATTTTCCAGAGAACGTTTGAGGTGAAACTAAATATTTTTCTAAATAATGTTTCTTTGTTTCTATTATACACCTTCTCCTCCATATCCCCCCCCTCCCCCTGCCACCAGCCAGTCTTGTGGGATTTAGGAGCAGGATCCATCTCACTGTCAGAGCCTATGCACTGGTGAGAGATTTCCCTAAAGGATGAAAGCCGTGTGGGTGTAGTAAGACAAGGAGAGTGCATTGACAGGAAAATCACAGGCAGAGAAAAATAGCGGTAATCGGTTTTATGACTCTGGAGTCATAAAATGAGTCAAGAAACAGGACTTCCACTTTGCAACAGAGCTGACTGCAGGGATAGGGTAGTGCTTTTTATAGAAATTTTATAGTAACTCTTGTCACAGAGAGGCGATCTCGCACATCTTTCTCTGAGAGATACAGATCCCCTCAATCTGTTGATCTCAAATGATGCTCTGCAGTAGGGCCTATTGAGATGCTTGCCAAACAACAACAACATAAACATCCAGACCCTACCAAATGAGGATTTCTGGGGGTAAGCCCCAGAATTCATACTTTCAATAAATGTTCCACATGATTCCTATACAGTTTGAAAATGAAAGAACCACCGCTCTATTTATCAAACAGCAACTAAGGACACGGTGGTACTGGACAGTACAGGGGAGTAGTGAAAGAAGTAGACTGGCCAATTGTCTTTTCTGTTTATGGCATAGTTTCACAGCCTCTGAGCTGCCATGGGCCTAAATAAGCTAATCTAAGAAAGAGGACACACACTAACATATGCTAGTAGTGACAGTAAAGCACTGAAATACTAATCAAAATACTGTTGGGTAACCATCCATGGGGCTGCACACTGAGAGCCATCAGGTTCTGCTAAAGAGCTTAGCAGAATCCTCAGCTTTGTGTCCTAACCAGGGATTAACGAAGAAGCCAACCCAGAATGTGAAAAATAGCTAATGCTCATCAGAGACACTAAACCCAATTAGCCTGAACTTTTAGTTATTTGGAATCCTTAAAGATTTTAGTCTTCTGGTGAATGGCTACAGGTCTTTGCTGAGCACACCTGGAAATTCTTGCAAGGAATGTTAGGTAGGTGCTAGTTCCTTTTTCTTGTGAATGCACGAAGATGCTAGAAAATGTACACCCAGCTAGCCCAAGGGAAGTAAAGGTTCTATGTTTGTTTGTTTTTTTATTAAGAGTATTAAATACCTGTTGAAGCCCTTGATTTTTGGAAAGGTACTAAGAACCACAAAATTCTATTATATTATAGTTTTGAGAAGGTACAAGAAGTTTCACAACTTACATAACAGCACAGCCTGACAAGTGAAAACAGATTGCACCTCTTTGGGCCTTCCCTTGCTCTTATTCCTTACAATGGATTACAGCTAATTTCACAACAGATATATCTTAATAAAGGTTTACTTCTCCTTTATCAAGGGAAGACAGGAAGGGAACTAACACAGTACCACACATTTTTTTAACCTATCACTAATGATCATGACAACCTTGCAAGAGAGCGTAATTAACTCCAGTTTACAGATTAGGAAATTAAACCTTAGAGAGATGAAATAATTTCCTCAGTGTTCCATAGTTTGAATTTGAACCAGGACAGTCTGATTCCAAAAGCTATGTTTCTAGGTAAGGTAGGTTACATTCACTTCATTTGCTCACCCCTACTGTTCTACTATACCACCTTTTCTTCCAATGTCCCTAGCCTCTAATTGGCACTTGTTTACTTTCTTCATTTTTGAATAATTTACCTGAACTTTGGACCATGTACTTTATCCTCCCCTCAACTAAAATTTTCTTGCAGAACATTCTTCTATTGAACATTCATAAAACCTTCTCCTTCCTTGGCTTCTGGATACCACTCTTCCAGTTGTCCCCATCATCCTTTGTTAATATTTTTCCTTGTCAATTATCTTCACCAAATCACCTCCTTGGCTAACACATTAAATGTTATTATTCCCCAGGTTTCCATCCTCAATCCTGTTTTTCATACTATGTATTATTTTCCTGCACAATCTCTTGTACTTTCATGACTTCAAGAGACACTCATGACTCCATGATCTTTATTTTCAGAGATACAACTTTCCAGAGTCTGAAACTATTTCCAGTTGCTTCCTGACCACTATCAGCTGTGTAAAACACACAAACAAAACTAAATTCACCATTTCCTAACATCTCAACTAGTTCTGATTTCTATAGTCTTGTTCACTGTAATCCACAGTTATTCAACCAAATCCCTCAATTGTCCTTAAATTCTTTCCCAGTCTCACCCTAGCATCCAAGTATTCATAAAATCCTCATTCCCAAATATATCTTTAATCTGTCTCCTCAGCTCAATCCCCATATAATACTGCTCAAGCTAAAAACTCACCTTCCCTTACCTAGACTATGGCAAAATCATTCTAACTGGGGTTTCTCTGCCACCTCTGAGGAATCTTTTCTCTATAGGAATGGGAGATGGTGGAGGGAGTCTTTACACTCTATATAAAATACTTCAATAGCTTCCTGTCATGTATTTTAAAAAGGTTCACACTCCCTAACACAAATACAAAATCCTTTATGATCTAGTTCCTGCATATATTTCCAGACTCATATCCCACCACTGCTCCTATTCATTCCAGACATACTGAACTAACTATAGATCTTGGGTATCTTTAGATGGATTGATGCAGAGGGACTTCATCATTACTTGAAAATTTGAAAATGGACATATTCCCTGATTTAAAAATTCTACTTCTGGGAGGGAGGGTGGATGAGTGTGGGATAAAAACTTACCTATTGGCCGGGCGCGGTGGCTCACGCCTATAATCCTAGCTCTCTGGGAGGCCGAGGCGGGCGGATTGCTCAAGGTCAGGAGTTCAAAACCAGCCTGAGCAAGAGCGAGACCCCGTCTCTACTATAAATAGAAAGAAATTAATTGGCCAACTGATATGTATATAAAAAAATTAGCCGGGCATGGTGGTGCATGCCTGTAGTCCCAGCTACTCGGGAGGCTGAGGCAGAAGGATCTCTCGAGCCCAGGAGTTTGAGGTTGCTGTGAGCTAGGCTGACGCCACGGCACTCACTCTAGCCTGGACAACAAAGCGAGACTCTGTCTCAAAAAAAAAAAAAACAAAAAAAAACTTACCTATTGGGTACAATGAACACTATTCTGGTGATATGCACACCAAAAGTTCTGACTTAAGCATTATATAAGATACCCATGTAACAAAAACACTTTTACCCCCTTAATTAATTTATTTTGAAATTAAAAAAATATTCTACTTCCAGGCTGCCTGCAGTGGTGTGTGCCCTGTAGTCCTTGCTACTTAGGAGGCTGAGGTAGAAGGATTGCATGAGGCCAAGAGTTCCACACCAGCCTGAGCAACACAGCAAGATCCTACACCCTGCCCACTGCCAAACTCCACTTCTAATAATATATATGTTTATAGAAGTGGTTCTCAAACTTTGCTGTACATCAGAATTACCTAGAGAGTTAATAAAGAACACAGGAATGGCAAGCTGGTTGAAGGGTAGGGCCCAGCCTTTGTATTTTATGAAGTACCTAGGTGATTCTGCTACTCAACAAAGTTTAAGGACCACTGCCCTAAAGCAGGGGCCAGAAAAGTTAGCCTAAATACCAAATCCAGATACTGCCTGTTTTTGTAAACCAAGACGTTTTAGAATATAGCCCACCTATTAGGTATTGTCTATGGAACCTTTTGCACAGTGGCAGGATTGAATAGCCACGACAGAAATCAGATATCATATGGCTGCAAAGCTGAAAATATTTACTATCTAGCCCTCTACAGAAAAGCCTGCCAAGCCTGGAGGAACACTTTGTACTGGGAGACATATATAAGGATGTTCACTGTGGCAATGCTTGCCATAGTGAAATTTTGAAAACTCCTCAATGTAGGTAAAAAGGGTAATAATATTTTAAGATATACATATATAATGAAATACTAAACAGGTAAAATTTACTAGATCTTTATGTATTAATATGGATAGAATGAAATAACAAGTAGAAGAATATGTACAGTATGATGCTTTTCATATGCATTTTATACACATAATTATGTATAAAGATATTAAAAAATAAACTGGAATGACATATCAAATCCATGATAGTACTTGCCTATAAAGAAGCAAGGGGAAAGAGACAGGAAGGAGAACAAAAGGGACCTCAACTCTATAATTTGTTTTTATTAAAACATTTAAAGTAAAAAAGTGACAAAGATCTAAAGATTTGTTAATACTAGAGTATATGACTATTTGCCATAATATACTCTCTGGGTTTTGTTTTACTCAAAATTAAAACCAGAAATAGCCTAAAATATTCAATTACAGAGAAACGTTACTGAACATTGACATTCCAACACAATAGAATATGATGCAACATTTTAAAATGTGCATGAAGAAAACACAACGTAAGAAATAATTGATTGTCCTAATTAGCATAGGATTCAAAATTGTTCATGCAGTAAGGTTACAATTATATTTTAAACAACAATAAAAACTAAGTGCAATCCATTTTTGTGGTCTTGCTCTTGTTCAGGCTGGTCTTGAACTCTGGACCTCAAGCAATCCTCCTGCCTCAGCCTCCCAGAGTGCTAGGATTACAGGTGTGAGCCACTACATCTGGCTGGGTTGTTCTTTTTGTCAACATATATACATACAAAAATTACTTAAAAAATAAACTGTTAACAGTAGATATGTTTGGCTTTATGATATTCTTTTTCTTTGTCTTTTATTTTCCAAATAATATCAACTGAATACATACTACTTTAAAATGAAATACAACTCATTTTAAATGACCGTGTGTGGCAGACAGAGCTAACTGCATACCCAATATCCATTCTCCTTTCTATTTATGCTCAGTAACACTACATTTCCCAGTTTCTCTTAAAAATGAAGGTGGCCATATGATATATAGTTCTAACCAATGAGATGCAAAGGGAAATTGCTAGGTGCAGCATCTTGGAAAACTCTTGAAAGGAAGTAGACCTGACTGGCCTTCTCCTTGGCCCTATTTCCTTTCACCTCCTTCTTTCTTTAAATGAGAATGTGAAGCAAGTGAGAAGGTGAAGCAGCCATCTTACAAGCATGGAAACAAAAGCCACTCGGAAAATGATGGCAGAGGGGAAACTCAGGAGGAGCCTGGATTCCTGAAGGCATTATAGAGCCACTGCACGACCCTGGATGGCAAACTACTAATACTTCCAGTTACATGGAAAAAAAAAAAAAAAAACCTTACCTGTTTAAGCCTTTCCCTTACATGCAGCCAAATACAGACTTTAACTAATACATCACTGTAAAATTAAGTGTTAACAAATGATACTACTGAAAGATACTGTCAAGATATTATAATATAATCTATACTACCTTAAAGGAGAAAAGTGAACCTCAAAAACTAGGTTGAAAGCTACAAGCTAGTCAATATAAGAACAAAGACCAGAATTTTAATATCACTTAGGTGAATAATTTTTCCAAAGTAATAAAATCAAGTCCACTTTAATAACCTGGTTTGAAAATAACATTTAATATATTTTTTTCAAATAGCATTTTAAAATATTACACATATACTGGTCAACAAGCAGTGTCCATCCTTTTTGTTACCCATAAGCAAACCTGCAGTTTGAAGTTACTCATAGTATCAATTTCATAACAGCAATTTCATAAGTATGCCTATATAGGCTACTCCTAAAGACTAAACAATCCACAAGGATAAAAATTCAGGAAATTTAAAAATAGTATTCAAATGCTTACTCTATCCCACAAAAAACAATGAATTTAAGCCCTTTTTTCTAATTATCAGTTTAACAGGAAACCTAAAATATGTTTGCATTACATCAATATTATATGTCTGAATTTCACAAATATTGTTCTTTATATCAAAGAATAAGACTCAGTATACTGTATATCCTTAAATAAGAGAAATATTTGACTGGATCTAGGATTCTTGGATCCCAGTGCTTTTTGCTCAGTGTTTGAATATTTCCATCACCAAATCCTTGGCTAGATTTCTAATCCCTGCTGGTCACACTTTTCCTGGATTCCACTGCGTAAGAAAACCCAAATACTGTGCAAGGCATCTGCCTACAAGAATAGAGGACCAGTTCTATTTATGCTGAACTTTCATTCTCTTTCCTTTCTGCTTGGTCTGTGGCCCCACTCTTGGTTGTGCTATTTCTTCAGTTCTTTACTGAAAAGAAATAAAATTTTCTGCCTCTGGATATAAACTTCTCAGATTATCACATTTTCTTCAAGAAGAACACAAATCCATTAAGAAAAATAAATGTACTTTCTGCCAACATGAATATGTTATAGAGTCTCAGGATATAGACAGAAAACCAATTAAATGCTGCTTAGATATGCTATACAGCATTTTAGTGATACCAAATTTCTTGAGCTAGGACTAGGGCTGGGTTATCAAGAGGCAGGTAGCCAGAATATTTTATATTCTATAGGTAGTATTTTATACTTTTATGTTCTGTAGATAAATTTGACATTCTACCTGCAATTAAGAAAAGGCAGTAAGCTTAAAATAGCCCTAGCAACAATTTCTAAATGCCACAAGAGGGGGATATAACTCTAAGAAAGAAGTGAGGAAAAAAAAAAACAAAACACCACTTTATAGGTTTCCCAATTAAAAAAAAAAAAGAAATATTTTCCTGACTTTCCAAGATATAGAAATAAGGATATTTCTGGGCTAAAAATAACAGAGAGGTATACAAACAAACAAACAATTTCTTCTTGATTCATTATTAGCAAAAATGCAGTATTTCTTTATATTTTTCACTAAAGGTTTGCAGTTAAAGAGCAATATTCATAAATGTTCTGGTCCTCATTATAGCCATCAACTCAGTACCTATAGCCATTCAAAAACTACTTGTTGTTATTTCTGATAAGCACAATAGAAGAAGGGCTGTTGGTCTAGCAGAGTGTAGTTAAATGGGTGCAGGCTTTGTCAGAGGGAGAGAATCTGGTTCCACACCTCTCGATTGTGTGAGCCTGGGCAAACCACTTCCCCTATTTTAAGCTTAGTGTCACTTGCATTAAAGGGAATAATAGTAAATGTTATTTTACAGGATTGTTGCAAAACTAAGATAAGGCACATGAATTTAATTTATATACTATGTAAATTTAATTAAAAACATCATCATTATTATAATATTAAGTCCTACCAATTCAGCTGAGTATTACATTTTCATTTTTATCAAAAGTACACTTGATTTTTCATAATATTTCCATGTTTTTATGAGTACTCTTAAAATAAAAATTCAGCAAGAGTTCTGAGGAAAAGGCTATTTCTAAATATGCTTTATACCCAACATAAGTCATGCTTTGGACCTTCTCTACATTTTTAAAGGATAGATATTTGAAGGAATGAAAAGCAAAATGAATGTGCTTTGTAAAATACAAAACATATAAATTTAAGTAATTTATTAGGGATTAAAATGAACTCTTAAAAGAGGGAAAAGATATCACTAAGGGCAACCAGAAAAAAAGTAGATAGCTCAGCTTAATGAGGTTTCATGTTTCTTGCAGGGTAATTTTATGGGTTCTCTGTTGTATTTTATACATATTTTATGTGTGTGTGTGTGTTTATGTATATAAATGTGCGTGTGAGTGTTGTGTGTACATATGTACACATGTATATGTATATTACAGAGGAACTAGAATAAGAATGTTTTTAGATAGGTAGAAGATATGTATTTCTGTGTTAAATAGCTCTTTAGGGTTGCAAGGAAAAGATACACTCAGGTTTCCACCCAGCCTGACTATTGAGATTCCTTTTCTTCAATTTTGTTTGTTTGCACCTACACCAGAATACCTGCCCAGCTTTATAAGAGGGAGATTAAGCTGGCAACCTTATTACAGGATTCTTCGCATGCAACAAACAGTTCCCCTAGATAAAATATTTTATTTAGACCTCGCCACAGCCTTTTAACTTTTGTTTGGCTTATGTCTGGGGGTTGGCGGGGGGGGGGGGAAGGTACACAATTTCCTTCAATTTTTTTTGTTTATTTAACCATTTTTTACTCACCACTGGCATTTGTTCATAGACACGAATAGAAGATAGTCTATCTACAATAAAGCAGATATGAGCAATTGATATTTTATCTGTTTTAACTCAACTTATAAAACATACTTATGATTGCTTGTGTACCTGAAGGATTGCCACGCATTTTTGCCATTTTCTCTTTGAGAGAAACAATTTGCTTTTCTAGTTGATCATTCAGTTCCAGTTGTGTCTCATAACGGGTTTTCCATTCACCACCTTAGTAAAAAGGGGAGGAAAAATCAAGACCACCTCATTATCTCTCATTTATTCATTACTGTACTTGACTTCATTAGCAATACAGATGAACTACTGTGTTTTCCTGAAAATAAGACCTACCCATAAAATAAGCCCTAGCAGGATTTCTAAGCATTTGCGCAATATAAGCCCTACCCCGAAAATAAGACCTAGTGATGGGCGTGGCTAGGTGGCTATATGCAGAGCCCGTGCATTTCGTTGTGGAGCAGTAAAGAAGATGAGCAGCCCTTCTCATCTGCCCCATCGTAACAGCTACTATCCCAGAGGTGACCCAAAAGGTGCGGGCAGCCCCACCAACAAGATCGGCTCCCTGATCAGATGTCAGGAGATGTCAGGTCCCCACCATCCTGTGC
Organism: Microcebus murinus; assembly: GCF_040939455.1. Lineage (NCBI taxonomy): Eukaryota > Metazoa > Chordata > Mammalia > Primates > Cheirogaleidae > Microcebus > Microcebus murinus. The sequence goes on along the minus strand of NC_134116.1, from coordinate 69,468,104 downwards.
ATGCTGCAAGCTGAGGCTTTGAGGGAAAAATAACACATCCCCTAAAAATAAGCCATAGGGTGTCTTCTTGAGGAAAAATAAATATAAGACCCTGTCTTATTTTCGGGGAAACATGGTAGAAGAAAATAATTATTAAGTATGTATTTCTATGTTAGACAGGATTTTCCATATTGCAGGGACTAGACCAGACCCACACTCAGGCTACCACACAGCCAGACCTCACCACGACTATTGGGATTCTGGTTCTTCCTTACTCCCACCCCTTTTATCCTTTACTTCCTCATGTATCCTTATAATGAATTACATTAGAGAGAATATCAGGAATTTGTTTCTTCCCTTGGATCTTGAAATGTCCATATATATACATCTTCATCTAATGTCATGTTCAAGTTTGCCATGTATAAAGCATACAATGCTTTACAGATATTAAATATTAATTAATTTAATCCTCATTTTTAAAAAGTTAGTTTCCTATTTTACAGATAAGGAAATTAAGGCTCAGAGATGTCAAATAACATTCTTAAGGTGACAGAGCTAATAAATGCAGACTCTGGACTTTAAACCCAGTTTTTCCTGACTTTGAAATCATATCCTCTTAACTACTAAGCTAAATAAACACTGTGCACATTTAGCTGTCTTCTCAGGCATTTTCTCTGAACCTTAAGTAGTTTTCTTTCACTAAACCTCTTTGGCTATAAAAGCCAAAGCATTTATCTTATGTCTGGGAGAAAGAGAAAATATGGCCTAGAATTGAAAGCCTTTGTTCAGCCTCAAAACCCAAAGGTAAGTTTTTTGAGTCTTGAAAGTCAGGCTTTGTAGAGAGAAAAAAGACGGCTTCTTTATCGGCTTTAAATGCTCTTTACATATCTTGAGATAATTTCTGCTACATAATAGTTGATGGAGAAGTCAAGGAGAGAATAATCACACACACACCACTGCCAACTTCCTCAATCATGTCACAGGTCTCCCTTATACCCTCATGTCTACACTCTACACAAATGTGGTCCACCAAAGAAAGAGGTTGGATGGGCATGGTGGTATATGTTTGTAGTCCCAGCTATTCAGAAGGCTGAGGAGAGAATATCTCTTGAGCCCAAGGAGCTCGAGACCTGCCTGGGCAATACAGCAAGACCCCGCTAAAAAAAAAAAAAAAAAAAAAAAGAGAGAAAGAAAGGGGCCCAAATAATTCCCCCCCAAAACTGAAACTGAGAGTCAGTAATTCAAATGTTTTAGGGAACAAGAGAGGAGAAGCACTGAAAGACTGAACATTTATCCATAAGATACCATAGAGCCCAAATAGACAGAATCATCTTTACAACTGGCTAGCTGAAGTCTTTGTCCTCGTATCTCCTTTACCACTATGGGAATGGGGGATTCAGAGCAAGATGAGAATAATTACAAAAAAAAAAATTTTTAAATGCAATTTATTTTTAGCATACCTGAGTGCAGTTTATAAATTTGATCCCAGTTTAACTTTAAAATATTATTGACCTAAAAATCATCAAACAGAAATAAGCCAAATAGTATACAGTTATATACTAATGTTAATGAGTACAAGGTCTTAGAGGTAATGGCATCAACATCTTCCTCAATGTGGTGAAGTGATCTCCAAATGTATACTTAAATGTGTAATTCCTTCAACATACACAGATGGCTCCAGACTATAGAATACAAAAGAACAAAGAGAAAGGCATATGGACTACTGAATTAAGGAGAAAATTTTAAAACAGTAGTGTATATAAAAAATGGGAAGAAAATTATCTTAGGTTGCTATAGAGCGGCTTTGTGACTTTCATGGGCTCTAGGCACTTTTGCCTCTTTGGGCATTTTCCTCCATAAAAAATTATTTAAAATTCTATTTTATTACTGTGTTGGTATAAAGATAAATGTAATACAGCCCGACATACTTATTTTTTCTTCCAGTTTTAAAAGAAATTAAAATAACTCACAGGCTTCTAAAATTATCATGAACCCTACATACGGTACCTACTGTGCTTGAGAGATAAGTCAGCCCCTGGGTAGCTATAAAAGGTCATCTTCCTAATAAAGAATACAAATTAATCAGAGTTCATAGCAAAGAATAATCGGCTCTTAAACTATCTAGGCAATAGGTAATCACTGAGACTGATTTCTAGAATTTTAAATTGACATATCTTTGACATTTTGCAAATAGTTCATTTCTACATCAAATCTATCCTACCTGTACTAATTATTGCTGCATTGTCAAAGTTGATCTGAGAATGCAATGCTGTTTTGATGAATTACAATGAGGAGGGATCCACATAAAACAGAGGAAACTGCTTTAGAGAAATCTCTAGAGGAATTAAGTAACTCAGCCCACAAATGACAGAAAATGACAAGAGAACTATCAAATAAATTAATGCTACTTATTCATTCCAAGTCAATTATGTCCCTAACCCCAGTCAGATAATGTGTATGTTATTAACAATTCATTAATTAAAAGACACTTATGTGAAATTGCATAAAAATAAAGAGTATATAACTCACCAAAACCTGCAGTCATGACTGACTTACATGGCTAACACTACTAAGGTAAATGTGTGGGAATTTCTGATCTTTCAACAAGTGGATGGAGTTCCACAAAACTGGAGATCAAGCAAATTTTTGTTTTCTTTTCACAAAACAGCATTGGCTTCCAGAAATCAGGTCAACATCCTAATTATCAACTGTTTTTTTTTTTTTTTTTTTCTAAAAATGGACCACCCTGAGTTTTACTTGCCCTACCACACTTTATTCTGTGATAACTCAAAAGTGCCAAAAATACTTAAGTTTGTAATCTTTGCAACATTCTTCATCTGTCTTTAAGATACAATGATGTTAAAACTATGTTTTCAACTGGAAATAACACTGATCATTAGAAATAGCAAGTGTCTGGAATAGACTCGATATCACAGGTAGTTCCAAACTATATGAAATCAGTCCAAGTAAGAGATGTGGTGTTGTCTTTGAGACTGCTACAATAAACTTGAAACCAAAAAGGATGATCCCTTACCTTGAGCATGCCAAGTCAACCTAACAAGGTCTTAGATACACTTATAAAAAGTCATTATTTAAAATACAGGTTATGAGTATAAACATTTATCAAAAACATTTGTGGATCTTAGAGGAGGAAAAAAGAAAAAAATAATCTCAGCAATAACTCCATGAAACCATCACTCCTGCAGCAACTCTAAAAACAAACAAAACAAAAACCAAGAAACAGGCATTGTACATTTTAAAGAAAAAAACCAAATTGTTTTATAATCTTATAGAGGGACCTTGGCTAGGACCAATACAATGAAAAACAAAATTAAACAAAAAATTGAAAAATTCCATGACTTGACCTTTGAAGGGGAAGTTCATAAAGCAGAAGAAAATTAGGTTCTATCTTTTAGATAAGAATTTTTATTTTTAGTTTTTATTTTGCCAAAGACAAATAGCAATGTTAACAAACACACAAAAAAGCCCCATCAAACAAAAATGCCAAGTAATACATTTTAAAGTGTTAAAACACAGTTGAATTGGTTGGAAATTGACTATAATATGTCTTAGTCCATTTGTGCTGCTGTAACAAGATACCTGAGACTAGGTAATTTACAAAGAGCAGAATTTATCTATCACAGTTCTGGGGGCTGGGAAGTCCAAGATCAAGGTACCATGCATTTGTCTGATAAGGGCCTTCTTACTATGTCTTTATGTGGCAGAATAGAAGAGCAAGCTAACCAAATGCTTTATGAAACCTCTTTTATAAGGGCCTTAATCCCACTAAGGAAAAAAGAGCCTTCATAGCATAATCACCTCTTAAAGTCCTCACCTCTTAATATCATCATATTAGCAACACTCGAATTTTAATTGTTGGTCACTATATTTATAATGATTACACCAATGAAGTTATGTTAATTTGAAAAGACTTTGTGAAAGAAGAAAATGTTTTTAATAAAGAAAGGAAAAAGTCTAATATGGCACTGTACTATGCACTAGGGATACAAAACTAAAATAGATATAGTCCCTGCTGTCAATCAGCAGTAGGACTAGTCAGCAGAAAAAAACATACAGCCAGAACATTTGAGACAAATTTTGGTTAAGGAGATGCTATGAAATACCTTCCAGACAACCAATCTGGAAGGTGGTAGAAAGAAATTACAGATGGGGAGATCAAAGTTGAAAAAAGGTTATAAAATGCTTCTTGAGAGAAATGACCCCTGATCTAAGTCAGAAATGGTGAGAAAGGTTTTCAAGCAGTGAGAACAGCATGAAAATAGCAACATGTCACAAAAGGAGGGGCCATAGTGGTACAAAGTATCTCTCTTACGGGTAAAGTTACCCCTGCCCCAATTTTCAGGTGATTTTTATGAGGAAAAAAATCTTGAAGTAAGATTAATGGGTTTGAGTCATATCTTAACCACTTACTAGCTTATTGATGTGATTCAGAGCAAGTTCTTACCTTTTTTGTGGCTCAGTTTCTCATCTGTAAAATAAGGATAATTAAAGTTCCTATCTTATAGGATATTGGGAAGATTAAGTAAAACATGTAAAATGCCTAGAACACTGCAGAAACACAGAAAACACTATAAAAATTGTTTTCATTGTCATTTTCATTACCATCCTCATTATAAAAAATTTATTCTAGAAGTGCTTTCCAAAGACATAGCAGTAATGTATAAAAATGACTGTTTCACTCTTTTAAAAAATCTCTTCTTTGATAGGCAACAAAGTTTGTACAAAATTTATTAGCTAGAAGACAAGTTATTTTTCCATACTCATGAATTGTCTCTTTATGTTCCACTCATATTTATCTATTGGAAACTTAGTGTTTTCTAATTGAATTGCAGAAGATATAGATGTACTGAAAATATAGATCTTTTGTCCATCATCTTGGCTACTAATATCTTTCCCAGATCGCTGTTTTTGATTCTCATGTGTGCCTTTTTTTAGTCAAAGAGAAACTACTTTTTTTGAAGTCAAATCTAAATATAATTCTCTCAGTGATTTATTACTCTTAAACTAAGAAAGGCCTTCTTTATCCATGACAGATATATAGTCATATATATTTTCTTGTCTCAATTTTTTAATTTATAAAAATGGAGGTAATGATACTTTTTCAAAGGATAATTGTAAGGTTTCAATTTTTAAAAATGCACTTAAAGCTCTACACAAATACTGACTCTTCTCATTTTTACAAAGCAGTCACCTGAACATTCTCTTTCCTGTTGTCTTGTCACTAGAATTTGTGATGATGAAATTCAAATTAAAACATAAAGCTACTTTTTATATATATAGTTTCTTGTGAATCCTAAAGAACTTCAAGAGGCTATTAAGGGAACGTGAAGCCTTTTGGAGTTGGTTGTGTTTGCTGTTTCACCTAAATGTTAATCAAGTTATGAGGCTGATTAAATAAGAATAAGCAGATGAGAAAGAGTAGAAATCAAAAAGTACTCTTTTGCTATACATGGGGCAGTGAAAAGGATGACAGTTGAAGAGGAAAGGTGGGGCCAAAAGAGAGTTTTCATTTGTTCTTGAGAATGATCCAGTGAAGCAGGGAAAACAGATGGTGCAGGAAAGAGGGGGGACCAGGGCTACAGTGATATGCTTGAATAGATGAGAGAAGCTAGGATCTACTGCACAAGGGGAGGAGATAAGAATAAGGACAGACCATGCATAGGAGTAAGAGGGAAGATGTTCAAAGACACAGGTAGGTGGTAGCTTTGTTGGTAAAAACATGGAATACTCTTCTGATTGCTTTTCTTTTTCTCTTAGAAAAATGAGGGAAAGCTCATTAGCTGACAGAATGGCAGGGAGAGGTGGTGGAGGTTTGAGGAGAATGGAAAGGATGAAGAATTATCTAAACAGTGAGTGTACCCATAGTTGTCACATCTGCATGTACTTCTTTTATAATGTTAAAACAATGCTAAATTTATTTTAAAACTTCTTTTAAAATAGGATATAACAAAAAATTATTCTCAATGTATATATTTTAAAAAAAAACTTCTTTAATATTGCCCTATTGCCTTCAGGATAAATGAAAATTCATTAGTATCATATTTAAAGACTTTTGATTTACCTCTTTCATAAGCCTTAATCTCAACTCCTATCATATTGTTTCTCCATCCTTATTAATTACTTAGTGTTCTCCTCAAATGGCTTTATGTTTAATGCCCCTGTGGCAGATTGTACTTTCCAAAGATGACAACAGTAAAATTTCCCATCCCATATGCTGTTCTGTAATGTGACCTTGAAAAGCAGAGTTTATTTTTCCACCCTGTGGCATTTGTGACTGTTTTAAACAACAGTCAGGCGTATATACAGTGGATATACGCCTGTGCCAGTTCTGGGAGTAGCGCTTAATTGGCCTGGCAGTTTCTACTCGTGATTTTTTGGAATGCTTGGAACACAGCTACCATGCTGTGAAAACCAAAAGGTACAAGAGGAATTTCTGATAGGCAGTCCCAGCTGGGCTCCAGTCAACAGCCAGTATCAGATGCTAGCCATGTGAGTGAGTCATCTTGGAATGACCAGCTGAGTTGAAGCTTCAGATCTCTGAGCCTCAGATAACACTTGATTGCAACCAAATGAGGCCCCAGTCAAGAACCATGCAGGTAAACCAACTCAGTTAAGCCATTCAATTGTGAAATAATTCATTGTTTTAAGCTCCTAAACTATAGGGTAGTTTGTTATGCACAGTAGACAACCAAGTTTTGAGTGATGTGGTAGATGGCAATTGTAGAAGTAATAGTAGTAATGGTTGATAGATGATCTAGGATCAAATCATGGCTTTGACACTCCTTGACTATGTGGTCTTAAAAGTTATTTAAATTCCTGGATATCACTTTTCTGTAAATGGGAATAATAATAATCACCTGACCTAATGCAGTTCCTGGCTTTAAAGATAAGGAAGGGGTAAATGTTTCTGACCTTCCCCTTAGGCCTTACCTTTGGCCCACTGAGGAAAGAACTTTCTCTTCTACGATTAGGGCCTTTTCTCTTTGTATTCACATACTAGCTTCTCTCCATGAGAAGAACTGTTTGATAGTAAGACTTGTTGAGCTACATTTTACCAGTAGGCATAGTTACTGCGTTGCATGTGTACCTGTGAGCATGACTTCTGGTTTTTCTGTAACTGAGTATGTGAGGAAATTCCAGCCATACTGCCAATGCAACTACGGATACAGGAAGCTACTTTAGCCTTGCGATAAAGCAGTATTCTTCAGTCAAGCTTTAAGAAAGCATTGAGTAAAGAAAGTGGCATTTTATTTCTCACATGGCTACTAATCCTTTTGGTTCATGGCTCCCCAAGAGAGGAAGAGAATAAATGGGTTTAAGAACCAAGCCCACTCTCATAACCCTAATAAACTCCTACTGTTCTTTAGCATTCAGTTCAAGCACTGCTTCTTCTGGAAAATGTCATTATTAGCTCACCCATTTTGTATTAGGTTCTCCTTATGTAGAACTGGTATCATTTCTCCTATTCATGTTTTGGTTTGACACTTTCTCCCAGTAGTCATGAAGCTCTTTAGAACAGGGAAGAGAAAGGTCTTCCATTCAAAATGTTGACATATGGCAGGGTCTCAATCAATATTTGTCAAATGAATTAGTATCCTGCATACATTAAAAATTTTAGGGATATACGAGTGTGTGTGTGATGTGTGTTTATGCAACATCCTGGCCACCCCATACACATTCTTCTAAAACAAACAAACAGCCAAAACCTAGATAAGGATTTTAAAGTTATACTCTAAATCCAAAAGTTCAGATGCGAAGGGTATGACTTGAGTTGAATAGAAAACTAGTGATATTTTGGGGGGAGGAGGGGATGGGTATATACAAACATAATGAGTGAGATGTGTAACTTTTGGGGGATGGTCACCCTTGAAGCTCTGACTCGAGGGGCATGGGCAATATATGTAACCTTAACATTTGTACCCCCATAATATGTTGAAATAATAAAAAAATGGAAAAAAAAGAAAACTAGTGATATTTTATTATTTACTAAGGAAATAATATATTTATGTCATGTAACAAAGGTTTTGCTAATTGACAAACATTTTGAATTTGTAACAGAAAAATAAATACTATTAGGTTTGACATTCTGAAATATCAGTTTTAAAATCTGTATGAAAAATTATTATTAATGCCACCAAAAAAGCAACACTGAAATCTTGGTACTATTATTCAATATAAGAGATTTAATGCACTACAGATATCTTGGAAAAATGAATAATTATACAGGAATCACATATAGAAATATCTATTTATATACCTTCATAGTCACTATTGAGTTTGGCTTCCAGTTCTGCTATCTTGTGTCTTATTTCAAGCAATGAGAGTTGCACTACTTCCCTGTTATTAAAAATAATTTTTGTTAATTAAGATTCAATTAAAAATAATAAAAGAAAAATAGTACATAGTAACCCCCCACTACTTCAGGAACAATTTATTATGAAACACCATTTATTGAAGGCATGGTTGAGAATCAGGAATTAGGCAAATAAAAACTGATTAGCCCGTTCCAGAAGGAGGCAAATGTGTACCAAAGCTGAAATCCCCCCAGGAAACCACTGGAAATTCTTTACTCTTAAATATGATCCCAAAGGAGATGGTTATCTGGTTTTTCAGAACCCAGCAAATTAGGAGCTTCAAATTATTATAGAAAGGAATAGCTAGGGCAATAGGCAACAATCGACAACTTGGAACAAAGAGAAAAAAAAAACACTAATAAAAAATGTTAGCTCTTCAGGACATCAGTAAATAGCACATTAATTAGCATAATGATGACAGAATCATCTATTCAATAAATATTTTTGCAAGCCTATTATGTTCAAGACATTGTGCTAAGTGTTGAAAAATATTATAGTGAACAAGTGAACAGAAAAATAGCAATAGCAACAGCAAAAGTCCACTGAATGCTTATTACAATACATTTCACTCCATCCTGGGACCAACAGCAGGAGGTATAACTATTTGTCTACCAATCTTAGAGTTGAGAAAATGGAGGCTTAAAGAAGTTAATTAACTTGTCCAAGAACGTAGAGTTACTGAGTGATAAGAGATGGGATTTGAATTTATGCAGGATTCTTCTTAAGTTCTTACTCTTATCCTTCCTCAGGGAATGAATACACAGAACCTGTCCTCAGAATGTTTATGGTTTGGTACAAGAACGAGATATAGGCAGTTAAAATAGTGTGACTGGAGCTACAACAGAGGAAAACATAGGGTGCTGATAACGGGACACAAGGATTGTCTAATTCTCGTGGGGCCTATGGGTGGGGTTGGAAGTAGCCTAAAAAAAAAATACATTCCATTATACTGACATAATACACTCCATTTGATTTGATCCTATCGGCAGAACACCCTACCTCAAAACCAGCCTATTCATAATATCAAAAGTTTAGTCAAAGAGTCAAATGAATCTTTCGCATAAAATACTGTTTTTGGAAGTCGCCCCGTGTCGCCAGGTACTAATCATGACGCAGGTCTCACATCGACCTCAGTGGCTTTTGCCACGAGTGGCACGAGCCGGCGCTGGCCCTGAGCGGCGCCCCAGGTGAGGCCTCGCTGCGCGCGAACGGGTCCCACACCGCGCCGGGGGGGCGCGCGCGCCGCACCCCGACTCACTTCAAGTGGATTTCTTCCAGCAACTCCATTTTAAGGCGGTCGGTGCTCACACCGTCGAAGCTGTCGCCTTTTCCTTCCCCCATAGTGTCAGGTCAGAGACTTCCCGCGTCCTTCCCCTCACAACAGCTCAGGGCAGAAGCCTTGAAACAAGCAGAAGCCAGAAACTACTAGAAGCGAAGGAGGAGAATGTGTGGTCACAAGCCGTCACCATGGCGAACTGCCTCACAGTCGCGGGAACCCGCGTCGGGCCCGCCGCGGCGCGCCGTGACGTCATAAGGCGTCACTCGCCGACCGCAGAGGGCAAGGCTGCTGGAACAGAAAGAACGCGCTCTCTGTCCAGGGGAACCCCTGGGGAACAGCCTTCTCACAAGCTGGAGGGGACACATCTTGCTCTGGTCAGCCAGAAGGGATGTGCTCGGGCTACACAGCTGAGTGTAAGGCGGTCGAGAATATCCATCTCCTTTATCTTGCCTCCTGCCGGCCTCTGTTGCTTTCCTAAACACTGCCCTGTGCCCGAAGTCTCCTTTACTCTTAGCCCTCGTTAGGGATATGCGGGATCCAAGGGTCGCTGCGCCTTTCTTTGATGCTCTGGTTGGGAGTGTAGTACGAGAAAGAGCTGGGCTTTAAAAGGTACTGCCTGAACACATGAAGACCTCTGAGTCTCCAGTCCAGGTTACTCTTTTTTAAATGTGTGTACTGTTCACGAACATACGTCAAAGCTGCTCTCTGCAACTTGAAATTTCCTTATACTTTTAATCACAAAATTTGCATTCTACTCCTGATACATCTCTGTTTTAATATCCCTCGCCTCGCCCCCCGCCCCATCCATCTTAGGGTGGAAAGATTCACGTATTTTACCATATGACTTCTACAGTACATTTTTCTTAATTTGAGAAGTGTGCGTCTGGGACCATGTTTTCTGGCAGAAATCAGCACAAGTGTTCTGTTTGGTTAATTCCTTTCTTTTGTTTCGTCTCTAGTGCTGAGAAGAGTGGCTCTTAGAAGTTAGTAAACGTGTTATTAATATATGCCTCTGGAAGGAAAATCTTTCAAAAATAAAAAGCATATTTGGTTAAATGTTTACTTGGTTGCTGCTGAGGGTCTCCCACCCAGGCTGGAGTGCAATGGCACAGTCATAGCTCACTGCAGCCTTGAATGCATGGGCTCAAGACATCCCCCCACCTCAGCCTCGTGACTTGCTGGAACTACAGGCAGGAGCCACCATGCCCAGCTCCACATGCCTTCTTGGTGTAACACCATCTACTCTTCCTCTTTGCCTCACCTAGAGACTTCATAGTCACTGCTCGCCTACTGACTTTGACAACGAAAGTGACTTTCCACCATAAGTCTTGCCATACTCTTTGCAACTGGACTTCCAAATGGCTGAGCCTGTTCTACAACCTTCAACTCAAAACTTATCACTTTCATCTCCACTCCACCCACTTCCACACCCATACTCTCAATCTTGTCACTGAGAGTGGCCTTACCTTAGACACCTTCAATTCAAAAACTACTGTCTGCCAAAGTCTCCTATCCTTTCAGTTCCAAACTCGGTTACTTCCTAAACAGCAGTGTTTGACTAACTAGGAACATCATCTGGGGAGCTTGTTAAACAAATTCTGGGACTCTATCCTGTGTTTCAGAGATCTTCATCCATAACACACTGTTTGCTCTCTACCTGGCTTCCAAATTTGTCTTCTAAAATTCAACAATAGATTGGAGTGATTGGGAAGTGGAGTACACTTTCTCCCACTAATAACTTTCCTCCAATGGAAACTTTCCTCCACCTGGAAGAGCCCCCCAGGTGAACAAGTTGTTTCTTCATGTATGACAATTCTTTGCATAAAATATATTTTAAGACATTATTTCAGACCTCTTTCTTCATTTGATCTGTCTTAAATATTTTTATGCATGTTTCTGGATCTTTTAAATACATTGTGAAAAGTTTATTTTTGGAGAAAAACAAGCTATCAGAAATCCATGAAATGTTCTCTTTGAATTATCTGTTGCTAAAGTAAATACAAAATGATAAAAACTCATAAGGAAGTCTGTTTTAAAACATCGAATCTTTTGTTTGGTTAGAAAGGACAAGAGAACCAGTTTGTGTTTGAGCTGAGTTTTATTTATCAGACTTACCTGGGAAGTAGAATAGAAAATGATTACTATCTAACAAGCCTTCAGCCCGGCTTTTCTTAGTGTTGAGCAGAATACCATTCACCAGTTATTAATTCCAGGGAAGGACTCTAAACACTTCTGTCTATGAAACCTTGGTACTGGAGTTGCCAAGAAAAACACAACACAGTCAAGCACTGGATGGAGTAACACATTACTTAAATGGTGAAGTGACAGAGCAAGATCACCTCCAATCACGTGCATGAATTTCTCATGGCTAGTGGGTCACGCAGGGAGGAGACACAGGGCAATTTACCAATGTGCACCTCTCTTGTGCTGCAGTGAAAATACCCCTCCCCCTCTCTCCATGGAATCTGAAATATTGAAAACTGGGGATGTGCCTGAGGGCCATGGGACACCTGCTTAAGCAGAACAAAGGGACATTCATTGAGTCTAAAACAGGGAAAGATACTCCCACACAAGGCACATGCTGTGTAGGCTATTTATCTTATAAGGAAGTGTTCAGGCTCAAGGCCCATTCTTATGTGGTCAAGCAGGGATCAAAAGACTGTGCACATGAGGTTGCCTTCCCCAACATACAGTTTACCCTAAAATACCTATGAATATAGAAGACAAGACAAAAGCTCACAGTATCGTCAGAATCTAGGACAGATGACCTATTGTTAATATCTTGGGAAATTTTCTGCCAACTATCAAGCTAACAGAATTGTAATTAAAAAAATACCAATAGTGTTAAGCAGCTGAAATCAGGGGGAATCTATAAAGACCATATCTTAGTCCATTTTCTGTTGCTCAGAATACCTGAAACTAGGTAATTTATAAGATATGAAATTTATTTCTTATGGTTCTAGGAGCTGGGAAGTCCAAGGTCAAGGGGGTATATCTGCTGAGAGCCTTCTTGCTGGTGGGGACTCACTGAAGTGTTCCAAGGCAATGAAAGGTATCCCATGGCTACTGGCCTCAGTGTGGTAACATGCTAGCTAACTCAAGTCTCTATTCCTCTTCTTATAAAGCCACAAGTTCCTCCCCCCACCATGAAAACCCATTAGTCTATTAACCATTAATCTATTAACACATGAATGGGTTAATTCATTCATGAAAGCAGAGCCCTCTTATAATCCAATCACCTGTCAAAGGCCCCCACCTCTTGATACTGCCACCTTCAGAATTAAGTTTCAACGTGAATTTTGGAGGGGACATTCAAAACATAGCAGACAATTTGTCTTTCCCTATCTACATCAATTTACAAAACACAAGACTGGCCTAACAATCACACTACTGTGTAGGTCCCTCCTTTCTGAGGCAAGTATGTGACCTCTTTTTTCCCCTTGTTAATACTGTTCTCTTTGATCTTGAGCAAGTTACTTAACCTTTCTGTGCCCCAGTTTCTTATTCTGTAAAATGAGAATTCTAATAGTATGCACCACATAGGATTGTTGTCAGGGTAAAATAAGTTAATCCTGAGACAGAGCAGGGACCCCTTTTACCCTACCAAGCATGGAATAATCTTGAGTCCCTTCAAGGGAAATTCCAGGCACCTAGCTAGCCTTGAAAAGTAAATGAACAACCTGATAATCAAGGAGTTAGTAACAGTAGTCCCCCAAGCAAGCCAGAGTCACGAAGTATTTTGGTTTTCTATAAAAACTAAAAGATCACTTCTTAACATATGTTTTTGAGTTGTTTTTCAGAAACCCCCACCAGATGGAAAATGCTGACCCAATATAACATATATCTCAGATAAGAGGGAACTGAGGACTGAACTCTGACTGCCATTCTTTCCTCTAAATTTCTTCTAGAGGGCCCAAGAGAAAGTCACACCCACAGACAAAACCAATGAATTACCTCTACATAGTGGTTTACAATTTTGCTTACAACTTCTGCTTTCTTGAAATGTACCCTTGCTTGTAAGCCATTGGGGTGTAAAGAGAGAATCACAGCCTCAGGCACTTGTGAAGAACTGGCCCCACAGAGCTTTCATTAAGGAAATTTCTTGCTAACCTCCCATAAGCAAGGACATGCAAATTACACTGATGTCTACCACCTAAAACTAAAGCCTATCTGATTGCATACTAATAATGAATTACAAGTTTATCTTAAAAGTACCAGAACTGGAGATGAGATAGAATCAGACATTCATTGACCTATCCAGGGACATCTACATAATTGATGCTTCCTTTACTCCCTTATTTTATGTAAAATGTAGGTTTCTTGGGCCTCAGAAGAATGTAGCCACTACCTCATCAGACCACCCTCCTCCCTGCCTTTTTCCTTCTCTGTATGCCTTTAAAATGCCTAAGGTTTCAGTCTCCCTTTTGGAAAAACAGCCACAGCTTGTCTACAATTTGTGTTTTCCTGGGCGTGTCCTCAAAATCATGGCTTAATAAACCTCTGTTGATTGTGATGTTTTGCCTCAGTCATTTATTTGGAATGATAGGGGATTTGGGGTCTTTAAATTTTTTTTTAATTTCAAAATATTATGGGGGTACAAATGTTTCTGGTTGCATGTTTCAATTTTGTTACGCTTAGTCAGAGTTATAAGTGTGCCCAGCACCTAGATAGTGTTCATTGTACCTGTTAAGTAGGTTTTTTCCCCATCTCCTCCTTCTCCCCCTCCATGCTTGATTTTCGCTGAGTTTTACTTCACTCTATGCACATGTGTGCTCATCCATTAGTTGTAACTTAATAGAAAGTACATGTGGTGTTTGTTTTTCCATTCTTTAGATACTTCACTTACGAAATGGTCTCCAGTTTCATCCTAATTGTTGCAAATGGCATTAAGTCATACTTCTTCATGGCTGAGTAGTACTCCATGGTATACATATACCACATTTTGCTAATCCACTCATGAATTGATGGGCATTCATATTGACTCCACATCTTTGCAATTGTGAATTGTGCTACAATAAATATTCCAGTACAGGTATCTTTTTGATAAAATGACTTATTTTCCTAAATACCCAGTAGTGGGATCACTGGACCAAATGGTAGGTCAACTTGTACTTCTTTGAGGAATTTCCATACTGTTTTCCATAGAGGTTGTACTAATATGCAGTCCCACCAATAGTGTATAAGTGTTCTTTGCTCTCTGCATCCATGGCAGCATCTATTTTTTTTTTTTGGACTTTTTAATAATTGCCATTCTGACAAGGTTAAGGTGGTGTCTCATTGTGGTTTTAATTTGCACTTCCTTGATGATTAGTGATGTTGAGATGTTTTTCATGATTGTTGGCCATTTGTCTATCCTCTCTTGAGAAGCTTCTGTTCATGTCTTTTGCCCACTTTTTAATGGAGTTAGTTTTTTCTTGATTTGCTTAAGTTCTTTGTAGATTCTAGTTGTTAGCACTTTATAAGATATATAGCTTGAGAATATTTTCTCCCATTCAGTAGGTTGTGTTTGCTGTGGTATTTCCTTAGCTGTGCAGAAACTTTTTAATCAAATCCCATTTATTTCATTGTTGCTGTAATTGCCATTGGGGTCTTCTTCATATTAATAAATACTTTGCCTAGGTTGATATCTAGAAGAGTTTTCCCAACATTTTCTTCTAGAATTCTTAGTTTCATGCCTTACATTTAAGTCTTTAATACATCTTGAATTAATTTTTGTGAGTGGTGAGAGATATGGATCCTGTTTCATTCTTCTGCATATGGCTATCTTATTCTCCCAGCACCATTTATTGAATAGAGCTTTTCCCCCCGTGTATATTATTGTCTGCTTTTTCAAAGACCAGTTAGCTGTATGTGGATGGTTTTATATCTGGGTTCTCTGTTCCACTGGTCTGTCTCTATTTTTTGCCAGTATCATGTTATCTTAGTTACTATAGCCTTGCAGTATAGTAACATAGTAGTCTAGTCTGATAATGTGATGCCTCCAGATTCATTCTTTTTGCTTAAGATTGCTTTGGCTAGTCAGGTTCTTCTCTGGTTCCAAACTAAACATGGAATTATTTTTTCTAGATCTGTGAGATATGACATTGGTATTTTGATAGGGATTGCATTGAATCTGTAAATCTCTTTGGGTATTATGGATATTTTAAACAATGTTGATTCTACCAATCCATGAGCATGGTATGTTTTACCATTTGTTTGTGTTGTCGGAAACTCTTTCCTCAGTGTTTTTGTAGTTCTCTTTGTGGAGATCTTTCACCTCCTTGGTTAAGTATATTCCTAGGTATTTTATTTTCTTTGTAGCTATTGTGACTAGTATTGAGTCTTTGATTTGCCTCTCAGCTTGACTTACTGGTGTATAGGAATGCTACTGATTTGTATACATTGATTTTGTAGCCTGAGATTTGGCTGAATTTATCATTTCCAGGAGTCTCTTGATGGAGTCATTGGGGTTTTCTGATGTAAGATCACATCGTCAGCTAAAAGCAACAGTTTGACCTCCTTTTTTCCAATTTGGATACCACTTATTTCTTTCTCTTGCCTGATTGCTCTGGCTAGGACTTCTAGCACTTTGTTTATTCCACTTAATTCTCTATTCTTTTTGACTGATTTTAATTCAAAAGAGTTGTCTTTAAGCTCCGAGATTCTTTCTTTTGCCTGGTTTAGTCCATTCTTAAAACTTCCCACTGTGTTTTGTATACCTTTAAATGAGTATTTCATTTCCAGTTCTATTTTTTTTTTAATATGTCAATCTCTTCAGATAAGTTTTCATGCATTTCCTGAATTGGTTTTCTGGTTTGAGTTGGTTTTCAATTTTCTCTTGGATTTCACTGATTTTCCTTACAAATCATATTTAGAATTCTTTATCTGTCATTTCAATATTTTCATTTTGGTTGATATCCATTGCTAGAGAGCTGGTGTTCCCTTTTGCGGTGCCCTTTTTGATTTTTTATACTTCTGGGAGTTCCTTCACTGATTCCTTTTTATCTGGAGTAGCTGTTGCTTCTAATTTTGGATTTTGTTTAGATGGGGCTTTCCCACCCAATCCCTCACTTGCAAGGGTCTGTAGTATATTCTGGGTAAGAACCTTTCAGCTTGCTTGTGGGTGCTTTGATGGTCATCTAGGTTCTGGATGGATGCCTTGGTTATAGATATCTTTAGTATGGTGGTTTTCTTACTTGCTGGTTGTTTATAGGCTGCAGCAGTGGTGAGCTATGTGTGTGGGGTGATTCTCTGTCTTTGATAAGGTAGAATGGAGGCCTTTGAAATTCTCTTTTCCCAGCCCTTTGTTCTGCCCCTCAAACAGAATTTCTCTTTTCCCCCTTCCCATAAACCATTTTACCAGAAAAAAATATAAGCTTTTCAACCCCACTGGGGAGTGGAATCGTCATTTTCTGGGGGTTCCTGTCTATACATGTTAAATAAATTTGATAACTCTTATTAGTCTATTTTATTGTAAGGTGATTTTTCAGTATACCTTTTGAGGGCAAAGGAGAACTTTTGCCTTCACCCCAACAGTCCCATGCAATAAATGCCCCTTTCTCCCACTGCGAATCTCAGTGTCAGGCTTTAACTGTGCCAGGCACATGGAGCCCAGTTTGGTTTGTTAACAATTGATGTATGGGCACTTATGACACTCCTCGCACTATGTAAGTTTATATAGTAAGCACTCTATAAAACATTAAGCTATCATCATTTTTATGGCCAGTCCGTACCTGGAGGTGCTCCCAGAATACTACTCAGTACAGCATGGAGGAGGGTAACCTGTAAAGTGAAGAAAACCCTGATAGCAGTAAATATTGAGAACTCTTGTTTTTCACACATTATTACATCTGTTAAGTCTCAAAGAGCCAAGCAGAGGTAGGTGAATGATCTGGTCTTAAGTCTGTTCAAGTTGCTATAACAAAGCATCTGAGACTGGGTAATTTATAAAGAATAGACATTTATTTCTCAAAGTTCTGGAGACTGGAAGCCCAAGGTCAAGCCAAGGTTCTGGCAAGTTTGATGTCTGGTGAGAGCCTAGCCTCTGCATCCAAGGTGGCAATTTGTTGCTGCATCCTCACATGACAGAAGGCAGAATGGCAAAAACAGCCTAGCTAGTTCCCTTTTATAAGGGAGTGGGGCAGGTAGGATGGTCAAAAGTTTTAGTTTACAGTTTTCTTGGTCTGAAATAACTCACCCGTAAGTCCATCTGAGACTGATGTTTCTTTGTGAGGAGATTTTAAACTTACCAAATTTCTTGGATTAGCTAAAATATCCTTAGAGGATATGGTCAAGGGAATTCACCCTCTTGCCCTAACCAGGCAGCGGGACTTATTAAGAAGTTATAATGATGACAGTGTGGTACTAACATAGAAATAAAGGAAATGACAGATGAATAACATAGCCCAGAAACACTCAATACTTGATATACAGAGAAGCCTGATTATCTCTAGATAGAGAACTGTGGAAATCACTAAAGCAAAGAACTATTCAATAAATGGGGCTTGAGTAACTGATTATCCACAGGGGAGAAAATTAGATTCTTACCTTACATCTTGTACAAATGCACATAATTCTCAATAAATTAAACACCTAAATGTGAAAAGCAATACAGTTATAACAGGCAAATTTTACAGTGGTGGGAAATGAATGGCAAGCACGAAAAATTACTGACATCATGAGAGGTCAAGAAAATGCAAGTTAAAACTATGAAATACTGTTTTATATATGCTAGAATGACAGTAAGAACACTGTCAAGGGAAATCCTGCTCAAGAGAATATGATCATTTTGGAAAATAACTTGGCATCATTTTGCAAAGTTAAAAATGATAAACCCTATGACCTGACAAGTCGACACATATGTATAAACTCTCTTGCATATGTGTAGCAGGGCACATTCAAGAATGTTTATGGCAGTACAGTTGCTAACAACCAAAATTAAGAAACAAATGTCAACTGACAGGAAAATGAATAAATTGTGGTATACTCACACAGAATACTATACAGGAACTAAACCATACACATAAGCACAAGAATAAATTTTAAACACAAACTCAAAAAAGTAAGTTGAATAAGACTTTTGCATTAAGATACTGTATGTACAAAGCTTTAAAAGTACAACGTGAAACAGTATGTTTGGAGAATATACATGTGTGATACAGGCAAAAAAAATAGTAAAATAATGGTGGGGGAGAAAGGCAAGGAGAGAAAATAGAAAAGAACACACATGTATATGTAACTGGCAATTTTCTAAGTCGTTAGTTGGGTGATAAGTTTATGAGTGTTAATTTTATTATGCTTCATACCTTACATGTTTTATGCAATTTTTCTATGTGTCAATTACTATATAATATAAAAAATTCCTTATTAGAAGCCTATCTCCTAGTGACTCACTGGAATGGTGGGAAAAGTTCATTTTCTGTAGTCTAAGGCAGGGGGTCAGCATACATTTTCTGTGAGGGGCCAGACCGTAAATATGTTAGGCTTATGGGCCATACAGTTTCTGTTGTAATTATTCAACTCTGGGGTTGTACTAGAGAGCAGCCATAGCTAACATGTAAACAAATAGGTATGACAGTGCTCTAATACAACTCTATGAAAACAGGTGGCCACTGGATTTGGCCCATCAGGTATATTTGCAGATGTGAACTAAAAATAAAACCCCAAGAGCTCTGCTAACTGAATGGACTCCTCTTGGTCAATGTGTCCCCAGAAATACCTTAAAACTGAGTTCCCAGACAGGCTGGGATGGAAGAGAGAAAGCACAATTACATGTGTATGATTTCTCTTCATACACATTCCTGGCTCCTCCTATAGATACTTGTTAAATATGTTCATTTGATCACCATGCTCAGTATAAAATACTGTTGTCTTTTGCCTCTCCTTGAAAGTACATGTGCCTGGCTTCTGGCCCAGGATCTGCTTCCCAACCTGTTGGAATGGCCACTCGGCAGGTCGCTAACCTTCATAAGAAATAAAGCTCTCCTTTATTATAAATCTTGTTAATTAATTTTTTTTAGTTAACAATGACCTCTGGTCAAAGGTAACTTTTCTAAAATTTAGGCTCCACTATCTGCCATTCCATTTTGTAAATTTGGCAAAGCAGAAACTGACTGGAAGCTGTTTACCAATTCATTTTTATTTCAATTTTAATAACTAGTACATCATCCATGGCCTTAGGAGAAAGCTCTACCAATTCTATGTGTTCCCAAAATACAAACCCATGGATATATGTGAGGCCAAGCAATTCAGTTTTTTATTCACAAAGTGCATTCTTCAGACAGTTTCAAATAAAGTCTAATAAACTAACAGCCACTAGAGGTTCAGAAATGATTAGAATGGACTACAGCTATCAAAACTAATACCAATTTAATAAAAAAAAGTAAAATGCCATTAGGTATTTACTTACACATATGTAGGTTAAAGGTCTGTGAATATCCTGTCTTCTGCCAAAGTAGAAACTATTATGCTTACCCACCATGGATTAACCTATAGTTTTCACATTCTTTACTTGGATAATGAATAGAACCTTTCCTTTTTAATAACTTATTTGCTTTTAGTATAAATTCCAATGACTGAATCCCAAAAGAAAAATATATTTACCATCAGAAAACGCAATTCTGTTTATGCGTTAGTTTTCACAAAGTTTTAGCCTTTTGGAAAAGGTTACAGAAGCAGATACAGCAAAATAATCTCTTAAAGTATTTTTTTGTCCAATTAAGCTGATAACAAAATCACTTAAAATTTTAGTACCAATCATGCCACCAAATTTCCTAGCTTCTAACAGATCAATACCAGTCTCAATATAAAATCCTTAAAAATCTATTGCATTCATTTTAAATCAAAAAAACCATCTCATTTCCTAATAGGTAAGCTACCAAATAATTTTATAGACTCTCACTGTATTCCTTACCAGTCTCCTCCCTGTTTTTAAGTCTTTTAAAATGTTATCTGAGAATTCTTAAGATCCTAAAGGATTACAGTTTTTGTTTAGCTTATACACTGAAAATTTTGACAAGCATCTAAAAAAAAATCCACAATTAGTGCAAAAAGAGAAGACAATACTTTAAATCATTCCTTCCCAGTATAAATAGAACTAATGTTCCTAAATGCCAAATTTTAAGTAAATATATAATTTCCTACTTGGCTTTCTGAAAGATAGCAGATACAAAAATAGTTTAACATTAGGTTTAATGAGGTTTATAGCACATTGTTAGCTTTAACTGCAAAAATATTTTAGCTACATTTGGAAAAAAATAAACATATTGAGAACATAACTTCATATTTCTAAAAGCTAGATGCAAGAATACCAATTCTTTTCCTTTTAAGTAGAATACATGCCATAAAATTTATAAGTCACTTTGTAGGAATGAATACATTTAAAAAACACTGGTTATATCTGTGGATATTTTCCACATTTGCCTATTTAACAAAATTTCGTCCATCTTATAAGGCTTTGGTATAGGCGATTCCCAAAATTTCCATCATTTATCTTTCTTCTTTGCCTCATTCTTCTTTCTTTCCTTCGTCTGCTCATCCTTCTCCCCTATCACATTTGCATTTGCTGCTCCTTGATTTTCCCTCTTAGAGTTATCAACTATTTGATAGTCCTCAAGAAGAGTGTGTCCTGTTTGCGTTGCAGTTTTCTTCACCATCGCTTTGATACCAATGTTGTTAATGTTATAGGCAGTGACGCCAACATTGACAGCAGAATCCACTGCATTGTGTGTAGCTTCTCCAGCAGTATGCCCATATCTTTAAAACAAATTAAAGAATGTACAATAAAAATACAAATATAAAATGAGGTATTCTTAATTAGTGTTAATTAAGTCAAATGATTACTGTGTTATCCCTGAGAACGAAATCAAAGTTTAGGTTTCAATTTAATTAATAACTTAAAACATAGTAGAGAATGAAGTAACACTGTGACAAAGCTGTATTTTCTCCTTTAGTAAAAACAATGTGAAACTAAATTTAGATTAGCTAAGAATGATATAATAAAGACTGATGAATAAAAATAAAATGTAAATTATAATAAAGATTGTTAATCAGTCATTTCTTTATCTTCTCCTTCCAGAAATATAAGGAAATATAAGGGAAAATAATCACTGAAGCAACTGTAGGACACAAAGAAGCTAGTCATTATACAATAAATGGTTTCAAGCTCTACCTTAACTAGTCTTTTAAACTATGGGAATCTGAGTTTGTCATAAGCAGAGATTCTACGACATTCTCCTCCATATCCCACTCCACTGCAGATTCACTGGCCTCCTTATTGTTCCTTAAGCACACAAAGGCCTTAAGACTTTATACTGGCTGGTTTCTGCCTGAACTTTCAAAGTTCATTGCCTTACCTTCCTCAAGTTGGCTCAACTATTCTCTTCTCAGTTATCTGTTTAAATTGCCTTATCCCACATGCCCCACAACACTGCCAATAAATCCCCCCTTAAATTGCTCTTTCTTCTATAACTTGCTTCTTTCTATGTACTACAGAACTTATTAATGATCATTCTTTATGTCTTGCTGTCTCACTAGAATATAAACCCCACTGGGGAGGGGAATCTTTTGTTTATTAATTTATTAATGTATCCTAAGTATTTAGAACAGTGCCTGTTCTAAATATTTATTGAATGAATGAAATCAGTAATTTCTACCCTATCTACCTTAGAGTTTTCTGAATATCAAATGTATGGCAAAGTGCTTGGCAGTTATACAGCATACACAAAAGTAGTTATTATTGAAAATAAATATCAGTATCTGTATTTAATACTATTTCTACGAGAAAATGTAATTTGAGGTCCTATCTAAGGATACCAAAATATATCTCCCTGTTTTGTTTTACTCTTTACCCCTTTTCTGGTACCAGGCTTTTAAAGCTTTTCTTGCCCACAGTTTTTCCCAACTAGAGAACTGCTAAAACAATAGAGAAAATTTTACATTTTCTCCAGGACACACTGAAGCTTCCTAGGTGCTTTGTGACCTATATCTGGATATCTTATGCTAACACTGGATCTGTCTTATGGATTAACAAGTCCTCTATTACTATTGGCCTGGCCTAGAACAATGGTTTGTGACCCCACTGGCTTGTTTGTGCTTGGCATTTTTCAACCCCAGTGCTTCAAATGTGAAGTAATCTTATTGTGCCCCTGAATGATGATTCTCTTCTGTCTTCTGCCTAATGTTAATAATTATATTAGAGCCAGCACATAGCAGAACCCTTAAGGCTGTACTATTCTTGATTGGGGCCTTCTCACCAGTCATGAGACAGATAAGCCTCCTACAACTGCTTTCTGCCAGTCCCTGTTGTTTTGCAATCCCACAGCACTGCACAGGATTTTCTGATGATGCAGAAGACAGGGGGCCCTAGTCACCATTATCAACCACGCCCTAGTCACAAATACTATTATCAGGTGGCAATGGCTATGGCTGAACTAAAAGAAAGGGGTAACAGCAGTTTCAGCACTGAAAGAATGACCATAACTCTTGGTGTAACAAGTTTCTCTTTGGGTTTACTTCTCTAGGACTATGTGAGCTACAATGAAGTGACATGGTAACTCAAGACTTCTGCCATAGTTATGTTTTCCAGTATAGGAAATCCTCTATATTTATAAACTTCCACCTCTGAGTACATGTAATGTTCCTTTTTCTACTGATATAGTTTGTTACCTCTAACTGCACTCATGATATTTCTATATTTAACACAATTCTAAAAACTACACTGTCTTTAACAATGTACTAGACATGAATTTGTTTTGGAACTCTGTTGACTTTGTTCTTCCATGTTATCTCCACATTTGGCACCAACTCCTATTAATTTGGGGAAAACAGTACCAAACTAGGAGTCAGAAAACTAGATTCTAATACCAACTCTGTCATATGACCTTAGTCAAGTCTCCACCTCTCTGCCTCTCATCAACTTCCTCCTCTTTATCTCATAAAATGATGTGTACATGTGAAAGCAGTCTGAAAGTTCTAAAGTACTAAATATATATTTTAAAAGATCCTAAAAATGGCTTGTTTTCAATTGTGTTTATTTTTTAATATATCCTCACTTACTACCTCTGCTTTCTAATATGCCTTAGAACCAGTTTCCCTAGTAGGCATCTGTTCTTCTCTTCCTAGATAAGTAACTGCTCAGTCCTTTTCTTCAAACTGCACTGCTAAAAACTCCTAGAAAGCATATCTCTGGCAAGAAGATAAAGTTTATTTTTGATCTCTTACTTTTAAATAAATTAACTTTAACTAGAGCTAATTAAGTTGTTTTTTATATACTAACACTACCAATTGAAGAATAAAAAATGAACATGAAGTACACCCTAAATAAGTCAATGGGATTCAATCTCCAATTTGAACCAGACTTTTCTGAAATTTCCCCAGTGTGTTCAGTGATGTCCACAAAGACAACATGCTGGCAGTGATTCTAGAGTTCACTAATTATAGCAGCATTTCCACCATAACAAGTTTCAAATAAATCTGCCTGAAAATCAATTTATAGGCAACCTTCAAAATTATACTCAGAAATATTAACCTGAAATACTTAAGGTAGAAACAGCCTTTTATTAATCTATCCATCAAAGGCAGATGGGTTCTGGCCAATTTATGAAGGACCTTGTAGGTGAAACTAAGGAGTTTAAACCTTACCTTGAAATGAATGAGAAATAAAAAAAAAATTAAGCAAAGGAATGACATGACCAAATTTGTTTTTCAGAAAGATTCCTCTAACTGAAGTTGCACTGTGAACTTTAAGAGTCTCAGACTGGAGGCAAAGGAACCAGGTAGGAAAGCAGCTGTGAGAGGGATGAAAAATGATAAGGGTCTACTCTAAGGTAGTGATAACAAGGCTTAAGGGAAAGGAATGAATATATAAATCAACAGGACATGGTAGCAGATCGTCTATAGCAGTATGAAGTTGGGACGTATGAGCCTAAAGATTAAGACAAAAATTAAAAGAAAACATAGATTTGAGAGTTACTGGTATATAAATCCTAATTGTAGCTACAGGTATAGATGAGATTATCCATGAAGAGATGAGACTAGAACACCAAAAGAGAAAACTGACAGGACACCTTACAAATAATCAATATTTAGCAAATGAATGTGGAAGACAGTAACACTGAGAAATAGTCTGATAAGACAAAATAGAAAGGTGAGTTAAATGAGAATAATGTTAGGAAATTATGTAGACAGCTAAGCCACCAATTTTAATAAGCATGAAATACTGGAACAAGATCAATCAGGAGGAGAGGCTCCAGCAGCCATGTGATTAGACTTTATCCATGAAAATTTCTGGAAAAAAATCTACTCATAAAAAAGACAGGTCTTTCAAATCTATGGATAACACAAACCCGAAGAGTGGCTAATATGACACACTAAGATCAAAAGCACAAATAAAGGACTGATTTAATGACAGGTCAAAAACAACAAAGTGAAGTTAAGCAAGTACCAATGAAAGTTCTTAATTTTATGTACAAATATCAATTGTCCAAAGACAAGATGAAGGTCCAGATTTTAAAGGTTTATTTTTTAAAAGATCAAGTTTGTCCAGGCACAGTGGCTCACCTCTATAATCCCAGTACTTTGGGAAGCTGATGCAGGGCTGCTTGAGGCTAGGAGCTCAAGACCAGCCTGCAACATAGCAAGACTGTCTCTTAAAAAAAAAAAAAAAATCAGTCGGGCATGGTGGCACCAGCCTATAGTCCCAGCTATTTGGAAGGCTGAGGTAAGAGGAATGCTTGAGCCCAGGAGTTTGAGGCTCCTACAATGAGCTATGATTGCACCACTGTACTCCAGCCTGGGCAACAGTGAGACCCTGTCTCCAAAAACAAAAAGTCAAGTTTGATATCACTTAATAAAGAGGATATACTCTTTGTCTTGTGTGTCATATTTATCAAGTGCAAATATGACTAAAACATGGGAGGCAAATCCCACTATATTCAATCTGATCACAACACATCTGGAACATGAGATTCAATGCCAGATGCCATGTATTCAGAAGGGCACTGATAAACTTTAATTTGTCCCAATCAAAATAAAAATAGAGATGACCAGGATGAAGGAACTGGAAACAATACGCTATATAGAATTGATAAAGCAACTGACAGTACTTAGGAGACAAGAAAAAAACCAAGTGATGGTCATAATGATGACTAAATATTTAACTCCTGAGTAGATGTTACATAGAACTAGTTTGGGGTAATATTACATTTGCCAATGGAGTTACCCTTTCATCCAATGCAAATTTAAGGAGAATTTTACTTAAATTTCACTATACAAACCAATAAAATACTGTACCATAAAACAGTACATTTCTGACAGGAAAATATCTATTATTAAGCTTATTTTCCACAAAGATATATTCAAAGATACAATATTGCTAGGGGAAAATAAAAATGGATCTAGTTTACTGAAGTTATATTCTTCTTTAAACAATTTAAAGTGGAACAAAGAAGCTTAAAGGTGAAATTTAGAAGCTATGTAGAAGGGTGATGAATTATTTAATAGGTACTATACTAAAATTAAGTGTAGCAGGTTTAAATTTACATGTTGTTTTTCATTGTTCCTGCAGGCCTTCACGTTTCTAAATCTAAAATAAGACAAAATGGCCGGGCGCTGTGGCTCACGCCTGTAATCCTAGCTCTTGGGAGGCCGAGGCGGGCGGATTGCTCAAGGTCAGGAGTTCAAAACCAGCCTGAACAAGAGCGAGACCCCGTCTCTACTATAAATAGAAAGAAATTAATTGGCCAACTGATATATATATATAAAATTAGCCGGGCATGGTGGCACATGCCTGTAGTCCCAGCTACCTGGGAGGCTGAGGCAGAAGGATCACTCGAGCCCGGGAGTTTGAGGTTGCTGTGAGCTAGGCTGATGCCACGGCACTCACTCTAGCCTGGGCAACAAAGTGAGACTCTGTCTCAAAAAAAAAAAAATAAAAAAAAATAAAATAAAATAAAATAAGACAAAAGCTTTATTGTAACTGACAAAAATAAACTGAGTCCTAACAAATAGTTCTTACACATTGACCTGACAATGTTAAGAGTATAGTTATTTAATCCTCTGTATTAGGTTATACTACCAGAAATCAGATAAGGAATTTTATATAATGCATTTGTTTTTCTCCTTGGCATAATGCATATAATTAATTCAGATTTAAAATAACTACTTTGGAGAGCAATATATCATAGGTAATAAGATCACAAATTTTCTTTCTTTTTTATTCTTTTGGACAGTCCCACTCTGTCATCCCAGCTACACAGCTGTCTGCAATCTCAAACCCTTAGGTCAAGTGATCCTTCTGCTTTAACACGAGTAGCTGTGACTACAGGTGCTCACAGGTGCGTACCACCACACCCAGCTCATTTTTTCTATTTTCAGTAGAGGCAGGGGTCTCGTTCTTGCTCAGGCTGGTCTCAAACTCCTAAGCTCAAGTGATCCTCCTGCCTCGGCCTACCAGAGTGCTAGGATTATAGGTGTGAACTACCACACCTGGCCCCAAATTTTCTTCATTATACCACGATCAGTTGGATTAGTGTAGAACACCACCAATGCTCACTATATCAAATACTTTTTGATAGTATAATAAGTGCAAACAACTAAGAACGTAAATAAATATATTAATAAATGTACATAAATAACTAAATTAAACAAAGGTACAACTATCTTTTCCATTTCTTCAGTTCTGCGACTAAGTTACTACTGGTTCAATACTTTTAGTTTCTTTTCTTAAAGGATACTTTCTATTTCTGGGCCAGATTATCTCCACAGATGAGAAAACAGTATTACCTGGGAAAAATCCTTTATTCCCTGCTGCCTCTCCCATCTTTCCAAGTCTCTAACAGTAGAAATTAAATTACTGCTAAGACAATCATCCTCATGGTTAAAAATACAAAACTACTTTAAATTCTCACTTACATGATTTTTATTTATTCCATGAATCTTTGGAGGAAAGGATAAAAACAGCAATGCATACCATAATAGAAATAAATTAGCTCAGAATCACTGTTAAAATATCCTATTCATCACATTAACTTCTCCTTGCTAAGGACCAGAAATACAAAATTTACATCAAAACCCAGTACTCCCTAGTTATGTGGATCTCAAACTTTTAATATACCCATTGTAGTTAAGTATTTTTTTCATTAGAATAGGTAAAGGGCAAATCCAACTAAGTACTTCCTACTTTCTAATATGATTGCCTAATTATCTGTGCTAACAACAAATGATAATGACAATCTAAAAATAATTCACTTTTGGCCTAAAGGCACTTCTGACTTCCTCCTGCTCTTGCTACAAATAAAGAAACTATTTTTCTAATTATCACTGATCCATCCAGTAACCTCAAGGGCAGAAAAAAATTAATGAATCTCAAACACAGGTCAATGCCACAAGTGGCAAGAAGTGCACTGGAAGACTTGGTTTTACATTTCCATTAAAAGAATTTCAGACATACTCTATATTCTCATTTTCAACTGTTATTGGTAAGACTGACAACTCAAGAAGATGTGCCATGTTGCTTTGATTCAAAGATATGCATACCCAAGCAGAGCAGGTCAAACTAATTTAGGATGGAAATTAAGTCAGTATTTCCTAAGTTAAAGGTAATTTACTGTGGTGGAAGGGAATCTAAAAACATGTTAGATACTGCTGGAAAGTATTAAGCCTGCACAGATTACCCACTATCGGCAGTGGTGGCCCAGCACTTTTCTCTGCACTTCAGAGCACAGGTTCTAATGACAGAAACACCTGGTTTACATGCCAGCTCTACTTCTTACTAGGGGCACAATCTTTAGTAAGTTATTTAAGTCTCTATGCCTTGGTTTCCACATCTATAAAATAGAAATAATAACAGTATTAAAAATTAAATAACATATATGAAAGCATTGAACATAGTCCCTGACACATAAATATGAACTCAGATAAATGTTATCAGTAAGTGGATAATTAACACAAATAACAAAGAATTGTGAACACCAGTAACGTTGCTCTTCTTTTTTCTTTCTAAAGAAACAGTAAGACCCAAACTAAATCAAAGCTAAGAAAGCAACTCAGGTCCATCACACTAGATTTAGTTTTTAGACCTTGATTCTTTTAATACTGTGTAAAGACAGTATTGTTAGGTAGAAAGAACAAAGAGCTAAAAGCAGAAGATCCTATTTTAAATCTCATCTTTAATACTACTTGTCATAAATTTGTATGATATAGTTGCTGCTTAAGCATTCACTTTTTAGGCCTGACATAAATTGTCTCAAACCCAGTTGTATCCCATCACCTTTGGCTTTGTTAAAACTTCCCCCTCCCCATGTGGTTGTTTGCAATAGAACTCACTTGTTCCTCATCTCACTGACTCAAAACTCAACACACCCCACAGCTGCTGATCACGAGAACAGCCAACACCAGAGTCAAGTAAATTAGTTCTTCCCTTCACATGTTTTCTTTAAACTAGTCAATCCACATCTCCCACTGGCAAACCAAAGGGATAACACCCATGGACCTTACTGAGGGCACAGTCCCAACAGTTCCACAGGGCCCCTTCTCCCTCTCATCCATGTATGCTCACTCCCTCCTTCCCCCACTTGCTGACTGAGCACCCTGCTATCTCCAGGAAGTTCCATCGGCCCTCAGTAGGATACCCCTCTTCTCTCATGGATTTTTGTGCTGCTTCCTGTGTTTCACCTGACCAACACACCCAAACCTAACTCTCCTTCTAGTTAGGGGTCTCCTTTAGAATGACTTAGTAGGAACAAACTGGACACAAGTCAGATAACAGCCATAAGAGTGTATTCCAGTATAAACAAATTTCCTGAAAGAGGGACACCTGGTCACAGGTTAGACACTTAGGCATTAGGCTGTCCACCAAGATAAAGAAGTATCCCATGAAAGGCATACTGTAAATATCCACAACCATCTTCTCTAGGGACTCGTAAGGGCAGGACTAGAATTTATAGCCACTCTCTAGAGAGATCTTAAGGCCAAATTAGAAAGAAATCAACACCACTGATCATGTAAGCTTGTGCAATGCATTCATTTACACACCTGTCCATTTCTTAATATATGAAGAAGACATACCATTTGTCCATCCCAATACAAATGTACAGTGGTAATTAGAGTCAAGTAAGATTTGACAAAGTTTTACAATCTTTGTATACAGAACAGGTTAACAGGGGGTATAATAAATTATAATTCAAGTTTTTCAGGCAGATATCACCCACCAAGAACATGTAGTTCAATAAGGTATACAGAAATTCCAGGCTTTTAAAAAAAGTCAAACCTATCCTTTACATTAATGATGAACATTTATAATAATTACTAATACAAAGCCAAGTCACAAGAATTCTGTTTTACCAAAAATATTATTTTCACTATTGAAGAAAAACAATGAGTGAAAAAATTGTTTTATCAGATACCTAATAAAAATAACTACATAATTACCTTTATTTTTAAGATGGGATCTTGCTATGTTGCTCAGGCTGGTCTAGAACTCCTGGCCTCAAGTGATCCTCCCACCTAGGCCTCCCAAAGTGTAGAATCACAGGTGTGAGCCATCCTACTCAGCTTACATAATTATCTTAACTGTCATGAATTTTTACAAATGCTGTAAAAGATTCAGTTATTAAAACGATAAAATTCAACTTACTTGTATTTGACAGTTTGTACAGTTTCTGCTGAGACGTTGTTAACAATGCATCTGGCTGCGCATTCCAATCCCTGCCAGACAGTTGAAAATCCTGAAAATATATTTAAAAGTAAGTAAATCTAGCCAAAAGCAAACAGATCTTTCTAGTTAAAATTCTGGGCCCTTTTGTTACCTTGAACACTACTTGCTGCTACAACCATAGCACCATCCAGGGGAGATTTCCCATCTTTGTCTTTTTTAAGAGATTCTGGAACAAGTTTGCTTCCATGCTTCTTGACATGTGGAGCTAGTTCCTTTCCAACACAATTTGCTACGGTGCAAACTCCATCAACTAATATAATAAAAAAAAGAAAATTTAGAAAAAAATATATTCTTCCCTTGATTTTACCATCCATTGCAAAATTGTTAAGTGAGGATCTAAAATTGTTTTACTCCATAATGTTACCATTTCTACTGAAGGATGAGAAGCTAGACTGGGGCTTTTGTTTTTTGTTTTAAATAGGAGAATCCCACTATGTTGTCCAGCCTGGCCTTGAACTCCTGGGCCCAAGTGATCTTCCTGCCTCAGCCTTCCAAGTAGCTGAAACTACTGGCACATACCACAGACAGGCTATTTTTTTTTAAACAAAGGCTATTGTTTGCTTTAAACATGTGTTTCCAGAGCCTCCTGACAGTTCTAACTTCGCCTCTTAGATGTACATGTTCTTCTTGGCACTTCTGTTTGAGAAAACCATCCACTTTTTCTATCTGACTGCTGCAATGCAAGATTGGTAGGTACACCTTTAGCATTTTCTAGTTATGTGTATTTGTATTTTTCTATCAGTAAATATCTCAGTGAAATAATAAGGTATTTAAGTCTGTAAAAGTAAATAACCCCAAATGTGCTTCAACACATACTAAAAAAGGTAATCTTACTAAATATAATGGTAATCCATTAAGGTCCTATCTGACCATCTTAAAACAGTAAACTTTAGCGCTCTTGATTCTCAAAGGACAAGGGGTTAGAAGTATATTGCTTAGGAATCACTAAGTCAGCTTTTCTCAAACAATACATCCCTCCCTCTTGACCATCAACTTCTATGCAGAGAATTGCTGTTCTTAAAAGAATATGTCATATCCCTCAGATGGATTCAAGAATAACAAATTCAGTCATGCCACATGATGGCATTTTGGTCATGGTCATTTTGTTGTGTATATGACGGTGGTCCCATACGATTAAAATGGAGCTGAAATATTCCTATACCCTAGTGACATCACACTGTAACACTGTAGCACAATTACTTTTTCAAAAAAATAAATTTAGTTTGGCCCAAGTGTACAGTAGTATACAGTAATGTCCCAGGCCTTCACATACACTCCCCACTTACTGACTTCCCAGAACAACTTTGAGTCCTGCAAGCAACATTCACGGTAAGTACCTATACAGGTGTACCATTTTTTCTCTCTCATACTGATTTTCTACTATACCTTTTCCATGTTTGGATACATAAATACTTACCATTATATTCTAATTGCCTACAGTATTTAGTACAGTATCTTGTTGTATAGGTTTGCAGCCTAGAAGCAATAGGCTATACTATATAGTTTGTATAAGTATACTCTAGGATGTTCGCGTAATGATGAAATCACCTAATGAAACATCTCTCAGAATGTATCATTATCATTAGGTGCCACAAGACTGTACATTCTGAACTTCTCTTGCAAGATATACACTGTTCTCTCCGACTAATCAAAACCACCCTTTAACCAGAGTTTCTCAAACTTTAATATGCAAATAACAATCACCTAGGGATCTTGTAAAAATGCAGATTCTGAATCAGCAGGTATGTCTGGGGCCTGAAATTCTGCATTTTTAAGGCTCCCAGATAGCCTGATGTTGCTGGTCTGTCTATAGTTCTCACTGTATGAAGGAGAAACCACTTTGTTTTAGTTCTTTATTCTTGAGATTAAATCATCTAAATAAATATTTGGATTAAGAGATTATTTTAAATTTAACTTTAAAGAAGTCATCTAAAATTACTTTACCCAGGAATTGACTGACTTTTGCTGCTCCTCCTGTAGCCTGCTTCGCTATATAAAGTCCCTTGGTGACAGCTGGACTAACTTCCACTGGTTTTTCTTCTGGTTGAATCCGTTCTCGGAGTTTAGAAGCACCTTTCTGGATTGCTTTGCCAGTAAATTCAGCACCTTTGACTAAACCCCAGCTCACCCAGGAAGCACCTTTTAAAAATAAAATTCAAAATTACACAATATTAGGGCCAACTCTTTGATAAATAACATCAAGAGAAAAATAAAAGGAGTTTGATATTCAGAGCCAAACATGCCATGTCATCAACTTTCATGATAACTTCATACCTATAGTTCCTTCCTGGAATATATACTTTTTCTAACTAAACTCATCTTTCAATACTTAGGGCATATATCACTCAGTGACAGTTCTGCATTACTCTATGCTGACACTGTAACTTATAGGTATCTCTATGTTACTTATCACACTATATTAGTGTTAGGCATTAATTTTGAGTTTTGGTACCTTTAAGATAGTATTTGCCTAGAGGACCCAGATATCCTTATTCTTTTAGCCTCAGTCCAGGAATCACTTTCCCTCATGACATCTTGAGGGAGAAAAACAGAAACAACACAAAATGGAAACCAAAGAACTTATATCTCAAACACTAAGGCAGAAGTAACTCTTGCTTGCTTTAGGCTAAGGTATTAGTCAGGGGGTCCTCTTCCTTCTTCGATTCTAAACTCAAACTCCTGAATCTCAGCACCTTTTAGCTTGCTACATAAACATGAATGACAAAATCATGAGACCCATCAAAGAACACATGACAAAAAAAAAAATCTAAAACAGAAGAGAGGTGTAGATGATTTAGCCATTTCTCATGACAGTAGGCCCTAGCCCTTTGCTCTGCTCATACTTCTTGTAGCATGAATGACAGCAGCAGTTGCCAGAGGAAAAGCAGAATGGCAGGGCCATTTCTAGTGAGGAGAAAAACATCCTTAGCCAGTATGCATGTGAAGAAAAGAGGAGGAGGAAAGATGGGAAAAGCAAGAAAACATACACAAGAGCAGAGTCCCAAAGATAGGAAGGAAAGTGTTATCATCCTCTGTAGAGAGCTCACAATCTAAAATATTTCCTTTTTGGTTAACCCTAAAACAAGGAACTTTTAAGGCTGGACATGTAATACTTAAATATGTTCTCTCAAGGTCTGTGCCATAGTTTTACATAACTCCAGCCCACAAGTAAGCATCCAGCAATCATGCCAAAAACAAGGTTATTTAAAACTGTTAAGTTCCAAGTAATAACTGGTTAGAAAATTTTATGCTTCTTCTCTTATTTCAGGCAATACCTCCACCTCCAGCTCTAATCCTATCCCCCTGTCTTACCAATAACCAACTTTGGGGGATGATCAGGTTTCAAACTCAGGCAAACAGGCTCCCATAAAAATAAAAGTCCTGAAGATGTCCATTTAAAAAAATTATGTTTTTAGAGTTTATTAACTTAATAGTTGAAAAGTTTTTAGTAAAAAACAGCTGAATTTGAAGAAGGAAATCTGAGAAATCATAAAATAAACGATAATGAAACAAAGGAGACTATAATCCCACAATGAAACTCTACAAGAAACAAAATGGATGGAGTCCATTAATGACTAAGAAAAATAAATGGAAATGAGATAAATCAAAAGTCATAGGACTAATAAAGAGAAATACTAGATGCAAATTATTGACAATAAGATATCACCACAGAAGTGCATAGTACAGGTAAATACATTAAAACTGTAGAAATTGTACATAAAAATGTAGTATTTCATCGATAACCATTTAGATTTTTTAAATGGCATGTGCAGGCCAGATATAGATTGATTCTGTTCCCATTTGTGTGCTATGCACTCAGTTAATGCTGAAAAATGGCAGTCAATGAATGTTTGCTGAATAAACAAGAGGCTGGCAGATAACTTATAATTATCTAACGCAAACCTAACCACTGTAGTTTATGGGACACTGTCCACTTTTATTGAACTAAAGAAACTTAGCATTTATATTTGTTATTAAAAATAGAAGCCCCAAATTACAACTTTCCTTCCAGGTAAAAGGCCAGCTGAAATCTAAGATGATATAGATCCTGGCCTTTCTAGTAAGTTTTAATAATTTTATCATAAGAAATATGAAGTTTAGAACATTGGTCTTTCTATATTCAGCTTTTGATATTCTTTACCTCTGCTTCTTTGTGGCTATTCTTTAACAGACTGAATTAACCAAAATGGAAAATTCCTTACCAGAGCCTACCAGCACAGAATGGTAATGAAAAACATATAATCTTGGAGAAACTTTATGGGTACATCATAGTTAGCTCCCTTTTGCTAACTCAGCCTTAGGATGGTATGTTGGAATGGGTGGCCAGAAAGTGGTCATTTCCTCTCACTGCATATCAACTGTTTGCACAGAGACCCTGAGTCTATCTCTACATTAAATTAGAAAGATCTGGGTGTTGAGAAGCTAAGTGAAATGTTAACCAACTAAAGCAGAAAGACATATATCAGTAATGATCATTCTGGTTTTAGAATAATTTATCTGAAGCCCTTTCTCTCTTATTTATTTTTGAGACAGAGTTTCACTATGTTGCCTGGGCTAGAGTGCCATGGCATCAGCCTAGCTCACAGCAACCTCAAACTCCTGGACTCCCACATCCTTCTGTCTCAGCCTCCCGAGTAGTTGGGACTACAGGCATGTGCCACCACACCCGGCTAATTTTTTCTATATATATATTTTTAGTTGTCCAATTAATTTCTTTCTATTTTTAGTAGAGACGGGGTCTTGCTCAGGCTGGTTTCAAACTCCTGACCTTGAGCGATCCTCCCGCCTTGGCCTCCCAGAGTGCTAGGATTATAGGCGTGAGCCACCACACCCAGCCTGAAGCCCTTTCTAACTATACCTAAATAGCAGGGCTTACTTCCCCAAAAGCTTGGCTATAACCCTTAGATCTTCTCATGCCTGCATTGCTGTGTGGTTAGGGAGTGCTGACTTGCTTCCAAAATTGGATAAACATCTCTCTCTTTTTTTTTTTTTTTGATGGGTGTCTTCGTCTATTGATGCTGCTATAACAAAATACCATAAATTGCTGTCTTACAAACAACAAAAATTTATTTCTCACAGTTTTGGAAGCTGGAAGTCCAAGATCAAGGTGCTAGCATATCTGGTGTCTGGAAAGGACCCACTTCCTGGTTCACAGAACGGCTCCTGCTTACTGCCTCCTCACATGATGGAAGGGGCAAGGCAGCTCCCTGGGGCCTCTTTTATAAGGGATTTCAAAGGGGGAAAGGAAAGTAATTTTATGTTCAGAGCCATTCTGACAGGTTAGGGATTCCTGAAGCTTTTTACTACTCACTTTCTCGAAAGTAAAACAGAGACTAGGCCAGGAAGCATTACCTATTATATGACAGTATGTGATGTTTTAAGAGACTAGTTCCTTCTACTTTTGAGTATTTCTAAATTGATTATTTAAAACAAAAATACAAAGTATTATCTTTCTAGGTATCCCTTTATCAGCAGTACCTTTATTGGGTTCCAAGGCTTCCATTATAGTGGGAAAATTTAACATTACTATAATACCTGACAAAATGTTTTGAGCCACTTTCTCACTCCATTCAGGTAATTCTTTTGCTTTTTCTTCTGAAACTGGCTCACAGGGTACGATGTGACTCAGATTAAGTTCTTCACTTGAAGTATCTTTAACCTAAATGGTAAAAATGTTTGAAAATATCAAAGAGTTAGTTAAGTACTAAGAAAGGGTTAAATAGAAGCTTTATATAATAAAATACTAAGCCAATACTAAGCCAAATATTAGATATAATTAATGAAAAATATCTCTAGCCAACCTAGTTATAAATATATCTTATAAAATACAATACCAGAACTTCTATAAAGCTGAATATTGTTCTGGCCTATATAAACCCTCACTGGTAAAATTTAAACATCAACATAAGTCCAATGTAGCATTTATCAAATCATATTTAAATTGACAAACTTTTTTCTTTACTTGACTAGACTATGAGTTCTTTTCATACATATATC
Source organism: Microcebus murinus (assembly GCF_040939455.1). Lineage (NCBI taxonomy): Eukaryota > Metazoa > Chordata > Mammalia > Primates > Cheirogaleidae > Microcebus > Microcebus murinus. The sequence goes on along the minus strand of NC_134116.1, from coordinate 69,431,782 downwards.
ATACCTAGAATTAGTATGTGCACTTTACCCAGTAAGGTTAAAAAAGATTTCTGTTAAATGATTCAATCAGTAAGGAAAGCTGTATCCAAAGAAACTGGTTTTGACAGAGATTAAGTAAACATCTAATTTGAAACATGAAAATACAAACACAGAACAATCTGCCATTCCATGGAAATAGAGAACATGGAAATACCTGTACTTTGCTAATTTAACAGTTGCTATGAGAGAGCTAGGGCCAACACACAAACACTCAAAGCTAAATGAATTCATTCTAAGAACTCAGGAGCAGGCTCGGATCTCATAGTATTAAAAATTACTTCAAAACCAAAGTGCCCAACAGAAACACAAAGAACCACTTAAAATATAAAAGCAACATTAAATAAAACAAAAATGTCTACATGGGGAGAAAAGCCACCAACCAATAAGTGAAATCTAAAGACAAACTGGACACATTTTTTGCAATGTTCATCTATGACCATGGGCCAACGCCCCTAATATATAAAGAGCTCCTAGAAACTGAGATGAAAAAGACTCACAGCTCAATAATAAAAATGGACAAAGTGACATTTAACTCAGTGACAAGTTAAAAAAAAAATGGACAAAGGGCATGAATAGACAATATATAGGAAACAAAATTCAAGAGACCATTAAGCCTAGCTACTCAACATTACTCAAAATAAAACCAATGCAACTAAGATTCTATATTCTCATATACCATTTCTCATCTATTAGACTGCCAAAATCCCAAAAAACTGATCACCCACTTTGTTGACCAAGATATGGGGAAATAGGTACTCTTATACACTGCTGGTGGGAGTACTAAATAGTGTAATCCTTAGGAGGGCAATTTAAGAAAATCTATCAATATTACAAATGCACTGATCTTTTATTTAGTAATCCTACTTTTGAGAACTTATCTGATTATCTTCACATGTATAAATCAATGGATCTACAAAGTTATTCATTGATGCATTATTTGTAATAGCAAACAATTTCAATCATGCCAAGTACCTCTCAATAAGAAAATGGTTAAAGAAACTATGACATAGTCACAGAATGAAATACCAGGGTAGCTGCAAAAAAGTCTGAGGAAGTTCTCTATTTATTCACATGTAAAGATCCCCAAAATTTATTATCAAATGAAAAAAAAAAATACAAGACACTCTATATTGTACATTATCTTTTGTATAAGGAAAGCAATTTATATTTGCTTTTGTCTGCCTCAAGAAACCCAGGAAAGTTACACAATGTCCTAATAAAAGTAATTAACTACAGTGGCAGAGGGAATGGTGTGGAAAGGGACAAAGGTAGGAATAAAGCTTTTCACTGTATATACCTTTTAATATAATTTCATTTTTTAAACCAAGAAATAAAATTTCTTGATTCTAGAAGTCAAAATTCTAAATGATATAGAATTTTCAGATATATTAATAAAAAGCCAAGGAGCAAAACAGTATGTTTTATATGCCACCATTTATGTTAAAAATCATATATATGTATGTATATTTGACTATGCATAAAATGTACCTGAAAGGACAATAAGAAGCTAATAACAATGTGTCTGAAGAGGGGAGCTAGATGGCTAGTGGACAAGAAGGGAAGGCAGACTTACTTTTCACCATATTTCTTTTGTACCCTTTGAATTTCATTTTTTATAATTAACTTTTTAAAAATCTTTTAAAATAAAATATATTTATTAGAACCATTTTGGAATCCCAGTGTCCTCATAAAGCTGGTCTAAGATGTTCAACATAAACCACAGTGGCACTTTCCAAGTAAATATAGAATATTCATGTGATACTATTCCAAAGACAATTATTGAGCATTTAACATGTGGAATACAGCAATGAACAATACTGAACTTGAAGTGCCTGTAATATAATACTCACACAATGCTATTTTCTTCATACACCTGCTTATATTACTATTGCCTAAAATCTCCTTCAATTTGTTATTCACATGACCAACTCTTTATCCTTCAAGACTCATCTTAGTCATAATGTCCTCTAGGAGGAGGCTTTTTACTGCTTCCCATACCACCTATCCACCCACACTTACCTATTATATTAGGCTAGGCTGTATCTTCTAATTATCCACCACATTAGATAGAAATTATCTCTTTGCTAATATATCCTTTCCACTAGACAATAAATGCCTTGAGACAAGAAATTTAAACTTTTTCTACTATGTATGCACAATATTCTAGTACTCAATAAAATATATACTGAACTATAATCCAAATTTACCATTTACAGTATATTACATACTCAGAGCTTAAGAAATGAAAGAAACTACTAAATCTATTTTTAAAAAACTACGTCTCTGTCCTGTTGCCCAACCATGAAAAATCAAGGAACTGAATAAAAATGGCAGTGTAAGAAAAAGACAGGAGTATATTTAGCTCCAAGCTCTCGGTGCATATAGGAAGGTGGAGACCACCACAAAGCAAGCAAGAAAGGATGTGCATCATTTAGGTAAACATAAAAATCTTTCAAATGCTTGGGAAAAAATATATTCCCCAAATACAGAATATCTTTAAAATAGTTTAAGAAACAAACACTTAAAAGGGAACTATTAAAGCTGATTCTAGTTGTTTTTACCAGTGTTCACTCTGTCACTCTGTACAATCATATACATACATGAAACTGGTGAAAAGTACCATTAGAAGAGAACACACCTTATTTTATTACTTATTACCTTTTTTCCACGTTTTCCTTTATGACGAACATCCTTATTGCCTTGGTCCAAAGAAGGACCCAACTGTGTCACATCAGTGCCAGAGGCTTCCCTCAATTGGTCAGAGGGGTGTCTAGTTCTTCCAGGGATTTGGAATTCATTTTCTTCTTCTGCTCTGTGCCAGTTGGCCTAAGGAGTAAAGGACTACACTTAAATCAGAATTTGTTTTATATGACTTTCCTCCAGGTACATTATACCATGTTCTAATGATAAACTTGTTTAAATGTCTGTGTTTGACAGTCTATAAATAAAAATTACTTTTGCTGTTCTCTATACTTTTATTTTATCTCATCACCAAACCTCAAACCTCTAAGTTCTTTGGTTTATAACACATGGTCTACAGTAAATTTCAAAAGACAGCAGTTGTTGGTATAAGTTATCTTTAAATCAGATGCAGCTACATTTAAATTTGATAATGAATAAATTTTAGGAAATATATACAAGACAAAATGAGTTTAAAGGCAAATTAACAAAACTCATGTCCACTTTACTAAGCATTGTTGGAAGCCTGATTTTTTTGTTTGTTTTCTGCACTTAATACTAAAGGTATTTTGCTAGTATACACTTTGCTGAATGAATGCTTAAGAGTAAAGGCAATTAAAATTGTGACTAGTAACGAGCTTTTGTTTACGGTTGAAGTTCTGGGACTGTAAAGCCATACAACCAAAAAATAAAACTGAACAGAGAAAATAAGCATATAACCTAAAAGTCCATTTAGTTTCTTTCCTAAAGCCCAGTTATGTATGTCCACTGAATGTAGGAGGTAAGGGAGAAATAGCTCCATATTATTAATAGGTTTGTGAATACTTAGGAGTGTCATTTCAGATAGTAAACAGCAAAGCCAAGCAGAACCTAGATCCATTTGATCAGGTTCCTGCTTTTGTAAACTTTTTCCCATGAGCATATTGACGCTACACACTTCTGTATGGCAAGCATGGGATTTGTTAATATAGCTTAAATAATTGCTGAGTATGCTAAATTGTGTGTTGATCACCAGGTCATTCTCAGGGCTTGGGAACCGGGGCTTTTTTTTTTTTTTTAATCTATCTATCTATCTATCTATCTATCTATCTATCTATCTATCTATCTATCTATCTATCTATCTATCTATCTAGTCTCCTGTTCTCATGCTCTTCCCATCCTATCATTTAACACAGTACACGGGTAAATAATGGATTCTAAAAATCTGCTGGCTGAAGAAAATAAAAGACTATGCTATCATACTGTCAGCCTCATTCGACCCCAGGTAACTGTCAACATCCTTAATCAAAAATATTTTTCCCCTCTTGCCATATATTAGGATGGGCAAGAACACTGGACACCTTTTTAAGCCTCTCCATAATATTCTATTTCAACTCCTTATTAAACAGAAATACTCTACTTCAACAGGTAAGTGTGTAGGCAGAGGAAACAAACTAAATAAGTTCACAGGATGATCACGTTTTAAATCACATTTTATTTTCTATTTGGCCTTCATATACCAAGAGAACAAAGATGACTGTTTCAGAATCAGTTTTTTCCTCAAAATGCCAATCTTGAGGAAGATTAGAATCTTCAACACAAAACTGGAACTAAAGCTAAAATTATCTTCACTTCACCATTTAGTCCCAATAGTCCACTTTCCACCTGAGTAGTAAAACAGTGAAAACAATAGCTAACATTTACAAAGCATTAACCATTTGCTAGTATTGATATAAGTGCTTTAATGTATTAACGTTTAATCTTCACTGTAGCCTAATGAAATGGACATTATTATCATCATCCCCATTTTATGATAACGAAACTAATGTATAGAGGAGCTCAATAACTAATGTATAGAGTGACTTAAGCACTATTATGTGGAAGAGTTCAAATTCAAATCCAGGCCATTTGACTCCACAGTCCATAATCTTAACCAGAATTTACAGCAAATTCTCAAGATGTAGCTGTGAACATACAAATTATATACTTACAGTCTTCTAACTTTGATCACTTAGAGGTTATTGGAATTTCTTTAAAAGCAGAAGTGCTTATGTTAAAGGAGATTTTCATCCTAAAGATGATCATACACATTACCTGGAGACGAAGGTCAGACATTTGTCTTAACAGATCCTCAAAGAGTTCTCTATCATCTTCTGGTAACTCAGAGGACAAGACGACTCCCACAAAGCATCCTGCTGCCTGTAACATTGTATCAGGAAACATGTAGGCTCCCACAGTACATTTCAGAACTGGAGATCTATCAGGAACTAGAGGATATAACCAGTCACAAACCTGAAAGGATTAGACAGAAGAAAAAAAATATATGTATCAATGAATGGAGCTACACTTTCATCTACATTTTAATAAAATGGTTATACCAGAAAATAAACACTCTGAAGTTTGAAATGTATTTTACATGGCTTTATAGAACCATCAACAAATTCCCAATGAAAATTAATCATTTGCCTGTTTGATCTTCCCTTTTTGACACCAGGGACCAGTTTCATGTGGTGGGGTGGGGGAGGGAGTCAAGCTCAGGCCTTGATGCTAGTGATGAGGAGCAGAAGTAAACGCAGATGACTGGTCTGGGGCCACAGTATACAATCTTAAAGTTTATGGCCTTAAATACCCCAGTGTTTACCTACATGATTCTAGCTTTAAATAAATAATGATCAAAGTAAATTAAGGTTTTCTTTATTTTTCAATTTAGATATTCCCTTTGCAGTAATAAACAAACTCAAACTGTTTCCAAGTACTATACATGTATTTACTAATTTAATCCTCACAACAATCCTAGAATTGGTTAGTATTATTGTCATTTTGTGTACAAGAAAACTGATGCACAGAGGTGTCAATTAAGTTGCTTAGGGTCAACAACTAAAAAGTGGGGCTAGGATATGAGCACATGTAGACTGTACCAGAAAAGCCAAACAATTATTTTAATTAGAAATTCAACACTAATGATGTGGAATAATTTTTTTTCACTAAACCCAAGAGAATCTGACATGACATAGCTACTACAACAGATTAAGTTATGTTTATGGATTGACTGTCTATTGTGAAGTCAAAGCAAAATGACGCAAAGTTCTTTTTTTTTTTTTTTGCCAAGTTCTTTTGCAATGTCATCTGAGGTCAGTTTGTCAGTACACGCAGACTTAAACTCACATTCTGGCTATCTAAATTCAGAAAACACTAAATTTAAATGAGAATTTTCAAATGTATTAATTTCTAATGTGATACACATTCTCTGAGTAACCAAAATATAACTATGTCCATCACCCAGAGCATTGTCTTACCGAGAACCATGGGAGGCCAATCTATTAACATAACATTGCATGGTAAATAAGAGTCAAAGAGCATGAGATATTTCATATAAACCACAGAAAATTCTCATATATTTAATACTACAATCATCTTTGACTAGCAGAATATAAATGTTAAAGGATTGAAATACGAAAGTCTGACTTCTTCTTGGAAAGCACTTAGTAAACATTATCAAATTCTTTTTCCTTTAAGGATTCTCTGTTCCATTTGTCTCAACCACTCTACCTTATATAAAAGTCTAACTTCTGACAGGTTACAATAAAACTGATTACTGTGTTTTCCAAAGTATAATAAATACATAAACCATTTGTGGTATGTGAAATGATGTCTGATAATCCACAACTTTTCAAATTTGAGTAGTTATGTATTTTAATATATTAGGGTAAAAATACATTTTCTTTTAATTTCACAGCTGTCACTGGATATAATTAACAAGTGAGAATTTAATAAAAATATGACGAAAGTAACAGTAGGGGGTATAGATTTGACAAAAAAATTGTAAAGGTTATTTTAAATGATTAAAGCTTAGGAAAGTTTTTTTTTTAAACTTTTTTTAAAAAGTTTTTTTTTTCCCCGTGATTTAAGATTAAGTATATTCTGATAACCTTAATTGAACATTCCCAAATCTTCTCAAAAAACCCACAAATATTTATAGACCTTTCTTATCACAGGTTCTTACAGATTAGTGAGCTCATCCACGATAGGCTTATTTCTTCCAGTTTCACTTTCACAGGGTAATTGAATGTCCAAGTTCTATATAAACTGACTATAGATTTTAAGGCGTTTAAAAAGTATATTGAAACTAAAACCAAAAGAAAAATAGTGTTCTGAAGGCCTAGAATTCCAAATCTGCCTATCTAAAACCAAATAATCTTACTTTAATTTCCTAAATAGACTAACAGTGATTTCTGCAGCATAGAAAATTATACATAATTTCTAATATTTAGTTGGTTATTGCCTTTTTTTATGATAAAAACTCAGTAAGTGCATATGATAATTCTTTTTGAGGTCACTTTGCTACAAATACCTGAAAACATGGACATGAAAACCTATTAAAGAGACTCCAGTTAAATTTTGGGTGTAATTTTACTTTTCATTTAGGACCAAAACAGAAGGAATGAGATAGATTAAAAACAAAATTAAAAGCCCTAACGACAAATTTCTACTACAGTACAAATCATTTTAATGGCTGAGTACAAGTCACCAGGTACAGTGTTTCTGACATTCATTGCTCACATCTCCAGTTGCTGAGGACCCAAAGATTTTTGAATTCCACCTTTAGAATGCAACACTGTAACAGATCAGCAGATGCTGTTATAGCTTTTATCAGCCCCTCCCCCAAGCCTACCCTTTTTAACCTTAAGGCTTCTTCCCTAAAATAACCTACAGAATTCACAATAGTCTTCCTGTCCAATAGCAAATCTTTCCTTTCAACAATCCCTTCAAAGTAACTCCTTCACACATCCCTGGTAAGTCTCTGTCTTTCAACAACTTTCAAGCTGACTTCATGTAAAAGCTGCATAACAACTGATGGTAGAGTATACATTAAGAGAAAATGAACATAGATAGCCAGTGCTGTAACTAAACTACATTATCTGGACTTTGGACAAAAGCATCTACTTTGCTTGAACAGTGGTCTCTCTTCAAAGCAAATTCCTTTGTCCAATGAGTCTCAATGTCTAATGAGTCCTCCTTTCAAGAACTCATCTCCCCATACTTACAACCAGCTTTTTAAAACGAGATTTGTCATTAGACCACCACCTTTAGAATATCTCACTAAATCCACAGGAATGGCCTGATGCCAGCATTTTGTTAGCACCAGTTTTTACTCTTAGACCAAGTGCATTCTGATAAATTTTTCTGCTTGAAATGTTGAAATTACATCTTAAATTATCATCATGTCTACTTCTAGAGAGACTTCTAGACTTCAACCCTGGCAGAGTTGAGATTTTGGGCTGGATAAATTTTTCATTGATGAGGGCTGTCCTTGGCAGCATCCCTGGCCTCTACGCAGTATGCCAGGAACAACCAACCCCCAGCTGTGATAACCAAAAATGACTTCAGACATTGTCAAGTGTTCTAAGGGGTAGGGGAGGGTGGTGGTACAAAATTGCACCTGGTTGAGAACTACTGTTCTGGATGGTGGGAATGGGTCTAGCTCAGTTTAGACTCTCAGCTGGGTTGTCACAACATTTGTGGATATTTACAGTTATATATCCACATGAATTACACAAAACCTTTAAAAAATTAAAGCTATTAGGCTTCTTCTTCAGATAAAGAATTAAAAATTTAAGGATGATCACTCTGATCTCCCTCAGGTTCTTTCATCACAAACTTAATACCAAAATACGACTTTGTATCTCAAAAAAAAAGACTATTAAACACAAATATAGATGTTCAAGGCTCATGGATTCCACGGAATATACCTAAAAAGGACATAGTCATCTTTTTGCACTTATTATACTGGACACATTATAAATAGTAACAAATAAAAATGATGTATTCTACACATATTTTAAATTATGTTTACATCTTCCTTTGGCTTACCTGAAGAAACCCAGGAGGACGGTTTAGAACTGTATCAAGAGAATTATCCAAGAATCTCACGATTCGAAGGTACCCAGGATACGAAGGTGCACTAACCTCCCCTGCAGGATTTACAAAAAAAATCTGTACTCCATTTGGTATTAAAATCAACTCGTCTGCATCTAACCCTAAAGTCTCAAGAGGAGGTGGCTGAGAATGATTCCTATAAAAGTCTTCTCCAACTGATGAAAACTCCCCAGAATCTGTTCCATAGGATACAGTGTAGTGACCCTCAGCAGCCTGAGGAGTATAAGCAGGAGGTGCTTCTGCTGGACAACTCTGAGATGGTAAAGACAGAGAAGTAGATGCAACTGCCTCTGCACTTGTAGTTGGAGTGTTTCCATTTATTTCAGCGTGCTGAGGTGGTGAACTAAAGGACTGAGGTTCTGGTGACTTTTCACACGTGTCTTTTGGTGGAAATTCTGGATATAACTTGGGCACCTCCTGAAGATCATTCTGTAGAGAAGTGGCAAGACCTTTCTCTAGAATTTCCAATCTCGTGCGTACATTCTGTAGTGTTTCTTTCATCTTCTGTTGCATCTGTCTGGCAGATTCCCACCCAGGGCCTGTTTGTTCAGGGTCTGTTGATGAAATGCTGATTCCTCTGAGCAGGTGTCCTATTCCTTGCTTATAGTAGTTCTTTGCTTCTTCCTTCTGACCTAATTCATCTGTATTCAGTCCTTTATTAACAAATAAAAAGGCCTTCTTGTATGCTTCCCTGATAAGCTTAATTTCAGCAGGTTCTCCATTTTGTGGCTCTTGCTCCATTTCTGCAAAACAAGAAATATTATCTTTAATTAATCTGTTTAGGTGTTTATTTTACTTATTTATTATTCATCTTTCCTACCTGAATATATTTCAAGAAAACATAAGCCTTACTTGTTTCTGTTTTGTTTACTATGGTACAATTCCCTAAGCCTATTAGGTCTGTCACAAAGTACTACTATGTATTTGATAAATGAATAAATAAAAGAAAACTTTTGGTCCTAAACATCTTGTTAATTACATAAGAGACTAAATCAGAATACAGCTATCAGAATACAGCTAATTTTCTTGTTCCAGTTTCTTGTAATAATTTCCTATATCAATCCTTATGGTCGAAACAAGAGTCTCATTCTAAATTTCATTAAATATAAATCCCGATTATATCCAGCTAATAAAAATGAGTTGATTCACACACCAGAGAGAACAGAAATGAGAAAAAAAAAGTGGATGAAACTGTAACATTACCTGACTTCCATTTAAAGGTAGGAGGTTACCCATAGGCAATTAGCCCTGTTCCCTCCTCAAACCCCACTAAAACGACTTTAGAAAGATTATTAAAAAGGCATAACCATTTATTCTTAATGAGTAAAAGACATGAATAGACACTTCACAAGAGAATATTTAAATGGCATGTGAAAAGATGTTCAACACACTATTCCCTCAGAAAAATGAAACAAAAATCTATAGTGATAGCAACTGTACAGTTATCAGATGGCTAAAATTCAAAAGACTGATCAGTGTAAGAGAAGACAAAAACTAGAACTCTCATACTTTGCTGGTGAAAGCTGAAAGAGGGTACAGCCCTTTTAAAAAACTGACAGTTTCTAGTAAACAGTCACCCACTTGATGACTCAGCAATTCTGATGTATGTAACCAACAGAAATAGATGCATACACATACCAAAAACATGTATAGCAATATTCACAGCAGCTTAGTCACAAAAGCCAAAAACTCAAAACAACCCAAATGCCTACTCATAAGAGAATGGATAAACATTAATATATTCACACATTGCAATAATACACAATTGTTTTTAAATCCTGATGCCTACAACATCAATGAATCCCATCGTTTGAGCAAAAGCCAGATTACAAAAGACTTCATATGGAGAATATGTGATTCTATATAAATGAACTAAAAAACAGGCAAAGTTAGTCTATTATAACAGAAATTAAAGTACTGCTTATAGGTTGAGGGTATAGATTTGAAAGGGACAGGAGCAAAGCATATGGCCTTTGGAAATGTTCTCTCTTCATCTGGGTGATTATCACATGGATGTACAGTAGTCCTCCCTTATCTGCAGTTTCACTTTCTCTGGTTTTAATTACCCATAGTCAGCTGTGATCCAAAAATATTAAATGGAAAATTCTAGAAACAAACAATTCATAAGTTTTAAATGGTATGCCATTCTGAATAATGTGATGAAATCTTGTGTCATTCTGCTGCATCCTACCTGGGGTGTGAACCAATTCTTTGTCCTGGGTCTCCAGCTATGTCCATCAGTCACTTAGTTGGTTATTAGATCTGCTGTTGCAGTTATCTCAGTGCTAAGGTTCAAGTAACCCTTTTTTTCCTTAATAATGGCCTCAAAGTGCAAGAGCAGTGATGCTGGCAATTGAGATATGCCAAAGAGAAGCAGTTAAGTCCTTCCTTTAACATACTGACTGCCACACAAGAAAAAGTTTTTTTTCCTTGGGGCCACAGTGTTTTATTACAAAAATAGAATAAAAACTTCTAAAACAAAACAATCCTTTCTAATTTAATGAAAAATTTGTTACTTTTTGTTTTCTGTGCATGAGTCATATGCAACATGAAAAATAGTTCTCGTGGTTCCCAAGGTGAAAAGACATGTGAGTTACATATGATTCACGAGGCCTTGGGCTCAAAACTAGTGTGAGTTAAATACAACTCATGTGGCAGTTAATGTCTTAAGTGAAACATAAATTCTCGACTTAATAACAAAAAAATCATATGCTGAGGTTGCTAAGATCTATGATAAGAATGAATTTTCTATTTGTGCAATTGTGAGGAAAGAAAAAGAATTGGTGCTCGTTTTGCTATTGCCCTTCAAACTGCAAAACTTACAGCCACAGTGCATGGTAAGTGCTTAGTTAAGATGGAAAAGGCATTAAATTTGTTGGCAGAAAATATGAACAGAAACGTGTTCTGATTGACAGCAATATGGTTCTGTACTATTCTAGGTTTCAGGCATCCACTAGGGTCTTGAACGTATTACGTATTCCCCAAAGATAAGGGAGGACCACTCTGTATTTGTGAGTACATACACAAATCATTAAGCTGTAAATTTAAGATCAGGGTACTATATGTGCTTTATGTTATTGCTCAAAAGATAAATAATAAACCCATAATTCACAAGGACAAAGGAGGATGAAGAGTCAACAGTGCTTTGGTACAAAAAAAAAAAAAAGAGGCAGACAAGATTCCTAAAACAGACTTGAGAAAACAAAAGCCTTTAACTGTCAATGGGGAAATCAGGGAAGCATCCCCATTTATATCACATCACAAAACCTTCAAAGGTATGGGAATGCATGGAATTCAATTTTCCTCTAGAAAGGGAGTAGAGGTGGAGCTGGAAAAAAGAGGACTAGTTGAAAACCTATTTACAAATTAGCATCCTCAGATCTCTCCTACACCAAGTACCCAGGACACTATTTCTCTACGGCCCAAAAGAAGACTGGGTGCTTTAATCTAGAAGAATGTAAAATCAATTCTCTCTGGATAGGGAACTATCGGGTATGATTAAGGGTAAATAACAAAAGCAGGGGATTAAATAAAATATTACATGCCGAATATTAAGACCTTCAGCCTTCTTCCCCACAACCTGGTTCTTAAGAGTACTGACAGCCAGGTACCTCTCCAGAAAGGAGACTGAAGTATCTGGATAATCTGATCATGGCCAAGACAAAAGACTCAAGAGTTTCCTAAGGAAAACTGTCCAAGCAATTCACCCTTGAGAAGCCACAGTTGATAGGTTCTACCCCACAGTCTTAAATCAGCTTTCTAATGCCTAATTCCTAATTCTCTCTCCCTCTTTCACTCTCTCACATACACATGCACACACACACACATGCAAACAGCCAAGGATCACAAAACCTGAGGAAAACATCTAGTATGAAAGATAAAAATAAAAGCAATGTAATTTGGTTGAAATGCACAATACACAGGAAAAATAAAACTTTTAGAAAAACCCTACATTTATATCAACATAAAGAAAAAGAAAATACTGCATCTATAAAATAAAAATAAGATGACACACACTCAAAAAAAGACAAAGAACAGAGCTTTTACAAATTAAATTTAAAAAGCTGGAAAGAAAAAAATTTGAGAAGGATGATAAAGTTGGGAGATTACAAAAATGCCCAGAAAGCAGAGCAAAAAGACAAAGATGACAAATAGTAAAGAATAAATAAGGAGGACCCAATCTATAAGGTATACCATAATAAAACTTCTAGAAATAATAAAACTTCTAGAAATAGAGAATAGAGAAAAAATAAGAAAAGAACTGAAGAAATAATTCACTAGATTTCCTAGAACTATAAAACATGAATATCCAGATTTAAAAAGACCAATGGATGAAAGATGAAAAAAGTCACCAAGGAACACACCATGAAATTTCAGAACACTAGCCTAAAAGGGACCATCTTAAAAGTGCTTATACAAAAAATGAGAAATTTAAGTGCCAAGGAACTTCATAAAGGCCACAGTAGAAATGAGAAGAACATAATATTCAAATTAATAATTCTAAGTAAAATAACTTCTAAACTCAGCCAAGTGACTGCTAGGGTATTAAACTCTCCACCTGCTAGATCCCATATTTAGTGAAAGGAATCCCAAGGCTGATAATGACTTCCCAAGATAACAATTATGAAACCACTCCAGACTGGAACAGGAGGCAGAACTCCAGAAAAGATCTCTTTAAAAAAGTAAAATTGATAGAATACCTAATGTTTTTAAATTTTGAGAAAAGATCTACACAGCTGGAGAATTCAGGATTTAATTAGTGATAAATGTATGGAAAACTAAGGAAATAAAATCAAGACAATTATTAACTCCAGGGAAAACAAGATGCTGAGCCTAGAAACAAAAACTAATCATAATGCACTGCATCTTTCGGTTTTGATTAGCATTACAATAATATATATATTGAATTTTGGTATAAGCAAAATTTTTATATAGCCATATTGAGAAGATAGAAAGATGAATAAAAAGTTTATGTGCATGTGGTATAGGACTAAAGAGTTTAAAAGTTCATCTTTCCTACTAAGAAATTAATGGACAATGCCTAAAACTGAAAAATACAAAGTAGCAATATAAGCGTACTATTTAGAGATATAGAGAGAAAGACCAAAAGAATTGGGTAAGAAAATTGATCCAAGCTGACTTTGGGAGGAAGGGTGAGGTTGGAGTGGTGGGACCTCTGATTTTCACTGCAAGTATTGTAAAAATATTTAACTCTTAAATCTATGTGCATGATAAAAAATGTAATTACTAACTTTAACAAAATAAATGGGAGCTTTAGAGCAGCCATGTTCAATAGAATTATAATGCATGCCACATGTATAATTTCAAATTTTCTAATAACCATATTAGAAAGGTAAAAACCAGGTAAAATTAATTTCAATGATAGTATTTTATTCATCCAAATACATCAAAGATATTATTTCAACATGTAATCAATATAAATATTATTAGTGAAGTATTTTACCTTTTTTTGTATTAAGTTTCTGAAACGCACAGTGTGTTTTACACAGGATTTTTCAATTCCAACTAGCCCTATTGCAAGTGCTCAATAGCTATGTGTGCCTAGTGGCTACCATTATTAGACACTGCAGTTTTTAGAGAATCTCTTCTTGTCATCTCATTAAAACTTATGACAGAGTAATTTAAGTGACACAAGACTGTTTTAGCAGCAGTCTAAACTATAAAGGCATCACAGCAACTGTGGTCTAGCTTCAGATTAAGTAATAATATAACCATACTTTCTAACTTGAAAAATAAAAAAGTAGGCCTTATCATGGTAGCAACTTCATGGTAGTCAACAGAACATATACAGTCTCCAATTTAAAAAATACCATATACAATTGATCACATACAGACCCACCTTATTTGCCCTACCTCAAGTACCCTATCAAAATTGACAATCCCTTTCCCTGGAATTCTATCCTGTTATTGTGTCATTAGAATTCCTCGCCTTTCCAGAGATCCCAATCCCCTTTCCCTCAGACACCATGGGATAGACATTCTGCACTCCACCTTCCTTAGGGTAGAAGAAGGCTCAAAGTTAGACAGTAAAAAGACAGTAGAGGTTAAACAGGCTTTTATGAGCTGATGGGGAACTTAACCAGCATCAAGTTTATCCCGTTCACTTGAACAACACTGTGACTTGGCACCCACTTCTGTACTACATGCTATAGGACACCACTATCACCTGGCACCATTTAAAGTGCTTAACTTATGCTGGACACACCATGCTGGGTATTTATGTCATTATATCCTTACAAACAATTATTGAGGCATTATTGCTATTAGTACTTTAGAGAGAAGAAAATTGAGGTTTGAAGGCATTAACTGCCTTAGATCATCTGTTTCTTGAAAGATCCTGGAGCTAGGATTTTTACATTTTTAAAGGATTATAAAAATAAAGAAGAAATGTGCAACAGAGATCGTGTGTATGGCCCACAAAGCCTAACACACTTACTATCTGAAAAAAAAGTTTACTGAACTCTGTCCTGGATCACAGAATTAAATAGTCTGATTTCAAAACAAATCAAAAAATCAGGGTTTCTCAACCTTGGCATGGTTGACATTTTGGGCTGAATAATTATGTTATTTTAGCGGCATCTCTGATCTCTGTCCACTAGATGCAGTAGCAGCACCCCCAACCCCTAACCCCCAAAATGTCTACAGACATTGACAAAAGTACCTTGGGCAGTAATATTGTCCTCCGCTGAGAATCACTGCTCTAAATGGTCTTCGAACTTCAGGATGTGGATCCCTGGAACACATGAAATCTCCCGTGAGACATGTACCAACAACATGTGTAATTTCAAGATAAAAGCTTCCAGATCCTCTACTTCCATTAGTATTCCTTACTAAAACTGATCTGCATGGGCACATGTCTGCAGTCCAGTTATGCTGGTTTTTCTCTCCCAGGCTCCTTTCATAATCTTCCCACTTTACAAAATAAAGGCATACCTTTCACCCATTCCTATTCTTGTATGGTACATTTCCCCAGGATGGAAAAGCCTCCCTACCGCCAAACAGTAAGTCAAAGGTGTCAAAGAACCTCTTTCAATTTAGGCACAACTCCCACTATCCATCTCATTAAGATATATATCTCCACTGAACTACTCTTCATACTTATTATTTATCAAAATCCACCAGGTATTTATGATGTTCTGATCAACTATTACTACATGCAGTAACTCAATAAAAAGAAATTATAACTCCTAGAATTACAATCATAGGAAATTTTTAAAACTTAGTTTCAATTTATATACATATTTTTATTAAAGAGATGTATGACAGATTAATAAAAAGCTTTTCAAGCATTAAAATAAACTGCATTAAGACAACATTTAATGGTGTTTGGGTGATAAAAATCAAAGTAAAATTTCCAGAAAAAGGAACTGTATAAAATACAATGTTTTTAAAAAATTGAAGGTAAAGGACATAAAACAGCAAACATATGCTCCTTTGGATAAAATTAAAAGAATACCTGTTTTATATTAAAATGTCAATATCAATACCAGGTGGGAAAATGCATCCTTTTCAACTACCTAAAAGTATGATGTAAAATGTTATATAAGGCCGGGCGCTGTGGCTCACGCCTGTAATCCTAGCTCTTGGGAGGCCGAGGCGGGCGGATTGCTCAAGGTCAGGAGTTCAAAACCAGCCTGAGCAAGAGCGAGACCCCGTCTCTACTATAAATAGAAAGAAATTAATTGGCCAACTGATATATATATAAAAAAAAAAAAATTAGCCGGGCATGGTGGCGCATGCCTGTAGTCCCAGCTACTCGGGAGGCTGAGGCAGGAGGATAGCTTGAGCCCAGGAGTTTGAGGTTGCTGTGAGCTAGGCTGACGCCACGGCACTCACTCTAGCCTGGACAACAAAGTGAGACTCTGTCTCAAAAAAAAAAAAAAAAAAAAAAATGTTATATAAGTCAACCTTTAAAGCAGGGGTCCTCAAACTTTTTAAACAGGGGGCCAAGTTCACTGTCCCTCAGACAGACCGCTGGAGGGGCGGACTATTGTTTAAAAAAACTATGAACAAATTCCTATGCACAGTACACATATCTTATTTTGAAGTAAAAAAAACCAAATAGGCAAAAAAACACACGTGGCACGCGGGCCGTAGTTTGAGAATGCCTGCTTTAAAGTGTCCAAAAGGAACAGTTTTACAAAAATTATTTTGGGGGATAAGCAAATTATTAATAAACGTGTTGCTCTAAAACCACTTGCTATTATAATATATTGAAAGATAAAATGCACATGGTCTCTGGCCCTTAGCTAATTCACTACCTTCTATTAAGCTCGATCTATATATGTGTTTGGCAGCCTTCTAACGTTTATCCAATCCTCATAACTCTTGGAAGTTGATATTTGATTTAAAAAATGTTTTACAATATTGAGCAACTTGTCCAAGGACAGAACTAGTCAACAGTAGGGTCATATTCAAATTAATGCATGGCTCAAAAGACATGTCAAGAAAATTAAGTGAAATGTTTGATTGCAAAGCTAAAGCTCCTAGTATGCATACAAGTCAGCAGAGTGAAGAAAGGAGGAAGGAAACCTGGAGTGTTTCGTGGTAGAAAGGCATGTAGCCAAAGCCTTAAAGAACTGGGAGCATCTGAAGGTAGACGGCATAACGAAGGGACTCTTGATAGAAGCAATATTTACCTAGAGTATAATTTATTTCAAAGCTTATATTACATATAGTGTGATGAAAGATTTCCTAAATAATATGTCATTGGAGCAAATGAGCTGGCCATTAGAAAGAAAGAGCTGTATGTGTGTCTGTGTGTCTGTTGTATGTGTGTATTATACAACAGCCCTGTGAGATGTTGTATAATAATTCCACAGGGCTGCTGCTGCTGAATTCAGCCTTCCTTGTTGCATCGCCATCTTGAAGACAAAAAAAAAAAAAGTTTAGCAAGAAGAGCCTGGAAATCTAGCAGGTGAAAAGTAGGTCTAATCGTCAATTTTACTTTATTATGGGAATCACAACACAGGAAAAAAGTTTATATTAAAATATCACATTTGATTTTGTGACGAGGGTTTGCTATATTCTCAGCAGTCAATTTACAGAGATAGTGACTTTAGGGTGGTGACTTTAAAAATAATGCCTATCATACTCCTAAGCACAATTAAGTGCTTATTAAGTGTCTGGAGAAAATAAAAACCGTTATTACATGACTTCAATCTTTTAATTTTCAACTTTGAAAACGAAGTCTTTGAAATGTCAATCTGAAGTATTTAAATAAACATTACCCACACCAACATTATAGTCTTAAATCACAAACCAACGCCTGTTTCCAGATACCATGGTACACTTAAAGTGATAATTTTTTAAACGTTCTAACAAAAGAAAACACGCTTATTTCAAACTATATGTATGTTTTAAAAAAATATTCAGGAGCAAAGGGAAAATTCGGAATCAAAACACTTGGCAAATTAGTTCAGTCCCATAAACACCAAAAGTAGTAACAATCACGCTTACTGGTCAACATCACAAGGAGTCTTGTTAGGGAAACTACATACAACAGAGTTTCAGAAAGTGCCACAGGTGAGAAGCAGACCACAAAGAAAGCATTCCTTTTACAAACGGATCAAGTAAAGCCATCAAATTCAGTCTATTATACAGGAGCGCGACTCATCAAAAGAGTTCCATTTATAACTGGGGACATTCTTATATCCCCTTTTCTTTGGCTTTCGGAAATCTCAAAGAAAAATTGTTAAATTCCCAATTATCTGAGGCCGTTATTTCAGAGGCAAAAACAATCTCGAACACAACAAGTTCATTACATTACAATACAATAAAGCAAACCTGAGGATCCTCAAGCCACTACTAGAGTAGTTCATTACAAAGCACAGAGTGGAAAACTGGGTCAACCCCATGGTAACGCAATAATGCCCGGTCACGGAACTGCGCATTCCAAGACAAACTTTTCTCAGACGGAGAATTAGGCCGGAGCTCAATCCCTAGCAAACATTAACAAAAGTATTCGAGAGAATAAAATCAAACGCTGTCCAACCCAATATAACTGCAGCTGGTCGTGGCCCTTTTTGCAAAGAAAGACTATCGAAGCTGTGCGCGCCGGGGGAGGGCGGGCAGTCGCGGCGACTGTGGAAGCCAAAACAGACAGCGGGGGTGGGGCAGCCAGAGACGCTCCCACCCGAGCGCGACCGCGAGGGGACCGGAGGGTCGCGCGCTCCCTCCCAGAAGTAACCGGGCGTCAGGGGGAGGCCGAAGGGTCCCTACATAAGACATGGAGTTAACTAGAAACAACTTCTCGAAACTCTTCCCTGGTGACAAAGCTCCCGTCAACGAAAACTCCATCTCTGAGATTCGGATGAGGGCCGGCGCCCTTTATCCCGCTCGCCTGCCCGCCCGCCCCGCCAAGTCCGCGGGGCCCGGCGCGCTCCCACCGCCCGCCCGCCCGCCAGAGGGCCGCGCAGGGGCGAGCTACTCCCCGCCACCGCCGGCCCACCTGTGCTGTGCCTTCCGCCGCTCGGGCGCTTCGGCGTCGCCCCGGGACCTCCCCGCCCAGCCGCAGCGCCCAGGACCGGCTCCCTCACGCGCCGCGCTCCGCCTGGGGTGCCCAGTGCCCGCCAGCCAGCCGGCGGCTCCCAAGGCGCGTTCCAGGCCGCGCGCTCCCGAGCGCGCCACGTCACGCGGCCCCGGCGCCCGGGACTGCGCAGAGGCGCGCCCCCGCCGAGCCTCGGGAGAGTGTGCCCACCCAGGCGTCGTCCCCACGGACTCGTCCCGGGCCCGCGCGGCCTGGGTTCTGTCCACGCTGACCTTCTGAATGGATTGTGGGTGGACGTCACTCCGCTTCGAACCCAGGAGTCACTGTAAAACTCTGTAGGGGTAGAAAAGGAGCTAGGGCGGGAGGCCCGAAAAAACTTCGCCAGTCAGCGGCTCCGCGCAGACCCCTTACCAGGGCCTCCGGGGTGGGGGCCAAGGCCACCGCCCCGCGCCTGCGCAATCTTTCTCTCCTCCGCGAAACCCGAGGCCTCAGGAGGGGAGAGAGCGTGGGCCGTGAGAGCCTGTGGCCTCTAGAGGGCGCCCTGGGCGCAATGCACGAGGGAGAACAAAGGCTGACTCTCCCAACTCTTCTGGAACTAACCATTGTGACTACTGTATTTGGAGGACAGTTAGCCTCGAGAAGCCCGCTGACACCGTGTGCTTTAAGTTTCAGTGGTGTGTGAGTGTTAACGATATCGACCGATATCGTAAAAAGTGTTAAAAGTAAGTATGCCTATACCATTTGAGATTATTAAAGGCTAAAAGGGGAACATCAAAGGGAACATAGTTTTCTTCAAAAGTTCTTTAAAATTAGTAAAGTACTATAGATGAGAAATGTATACTCTTAAAGATGCCAGCCTTAAAAGAAAAAAAAAGCTTTATGTAGTGCTCTAAGCATTTCTGACCAGTTAAATGACTTATGTAAGTATCACGTGACTTATTCCAGATGAATTTTTACTTTCCTCAGTCAAAATTAGTTAAAGATGGGGACTGTTGGTCTAGGAGTGAGTCTTACATTCAAAATTGGGAACCATTTGGTAATTCCCTCAATTCTCAGAATGGTAGATCCTCTTAAAAGAGCAAAACCTATTAGGGAGGAATACATTAGGACAGTTGCTTCAAAAACTTTTGCTTTTATACACCCTAAAGCTGTGGTCCCCCAGCCCCGGGCCACAGGAACCTGGCACAT
The DNA here is from genome assembly GCF_040939455.1 of Microcebus murinus. Taxonomy (NCBI): domain Eukaryota; kingdom Metazoa; phylum Chordata; class Mammalia; order Primates; family Cheirogaleidae; genus Microcebus; species Microcebus murinus. Next base: position 69,411,450 of record NC_134116.1, on the reverse strand, counting down.
CACCGTGTGAGCTCTCAGATAAATCCCCCTTCTCTCCCCCTTCCCCCTCACCCCTCCTTGGCCATGGAAAAATTGTCTTCCATGAAACCAGTCCCTGGTGCCAAAAAGGTTGGGGACCACTGCCCTAAAGAAGTACCCCCAGAACTGTGTACCTTCTCCCACATTTTTAGATTGACTATCAAAATTTTTTACTTGACTTAGTTTTGCAAAAGATGCAATCTCTGTTATATTGTAAATTGACATTTTAAAATGAAACAGTTACATAACTTTTAAATGTAGCCAGTGGAATCTAAATACCAGACAGTTTTACATCCATCATCATCAAGTTTTAAAACCACATGAACAAGCTTTTCTTTAACAGGAGGAATTTTTACATCATCCCTTTACTTCTTGAACTCATATTTCCATTTCATATTGTGAAATTTTATCCCAGTGTATTATTTCTTTATTCTTAAAAATCTTTTATTGATCACCTGTGAGTCTACATAAAAAGAAAAACATAAATTTGAATATAATTTTAACAATTTTCAATAGCCATAAAGATTAAAGTGTTTAGAAATGTAAAATTTCTATAAGCAAAATTATTATATAGAGAAAACTCTAAAGAATTTACTACAAAGCATTAGAACTAATAAATGAGTTCATCAGGGTTGTCCAGCCTGAGCAAGAGTGAGACCTGTCTCTACTAAAAATAGAAAAAATTAGCTGGGCATGGTGGGGTGTGCCTGTAGTCTCAGCTAATCAGGAGGCTGAGGCAGGAGGATCACTTGAGCCCAGGAGTTTGAGGTTACTGTGAGCTAGGCTGATGCCATGGCACTCTAGCCCGGGCAATGGAGTGAGACTCTGTCTCAAGAAAACAAAACAAAACAAAAGGTTGTAGGACAAAATATCAATATACAAAAGTCAATACTATTTCTATACATTAGCAATGAACACTGAAAATGAAATTAAGAATTCCATTCATAATACTATAAAGAAGAATAAATACTTGTGAATAAATTTAACAAAATAAGTGCAAGACTGTACACTAAAAAGTATACAACATTGCTGAAAGAATTAAAAAATCTAAATAAATGGAAAGCCATTCCATGTTCACAGATTGAAGGATTGACTCTTACTCAGATGGCAATACTTCTCAAATGGATCTACAGATTCAACACAATCGCTGTTAAAATCCAAGATGACTTTTTGCAGAAATTGGAAAGTTGATCCTAAAGTTCATAAAATTTGCGGAATACAAAGAACCCAGAATAGCCAAAACAGTCTTTAAAAAGAACAAAGTTGTAGGAATTACACTTGCCAATTTCAAAACTTATTACAAAGCTGCAGTAATCAAGTAAGTGTGGTACTGGCATAAGGACAGACATATATGGAATAGAATTGATCAGTGAAATATAATTAAGAGCCCAGAAATATTCCCTTACATTTACAGTCAACTAACTTTTAGCAAAGGCATGAAGAATATTCAATGGGGAAAAGGTCTTTTCAACAAATGGGACAATTGGATATCCATGCAAAAAAAAAAAAGAGAATTTGGACACCTACAATACACCATACACAAATATGGATCACAGACCTAAACACAAGAGCTAAAACTATAAAACTCTTAGAAGAAAATGTGAGTAAATCTTCATGAACATGGGTAAAGCAATGATTTCTAAGAGCTGACCCCAAAAGCATAAGCAGTAAAAGAAAAAATTGGTAAATTGAACTTCAAGATTAAAACCTTTTGCTCTTCAAAAAATACCATCAGGAAATTGGAAATACAACCCATAGACTGTGAGAAAATATTTTTAAATCAATATATTTAACTTGTATTTAGAATATATAAGGAACTCTCAACACAATAATTAAAAAGTAATATATTTGAAAAAAATGAGCACAAGATTTGAATAGACATTTCTCCAAAGAAGATTTACAAATGTTCAGAAAATACATGAAAATATGATCAATGTCATTAGTCTTTACAGAAATGGAAATCAAACCATTAGGAGATGTGATTTCTTACTCACTAGAATGGCTATAATCCAAAAGATATTAATAGCTATTGGCAAGAATGTGGAGAAACTGGAACTCTCATGCATTGCTGGCAGGAAAAATGATGCAACAATTTTTTGAAAAAAGATTTGGCTTCTTCTTAAAATGTTATACATAGATCTATATCACCTAGCAATTCCACTTCTATGTGGAATTGTGTAGATGCATTTTCATTTCTCTTGATTCAAAGAATTGAATGATGCTGCTGTTAAACTCTTCCAACTCTTATTTATTTTACTTAGGTGGACAGAATTTATTAGCTTTTATAAGTTCTCTCTCTCTCTCTCTCTCTCTCTCTCTCTCTCTCTCTCTCTCTCTCTCTCTCTTTAATTATAACAGGGTCTCTGTTGCTTGGGCTAGAGTACGGTGCATCATCATAGCTCACAGAAATCTCAAACTCCTGGGCTTAAGCGTTTGAAAGAATGAGGATGTACCTTCACACACACACACACACACACAACACACACACCAAAAAAACAAGAAATGTCAAAGTGAAATTTCAGAGATATCAACTGTCAAACTTAGGACTTAGGGAAATTGGACAGACCATACAGTCATGAACTCTCTGCATTTTATACCATATAATTAGATAGCTGGCACTGACATTTTTCAGTGGGCCATTCCATAAAAATCCATAAATTCCAGGTTCATTTACCTTAGGCCATCTGGACAGACAGTAGGTACCCTGCTAAAAGCATTTCATATATAAGGACTATCCATTATCTTTCCACTAGTATCTTGGTCCAATTAGCATGTTTACAAGGAGATTTGACTTGGTTATTTCCACGTAGGCATCTCAGGATAGGAATAATTGGTTACAGACCAGCTGCTAATACTTAACTTCCAATTTGTAATTTGTCTCCCCTGTCTTTTATTCTCACCAGATTCTTCTAAAAAATAATGCATTCTTTAACAACAGTGAAAAATTGGAAGAGGTAGGTGAGATCTTTAAATGGAAATTACTATTATGGTAATGTTACGGTAGTTTAGAGGAGGCTTCACCTCAAATAGTACTTTGAATTGTCCTTTCATTTAGCACTCTTGAGGGTTTCACACCATGGGCAATGCACCAGAATAAAATCTGGAGAGCTGAGGATTATGCATTTCTTATGTAAAGTAGGAAGTATTCTAGTGTGAAAGGAGAACTAGGAAAAGAGATGCTAGGAAATGGCACAAACATAATTAAAGTTCTGGACATTGATTATCTTAAAACTCTTACATCCTTGTAAAGTTTTTGCACACCTCCAGAGGCATGCACACTCCAGTTAAAGGTATGCACACTCCAGTTAGACCCCCATGTACCTGTGGGGGTCTAAGACCACTGGTTCTGGAATTCAAGTGCCTGAGTGTGAATCTACCTTCATCTCAAAGTTGTTATTATTTAACTATTAATACTCTGGGCCTGTTTTCTCATCTGTAATATTGTGATGTGATAATTGAACCTGCCTTTTTTTTTTTTGAGGTATCACTGTGTTGCCCAGGCTAGAGCGATGTGGTATCACCATAGCTCACTGCAGCCTCAAACTTCTGGGCTCAAGGGATCCTCCTGCCTCAGCCTCTCAAGTAGCTGGGACTACAGATGTGTACCACCACTCCTGGATAATTTTTAAAAATTTTTTGTAGAGACAGAGTCTCACTATGTTACTCAGGCTGGTCTCAAACTTCTGGCTTCAGGTGATCTTCCTGCCTCAGCCTCCCAAAGTGCTAGGATTACAGAGATGAGCCACTGTGCCTGGCCAGTTTCCTAAATTAACTGACATAACTCACTTAAAGTCAGTACTCAATAAATATTAATGATTTTTGAATTTCTTCTCTCTTTGATGAAATTTTTTTTTTTTTGAGACAAGAGTCTTACTCTGTTTCCCGGGCTAGAGTGCGGTGGCATTAGCCTAACTCACAGCAACCTCAAACTCCTGGGCTCAAGCAGTCCTTCTGCCTCAGCCTCCCAAGTAGCTGGGACTACAGGCATGTGCCACCATGCCCGACTAATTTTTTTGTGTATATTTTTAGTTGGCCAATTAATTTCTTTCTATTTTTAGTAGAGACGAGGTCTCGTTCTTGCTCAGGCTGGTCTCAAACTCCTGACCTTGAGTGATCTGCCTGCCTCGGCCTCCCAAAGTGCTAGGTTTACAGGTGTGAGCCACCATGCCTGGCCTCTTTGATAACATTTTTAAATATTTGCAAAGAGAAGTTTTGTTCTAAGTAAATCTGAATAATTTTAAGTCTGTCTTCATTAAGATTGATGACATTATTCTTTTAATCAAGAATTTACTTCACAGTACAAAAAAAAGGTAAATGTGAATACTATTTTTAACCCTGTCGTAGTGCCATTAATAAAACAGTAATATTATGTATAACATTATTTTGATAACATAAGTGTCCTCAGAAGAAAAATCTACTTGCTAATGGACTTTAGGAGTGATATATGCCTATTTGGGTATGTGGGCATGTAATCACCATTATAATTACAATTCCTGTGTGATTATGCCAAACACTTTTATGTAGAAGCCTATATTTTAGATGAGTATTCTGAAAGTTTCATTATAAATCATAGATTCAATTTCGTTCAGGTTGTCCAGTTTCTTTTATTCACATGCTGAAAGTATATTGTATCTTTTCCTCTTCATCTATTATATAATATTGTCTATGGGTTTAGAAAACTCAGAGAGTGTATGATATAATGATGAACGCCATTAAAGTGAGAAATGTGTAAATTACTTTAACCATGAATTGAGTTAGATGTCAGGGAATCCATCTCATGACTGATCTAGGTTATCACCAGTGATGTAACTTAATTGCTCCAAGCTCATGTTGAAATCAGTGGGATGACTTGGTGTAAAATAAAACTCCTGGTGAGTACATTATGTTGAAGGCTAATGTGATAATAATGTTCCAAAAGCTCTACATGGGGCAAGGTTTCCGATCTATGATCTTACATTTTTTTTCCCTTGAACTCTTTGTTATGTGAAAAGCATGCATTTGACAAAGATTAATAGTTGTGATGTTCCCTTAGTCCAGTATAATTTTCCTCTTGCAGAGCAAATATCATGGATGATGGACAAATGCAGCTTTTAAAAAAAATTGAATAAAAATAGAAAAAAAATAATTTCTGCCTCATAGAATTAGAGATACATATGTATTTCTATATGAAGTATCCAGTCTTTATTTAAGCAAATGTATATACTCTTTAAAAAAACAATCTATTGTAGAATGTCTTATGCTCTTTTGGGTAGATGCCTAATAATGTTATTGCTGGATCAAATGGTATTTCTATTTTTAGCTCTTTGAGGTATCTCCAAATTCTTTTCCACAAAGATTGCACTAATTTGCAGTCCCACCAGCAGTATAAGAGTGTTCCTGTCTCCATATCCTCGCCAGCATTTCTTGTTTTGGGATTTTTTTGATAGAGGCTAGTTTCACTGGGGTTAGGTGATATCACATTGTGGTTTTGATTTGCATTACTCTAATGATTAGAGATGTTGAGTATTTTTTAATATGTTTGCTGGCCATTATTTTGTCTTGTTTGGAAAAGTTTCTGTTCATTTCCGTTGCCCATTTCTTGATGGGGTTGTTTGATTTTTTCTTATTAATTCTTTTGAGTTCTAGATAGAATCTTGTTATCAGACCTTTATTGGAAGTGTAGAGAGCAAATATTTTCTACCATTGTGTAGGTTGTCTGTCTGCTCTAATGATAGTTTCCTCAGCTGTGCAAAGAGCATAAGACATTCTATAATAATGACATCTGCACCTGAATGTTTATGGCAGCACAATTTACTATTGCAAGGATATGGAAACAACCCAGGTGCCCGTCAATTCATAAGTGGATTTTTAAAATTTGGTATATGTTTACAATGGAATATTTCTCAATTCTAAGAAATGACAGTGATCTAGCACCGCTTATATTATCCTGGATTGAGCTTGAGCCCATTATCCGAAGTGAGGTGACACAAGATCAGAAGAATGGGGGTGACACAAGATCAGAAGAATGGGCTCGACATGTACTCGCCATCAAATTGGTACTGACTGATTAACATTATGGTGCTCAAATGGTGGTGGTGTTCACCAGGGATTTGGGGGTCAGGGGAGTAGACCCACATCTGAGGGATGCGGTGAGAATTGTGGAGGGGAAGGGCATACCTCTAACTCTTGCTAGGGAGAGGCAAAGATATAAAATGCAACCAAAATGTTTGTACTCCCATATTTTCTTAAAATAAAATGAAATTAAAAAACGATCCATTGATTAAAGTATGGAAAACAATTTAATATTATTTTACTCAGCTGATTTGACTTTGTATCAGCCAAATCATGCTTTTTGTATTATGTTAAAAATAGGCTAAGGGCTTAGCTATCTTATGTCCTATTTGTGTGTATAACAGGGTGGTGGGATGGAATTTAAAACCAGACACCCAAATTCTTCTTATAGCAACTGAGTTGCTTTAGGAAAATACTTTCGTAAACCAGCTAGAGTTAAGATGGGTCCCCAAGGACACAGGCAAAAAGAGACAAATAAAGGAAAGAATACCTACAGCATTTTGCATACTGTCACTACATTGCAGATGAGCAAAGATTTGCACAGGTAGAGCAGGGAATGAGGAGCAGTGAAAACAGAGAAGAGAAACCGTGCAACATGACAGATTGACAAAGGACTCAGAACACAGTTTTCAAATTTTGTGTTTAAGGTTGTTTTGCTGTAATAATGTAAGAAGCCTAGACTTCCTGAATTCTTTAGTGCAGTTTGCCAAAAAATGTGGGTTTTTGGTTTTGTTTTGTTTTCTTTTGCTTTGGCTAGAGATTTAGGAAAGAGGCTTGATGTCCATATTTTTTCTGTGATATAGCACAAGACAGATATGTAAGAGGAAGACAAAGAATGATGTTGAGAGAATCCATGAACTGATCTAAATTAGGGAAAGCAAAGGCTCAGAACTAGAGATGTCCTTGAGAATGTAAGCCCCTGGAGAACTTTTGGACATTTTGAAGAGGACATCAGATCTTCTATAGGAGGTAAAGATGGAGGTTCGAAGCAAATGTCAATGCCCTCTGTCAAAGACCACCGAGAATACAGTTGAAGTTTTACTGGATTTATTGCTCATTGAAAGTGAGGGAGAACACATGCCATGGGGAGTTATGAGACATCTCAGTGAAAGGGTGTTAGAAAAGACTCATAGAAGGCCGGGCGCTGTGGCTCACGCCTGTAATCCTAGCTCTTGGGAGGCCGAGGCGGGCGGATTGCTCAAGGTCAGGAGTTCAAAACCAAGCCTGAGCAAGAGCGAGACCCCGTCTCTACTATAAAAACAGAAAGAAATTAATTGGCCAACTGATATATATATATAAAAAAAATTAGCCGGGCATAGTGGCACATGCCTGTAGTCCCAGCTACTCGGGAGGCTGAGGCAGAAGGATCACTCAAGCCCAGGAGTTTGAGGTTGCTGTGAGCTAGGCTGACGCCACGGCACTCACTCTAGCCTGGACAACAAAAGTGAGACTCTGTCTCAAAAAAAAAAAAAAAAAAAGAAAAGACTTGTAGGATTTGGAATTGTGTATGGTGATTTTGGTGTTGGTGTAAGGAAGCGAGGCTTTGCTCTGGATTGGGTACTATCAGGAAGCAGGGGTCATTCTGGGTAGAGGATCTTAAATCTTAGCTAGGAGAGAAGACTAGAGCCACACCAAATCTATAATTAGTAAAGAAGCAGCTCTCCAATTAGCCAGGAGAAGGATGTTTGACCATGTTTTGTGATTTGGACAACAACTATGTTATTTGCAAAAAAGCAAAGTGAATTTACATACATCTGGAAGGAGTGAAATCCTGAGAAGTTTCTGGTAAGCAAGGAAAGGTAAATGGAAGTTAATTGGACAAGTATACATTCTTTACTAAATTGAAATGTGTGAAATATTTTATATGTTATTGATTCAGTATATTAAATGTGTTTTGTTTTATTTGGGGAAGTATAAAAAATATAAATGCTTTTAAAGACTCAGTTTTAATCATCATCACATAAACCTATTTTCCCCACAAACTTTTAAATAATGTAGACTCCTTCTCCTCTAGTTGACGAAGGCAACTGTCCCTTGGTAAAGGCCACGCTTTGCAGGTTCTCAGAGTGTTGATGCTGTTGGGGTCTGAGTCACCATCAAGCTATGATCCGTGTTGCAGTGGGGCAGAGTGTGGACGCTCCTGCTCTTACCACTATGGAGATCTAGTAGTTTTGTTTCCAGGATGGATAGTTGGCCTTATTTGGGACCTGCTTCCTGAGGAGGTAAGTGCATGGATGGGAATTCTGCTATCCAAGCCCGTTGCACAGTGATGGCCATCACTGCTGGGATGACTTGCTGGGAGTGCAGATGAGACCCAACCTGAACAAGTGAGTGTCACCTTTGCTCATACAGAGGTGAGCTGATGAAAGCCTGAGTAGTTTTCTCAGAAGAATGTGAAAGCATGGCCACTTTGAAGAAAGCCCCTCAGCCCCCTGGCAAGGAGATATGCAGCTCTGTAGCAAGTCGCACCCACAGAACTTCTGTTTAAGCACTGCCTGTCTTTTTATAAAAGGAACCTATAAGTGGAATGCGAAAGAACCCCTTGGTAAGACAGCAGAGTGGCTAAGAATTCTACATTATTAAAATGGTGGCTATGTTTAGGTATTCTATGTATACTTGTAAAAGCTTTTGAAGTTCTGTGTAATCAAGGATGACAAGAAGAGAAGAGAATATCTTTAGTGCCAGTTGTCTGCACTACCAGTCAGACAAAAGCCTCTCTCTTTCTCGAGTAGATCACTTGTTGGGACAGCCAAGAAGAAAAACGTGATAAATTGCTGGTAAAATCCACCAAACACCAGAAATTCATTATTGGACATCCTCGATAGTCTTGGGGGGAATTCCCATTCCAGAACAGCTAACATTTTTCTGGCAAGATGCAGGCAGTTTGGATGGAGAGATCAAGGCCCAGAAATTTCATCTGCAGGACTCTTAGTTCTTGGGGCTGGTCCATCCAAGCCTGATTGCCCAAATATACTGCTGTTACAGCTGATGACAAGGAACACAATACTCAACATAACACATGGAAATGCATCTGTTCACAGAGAGTTCATAAGCAAAGACACTATTCCAAAAATAAAAAAGACCCTGCTATTTTATGAAATTTGGTAAAAATACACCAAGAGTCACATATTTACAGTTAAAATTTTCAAACAGTTCTTTCTGGAATTTCCTTTTTATTATTCAATCGTTTTCATTTTCTGAAAAGTCTGTATTTCTTACTCTTTTTTTTTTTTTGCACATTTAGAACTCTAATTGCTATTATTTCTTTTAAAAATAAAGTTCTTTTCCCTGGAGCAATACAAACTTTAATAACTCGTCTCCCTAACACAGCTGCAAAGACTTGTTGTTGCCATGACTAAGATATGAAGATGAGTAATCAAATTTGAATTTGAATTTACCTATTTTTTTCTCATAGTTCCAATTTGGCTTAAACAAACGCTGCTATATTACTATTATCAGCAAAAAGAAGCTATTGGCTATGTAAAAAGTTCACATTTAGGACAGAAGTAGGTCTTGAAAATCTCTGTTTCTTTCAAGAGAGCCAGTTTTCCCTTCCAAAATATTTCCTTAGTTTACTTTATATTAGACACTTGTCAGATCACAGCATAGCTGAGCATCACTGAACTATGTTTAGTTGCAAGTCTTGATTATAACAGCGGGGTGCTTCTTGTGCAGTCTGAAGAAGAAGAAATTAAAATGCTAACAAAATCCAGTTTTAAGCAGCCCACAGAAACTACATATATATTAAGCCTACTTGCCAAGTCCATAAATTACTCCATCAGAATAAGTTGAAGACTTTGGAATTTGATGGACTCCTTCAGATAAAAATAGTTTTCATTAAATTTTCTGAAAAATTAAATTGGGGACAGTAGTAATACATATTATTTTTTGGACCCAAGTGGAAAGTCCTACTGACTGTTTTAACTCATCATTTTATTTCACCCCTCAATGAACGAAAAAGGTAGCTATCTTAGATGAAGAAATGGAAGCTCATAAAGTTTATATAATATGTTCCAAACCACATAGCAAGTACCTGACAAAGGCAAGATTCCCAAAGCTTGTTTTGGGAATTATTATTTTATTGAAATTAACATTCTGTTGAATATTGTATGCTCAGCATGAATAGTTTCCATACCATACATTATTCCCTCCAAAGCCATATGGAATGGGGTTTATTGAAATTAAATAATATGGTCAGGGTCTTGTAGCTAGTAAGTCGTAAAGCTGTAATTTAAATTGAAGTCTTTGACTTTAAAACCTTTACATATTTTTTTAATGTCACAATTGTCTTGTTGTTTATCTAGGTTCCAACAGTTAATATACTGTGGAAAAATCTGAAATATCTTAGAAAAGAGAGTAATTTTGCCAAGGCTAAAGGTGCTTTTTCAGTTTAGCTCTAAAAACAAACATATACTTAACATCATGGACTATCAAATGGAACTGTGTTTGAATCCTAGAAGTCTGATCTACACCTATATGAGCTTAGTAGGTAAGTCACTGATTTTCAAAGCTTCAGTTCTCAACTTTATATAATATAATTGGGATAGCAATAACAACTTCATGGGATTGTGTTTAGGATTAAATAAGATAAGATGTGCAAAGCTCTGAACCCCAGGAGAGAGAGCAGATTGGAGTGGCCAAAAGCACAGTTCCTGGAGCCAGCTGTTCAAATTCAGAGTTCAAGTTCTAGGTCTGCCACTGACCAGCTTACTGAGCTTGAGCACATTTGGTTTATTCATCTGTGCTACCCGGTTCCTCCTGGTAAAACAGAGTAATGATTGTAACTGCTTTATGAGTCAGTATGTATAAAGTACTTAGGGTATTGCTGGCACATTGTACACACTATGTAAGAGGCTTGTTAGATTAAAAAAACCATACTCTTTGAACATAGTAGATGCTGAATTTTACCCTGCAACCACTTGGGTGAATTAAAGATTTTTTTCCCTGAATTTAGATTTTTGATCTTTGAAGAAAATTCCTACATTGCCAATAGGGAAACATGTAAAACTAAATCAGCAGTTCCAGGATGATGAGTCTTACAGCTACCCTAGTAAATTCACTGCAGTTAGGAGGGAGGGAGAGGTACAGAGGAAGATGTTAAGAGTGTCTTTCAGAATCAGGGATTAAGCAAGTGGGTGTGACACTAGGCACTGTTTCCTGAGATGGGAGGATTATGCAAATAGGAAAAGGAAGAAGAAAGAGAACTAACATTTTTTTTGGTATCTTCCAAGTACCAAGCATTGTATGAGTGTTTTTTATACAGAGTACTTTCATTTTACTCTCAGAACCACTCTTTGAGTTTTATTGTCTATGGTTTACAGATGTGCCAGAATCTTTGAAAGTGTGTGTTTTGCCAAATCAAAGTTATTGCATGAATGTGATAAGAATTCTTCTCCTGCCACCTTCCCCTGCCAAATTCTGAATTTTCACATAAGTACTTGTATTGGTTAGTCACCTCTTTCAACAGAAAGTGACTCTTTCCTATTCTTGGTAATCTTTTAATACCTCCATAGACAAAGAACCTTTTGAGATGCCATGCAGGCTCTAAAAGTTCCATAATAACTTGAGAATCTATAATTGTTAGACAATTCTGTCCAGAAATGTCATGGGAGTTGTTGTAATTTCTCTAATACTCACATTAGGCACAGACACACTGTCAACGGAGCTAACTTTCAAATTCACAGTGTAACAATATTGTACATTAATCTAGTAATGCTGCCTATATCAATTTCAACAGTAATATCATGTAACTATTTCCAGTTGGAAACAAACCAAAGTATATACAAAGTATATTCCAATTTTCTGAATAATTCATGCCATTTGTATTACCTCAAACTTTTGGAAACAAAATGCATTAAATTAAAGCAGAACCACAAATAGTGAAATGAATTTGAGTCCTCTGTGAGGATGATATTTCTGAACTCTTTCACACACAAAAAAACAAGTTCTGAATCATAGAACCCATGAATTTTTCAAATAAAATCACTACTAGAAGAAACTGCCATTCATTTTAAAAATTTACTGTTATGCAAATATTAGATGGAACCTTATGAACATACAAGTATCAGCACTTTCATATGGCTCCTCCTAATAGGTCATAAAGAGAGTAGAAGAATGGAAAAACAAACACCACAGGTACTCTCTAATAAGTTGGAACTAATCAATGGGCACATCTGGGCACAGAGGGAAGTAAAAAGTCATTGGAAATCAAGAAGGGGAAGAGGGGGGACAGGGGAGGGGTAAAAACTTACCTAACAGGTACGATGAACACTATTCGGGTGATGGGCCCTGACTCAAGCATTATAAAAGCGATCCATGTAACAATATTTGTATCCCCCTAATATTTTGAAATAAAAACATTTAAAAATTTAAAAAATAAATAAGTAGGTACTACCCCCCCTTCTTAGATCTCCAGTGCCACAGAGAAATGCTGAGGTGCTGCCTCTTGGTTCTCCCTCTTCTCTGAATTTTCCCATCTAGTCTTCTCTGCTTCTATTTGGTTCTTTCTTTCCACCTATAAAGATTTAGGGTTTTTAATTCACCGGAGACTAATAGTAGCATGAATGCCTCACTTGTTTTAGCTTGTGCAGTTGGTCACATTCTTTTGAAATTAGCCTGAAATTAGATCACTGCTCAAGATAGCCATAAAATAATATCAGTACACAGTCTCTGACTCTAAATTATCAGGCAACTTTGAGTCAGCTTTGTCTAACTGGGCATATCCCAGGGTATCAGCAGGAATATTGTTGCAGCCTGGATTTAAAAATTTTTTTATTTTGAAATAAATACTATAAGAAGATGCAAAAATAATATTTTTGTGTACACTTCTTCCGGCTTTACTTAAACATGACATCTTACATAACCATAGTACATTACCGAAACCAGGAAATTTGCCTTGGTAGAGTACTATTAACTAAACTAAAGACCTTATTTGGATCTTACCAGTTTTTACACATACTTGTTTTTTGAGAGGGATGCAGTATACAGCAGTACTGTGAAATTGTATTCATGTAACCACCATCACAATCTGCCTGATTATTAAGGTTAATGTTCCACAGGATTCTTTCATGAGCCCTATTCGGTTTTCACTCTCCACACTTTCCCTGGCCCCTGTCATCCATAATGGTGTCTTTAATTATCTTTTGTATTTGGGTAATTCCCAAATTTATAACCCTAACCTCCCTCTTGAACTTTATACCGAAACCATTTCATGGCCAACCTCTGAATATTTTATCTGCACCTTCAGATTCAACATATCCAAAATTAAACCTGTATTCCTTCATTTTTAAACTAAATAGTCTCTTTTGTGGGGAATAACACTTAGTGGCCCAAACCAGAACACCCAGGGATGCTTCTAGCCCCACATATTATACCCTCACGTAATAAAAACAGCCAACACTCCTAGAGCACATGCCATGTGCTGGATACAGTCCCACACACCACAGTAGATCAGCTCATTTCATGCTAATAGCAATCCTACACTTTGTCAGAAGTGGATCTAAGTTTCATGAGGCCTAAAACTTGTACAGTTTAGGGGCCCTTTTTAAAAAAAAAATAGAAAATCACAGATATCAAAGTTAGTATTTGCAAAAGTAAATGCTTGGACTGGTGCAAGTAAGGGGTCCTGAAAATTGACCTTCACTAGATTAATGATACATCCGCCTTTTAGGTAGATGCTATTTTTCTTGCTGTTTTGCAGAGAAGCGGAGGCACAGACAGGTTGTGATGGGATCTTGACCAAGGTCCTCCTGCCACAGGGGTCCGATTACCTCTGGGCTATGCTTTAATAGAAGCCTCCTATGTGCCCTCTCTGCCACTAACCAGCCCCCTTCAGCTATTCTCTGCCCTGGCCCCAGAGGCATCTGCACATGGGACATGTGTCACTCCTAATCTGAGCCAGCTGTCACTGGTTCCCTCTCACTTTTAACTCTTTCCCAGGACTGCCTAGCTGTCCCCTCTGGCACTTGACACTGTGTGATGCTGAACTGCTAGGGGTTCACACACGCTCCACCCTTCCTATTCCTTTCCACGTGCCAGGACTGCTCTCTTCCCACCCCCTCTCCACTCAGTGCTCTTTATCATTTTTCCCAATGTAGAAATATTATTATTGGTTATTTTTAGCTTATAGGAACAACATATAGTTAAAGTAAAAATATATATACAATATAAAGAAAAGCACAAAGAATTAAGTAAAAACCACTGGCTCTGTAACCTCATTGTCCAGGAAGAACCACTATTTACAGTTTGGTGTGTACACTTCCCTTTTGTCCTGCTGTCAGCATGTGTGTCTGTGTATGTGTTCTAGTTTATAAAAATGGGATATGTTACTATGTTATTATTATTCTCTTTCATTTTTATCAGTCTTCTAGAATCTCCCCTGAAATGTTTTTTTGTTTTGTTTTGTTTTATTTTAATGCCAAGCCTCTCTACATGTATTTCTTCTCCCATAAACTGCCTATTGACATCTACCTACTTCTATGTTGAGCACAAATGAAAGATACTGGTCATACATGTGCAATATTTTCCCACCTTTTTCCAAAGTCTTTTGACTTTGTAATGATGAGTATTTTAATTTGTATGTATACTGTAGGCACCTTTAGAACAATGACCATATCTTTTTATCTCTGTAGCTCCAGAATCCAGTACAGTGCCTACAGTAGAATCAGTGGGCAATGAATGCATGAATGGACTAAAGACATTCCACCTTACTCTAGAGTGCCCAGTGAGTTAGGGGTAAGAGCTCTCTCCTCTGGTCTCCTTACCCCATCTCACACAGACCCAACAGCCAAATCCTGTGAATTTAACCTTCAAAATGTCTTTAAACATCCCACTGCCACCACTCTATCAGACTTGTCATTTCTCACGTGGATTCTTATAGTAGCCTCCTTTCTCTGGACACTCTAAGCTAGTCCTTTGTCTGTGACCAGAGTTTTCTAAAACACTATCTGTTCACTTCACTCACTCCCTTGCTTAAGAATACTTAATGACTCCATATGGCCTGGAGAAAAAATTTAAATGATTTCAAAATGTGTTCAAAGCCCTCCATAAAATCTGATCTGACTTCCCTACTCAGCTTTGTATCTCCTCTTTCTGTCTCTTTATGTCTTCTCTGTTCTAGCCGTGCCACACTTCCAGCTCTTCTGGAACAGACCTTGCATTCTGCAACCCTTTGCTTTCTAGATCCATCTCAAATGCCACAACTTCCATGGAATCTTGTCCTATCTCTCTATCAAAATTATCACACTACTATCACTGCCTCCACCACCACCCTTACCTGGCACACCTCCCTCTAGTTGCTAAGCCTCCTCATTATTTTAAAGATAATCTTATATTTCTCTCCCCATTCCAACTTCTTGCCCACATAGAATGATTTTATGGATCAGCAATTTTAATGAATCCATCAAATATCTGGGTACCTGTTATGTGCAAAGTATTGACTCCATTTATGACACTGAACCTAGTTTCTAGCTGAAATTTTGAGTGCAGCTGAGTTCTGAAAATGTATTAGTTATAAAAGGCTGAAAATATACTGTAAGCTCTTCTTAGAGCAGGGGATCTGAGAGCAGATGGAGAGGTAGATGGCAGTGTATTCCCAGCTTTGTTAGCTATGCAAGCAAAGGAGAAGCAGGGTTTCTCCTTCACCAGTGATTTCTTTTCACTTACGAATGTGATAATAGTCATCTGGTACAGAATTCCACTTCAATTAAGAAATGTCAGAAAGAATTTTTGTTCCAAATGTAATAATACACATAAATATTAAAATTATTTTCCCTAAGCTCTTAAAATAATATATTCTCAGAATAAGGAAGAATAATCATTTGCCTCTGCAAATTTTAAGGCACATAATTTTTTGTGTGTGTTCCCTATTCTCATTGCAACATGCTTTAGGTCTAAATATTATAAACAAGAAAAGTATTCAATACATATATATTAATGTTTGTACACCTTTGCCCCTAGTGAAATGATCATAACTAGAAAACTTTAAGGCTTATTATCACTTTTCTTTCAAGGAAGTGATCAATCAGAAATATTTAACACATGTCAACAAAAAATAAAGACTATTTTTTGTTCTTTCCTTCCCCCTTCCATTTTTCCAACATGTTAGGCACTTTATAAGCTGCTGAGGATACAGGAATAAACAACACAGGCATATCCTCTGCCCTTACCAGGTTTATATGAGCTTCCAATTGAACATAAAACAATTGGGCAAGCTTTTGAGGAAGAAAGATTATCAAAAATGGCACAGAGAGAACGTACTGAGATCATGTTTATCAATCACTGTAACAAAATATTTCTTTTTCACAATTTCCATAATTCTCTGGCCAATATATTTACCACTCCTTACAAAAAACAAAAACAAAAACAAAACAAAAAGGAAACTGCCAGTAGAAAACTGCCTTTCCTAACAGAGTTGCATGCCATAGTGTTAGAACTTAAAACATGGATGTAATGTTGTTGATTTAGTCAGTTAGTTACTGTGTGTTAAATTCAATATTAAGAGAAGTCAAGCTATCTATAATTATATATGTTTGTTTCACGTTTCCAATTAGTCATTACTAAAGGTAAAATTAAAAATCTTAGTACATTACACCATACATTTTTGAGCATATTTTTTATTTAAAAAATAAATTACAGAATATTTTCTTTAAATATTGTTATTTTTCTCAAAATTAAATTGGCTAATGATTTTTTTTCCAAAGTCATTTGCCCCCCATCTTTTGTCCTCCAAGTGTCAACATCTTGTCCACATCTCTCTTTACTAAGGCTTTATACAGCAAAAGGCCCGGGCAGAAAGAAAAAACATACCTTGTATTAATTCATTTGGTCCCTTAAAAGCTACAGCAGAAGCTGTAGTAAAAAAAAAAAAAAAAGTAGAATTATTAGGAGTATTACCATTTACTCCTAAATGTCCTATAACTGACATTTTAGTTTTATGCTCTTCATGATTGCAGGTAATGATCTCTTAGTACTCATGGACACCTGAGTTCTGTGATGCCATGTAACACAATTTTGTCTCCAAATCTTGCTGTGGTTCCGTCAAAGGCTTTTTGTTAGCTCTGAGTTTTAATTTCCATTTGGAACCATAACTGACTTATCCCAACTGCTAGCTGCTGCCTAGATGCTGGTTTGGAGTGTTTCCAAGCCCAACACACTTTGCTCCAAGAAAATATGGGGCTATCTCTCTGCCCAGACTTGGAAATACATAAGGATCTGGTTTGCTATCATTTACTTCAGGGTGACTTTAACATGATTCCATGTCCTCTCACTGTCTTTACTCCTACAAGTAAAATAACAAACAAAACAGTCAACTCTCAGGGAGTTCCTCTTGTCTGACAACCAGCAAACTTTTCCTATGCATTATATTGCCATTTTCCCTCACTGCTCTCTCACATTCTCTCAGTAATTCAGCAAATATTTATGGCGCCCTTGTGTGCAAAGCAGTGAACTCAGCACTGTCGAAAGAACAAAAACATGGACCCAATGAGGACATGACTCTCTAGACCTTTGCCTTCTGCAGACGTTGAGGCCAGGTAGGGGATGGGACAGATAATAAGCCCTCAAAAATGAACCCCACCCCCTGTACCTTCTGAAAGAAGGAGAGCTATAGAGCATACATAAAACAATAATGATTAATAATTATAATAAAGTTTACGCCTTTACTCACTCAAGAGCGATCCTCTTCGGGCAAGTCGTTTACGATTTCCTTCCAGAATTGAAGAAAGTGTTCACAGACGGAAGGTGGGGGTGGGGGCTGGTGCTGAGCCTGGCATGGGGGAGGGAGGAAACGGAGTGAAAAGGCTCTTTCATTTCCCTGGCAAAGGCAGCCTTGCAGCTGGAGCCATGGTCTGCTGTGTTGATCCATCTGTTGGGCCACCGCCCCCTGAGAGAGCATGTGTTCCTCCATCAATTTGTGTCTTAGCACCAGTCTCTAGGAGGAGCCAGGATGATCCATATAATTTCATAAAATGTGGATAAGCACTTTATTCACAACACCCCCCAATCAAGAATATCTACTCAATTTAAACTTACCTGAGATCTCTTCTCCTCAGCTCCGGGATCATAAACTTGCTGTTTTACTTGGGCATGTCAGTAAAACCTCACCCCGTTCAGGTTCCACATCTGTAAAATGAGAAGGTGGCAACAGATGTTCCTAAGATTGCTCCCAAATGAAAACAAATATGATTTTTGCATCAGTAGAATTTCAAGGTACTCACGCTCGACTGTTAAGAAATAGAAAATAAAAAACTACTTGTATATTTTCCACTATTGGCCTTTTTCTGTCATTATAGATTACTTATTGCTGTTTATTGACCACACTTTTGTGTTTATTATTGCCTCCACTAACAACACTGGATTAAAATAAGCAAAAATGTAAAGGTTAATATCCTTTTTAAAATTCTAGACATGCACCATGGATGATGTGGCATGGAAATGAAAGCCTACTTGAAGTGTAACTCCAGCGGTTCTCAAACTTTAGCAGGCGTTAGAATCACCTTGAAGATTTGTTAAAATGTACATTTCTGGACCTCATCCCAGAATTTTTAATTCACTAGTTAAGGCGGAGCCCAAGAGTTAATATTTCTTTTCTTTTTCTTTTCTTTCAAAATATTAAGGGAGTACAAATGTTTTTGTTATGTGGATAGCTTTTGTTATGCTTGAGTCAGGGCTATAAGTGTGCCTATCACCCGAGTAGTGTTCATTGTACCCAGTAGGTAGGCTTTTGCCCCTCCCCTTCCCTCCCTTCCCCCTGCTTGTTTTCCAATGACTTCTATTCCCTCTGTGCCCACGTGTACCCATCAGTTAGTTCCAATTTATTAGAGAGTACATGTGGTGTTTGTTTTTTGATCCTTGAGGTACTTTCCTTAGGATAATAGTCTCCAGTTCCTTCCACATCACTGCAAAAGGCATTAATTAATCCTTTTTTATGGCTGAGTAGTACTCCATAGTGTACATATATATATATATATATATACACATACATATACATACATATATATATACACACATACATATCACATTTTGTTAATCTACTCATGAATTGATGGGCACTTGAGTTGATTCCAGATCTTTGCAGCTGTGAATTGTGCTTCAATAACCAGGTGTCTTTATGATAAAATATGGTTTATTTTCCTTTGGATAGATACCCAGTAGTGGGATTGCTGGATCAAATGGTAGGTCTACTTTTAGCTCTTTGAGAAATCCCCATACTGTTTTCCATAGAGGTGTACTAATTTGCAGTACCACTAACAAGGTATAAGCATTGTTTTCTCTTAGCATTCATGCCAGCATCAACTGTTTTTGGACTTTTAAATAAAAGCCATTCTAATAGGAGTAAGGTGAGATCTCGTGAAGAGTTAGTATTTCTAACAGGTTCCTGTGATACTGATGCTGCTGGTCTGGGACTACACTTTGCAGCCCACTGCTTTTTATCATCATTCCCAAAGGGATGTGTCCTCAGTGTATGCTCTCTTCAAATCCTGAAAGTCATGATGTGCCTCAGGCAATAGTTTCTCCTCTCTATTTGTTAATTGTGAGCAAGTTGTGATTATAATGGTGTTTTGTTCTCTTTTTTTCATGTCAAAGCACTTTCCACATATTCCTAATTGATTACCCACTGATTTCTCTGTTCCCTTGACTATTTCCTTGCAAGGATTTCAAGCCACTGTGAAACTGGCATTTTAATAGCTGGCATGACATTTTCCTCTTTGTTTTGTTTTATTTTTGCAGCAGATTAAGAACTCCCACTGGAACACATTCCCTTTTAATCCCCCAGACATTGTGGTCCAAAACCCTTTGCCAGAAAATTCTGTGTTGCCCAGAACACAAAATAGATGGATAACAGGCAGAACATTTGCAATGCAGTTAGCTAATGCTCATAGAGGTACAGTATTATGTCTGCTGTACAAGTTTTCATCTTTGCCTTAAGCAGGATATGAGCCTAAGATTGTGGAAGGAAGGATTCTGTTAAGAAATTTATTTTGTGGTATTTGGGTAGATGGTTTTTGGTAACATAGAAACACTTTATACCCCTAACTTCAAGAAAGACTCTTCCATTAATGCTCCTTTATAATCAATGTGTTCTTAGGTTTCTGTCTTCTAAGAGGGATCTATGGAGTAAATTATTCTGGAAAGTTTGTGGTATTGCACATAAAGAGGAAGGAGTGGTTTTAAGTATGAAATAAAAACTATAACTGTGTTTTAAAGGTACTTATATGACTTAATTTCTTAAAAGACTGCTATCCCCATGCCAGAGGGAGAGGCATATCCTACTCTCCATCTGCCAATATAAGGAATGAAGCACAATGTTCTATTAGAGTGCCAGCATTATAACTAATTAACAATGCTATAGGCTTATTAGCAGTCCTCTTTTAAGGTGATGAAACAAGATCTGTCCTTGAACACTGCCTTCTGTTACCTGCTTGCCCCTCCTTCCCTACCCAGAAAGAGGGTCTTGGCATTTAGCAGGAAGAGAAATGACTCCAGAGAAAGAGAAACCAAAGGGCTGCTGCTGTTGGTGCTCCTGCTGGTGATTGATGTGTTGGGGTAATATCATCTCTGGTGCTAAAAAGATCTAAATTTCATTTCCAACCAGCTAGCTGAAGCCAGTTACCCATCCCAGTCCCACCAAGTTCATTGCACCCATGGCTCTTCAGGCATTAAAGCATTTCTTTTCCATTCAGGGTGTTTATGATATTTGTAAAGCTTTCCTGTATATTTGTAGTCTGTGCATGTGTGCATCCCTGTGTGTGTGTATCTGTGGTGAGGGTGACTCTGCTTCAGGCCTCACTTACCCTGGATGTTGTCCCCTTCTCAAGGTTCCAATGTGAACATTTGGTTTCTCCCACCAAACCGAGGTGGGAGAATCACCTGAGCTTCAGAGCTTGAGCCCATCCTGAACAAGAGCAAGACCCCGTCTCTACTAAAATAGAAAAAATTAGCTAGTCATGGTGGGGTGTGTCTATAGTCCCAGCTGCTTGGGAGGCAGAGGCAGGAGGATAGCCTGAGCCTGGGAGTTTGAGGTTGCAGTGAGCTAGGTTGACACCAAGGCACTCTTGCCGGGGCAACAAGAGTGAGACTGTCAAAAACAAAACCAAACAAAACCAAACCCCTTCCTTCATTCTCTAATTTTCATGTATGCTCCAGAACCTCTCATATATCAATGTTGTAAAACTATCCCCCTAAATTCTGCCTTATGTGGAACTTTCTCTCTACTTTCCTGTGCTTACTGTGGTAGATACCCTGGCTTTTATTCCAGCAATCAAAAAACATCCTCTTTAAGTGGAAAAGAGATGGGGGAAGTGGAGGATCCGGGAAAGCTCTGGACATCTTACTTGATAACTTTCACTGCAGCACAATAGCTGCCCTTCATTATGCTATGACCACATCGCAACTGCATGTTAGATGCTGTGTTTGTGTTTTCTCATTTGAGACTTATTAGCCTATTCTAAAGAGGCATCTGAGCGTCAGACGAGATAATTAACATTCTCAAGGGCACATTGCCTAAAAGTGTCAAAGTGGGGTTCTGAGCTCAAATCTTTCTTCCTCCAAGGCCTTTACATCTGCCACTAGTCAGCCACCATGCCTGTTATCTCAAAGAATTAATTAAAGGGAAACAAATAAATGGTTTCTATGTGTCATTTAGATTAAATATTGATAAAAGCTCCAAGGTCCAAAAACATGAACATGACTAAGTAAATTATTATCCAGTAACTTCTATGTAGATTACATAGACTTCTGTGTAATCATTTAAAATGATAAAGAAGCATACAAAATAATGATTGGTAAAAAAATCCAATGTTTAATGTGTGCAGAGCGTACTGTATGGGGGATGGGCACACTTGTAGCTATGGATTGGGCCATACAAAGGCATTATATGTAACCAAAATGTTTGTACCCCCATAATATTCTGATTTTTAAAAAAAAAATAAATAAATTTTAAAAATAAAATGTTTAGTATGTATAAAATTATAATCATTTAAAACTAAGCATATACAGAAATAAAAATCAGAAAAGTCATAGTGATAAAAATTATGTCTATTAAGGTGAAAGAGAGGAGTTGCATTTTTCTCTAAAGTTATTTATACTTTGGCTCTTGTTTGTCTTTTGGAAGAAAGAAAGATTGTCAGTCCTGGGAGTACTTGTTCTGCTGACTTCAAGCTTCACAAACCCAAGTTCAAGCTGGTGAACCTAAACTCCCATTAATCTGATAGATTGAGATCATTCATATTCTTCATCTTTTTATCCTGTTTCTGTCAAAATAGTACTACTTACGGCACTTGACAGTAGAACAACTTAAAAGAAAATCAACCAAAATGCTTGCTATCCTGCCCTGCAGGGGGCACGGTGGACTTTTTTAAATCCAAGGCTGGTGGTGCCAGACCCTGCAGAGTGGTGAGTTGGCAGTTTGATGCTCAGGCCCATCCCTCCACGAGCAGACACTGAGCCTTTCTTATTCCCCCTTTCCCTGCTCCGCCCAGCTGCTCCCATGGTCAGTCGCCTACAAATGACTGGTACGGTACCATTTGAAGTGTGGCTTCTCTTGGGGAGATTTGTGTCAAGTCTCTAAGCCTTGCTCTCTGAAGGAAATGGGGACTCCAAGCCAAAGGGAATTTGAGGCACGCTGGGAAGTCAGGGAACACACCCGGAAAGCCAGCCTCACTCTGTAGCTCAAGGTCAGCTTTTGGCTGGTGGTCAGACTGCCTTCTTGAGGGCTGCATCCTTGGAGGAAAGGGTTCTCTTTTATTTCATTTTTAAAGTAACAATTCTGTGTTTATGACTTTCATGAAAAAGTGAATATTTAAAAGGAGACTCACCAGGCACATGTCAGTTCATGCATTTTCTCTGAAGAAGTACTACCCCTTTCTTCTGAAGGTGCACGTGGATTCTCACTAGAAAACTGATGAGAAAGCTCAGTATTGCACAACTCTACCCTTCTCTCTGGGAGATTTATTTTAAATTCCGTTATGTCTTTGATAATTCATCATAGGATGCTTCACTTTGTTCCAAATGTCAGGCTTTGTTTCAGGCTCTGAGCTCCTAGAAGGCAAGCCTTCCTGTATTCCTGCTGAGGGGCTGTGATTGATGGTGTATGATTTGAGGATCTATTTCATAAGCAATACTTTTCCTCTTGTGCTACCCTCTGTGCATTTCTATCTCATTTTTATGCCCCTTGTATTGAAAAAGGTGCCTAACAACAAAGAGCCCATAACCCCGCTCTCCCACCCCATCACTTGCACCTTCTGCTTCATTTCATGCATATGACTTTTGTGCAGAGCCACTGCATGGTCCTGGGTCTACACTTTGGTCCAGATAATGGCTTAGAGATATTTTTCATAATGAATAACTGGTTTATAGTCCAGGGCACTGCACTATACATATGGAATTTAAATTGGGCAGCACTGAGCTCCTATAAATCTGGAAGATAATATAAATCATATTTTACTCCTCTCTTTCTCCTGCTTCCTGACAGGCTGCTGTGGTCTAGAAGGACCTTTTCTCTGAGCTTCTGGAAAAATAAAATAGAACTCCCCTCTGGAACTCATTAGCTGTGTCAGGATCTTGAACAAGTTTCTTATTCATTCTGAGTCTTTTATGCAATGTAGTAATAATAATAGCTATGTTTCAGGGTGCTATAACGATTATAGGAAGTAATTGTGTGGAAACCATTTGTGCTTTGTCAACCACAAATGTCTGTTATTGTTACACCCCAAAGCTGTCCTGGCCCAAGGTTTCCTGGATCCATACTGTTTTAGAGGCTGGCAGCCGACCAAGGTCTCTCAGAATTGTCTCCAACTCTTCTTCTCACTTCTATATCTGTGTCTGTAGAATCCACCTCTCTGTCTTCCTTTCTTCTACCTCTGTTTTCCTTTTCAGGTACTCACGGGTGTTCCAACAGCCCCCTCTTTGTTGGATCTCCTGGAAATCAACAAAGTCAGACTTTCTTACCCTTACCTTCTTTTCTATGTCTTTCTTACTTGTGCATACACCAGTGTCTCTCTTGGATCTAACATGCTGACATTGAAAGGAAAGCCTCCTGGCTTCACTTCCTTCCCCCATATTTCAGACTGTCAATAGTCATCTTTCTAAAACCCATCCATAATCATGCCACGCCTCTGCCTAAGAGCCATCTTTGAATTCCTGCTACCTGAAGATCGAGCGACCAATTTCTTAACATGTCCTACAAAGGCTCTTCACGTCTAGTCCCAGCCAAGCATGATTCAATGCTCACATTCCTATACCCAGTGACTAGCCGCACTGAACTAAGCACATTTCCCTACGTAGGCCATGCATTTCCAACTCTCTTTACTCTTGATCTTTCTCTTTTCTTTGGCCTGGATTTCCTACACACTTCTTATATGCCTGATAGACTCATACTGCTCTTTCAAGACCCAGTTCAGAAATGTCACCTTCTCTGTGACATCTTACTCAATTCTTCCAGACAAACTTCGTCCCTCTCCTTGGTCCACATTCCATGGCTGGCATTTATTAAATGCTTACTATACAGCTCAATGTGCTCAGATTGGTATTACTAGGCCCACTGTAAGAGACATAACTTGTCACATTGCTAGCAAGCGGCCATGCCAAGCCTGCATGTATCTCTGTCTTAATCACTCTGCCATTCTCATACTGTCTGGAATAGGCTTTTATTGTGTATTAATAATTTATCATACTGAGTCTACAACACAGCTATTTATTTCCACATCGTTTTCTTTCAACCTAAGTTCCTGGACTTTTCCATCTCTGTGCCCTCCCCTGGGCTAGTAACTGGCACCCAGTAGGTTCTCAGGAATTGCTCACTGAAATTGAAAGCAGGAAATTGGACTGTAGCCAGCCTCCTCCAAGACAGCAGGGCCCCTGTGAGTGCTCTCATCATTAATGTGGCCAGATCTTTTGCTTACCTAACTTGGCTCTTCAGCACAACTGACACATCCATCACTCTCTCCTGGGCCACTTTCCTTCCTCAGCTTCCATGACATCACACTCACATCACTTTCCTCCTCCCTGTTTTCTCAGTTTCTTTTGTTGATGTTTCAGTCTCTGCTCAATCTCTAAATATTGAAGTGCTCTAGGGCTCTGTCCTGGGTGCTATTCTCTTCTCTAACAACACACTCTCTTGCAGTAACTTCACTTAGACGCCTATGGCTTTGAACACCACCTGTGCAGACCTCCATACTCACATATTCTACTGCCTGATGGATGTGTCCACTTAGTGTCTAACTAGCAACACCATCACAACATGGCTGTGATGAGACTCTTGCTGTCTACCTCAAACCCACTTCTCCCACACACACCCCCATCTCAGTGAATGGTGCCACCCAGCTGCTCAAGCCAAAAATCTTGGTGTCATCCTTGACTCCTCTCTTTCCCACATATCATTTAATTCACCAGCAGAAGCTGTTGCCACAGCCTCTAGGCACATCTTAAGTCTCTCCCTTCTCTGCTGTCATTTCTGCTCTATCCTTGCCCAAGCTGTCAGGATCTCTTTCCTAGACTGCCACACTGGTCTTCCCCTAGGTATCCTTGCCTCTACTCTTGCCTCCTATCTTCTCTAAAGTATCCCCACTTATCTTTTTAAAATGTAAATCAGATCAAGTCCTTTCCTTGCTTAAAACTTTCACCGAGCTTTCCATTATATTCACAGTGAAATCCAAACAACAGAGCTTACATAGGGACCTCCCCTTAGTACCCTACCCAAAGCAGTTACCCTTTTACTCTCTTTTTACACTACCCTGTAATAAAATTTATCACCATCTCATTTTTGATTTATTAAAACAAACATTTTCTATTTTCCTGGTTAAAAATACATTTAACCAGAGCAGGAACTTTGTCTGTCTTGTACATTACTGTGTTTCCTGTACCTAAGACATAGATCTTAGAGATTTGTTGAATGGCTGCATTGGTCTAGTTCAGTCCAAAATTCCTCAGCCACCATGGCCCAGAAGAACAATAATAAGTTCAACTTTTTAAGTCATCAGGTTAGAGAACCAGGCTCCTAAATATTACTAAAATGTATACATATGTGAAATATAACTGAAATTTATATAAGAGTCACAAACGCTTTTAACTCTTAAAATCATTTCTTTTTTAAGACATAAAAAGGAAATAAAGTGAAGCACTCTGTATAGTCCCCCCAAAATATTTGTTACACATCGTCGCCCGGGGAAAAATTGCTTTCATCACCGTCATAGTTAAAATGCTGCAATACCATTCAGTCATAACTCACTTGTTCTGCTTTTCATATTTGAATCATTATCCAGATGGCACACCTGTATCAAACACAAACACAGATCACCACCTTGTTAGGTAGTGCATTCTTGTGTGAAATAATTTTCCCCAAAGTTTAATAAAATCTTCTAGGCATGAGCAGAATACAACAAAACTGTTTTGCTGTCTGGTATAAACCTGAAGTTAGTGCAAATGTTCAAATCCAAATTTTATTTTAAAAATGCTCACAAATTCTGATGATCAAAGTCAGGTATTTAGTTTTCAATTCAGTTAAACAATTATTTACAAATTTATGCCCAATGATGCAGACCTGTTCCTCAAATCCATTTTGAGAGCATCTAATGCAGTCTTTAGGAAAAATGATTTTTTTTGCATCTTTACGTATAAAGATGTATATAAGGAACATATAAGTTCCTTATAGTGAAAGTTTTCCTTTTACTGTCAGGGTGTTACATCCTATAGAAAAATTGTTAAATGTAAGTAAGAAAGACATTGAAAATAAATAAGGCTTATTACATTTTACAAATAGGATCTTTAAAACTTAAAACGTATTGTCTCCTCCTACAATGACCTTTACTTTTTTCCTTTAAGAAGCAGCCTTGGTCAAACTGGAGACTTTCCAGTGTCTGTAGCATCTATTTAGACATCATTCTTAGCAGCAGAAGGATTTTCTCTCGTGATATGGAGCTGTTAGCTAGAGATTAGTGTGGTCACTCACAGAGCACTCAGTTTCAGGCCCGAATGTGATTTCATCCAGTGTACACATTCCATGCAGTTAAGATAGATTTGTTTACCCTCAGTTCTCTCCAGAGATTCTCTAAAGGGTGAAACTGGCAAAAACCAACTCAACACAGATGAGGTTATCAATATGCAGAAATAATTTACTCTATCATCTACGGGTGCAGAAATAATTTACTCTATCATCTACGTTGCTTTGGTTACAAGAAACAGAAACTGACTCTAACTTATGAAAAAGGGAGTTTATTAGAGTGATAGTAGAGGCTCTTAGCATCAGTTAAAACTGGGGGTTAGAAATGGACAAGAACCAAGTTCATTCCAGAGGCTAGGAAGCCAGAAACATAATCATGTCATAACCAAGGTAGACTGGTAAGGATGGAATAGAATGAAACTCCAAGATTTTTTAGTCTATCTCTGCTTAAGAGTCAAATACTTGTGAAAAAAACATCTGCTTGGTGAGCTCCTTGGCTAGGGGATAGTGAAGCCTCTGATTACCTACCTAACGAGGAGGAGGTCCCAGTGAGAAAAGAAACTGGAGGGTGGGCAGCGAATAACAGCAGCATCTAGTACAGCTGCCCTAAAAAATAGTACATTTATTGATTATGAAGACTGGGGAACTGCTCAGGACCGAAAGAGGTGACCAGGTTGAATACCTAGGATTGAAAGAAATCAGTAACAATTTTATTTTATACCATCAATGGATAGTAGTCCATACAACACCCCAAAGTGGAGTGAGGGGAGGGAAAAATTGCTTTTTATGTCTGCATAACTGTCCAGAGGGGAACACTCTAAACATATAATCCTTATGGTATCATTGAAGTTATGAAGTGCTCCATGGCTTTGTTTCGAGCATAGTTGCTGGGGAAAGTACACATGGCCAGCATAATTGATGCTTTTAATTTATTTAACATTGCAATATTCCCTGCACATACTGAAATCTGAGATGCTTACAATTTTGGTTTTTTAATCAGTTTTATATGAATTTGGTTATTGTGAATCAGTTCCTGACTGGGCCTGTAAACTCTAGGAGGCTAGAAATCTGAATTCTTGTACCTGCAAAGCTGAGAGACAACTCTAGGGTTGTGTACTGTGGTCCTTCATCTTCTTCAATACCATTTATTTTGTCTTATAATTATTCCCTGAATGTTGACATTTGTATAATATATAAAACATACACTTCTCAAAGGCAGAGTCCTGTTTTCTCTGTTGCTCTCAAAGTCGAAACTATCATTTATTATAGTTTCTTAAAGAATATTCCAGTGATTTTAATAAACTCAGTGATTTTAATAAGCATGTTGTGGGAGGGAGGAGGAATTTATGGTTAAAGTTGTTTGGGAAGCAAAGATCAGTAAGTTTCTTTGCTGCAAGTCTAGAAACACCGTGGACACTTACTGGGCAATAACTCTGTTGCCCCCTAGTGAGTAAGTGCTTAACTTCCAGCTTTCCTTCCTTTATGGGACTGTTTTAACAGCCTTCTTGTAGTT
This sequence comes from Microcebus murinus, assembly GCF_040939455.1. Taxonomy (NCBI): domain Eukaryota; kingdom Metazoa; phylum Chordata; class Mammalia; order Primates; family Cheirogaleidae; genus Microcebus; species Microcebus murinus. The sequence continues at coordinate 69,382,933 of NC_134116.1, read as the reverse complement.
TTCCCTGCCCTCAGCTCTATCTAAGCCACACTGCTGGTGACTTTATTTACCTTCCTCAAACACAGATCTGATTGTGTTCCTTCTCAGCTCAAAGGATTTTTATGGTCCCATCATAATAAATGACTCAATTAACTCAAGAAGGAAAATGACAAGTATTGCTTGAGTAGTAATTCCTTCTCAGCTAGATATTCTCCTGAAATTTTTATTAGTTATTACTGAAGAAGTAGATGGGGTGTTTGTGCTTGATCTTAAGAAGAGGGGCTACCACATTGCCCACAATGCTAGGACAAGCTGCACAGAGAGTGGAGCTCAATACATGCTTGGAGTTGAATGCAATTTCACGCAACTTACGATGATACCATGTTCTACTTCTCTACGACCAGGCCCTGTCCAATGGGGAGACAAGGTATCAGGGCCGAGTGAGAAATCACTGGGAGTATAAGATACTGTTGCAGCGAGAAAAATCCCCTGGCTTCTATTTAAACCTCAACTTGATCAGATAGCCCAGAATAAATTTTTGTTCTTGCCATTACAATATGCCAGTAGTTTAAAATCAGCAGCAGTTGATCTAGTTTGGAGATATGAGGGTAGATGTAACAGAGTGGAATAAAGAGACATATAGGTGAAGGAGAGGGTGCTGAAAAGGGTGTGTGGGTTGGGGAAGGAATTAAAGGATTGTGAGGTACAGACCAACTGGTTTTTGCTAATTAATACTATAGTTGTGAAATAAGAAAGGAGAGAAAAATGTGATAACATGTTAGTGATTATTTTGGGATGAAAAACTTATTAGTACAATTTATTATTTGTTTTAAACATTGGTTTTTTTTTAAATATCATGCTCATCAACAACTTTAAAAAGTGAGAAGATTCACATACAGTCTAAATCTGATAATTAGTTAGCACCATATAGATCCTGTAATATAACTAAAAAAAAGGGTGAACTTAGCTCTTGAAATGTGATTATTAATACACACAAAGGTTGCAATTTCTTTTGGGAGGTTGTCTTATGGAGTTTAAAATGCTTCCAATCATTTTTAAAAATCTTCTTTTTGATACAATATGACAAGCATGAGGATATTTAAAAGTAAATGTTAAAATTTTTTGAAAATATGGGTCAATGGAAATTTTTAAACTGCTTCATGAACATTTTATTAAAACCTGTGGAACGCTAATGTACGGTTATCCCAGACCATGGTTAATGAACAGACATTATCAAGATGAACCTGGTCCAATTTATTTTAAAGCCATCAGATCCAAAACCCATAGATCTACAACTGACTGTTCAACTAAGCAATATTTGAGCAAAGTACTTTGGGAATGGAAGTTCAGAGAACTACCACTTAATGCTTTTCTTTATGCTATGTAGTTTAATAGAGCCTGGAGGTTCTCATAGTAGGATGAGTGTTTCTTAGGACATTTAGATGATAATACCAAGGCCAAGGAGAAACTTGCTGGCAGATGAGCACCATCTTGGATGAATCCACAGAGTGAGATTTGGTCCTCAGCTCTGTTAGGCTTAGAAATCAATATTACCAGTTCTTTTGAAGTTGATGAAATCCTGGGAGGCTGATTTATTCAAACAAAAAGAGAGACTAATTAATAAACCTGAAAACCAAGCTATTAATTTAAAATGGGAGCAATAACTGACAGGATCATTTGATACCTGCCATTTGTCATGTGCTCAAGGCACTCTGTCCTGGAATCCACTCGAAAGACTGAATCAGAGGCTAAGCAGAGAGGCAAAATCAATGGAGTAAAGTCTTGATGAATGACTAATGGAGAGAAACATCCTTGTCCAAATATTGGCATGTCTTCATTAACCTACTGTTACCTGACACAGCTTAAGGAACTGTCCGGTCTTCTCACTATATGTCCATTAAATCCCTTCATTAAGCTTGTTTGGCTGATTAACAATAAATATTTAAATTACTCTGTCATTCCCATTTAGCTCCCACTTATAAGTGAGAATATGTGGCATTTGTCTTTCCATTCCTGAAATATTTCACTTAGGATAATTGTTTCCAGTTTCATTCAAGTTGCTGCAAAGCCATTATTTCATTCCTTTTTATAGCTGAGTAGTACTTAATTATACATATATATATATATCATGACATATATATATGCACACACACACCACATTTTCTTTATCCATTTATCAGTTGATGGGCACTTAGGTTGATTCCATATCTTTGCAATTGTGAATTGTGCCTCAATAAGCATGGTGGGTGCAGATGTCTTTTTATAAAATGACTTCTTTTCCTTTGGGTAGATACCCAGTAGAGGAATTGCTGGATTGAATGGTAAGTCTACTTTTAGCTCTTTGAGGAATTTCCATACTGTTTTATACAGAGGTTGTATTTGTTTACATCCCTATCAACAATTTTTAAGTATTTCCTTTTCATTTCATCCACACCAACATCTATTGATTTTGACTTTTTAATAGTAGCCATTCTGACAGGGTTAAGGTGGTATCTCATTGTGGTTTTAATTTATATATCCCTGATGATTAATGATGTTGAGCATTTTTTCATGTTTGCTGGCCATTTGTTTATCTTCCTTTGAAAAAAAATCTATTCATGTCTTTTACCCACTTTTTGATAGGGTTATTTGTTTTTTCTTGCTGAATTGAGTTCTTTGTAGATTATGGATACTAGCCCTTTGAGAATATCTTTTCCCATGCTATAGGTTGTCTATTTACTCTGTTGATTATTTCTTTCCATGCAGAAACTTTTAAGTTTAATTAAGTCCCATTTATTTAGTTTTGTTGTTGCTGTATTTGCCTTCAGAGTCTTAGTCATAAATTCTTTGCTAGACCAACCTTCAGAGGAGTTTCTCCTATGTTTTCTTCTAGTATTTTTATGGTTTCAGGTCTTAAATTTAAGTCTTTAATCTATCTTGAGTTAATTTTTGTATGTGATGAGAGATAGGGGTCCTGCTTCATTCTTCTGTATGTGGCTCTCCAGGTTTCCCAGCACCATTTATTGAATAGGGCTTCCTTTCCCCAGTGCATGTTATTGTCTGATTTGTCAAAAATCAGTTTGTTGTAGCGACATGGTTTTATTTCAGGGTTCTTTAGTCTATTCCATTGGTCTATGTGTTTACCTTTATACCAGTTGTTATGCTGTTTTGGTTACGATGGCATTGTAGTAAAATTTGAAGTCAGGTAGTGTAATGCCTCCAGATTTGTTCCTTTTGCTTAGAATTGCTTTGGCTATTCATGCTCTTTTTATTCCTTATGGATTTTAGGATTATTTTTTCTAGATCTGTGAAAAATGATGTTGGCATTTTGATAGGAATTGCATTGAATCTATGAATTACTTTGGGCAGTACGTACATTTTAACAATGTTAATTATTCTAATCTGTGAGCATGGGATATTTTTCCATTTGTTTGTGTCATCTATGATTTCTTTCATTGGTGTTTTGTTAAGATCTTTCACCTCCTTAGGTAAGTATATTCGTAGGTATTTTGTTTTCTTTGGAGCTATTGTAAATGGTGTTGAGTTCTCTCTGATTGACTATTAGTATACAGAAATTTGTGTACTTTAATTTTGTAACCTGAGACTTCCCTGAATTTATTTATCAAATCTAGGAGTCTTTTGGTGGAGTCTTTAGGGTTTTCTAGATATAAGATTATATCATTGGCAAACAGGAATAGTTTGACTTTTTCTTTCCCAAATTTGGATACTCTTTATTTCTTTCTGTTGCCTGATTGCTCTGGCTAGGACTTCCAGCACTATGTTGAATAAAAGTGGTGACTGTGAGCATCCTTGTATTGTTGCAGTTCTTAAGGGGAATGCTTTCAACATTTCCCCATTCAATATGATGGTGGCTATGGGCTTCTCATATATGGCTTTTATTATTTTGAGGTATGTTCCTTCTATGCCTAGCTTATTGAGGGTTTTTATCATGAAAGGGTGTTGGATTTTATTGAATGCTTTTTCAGCACCTATTGAGATGATCATATGGTTTTTAAAATTCTGTTTATGTGATGAATCAAATTTATTTATTTGCATGTGTTGATCCATCCTTACTTCCCTGAGATGAAACCCACTTGATCATGGTGAATTATCTTTCTGATGTGCTGGTGGATTTGGTTTGCTAGTATTTTGTTGAGTGATTTTGCATCTATGTTCATGAGGGATATTGGTCTGTAGTTTTCTTTTTTTGTTGTATCCTTTCCTTGCTTTGGTCTCAGGGTGATACTGGCTTCATAGAAAGAGTTAGGAAGGATTCCTTTCTTCTCGATATTATGGAACAGTTTCTGTAGGATAGATGTCAGTTCTTCTTTGTAGGCCTGGAAGAATTTGGCTGTGAATCCATCTGGTCTGGGGCTTTTTTTGTTGGGAGTTTTTTTTTTAAATTACTGTTTCAATCTCTTGAAACAGTATCCAATAAATTCAGAAAAATCAGATTCAAGGAATTAGATATCTTTTTCTAATTCTTCATTATTGGTCTCTTTAGGATTTCTATTTATTCTCAAATTAAAGCTTGTATTTCAAAATATAGTAGAAAGTTTAAACAACAGACTAGATGAATTAGAAAAAGGAATTTCAGTGTTTGAAGACAAGGCTTTCAAATTAACCCAGTCAATCAAAAATGTAGAAAAAAGAATCAAGTTAGATCATGTAAGGCCACAAAACAAGTCATAGCAAATTCAGAAAAATTGAAGTCATATCGTATATCTTCTCAGATTACAGTGGAATAAAACTAAAATCAGTTACAATAGGAACTCTCAAAACTACACAAATACATGAAAATTGAACAACCTTCTACTATACAATTCTTGAGTCAATGACAAAATCAAGACAGAAATCAAGAGTTTTTGAATTGAACAACAAAGATGACACAAGTTTCCAAAAATCTATGAGATACAGAAAAAGCAGTACTAAGAGGGAAGTCCATAGCCTTAAATGCCTACATCAATAAGACAGAAAGATCACAAATTAATCTAATGTCACACCTAAAGGAAATAGAAAAAGAAGAGGAAACCAAACTCCAAGTTAGCAGAAGAAAAGAAATAAGTATCAGAGAAGAACTAAATGAAATGGAAACCATAAAAACAATAGAAAGGATCAACAAAACAAAAAGTTAGTTCTTTGAAAAGATAAAGAAAATTGATAGAGCAACAGCTAGATTAACCAGAAATAGAAGAGAAAGCATAAGCACGTTCATCTAATCATTGTTAAAAACGAAAGTGGTGAGAGAAATACTATTAGCTTCTTTTCTGAGCAGTGATTTATCCCAAATACACGTGTTTCATTAGCTAACCTTTTTTGTCCATAATATGGCTTTGGGATTTCAAGAAGACCATATACTTAAGAGAAATAATATCAGAACAGCTCTACATATCCTTTTAATTTTCTCTCCAAAGCAAATTAGATAATATGTTACTGTTTGTAACTTGGTACTTTTTCTAGAATGGTTTTCTTTGCCTTAGCAGCAAATAACAAGAAGCCTCTAAATATTCTATTTTTCCTGGAGTTTCTATGAGATCTCCTTGGCATAAGTGAATCTGAAAATCTTTTGCAGATAAGTGTTTAAAAATGAATTTTATATCACTTCTAAAATCTGGCAAGGAAAATTATCTCTAAAGACATTAATCTCATTGATTTGGCAGCTTTATTAAACTTTAATCACCTTTTCAATATTTTCATTGTTGAAGAGTGCATGTTCCCATAAGGTAAAGATTCAGGCACCCAGAGCTTGAAGGATAAATACATAATTGTCACAAAAGTCTTGTGCACCTTAGACATTGGTTGAGTAATGACACACAATTAAATAGGGCTGTCAGCACTGAATCTACCAGCGAGACCAACAAGAATCATAGAGGGTGGGATATTTCAATAAATAGTATCAGCAGAATATCTTAAGATTTGCAATAATTGGGAAGACTAAGCTTCATATCTAATTAATCCTGAAATATTATTTCATTACTGAAATCAACTGTCACATTAATTTGTGTTCCTTGTTTCACAGGGAAAGAAGACCAATTCTAAAGACATCTTAGTCTAGCCTTTTAAAAGTTACAGTCCCAATACCTAAGGAAGTTCCTAGCACACAGTTAGGTACCCAAAAAATGTTTGCTGAAAATGAGAGGATGAACACAAGTAGAAAGGAATAATAAAACTGTATAGCTTCATGTCATTCTCATTCCCATCCTAGAACCTTTCCATGAGTCCAAACTCTACTGCGCTTACAGCATAATGAGAGGAGAGGTCTGAGAATTTGTTAGCAAGAAAATAACAATCATTATTTCACTTTAATTATACATAAGTTTAAAAGAAATGTTATATAGGCATCCCAACATAAATAAATATCAGGTTAATTTTAAAAATCAGATATAAAAATGTAAACCAAAGTGTTTGGTAATATTATTTTCTGAAACATCCTGACAACTATAACAAAATGACAAATTTACAAATTACATTTCAAACTTATCATAGTAAGATATTATATGAAAGAATACAGTGTTTATTCATTCAAACTTTTAAAAAATTCTACAGATAAGCTAAACAACTCAAAGATTGTATTAGGATATAGATTTGGTGGTATTTTAGAGGCATATCCAGAAAGCCATTAGAAAAATCAGAATTTGGGGGGAATTTTATACTTATTTCTGTTTTGAAAAATGGTGTTTAATAACAGTAAAAAAATTCCTATTAATTGTATATAGGGCATAATAAATTTCAATTGTTAAGTTATAAGACTTTCCAAAGATAACATGTAGTGTATGATTTTTTTTTTCCTGGAAGAACATAAGAATGTTCAGAAAAAACTGCTGTACAATTTTGTTTTTATACAATTTAGATCCCTATCTTTCCCCTCAGTGCAAAGTTTCAAAGTTAAAAATGAAGAGAGGGTGATATATGGCTTGTAGAAAAAATGATTAAACAAAGTATTTCTGATTAATGATCTAAGTCAAAGTTTAAATGAATATTTTAAATCAGTTCCTCTTTGAAACACTCTTGGAATACACTGCTACAGATTATTAATTCACTGATATAGCTCAGAAATTGCATTTTACATCACATAGAAATCATTGCCATTGTAGAACTGACAGATGGTTAACCCACAACATATTACATTTTATTAATGTTAGAAGGAGAGCAGAGCATTGCACCCTACCATATTTGGGGGGACGTGCCCAGCCTAAGAAGGTCTTCTGTTTTATTTCTTTTGGTTGAGTTCCATTCTTCTGTAGTGCTTCTCTTTCACTATTGCTGGGGTCTTAGTGTGAAATCAATAGAAACTTTAATTAGGATTTCAGAAGTTTCCATGTTGGTTATTCCTCTTGACTTATCAATAAAGCGAATTTCTACCTTGTTTTTCTCTATTTCTTCAGTAAGAGGATCAAAGTCCAGCTTCTTAAAACACAAAGACAACTTAAACATGGTTCAATATCTGCTTCTGGTGGTATAAAATATTGATTGTGGATTCAAAGCAAGCAAACAGAAACAAAGAAAATATTTATTTTTTGATCATCTCAGATATTGCTCAGAGTATGGCCCTATTTCCAAATCCCATTTGTAAAGTACACATTATTTCATCACAATTTATTTGAACTTATTTTCATTGACTAGGTAAATAAGTTTTCAGATTATTTCCCCAAAGGATTGATATAGCAACAAGCTGTTAAACTGATCTCTCTAGCTCACAAGCTTCCTTCTGCTCCCTCTAGCCTGAATTGCAAACTCTATTTTTCTTCCTCTTTTAGCAAAGATTCCTGCCAGGTTCAGAAAAAAAAAATTGTAATTTGTTCTAAATGAATTCTCTTGGATTTGAAAGGCAAAAAAGTCATAATTCTAACTGTATATCTTCTATATTAATTGTTAAGATTTGTCCCAGAAAATTTATACTTGAAAAACTTATCATCTTAGTAATATACTTAATGTGATTCCCACCACAACTCCAGGATAGTATGCTTGCTTTAGAGATAAACAGACATATGAAGGAAGGCACTCTGGAATATATTAAAAAGCAACCCTACTCAATTAAGGAAACTAGTGATGGAAATTTTTTTCTCATAATTTCAAGGAGTATGATTGTGACCACACTGCTGCATAAATGATCTACTTCATATTTTCTGGAAAGCAGATGGGCAGCTCTTGTCCAGTAAGGTTCATTCATACAGAGAGCAGGTCTCCTTAGTCAATACACAAGAAACAAAGCAATGTATCCTAAATAAGGACTTATCTTGGGTACTTAAAGAATTGGATGAGGGGGTGAGGACTTCACAAACAGGTATCAGTCTGTGAGGTAAATTCTTAAATTAGAGGAAGAGAGTATGAATTTGTTCACAATATTCAACATACGACTTTAGTAACAAAAATGAAGCTTATGCTACAAGTTACATGGACTATTATTAATATATACGTCTAGCATTCAGCAGATCTAAGTAAATAGTATTAATATATTTGCATAATTAAATGATAAAAGTTTGGGTAATTAACCAGCTTAACGGAATCCAACTTGATCTTTCAGTTGTTTTTGTTCTTCTTCTAGATTGTCTGATCCTGGAAAATGATGTGCATTTCTTTTTGTTTTTCTTTTTTTTTGAGACAGAGTCTCACTCTCTTGCCTGGGCTAGAGTGACATGGTGTCAGCCTCGCTCACAGCAACCTGAAACTTCTGGGCTCCAGCCATCCTCTTGCCTCAGCCTCCCAGGGAGCTGGGACTATAGGCATGTGCCACCATGCCCAGTTAATTTTTTCTATTTTTAATTGTTTGGCTAATTTCTTTCTATTTACAGCAGAGACAGGATCTTGCTCTTGCTCAGACTGGTCTCGAACTCTTGAGCTCAAGCAATCCTCCAGCTTCGGCCTCCCAGAGTGCTAGGATTATAGGCATGAGCTACCGCACCCAGCCATGCATTTCTTTTTAACAAGGAAAATGTAACTTCTGTATAAACTCTCCTTGTTCACTTATAAATGGGTTTTCTTTATGAATCACGTGGTGAAGTAATTGTTTCTTAAAGAACCTACACTAAATAGGTGGTTTCATGTCATTTTTTATTGGTTTATTTTATCTCAAATTATGATATGAGAATTACTTAGGAGGAAGCTAGTCAAGAAAAACATGCACATTTGCATACATAGTAGCAGATCTAGACTGATCCATAATCTCTCTTATTGTGCTGACTATTTTCAATCACAATATTCTATCCCGTGCTAACCATATGATAGCTGCTAGCTACATGTGACTACACAAATTAAATAAAAAATTCAGTTATTCAGTTGCACTGGCTACATTTCAAATGTTCAATAGCCATATATGGTCAGTCATCACTGTATTGGACAATGCAGATATAGAAGATTTTTTCCTCATTGCAGAAAGTTCTGTTGAATAACACTGTCAGTATAATCCTATAACTTGCCATAATAATTTACTTCTTTAATAATGTTTTTTTCATAGCAATTGATTTTTTATTATAGAAAATTTAGAAACTATAGATAAGCCAAATAAATTCAACTATAATCAGCTAACCCTATGATGCACAGATAACTACCTAGTATTTGGTATTTATATTTGATGCTTATTCTAAGTACATAAAAATTTTAGATGAAAATGCAACAAACTAAACTTACTATTTTATACTTTATCTCATAAAATACGAACATTTCTGTGTGTCATTTTTTCCTCTACATTATTTTACATGGTTACATGATAGTCAGATTGTTACTGCATGATTGTCAATATATACTATTCCTTCATTTAACAAATTCCTTATTTAAGACTTATCAGTAGATAATTTTTAATTTCTCTATTATAAAAATTCTGTAGGAAAATCTTTGAATCTATTTATAATTACTTTCTTAGTAAAAATCCTAAAATTAGAATTCATGAGTCTTAATTTACTTTGGAAACGTCACTTTTGGGAGTTGAATTTGATAGAAGCAAGTCTGAACCCAGGTTTCCTCGCTTATTAGGACAGATTTTAATGAAATGATCTTCAAGCACCCTGCTAGCTTTCCACATCTAAGAATTTTTTCAATGAGTGGCAAAATCTACAGTTACTAAAAAGGAAGATAAAAATAAATAAACACATAGGCTTGAGAATGCAATTTAATACATCAGATTTCCTCTCTTGTCTACAAGAGTAGTTGTAGCGTAGTGTTGTAGTGAAATCCGGAATTTTGAGCTGATCAGTGGAAAGGTAGGACCACCAGGTGGCAGTAGCACACAAAGCGCTTTCTTTGGGTGGTGCTTTGACAGGTTTGTATGCAAAGGTGGAGGTGAAGTTGAGGGTGAGGGTCAAGTCCCTTGACCCATGAGACCTTTCAGAGACCACCCAAAAGGGGAAGAGAGTAAGGGATCTCCCTGGGGATAGGGAAATCAGAGAGAGGAGGTTACCTGGCTAGGTGATGTCAATCAGCCACACCACACTGTGGGGAAGTTTCTGGGTCAGAGAGCTAGGAAAGGCTTGTATAACCTCGAGGTTTGTCTTATCTAAGGCTGACAGATGTCCGGTGCAGTTTCTAGGGTAAACAAAACAGGCGGGCTCTAAATGACTTAAAAAATATGCTTATTTGGGTTGTATTTAAAACCACTGGATGTGCAAGAATTTGGGTTGGGTGCCGCTGAGTTTTTGACAAATAGTCCTGGCCTGCAGTAAAGAAGTAAACATAGGGCCAATATGCAGGGGCCATCTTTGTAACAAGTATAACTTACACCTTATTATTCAATCACTTAATCAACAAACATTTATTACGTGTCTACCATGTCCTGGGCACTGTGCAAGGAAGTGTGCTTACAAAGTCGAGGAAGATGCAGTCCCTGATGTTAAGGGACTTAAGGGAACTGGAAAAGGCTTCTTGAATAGCAGAGTGGGACTCTCAAGCAGTATACCTGAACTTATTGATCTTTTCCTTTCCATGGGTTTTCCTAGACTAGCCATCTAACTGATAATAATTTTACACTGGGGATACTAAACACATTTGAAAAATGTGTTACAATCAACCTACTTTTACCTCCAATTCCATCTCCAATCAACCTCTGAAAACAAGTTCAATTCATTATTATCATAATTAAAACATACACAGGGATGGAGGTGGAGGGAAAAGTTGGCAGTCTTGAGTAGTTATTAGGAAATTAGGATATCATTATGATATCCAAAGTTGAGCTCATTTTTCATTCCCTTTTCCCTCAGAATTTAGCTTAACTTTGGCATTTCTACTTGTTTGTTTGTTTTTGAGACAGGGTCTCGCTCTGTCTCCCAGGCAGGAGTGCAGTGGAGCAGTCACAGCTCTCTGTACCCTCAAACTCCTGGGCTCAAGCCATCCTCCTGCCTCAGCCTCCAAAGTACTGGGATTACAGGTGTGAAGCTTTGCACCTGGCCTGGCATTTCTACTTTTGTTAACTCCACTATTCTCCCACCAAGCCGACGTAGAAATTGTAAAACTATGTTTGTTTCCATCTGCTCCTTCAAACCCACATACAATGGGTTGCCAAGCCATCTAGATTCCATGGTTATAATGCCTTTATTAAGCCTCCTTTCCTTTCTGTGCCCCTGGCATGATCCTGGTTTAAGTCTTCATTTCCTCTAGCAATTATTTCCTAAAGCATCTCCCTCTCCCAAATCTTGCAACACATTGCTCTCTATAAGAGATTGTTCTTCTATAAGCATAATTCTAACTTCATCATTCCTCTGTTCAAAAGTGCCTTAGCAGACTTCTTACTCTGGCATTCAAAAACTCTATAGGACAACCATCCTTCTCTTGGGGTAGCGCTACTGTCCAATGAATGAGTAGTGAGGGCAGTACTGCTAACGCCTACACAACACGCCCGCATCAAAAATAAATAAATTAAAAAAACCAACCCTACAGGCCATTATCCCAATATTCCTAATTGCTCAAAGTGTATCTTATACTATAATCTTAGATGTTATAGAACACTAGCATTCCCCAGCAAGTGTTTTGCAATTTTCTTCTCAGTGTCTTTACTCATAAAGAACTCTTTTCTTAAAATAGGTTCCCCAAATCAGATCCAAATTCAAGGCTACACACATAACCGCCGTTTTCAAAAAACCTTTCCTGATTTCCTTAATTTGCCGAAAATATACCTGTTTTTTAACCAGAACTTTCTCTGGATTTCTTAGTGTTTATCTTACTCTACCTTGTGGCCAATCATTTGTGTGTATTTTTCTTCCTCTATAAGACTGAACTTGGTGTAAGAGTCTTTCATACTCATTTATGCAACTTCTATGGCTACTGTTAGAATGCATTAAAATGTGTTGTGCTCTTTATATGCAGAGCACAATGCTCTTTAGGTGGACACACTTTTGAGTAGGTAAAATGTTCAGTAACTGTAATAAACAATTCTGGTATTATGGACAGAATCATGAAACTGTCTCATGAAGTTACAAAAAATATTAAATTCCAAAAAAGAACAAATACCCATGCACACACTTTTATGATTCATTGTTGCTATTAAAAAGTTATATGTGTTTGTGATTTCTTTTACCCAAATAGAATTTTCACAAGTGAGGACTATATAAATTCTTTAGGTTACATAGCACTGATAGGAATCAAAAAGGCCTAACAAGTCTGCACAACTCTGGGTTAGGATTTTTTTCTTTGTCCTTAGCATCAAAAAAATTTGTATTTTAAAAATCTAAATTTTAGAATGGGAGCTAAATGTTATTTGTTTAACCAATGTTGATATTATTAATTTCTAGATGAAAAATAAAAGTAATGAGGCAGCACAATACAAGTTTTATAAATATTTTGTGACTTAGTGGCAACAGGATTTAGTTAATGAAAAACAGGCAGATAATATCACTTAATAAACAGTTGCTGGAGTTAGCAGGGCATGAGCCTGTTCTTGGATATGGTATTTGTCTATATCTAATCAAAGACACAGGCAGGTGATGTGGAAATTACATAGCATTTTCAATTAGAGATAAACAGAAATACAAAACACAGGAAATCTATTTTATGGAATCAACTTTGTCATAGAACTGATGGCTGAATAATTGATTTTCACAGAAAAACTAGTGAAAACAGGACAATTAGTTAAAAACACATAACCAATGTGTTATGGTTATACATAACCAATGACAGCTAACTTTGAAGATGCCATTACCTCATATCAAGATATGATTCATCAGATAAATTTCAGATCTATGAAAGAATGTGTAAAAATCAAGTTCTTTATTTCCACTGACGATAGATTGATTTTCAGTAAAGGTCTGACAATTAAAATTTTTTTCAATTATTTATAATAGCAAATGGCTTTGTCATCCACTGAAATTATTTTTTCCTTGGTGCAGAATCTTGGAAAGGCCTCAACTCTGCATTATGGGAATCTGATTCTAATGGTATGAATGCATCTCTAGCTGAGCACATTATTAGGGACTAACTCATGGTAACTGGTCACCAAAACCTTCTTCCTTTCACCAAGTTCCTGGGAGGTTGAATTCTTCATGAGATATTAGATAGTTGCTCATGGAGTCTGTACCAGAGCCAGTAGAGACAGCCTTGAGGGATTTGGGGATATCGTAATTTACTCCTCTTTCTTGGAAGGTACTGGATAAGCACTGCCCAAAACCCTGTTCTTTGGGTGCCCCCTTTCTAGGCTATATGTAGACTATTACTCCTTCCTGGTCAGTTATTTTTTTAAACATGCTAATCATCTTAATGATCAGATCTGGATACTGCTTCCAACCCTTCCCAGCAACATGCCTTGTTCCTTTTCTCTAAGCTCCAAATCGATGCCTGTTTATACATCTGTATCCCCCATGATGAAATAAACACTAATTATACCACACCATAGATATCTGATACCTCTCCTTGCCTGGAACAAAAGCTCCTTGAGGACAGGATCATTTTTGATTGTAGTACCCATACCCAGAAACTCCCTGGCATATGATGGGTGCACAAAAAATTGTATGTGAAATGAATGAACAATAGACTTTGTTAAATCTCATGTATGTATTCACACTGTTTTCTCTCAGAGAAGGTGGTCTTTTAAAAGTTTTAATGAAAACTTATTTCACCCATTATGTACCAAGAGATCCACTTTTTATAACCTGATGAAATATGCTTTGTAAAGCTGTAAATTTTTGGCTCTTTCTCATGCTGGACTTGATTCATCCTTTGGTCATCTTCCATGGAGCTGTCACAAATTGCAGCTGGCTCCTTTGTCTTTCATCTCACCATAGAGCTATGTTCTTAAATTAAATATATACCTGAGAATGACAGAAGTATGTCCATGAAGTAGACAAAATATGTCCCTAAATGGACCTCTGTCCTTAAATAAAATTTTCTCTACCTTTCTCATCTCTTTTTCAGGCCCATCAACTTGCTTTCATACAAATTATTAAACTATAATGTTTGAACAGGAAGTTACCGGTAATTACTAGTTACAATGAGCAAATGTAAGAGAAGTAACACCTGCTTCTGAAATGCCAGGTAATTGCTGGCAAACAGAAAAGATTATCTAAACTGTAACTTGGAGGGAGCAGTCAAATGTTAGTAGGACTTTTGGGTTTTAAAAATCTCTAGTAAAGAATTCAGCAGTTATCCTTATTTTGGAAGGTAATCCTACAGTGAAAGCCAGATGAACACTCACTATCAGGAAGTGCTGACCAGTAACTTTTTAAGTTAAAAAAGGTGTTATATTAGTATTTAAGTTATGCCAAATATTTTAGATGTTAATGTTTTATTTAGAATTAAATGCATTTTTTACTTTGCAATAAAATTTATAACCAAATATTGACTTTATGTAAAACAAGGAAAATTTAAAATCTACTTATCTTTGAGTTCTAATGCTGATTTGGCTATAAAAGCAAAATTATAATTATGCTTCTTATTAAAACTGCATAATTTGTGAGAAAGTCTTTTTGATTCCCTCTGCTCCTGTTGTTCTTCATGCTAAGGTCAAATTTTTAGTTTAGATTTTTTACATAAAAATTGTGCGCCTATTCATTAATTGAATGTTTTTATGTCATAAATCATTACTCACTGAACTGCATATTTAGTGAAGATATTTTTGAAAGCCAAGAAAGCCATAAGTATTGCACAAATTAAAGAAGTATCTGAATTTCCACCTACACTACCACACATATGTATAAGTACCAGCTCACCTGGCTCACTCTCCAGTCTAAGATATGACCAGAGGATTATGATTTAATGTGGAATTCTAAGACAGCACAAGAAGAAAATGATCATAAGCTACACAATCATTTCTTTGTCAAGGTTAGCAAAGTGGATGGAGAGTGAAGAAAGGTGGTGTTTACATGTAACAATAGTAATATTTTGGAGGTATTAATGTTGGAGTAGGCTGCAGCCATTCAAATGAACAGAGGCAGTAGGGAAGGGGTATGAAATAATCCGAGGGCACCATTTAGTTGAATTATTTTCTTTTTAAAAGGCGTTTTTCAGGCTAAAGAGGGCTAAGAGACACTAGACACCTCCGTAGCCTTCGTCATCTGGTCTTGACCAGATGTGCAATGACAGCACGCATCCTCAAAGAGCTGCCTCTGCAGAAGCCTCCCTCCCTCCCCCCCCCCCCCCAGCTTCAATCCTAAAAAGGGAGATCAAAACGTCAGGTTCCAGGAACAAACATTACATCAGCTCTTTTGTTCTGGAGTGTGAGGTTTCCGTAATCTTTGTCAGAGGAAATCAGATCAAAAGGGACATACAGAGTTGTGAACACAGCCAATCTTGCCCCCTCCCAAGGGACCCGGGCTCTTGGCTCCTCTTGCAGGCGAGTCTGGGTGGAGTTAATCCCTGAGGCCCTCAGCGTCCCAAGCAATCACAAGTGTGGCCAAGTGGGGAGGGCTCCCCGGGCAGAAATGCTCCTTTCCATCACTGGAAAAAGAGCCACCTTGCAAAACAGAGCATTTGGTCCTCTTTGGCATCTGACTTAACTGTTGCGGCGATCAAGACACTACCAGAGTCCCATTAAGACGGTGCACACCCCGTGCGCTGGGTGGAAACATTAACAACTCATACTTAGGGAGACGGTGGTAACTAATCAGTGGTAACTAATCGTTGCCTGAAGTGGCCATTTGAATGGCCTTCGGATCTGCTTTAGAGATTTAGGGATAGATGTTTAAAAAACAGCGAAAGTGGTAACAGATTATCCTATAGGTATTGTGTGTGTATATGTATGCATACACACACACACACACATATATATATATATATATACATTTTTTCCCAAATAAAGTTATAGGTTCACTTGGCTTGCCAAGTGCCAGTCACCTGTACAGTGCCAGGGGTCCCGGGTGTCCAGGACCCTGCCTCGCCTCGCCCCCGTAGAATGCCGTCTTCTTCCCTCCCTCCCGGGCCGTGGGCCCCCGGCTTTCCCTCCCTCGCGGCCAGGCCACCCGCCCAGGTCCCAGTTCGGAGCCCGGCCACTGTCCCCTCAACGCCCCAAGCCCCATTGCTGCTGCCCACGTTCCTTCCTCTTCCTGGGCCACAAGCTCGGCGTTCCCGGGCCGGATTCCCGCAGTGGCGACAGGAACCCCGTCGGGGAAGGCCTCTCGTGGGGACCTCGAGCACCACGTGCGACCCGAAGAGCCCAGGTCTCTCTCCCGCCTCGCCGGGACACATGCACCGGGAGCAGGGCCGGCCGGGCGCGGCCTGCGGCGCTCCGAGACCCCCGATGACCGAGGGGCCGTCGCCGCTGCGGACCCGCAGGTCCCGCCTCACGCCCGGGACCACCCCGCCGCGCCTCGGCCGCCGCCCGGCGGGAAGCGCAGGTGTGTGGGCCGGGAGGGAGCGAGCCGCGCCCTCGGGCCGGCGTGGCGGGGCGCCGCGGCCTGCGCAGCCCCGAGAGCCCCGCGTCGCCCTCCCGAGCCAGGGTTCTCAGGAGCGGGCCGCGCAGAAGACGTTGGCGGGCAGTTCGCGGCTGTTGGGGAACCGGCTCCGGGGAACAGCCCGGCGCTCTCGGCCGGCCGCCTGCCTCCCTCCCGGGCCGGGCGCCCGCCGCAGGGGCGCGAGTGCCGACGGCGGCCGCCCGCCCTGGCACGCCCGGGCAGGGCCCCGCAGCGGCAGCCGGAGGCCGGGCGGTCGCCCGTTGGCCCCGCCGGGCCCCGAACGCCCGGGGGTCGCGGCGCGTCGGCCCGGAGCGAGTCAGGTGCGGGGGTCGCCATGGCGATGCGCCCCCGGCGCGCACGCCCGCTGCGGTTGGCATGGGAGCGGGCCCGGGGAGCGCCGCTGATTGGCCGATTCAACAGACGCGGGTGGGCGGAAAGAGATTAGAGCGCAGCGCTCAGGCCGCGGCCGCAGGGTGCCGGCGCCCCGGCTGGAATCTCTCGACACCGCGGCCACCTCCCGCCCCGCCCCGCCCGCCCCGCCCCCTCGGCGGCCCCTCGGCCCGTCCTCGAGTGCACTTGCTAGTTGCTGCAGACACACGCAAAGATACAACGCCGAGGGCAGGGGGGCCCGGCTGTGGGCTCCACGCAGGTTTTGGGGCCTTCTGTCTGGTGGGAGGAGGGCCGCGGGCAGCACCCTGACTGTCACTTGGGAAGGGGACATACTCTCCCACAGTAATGTGTCTTGGATCCTTTGTTTGGGGTCAGGGGAGATGACTGTCACAGCAGGGAGAGAGGCTCATAGATTTGAACTCCCAGAGTCAACGTGCGTCTTGGTATCTCTCGGTGGAGGTCTGTCAAGATGTCTCTCTCCTTCCAGCCCTCAAGCAGGTCCTGGACTAGAGATTCCAATCACTGTTCTGGTTCAGAGCAGCTCTGGTCGCTGGTGCTGTCGCTCGCGCCCTCTCAGCCCTAGTAATTACTGGAAAGATCAGCAATTGGTGCTGATCCGGAGGCCTGCTGCTCTCTCCGGCCTAGAGAGTCCTTGGAGCCCCCGTTGGAGGGGGCTTGGCTAACCTGCTTGTCTGTTTGTCTTTCCCTGGTGGCAGCAGCTTCTGGAGTCTGAGACGATGCGTCGCAGCAGCTCCAAGAGCGGAGTCGTCGTGGCCCCAGTGGCTGGAGGTCCCGATGCTTGTCAGATGCTCACCAGAGCCCAGCTGGGCCAGGATCCCCCACAAAGAACAGTGCTAGGGTTGCTAACTGAAAACGGGCAGTTCAGGAAGACCTGTGGCCAGGTAATGATTCAGAAGGACTGGGGAAGATGCTGGCGGAGAATGACTCCCCTGATATGGTGGGAGCCTATGGCTCTTCTCTTTCCGTCGTGGTGTGTGCAGTGCCCCTTAGGTATTAGACCCCTGGAATCTGGACTGTAGGGAAGCCGATTTTTAAAGGTCACCTTGACTGATCCTGTTTTCCACTTAGAAACAGTGATTAATTTTCTTGCTTATTTTTCCAATATCAAGGAAATCGGTATAAGAACTGTTTGGATTAAGCATATGTAAAGTGATTAAAGTGCTGGGCCTAAAGGAAATGTGAATGCCCCCAAATAAACTATGAAACTGAGGTTCCTCCAGGTCAGAGTGCTGTTTAGACTGATGTAGGCCATGCCTGAAGCAATACTGGGTAACCTTCGCTGTGCCCATTGGGTAGAGTGTTAGAATCAGGATTGGGTCAGGCTAGAATAGATTACTCCAAAAAGGATGCTTTGAAAGCAAACATCTCTCCAGTACTAAGCAGCTGGGCTGACGGGTAACGGGCCCTCACATATCAGTTGTATGAGCTTAACTGATCATGGATCCCTTCCCTAACAGATTAAAACTAGTACATTCCCATGTTAGAGGTGAGAAATTTTGAAGGGTTTAAGCCCTCACTGAAAGAAAGTTACGGTGGAAGCTAGATTAGGAGCCCCTCATCTACTGACTCTTCAAGTGATCTCCTAAAAGCTTTGGAGAAAATTGAGTGAAAGTGGTTTTAACAAATGTTTATTTGCTTAGCAATGTTTACTTTGTAAAATTTAAAGCCTAAGACTTGACTCATGAATTTTCAGTTGTGCCTATGCAGAAAGGTCTCATTTTAAATTCCTCTTATGTTGCCTGGCACCACCTCTGCATTTCCTGGCTCCACTCCTCTACAACCTTCTTAGAAATCTGTTTCCTACCTTTCCTTCTCTCTTTAAGCCTCCAAACCCTTCTTCTGCATCCTTACTCTCAGCTGATGACTTTGCATCCTATTTTCTTAAAAATATAGAAGCAACCAGAAGAGCATCTCCACGTGCCCCATATAGTCTGCCATCCCCTTCCTGTTACGTGACTGCTGTGTCCCTGCTCTTAATGCGAGGTGATCCTCCCATGTGTACAGTATACCTCATGTCCTCTTACTTCTTCAAGGATATCAATCTAGCAACTCTTCTCTCATCAGTTTTTCCTTCTCTACTGGGTTAAACCCATAAGCATACAAATATGTTGTATTTTTTTCTATCCTAAAAACCTTTCAACTACATGCTCTTTGTAGCTTCTGTCCCATTTTTTTTTTTTTTTTTGAGACAGAGTCTCGCTTGTTGACCAGGCTAGAGTGAGTGCCGTGGCGTCAGCCTAGCTCACAGCAACCTCAAACTCCTGGGCTCAAGCAATCCTACTGCCTCAGCCTCCCGAGTAGCTGGGACTACAGGCATGCGCCACTATGCCCGGCTAATTTTATATATATATTAGTTGGCCAATTAATTTCTTTCTATTTATAGTAGAGACGGGGTCTTGCTCTTGCTCAGGCTGGTTTCGAACTCCTGACCTCGAGCAATCCGCCCGCCTCAGCCTCCCAAAGTGCTAGGATTACAGGCGTGAGCCACCGCGCCCGGCTCTTCTGTCCCATTTATTGAAACATTCCCTTAAGAGTTTGTCTCCCACTAGCATGTAATCCAGATGAGGATTTGGGATGTTATGTTTTCTTTTGTATGCTCATTGCTTAGAATGATAGGGTACCACGTAAATATTTTTTGGATGAATGTTGTCCATAGTTCTTCTTTTGCTCTCTTTTTACTCAAATCCTATTCCTTTTCTTACTTGACTGATCAGCAGTATTTGACATAGTTAAACATTTTTTATTCCTTAACATGATTTCTTCCCACTCAGCTTGGAGAACACCACTCTCTTGAGGTTTTCTACCTAGCTTATACTCCTCAATATCCTAGTTCTTCTTATAACTATATTCTCTAAAGGTTAGAGTGTCCCAGGGCTTAGTCTTTGGTCTGAATCTTGCACTCACTCCCTTAGTAATCTCTTCAAGTCTCCCAGCATTAAATACCATCTGTTTGTTGATGACTCATTTTTATCTCGGGCCTGGGCCTGCGAGCTGCATTGTGGGTTCACCTACTGGGAGCCTACTTGACACCTCCACTTAGATCTTATAATAGGTACCTCATACTATGCAAAACCAAGCACCAGCCTTTTTCCCTACTCCAAGCCTGCTCTTCACGAAGTCTTCCTTGTCTCAGTAAATGGAATGTCCATCCTTCCTGTGATTCAACCTCAAGACCTTTGTCATCCTTGACTCTTCTTTTTTTCTCGCCCCACATCCAATCTAGTGAGAAATTACTATTGACTCTACTTTTTGAAATGTCTAGAACTTCTTCACTTCTCATTTTTAACTGTTAACTTCCCTGATTCAAAGCCCTGTTATGTCTCACCTAGAATTTACAAGATTCATAATGGTCATCTTACTCTTGCTCTCCATATCTATACACAGCCAGAATGATCCTTTCAGACATAAAAGAATCATTCCACTCTTCTGCCTAAAATCTTTCAGTGGCTTCCATCTCTGAATAAAAGCCAGTCCTTAGATGGCCTTTGGTAAGGCCTGCATAATCTGGGCTCTTCCTTCTTTCTGGCTTATGTACTACACAACTCTGCCTCACTGTGCTCTGTCTGCTCCTACTATATCTTTTCTTCTTTGTTTCCTCTGCCCTGCCCCTCTCCAGGACTAGAATATAAATCCCATGAGGGTAGTCTTTTTTGAACGTTTTGTTCACTGCTAAATTCTGGGCACCTAGAACAGCAACTGGCACATTAGTTCAGTAAATGTTTGTTTAATGAATATGTGTTTCCACCTAGCTACATGTATCTATATAGCAAGAGTCAAACTTGGCAGTAACTTGGAGTCATGGTTATCTGGTTATAGTAACTTGTGATTATGCCCTTTATAGTCTTTGTTATTTTTTTTTCCTGTACTATCATAAAGGTTTTTTTCTTTATAGACATAAGGCATGTATTTAACTTGATCAAAGCAAGGGAAAGTTACAGAACCACATATTAACTTAGAAGTAACCTTCAACAGTAAACACCAAGATAAATTATATAAACAATGTTAATGCAGTAGATAGAGCTAGCATTTGCATAAATATAGCTCAGGTTCATAAAGCGTGCCCACCTGCCCTGGTTCAACTGACTTGCATACCATCTAACATGACTCACCATAAGAAGCAATAGTGTTTGATGCATTATACTTGTTCACTGTGGTGACACCAAACTTGTTCCCATGGTTAACGTTATAAGAATATATAAAAGGAAGCAGTGATTGAGAAATTTCCTTGATAGTAATTGCATTAAGTCATACAAAAATGTTCTATGGCTTGTAAGAGAATTTAGTAGTATGGGTTTCCAAAATCATGTTTCTAAATAACTGGGTATAAAATGGGAACTTTATAGAATACTGCTGGTAAAAAGTCACTATTTAAGGAGGAAGACTATAGGAACTCAGTAAATAAGGGTCAAGAGCTATTCTGACTACTTATAATATCCCATGATGCTATAAACATAAAAGCCAATTTACAAACTTCCCCCTTAATATGTGGTATTTGTTTCATTTTTGGAGAAGAGCTATAGCTTTTCTTTTTTATATATTCATGAGTTCTCTTTGATACCTATGTGAGGCAGATGACAAATTTTAGGTAGCTCTTTCCCCATATGTCAATTGTTGACAAAGATAAGGGAAAAGTTATAGTTTTGAAGCTTCTTTTTCTGGAATTAAATTGGCAACATAGATATTTCAGTTGGGGATTCATCTTACCTTCTCAGGTTGCTGGTTTGAGTCACACAGGTTCATATTGATCTATATGATCTTTGAGGTGGCTTCTAATAAAAGATTTAACTCTTTTTTAGGGGATCACAGCCATCAGGTGTTTTTCTGGATCCGAAAATGCCTTCCCTCCAGCTGGAAAGAAAGCGCTGTCTGACTGCGGGGTCCATGAGCCCCCCAAGCAAGGGTTTGACATCTATATGGATGAACCTGAACAGGGGGACAGAGAGAGCTGCTCAGGCAGAGAGGGGATGGCGTTTGAGGATGTATATGAAGTAGACACCAGCACACTCAAGTCAGACCTTCACTTCCTGCTGGATTTCAGCTCAGGTAATCTGACTCGCCTACGACTGATGGTGCCCTGTGTTCATAACTGCGTGCAGTGTTCAATAGCAAGTAACTAGCAAGAGAAAAACAGGAAGTAATGACTATATTCACAACTGCCTGTGGAGGGTTAGTGGATGGAACAAGTTTTTAAATTAAATGACTTATCTGACAATGTTGAACCCCTGCAGTTTCCCCTATGCTGGTAGATTCATCTCTCCATTCCCAGTCTGAAGATGCATCAGATTTTGGCACAGATGTGATAAATGTGACTGAATATGCTGAAGAAATTCATCAGTACCTTAGAGAAGCTGAAGTGAGTCTTCCCAACTTCTATTATAATCTCCGGGACCCCAAGCTCTTAATATTTAGATAAGTTATAAACTCTTGGTCATAACCATTAGTGAATGGCACTCTTGTGACAGCTAAATGTAAGAATATCTATGAAAAATAATAGCTGTGATGGTGAGTGGCAATAACTTGGATTATTTCTTGGATTATTATTATGACTCAAATATTTAAGTATTTCACTCGGGAATAACTCATATTGCCATTTCCCCCCTTCCCCTAAGTTACTTGTTAACCAATGACTATAGAACCAGGATTTCATACTTTCTTCCTCATCATGGTAAAGATTTATTCGGCTCTGAATCAGGATCCTCCTAACCTTTGCCCATGAGATTTTTAAAAATAGCAGCTGTACTATGGAGTGATCTTTCTGATACTGCCACTACTTAAATTTCAAAACTTTCCCCCCAAACAGATAAGGTACAGACCCAAAGCTCACTACATGAGAAAGCAGCCAGACATCACAGAAGGCATGCGTACGATTCTGGTGGACTGGCTGGTGGAGGTTGGTGAAGAGTATAAGCTTCGAGCAGAGACTCTGTACCTGGCTGTCAACTTCCTGGACAGATTCCTTTCATGTATGTCTGTTCTGAGAGGGAAATTGCAGCTTGTAGGAACAGCAGCTATTCTTTTGGCTTCGTAAGTGTTCTTTCAGCTTGAATAATGTGAAACTATTGCCTGTCAAAACAACTTAATTTTTATTTCCTATTTATTGAAGAAACTCAGTGCTTGATAATTAAAAACTATCCATGTCTCCTTTGATAAAAGATCATCATCTTCACAGGATTTACTGAGAAACTGAATCTTACCAAATGTTCACTCTTTGCTTCATATGTTTAAGATTTATAGCAGCAAGTTCAATATCTATCACGGACTTGTTGAAGCAGCCAACAGCTCAAATTCAGGATCTAATTTAATTCATTTGCAGTGTGGCCTTTTGGCTGTATTCTCAATAAAAGTAAAAGAGATTTTACTTACATGAAGGCTGTCTTAATGATCTAGCAAATGACCCATAATAACACAGTTTGTTTATTTGGTTACAGTGAACTATTATAGCTGGTTCCTGTTACTGTCAGTTATTCATACCTGTTACTGTCAGTTATTCATAAGACTACCCCATTGTGTGGGAAAAGAGAGTTGGGTTATGAGAACTGCCTTTAAGTGACCTGGTGCTGAGGGGGTAGCTTCCTTTCTGTTCCCCTGGTCCCATACATTCTATTACTAATGCATAAAAACTTGCCAAAATTCCCCTAAAGAAAATAGAAAAAAAAGCTGAAGGAAAAAAATTGATAATAGTGAAATTATATCATTATCTTCCTCTTTGCTATACAGTATCATTTGCTAATTCAGTAGAAAAGGTTAAACGTGATCTTTTTAAAAATTAAAGGCCTATGGATTCTTTTTCTATCATTGTTTTCATCATAACATTCTTTTTCCCCAAATGACTTGAGGGCTATGGAATTAATAGGAATTTGCCTATAGTGTCTGCCATTCAGAATCTTTCAGTGTATCAGAGGCCAAACCTAAAATTCTCAGTTGGAAATTGTTTCTGTTACAACTCCTATTAGTAAGCACAACATATCCTTGTAATACACATGTTCTTGGTCTGGAAACAAGCTAATATTTTCATAACCCCGTGCCATTTAGTGGTATTTAAGTAGATATGTGGGTACAAAGTAAAGAAGTCTGCAAGGGTGTGTTGTAGCATGGGAGGTAGAGCCATAGCTTCCAAAACTTTTTACCTTCTAAAACTTTTACTTGTAAAAACTTTTTACCTTTCGCAGGAAATACGAAGAGATATATCCACCCGGAGTAGATGAGTTTGTCTATATAACGGATGATACTTACACTAAGCGACAACTGTTAAGAATGGAACACCTGCTCCTGAAAGTCTTAGCTTTTGATCTGACGGTGCCAACCACCAACCAGTTTCTCCTTCAGTACTTGAGGCGGCAAGGAGTGTGTGTCAGAACCGAGAACCTGGCCAAGGTATCTGTGCCACCTACGTGACTTCCAGGAGCTCCTGGTGCCAGTCCTTCCCAGTTATCCTTCCATTCTTCCTTCCTTTTCAGTTTTATTTCATGCGCCCAGAAAAACTTCTTAGTAATGGAAGAGAGCTAATTTTAAGAATACAGCTTCTGGTTACAAGACAGTACTACTGACTACATTTGGCAGGCACAGATTGTCTAATTACCCAACTATTAAAGAAATTTGAACTTGGAGACTGTTCCCTTCTTGGATACGGACCACATGCAAAAAGCAACTCTTAAGTTTACAGAATGGGAACAAAGTAAATGTAGTTTAATTTGGTTCTCCTCTCATCCTAACATATTAAGCAATGAAGCATTATTTGATGATTTGGAGTTATAGAAATTTAGTTGAAGACATTAAAGTATTGGTTGGTCAACTTGGTTTCCAACCACTGTGATCTAGGATATGTGGTATTTATATGCTATACAAAGGTAATAAGGATGTCTACATAAATTTCCCAGTATGTTTCTTCTAATCTGATGTGTCCCCACTTGTACTGTTCTAGCCTCTGAACTGCATGTATCTGCTTGGTAAATTAATAGCTTTAATATAGTCTTATTTTTGCCTTTTATCTAAAGACTATTCCCATTCCAGCTGCTAGAGTAATGCTACTTGATCTGACCAACTTAAAACTGCACTTCTGGGATAAGAAAAGTAACTTATCACATATTCTATGTGGATAAGCCAAATACTTGTGTATTGAAATTTTATTACAATGTAAATATTATTCTCATTATGGACAGGCATACCAATTACAATCCCAGTGAATAATTTTGAGTTCCTATTTCTGTACTCTTTACTAGATGCCGGTTGAACAAAGATAAGACACGATTTCTTCCCTTGCTATTTCTAGGTTTACTTGTGACTGTTGTCAAATTTCTAATTCCAATGAGATTTTCTCTCTTGTGCTCATTTAGTACGTAGCAGAACTGAGTCTACTTGAAGCTGACCCATTCTTGAAATATCTTCCTTCATTGATAGCTGCAGCAGCTTATTGCCTGGCAAACTATACTGTGAACAGGCACTTCTGGGTAAGATTCTAACTTCTTCTTTCTAGATGAAATTCAAGACCTATCTAAAATCTGTTCAATGACTCTCAAGGCTTAAAATAGACTTGCCTCTTATGAGGGAAAGTTAGTGTAATAAGGAACTGGTTGTCTTGACTGCAAACTACAATGCTACTGAGTCTTGTGGGTCAACCTTCATGACTTTGACTCAATGGCTTTATTCTATGAGGACTGAGATTACAGGAAGACAAGGAGATAACATCTCATGCTCCTTCAACAGAAGCAGGCCTGGAAACCTCAATACCCACTATTAGGCATGCAGGGCCCTAGAAGTACAATCATTGACCACTTCAAGCAAAAGTTGTTGACCTTTTCTATCTGTGTTAAAAAACAAAACAAAACAAAACAAACCCTGGATCTAATTAGGATGGCCAGAAGATTGCACCAGGCTTTCAAGAGAACAGGGCAGTTAGTGTTTCCTCTTGCCCAAGAAGGTGGCAAGATCAGAAATGGGCCCCTAGGTTTGGTTCTCCAGGCTCATTGTAGTGCTAGAAGAAGTTGAGTGTCTACCTTTAGTTTCTGAAATACTTATTTTTTTCTCTTGCATTTTAACTAAGAATCTTTCATATTCTATACAAATAGGATGGTCAGGCAAGGGGGCTCTTTAAGGACCAGTGAAAATCCCACTCATGAGGGAACAGGGAAAGTGATCTGCCCCCAAATTGAGCATTATCAATATACAGTATGAGCACATTTAGAACTCTGGCTGTTCTGCCTAATATTTTGTATCTAAAGTCTCTGAAGGAGGTTATGGTTTCTTTTGAGATGAATGAGATTACTTACTAAGAGATTAATTCTCTTTATTTCACAATCGGTTATCTTCAGATTTCTAATGTCTTACAAAGTTATGTGAAGCAATTTTTTTCTTTTGTCTCAATTAGCCAGAAACTCTTGCTGCATTTACAGGCTATTCATTAAGTGAAATTGTGCCTTGCCTCAGCGAGCTACATAAGGCGTGCCTTGATATGCCCCATCGACCTCAGCAGGCAATTAGGGAGAAGTATAAGACTTCAAAGTAAGTCACTGACATTCTCTTATCTTGGCTCTCTATTTAAAGCTTAGCGGGTTATAGTAATGTCAGAATCAAAAATAGAACAAATCATGTATCTGGTACTAGGTAGGAAGAGTAAGGTTACATGTTAAATCAAGAAAATCACTTTGGAGAGGCCTAGATTTATAATTTGTCAGGCTGTAGTACTGTAGTCAGCCAGCTTCCTTCCATTCTGTTAAAACTGCTAGAAAGTTTTCTGTGGCCCAACTGAGATTGTACAGAACTGAAGTCCTTGGCTTCTTCTGACCTTGCCTTGGGTCTCATTTCAGGTACATGCATGTGTCCCTCATGGAACCACCTACAGTTCTTCCTCTACAATAAGTTGCAGAACTGAAGCACCTGCAGAACTTAACCTCCAGATCAACAGAATTGCTCTTAATATTCATAGATTTCCTGCAGGTTGGGTCAACTAATGTTGCTAAAATGTAGATGACTTTTTTTTTTTTTATTGTAAATTTATTTAGGTTCCCTTAGACTTTAGTAGCTTGTAATATAGTCTAACATTTTTTAAAGAATAAACAACTTGCCTTATGACCACGTGTTAGGCTTATTTACTAATTAACATGGCTGCAGTTTTAGTTGATAGTAGTAAAAGTGTCATCTCTGTTTTCTAAGTTCATTTTACAAATGTGGCATGTTATTAGGATTAAGTGTTCTGAGCTTCCAGAGAGTTTCATGTTTGGTAAATGAGTACCCTCAGGCTTTTTCCCTCCTATCTCTTTACTCCCCAGATAGCTCTCCATAGATTGGCAAATGAAGGAAAGGCTGACCCAGGTAGGCTGGTAAAGGAATATGAATAATCACTGCTCAGTCTAGCTTCCTTCTCAAACTCAAGTCAGTAAGAGGCCTGGGGGTGAGGGAAGGTGGGAAGGAGGTTGTGGGTAGAGTCAAAACATAATGAGTGTGATGGGCACCATCTGGGAGATGGACACGCTTGAAGCTCTGAGGGGGGTAGGGGGGCAAGGGCAATACATGTAACCTAAACATCTGTACCCCTATAATATTCTGAAATAAAAAAAAAGAAAAGAAAAAAAACAGGGTCTGTGGATGGAATATGGAATGTCCTTGGAGAAGATGAAGTTTCTAAGGCAGGTAAGTTGGCTGACTGGGCAGATGGACCCATTCACTTGCCAGGCTAAGGTGTCTGTCCCCGCCCAAGTTGTCTCCTCCCCTTCACTCTGGCTGGGTTTCCTGCTGAGCATCTCCAGGTGTTTGCTTACATCTGTCCGGACACTACTGTTTGCACCAACTTGTTTGCTACCTACAAGTTTGATTGGCTAGCTAACTGGTAAAGGAGAGAGCTATACAGAATGGAATGTTGGCTGGATATTGTGGATTTTTAGTCACATGCTGCAGGGAGCATGAATATTCTCAACTGATTCATGGTCATATTAACTTTTTACCCTAAATATCCTCCCACTTCCCCCTGTGTTTACTTTTCACATTGGCTGCTCATTCCCTGCATTATCAAGAGTTATCTGTAGGAGCAGGGACATATGTCCACGCTGAAATCCCATCTTTATTTTCAGTGTAGGGGCTATCACATTCAAAGACAAAACCAACTTTTTCTCACTCCTCACCACCCCCAGTTTGTAAGCAAAGGAAGAAAGAGGATATCAAAAGCTACAATCCCAGTAGGGAATCTGATGTTGGGCTGCAGTTGAAATGTATATGCCCCTGCCCTTGTACTAAATGGAATTCCTTTTAATTGCATGGACAGTTGCAAAGTTGCACAGTACCTAAGGCTGGGAAGGCAGCTGAACCTGACCCTTTGTCAAACCCAGACTGAACTAATGGAGACAGTGGGTCAGGACACTCACATTCAAGCTCAGAATGGGAGCCTGTATTCTGCAACTACCAGCTGCAGGGCTGTACTTAGGCGCCTCCTTGCTTCTACGAGCAGCTCGTGCTGGAGTTGGACTCAAGCATAAAAAGGAAAGTACTATCAGGCTGCCTGCTTTACTGTCCCAGCCTCAAACTGAACTAGAGATGAGACATTGGGTAAAGATGTGGGTCAGGTGCTGGAGGAGGGAATGAGGTCAACTTAGACTTACCAACTAAGCTCAACCCTACTGGAATGGATTTTCTCTCCCTGCTTTAGTGTGCAGTGAAAACAGAGTAACATCTGGATATCAACCTGTGGAGTTGAGCGTCTCAAATCATCACAGTACTGATTTTAAACTTCTGTCATCTAGAATATGCTTTCTGTAATTTGGGTGATTTTCAGCAGCTCATTCTTTTAAGGGAATTGAAACGGAGAGGCAAATACAGTGGAAGGCCAGTACTGCCTTTCTCTTCCACCCAGAAATTTATCCTTATCAGAGACCCTTAGACGGGAGACCAGGGTCCTAATTCCAGCTTGGCTATTAATTGTGTGGCGCTGGTTGCTGTCAGGTGAGCTAAATTGCCTTGGCCATCCCCAATGTCTGGCTTACCACCTTGACAGATCTCTCCTGTCACTCTCCAGTGTATGGTGGGGAAAAGGAGCTTTTGTTTCCACATGACCATCCTTCCCTCGGAGCCCACCCCTGTATTCTTGTATCTGGCAGGTGAAGAAAGAGAAGGAATATGGGGAAAGCACACTCATTCTTACTGTGAGGGGCTGAGAAATGTAATTTGGCTGGAAGCTCTGAGAGGAAAGGGGAATCCAGTGTCGATAAACAATCAGTCTTTGCCACAGTGGGCATCTCACCTAGTGTCCTGAACTTCAATCTCTTCGTGAATGATGGGTTTGATTGGGTCAGTGTTTGTCTCTTTTGAGTTACATACCCATTTTCACCATTTCTGCCATACTTAGGTATCACTTTTAAAATGACTTTTTTTTTAAACTTAACCTCTTCTTAGCAGCAAATATTCCTGAAATAATGGATGTGAAATGCTAGTCAAACGTTTTCTAATACATGTTAGAATATATAACTACTGAATGTGTGTCACTTAAGATTCCGTGCTCTATCAGGTACAAAATATCACCCCATGGGAATTCAATGATCTGAGATTCTGTCCAATTCTGTGGAAAATTTTTAATGCTTCAAATAATAAATGTCAACAAGAATTCATTTTATTATGTGTCTTAAATTTAAGAGTACTTGGGCAAGAAGTTTGAAGGAGTCACAAGCTGCATTCTCTCTTGAGAATGGCACTATCTTAGGTTGATTAAGGGCAACAAAAGGAGGTCACAGGGATTAAGGCCTTTAAAATAGTGGGATAAATATCTTGTTTCATCCTTATTTCTCCTCTCTTCCCCTCCCCTTCAAGCACTAAAAGCAAGAGCCGGGGAAGTGGGAAGATTGACATACTGTTTGGGATGGACAATTTGATGCGGCAGTTCTGACAACTTAGGGCAAGAGCAGGGCTGGGGAAGGTGCTTGAAGGTGAGATGAAACGTCAAACTAGAATTTCTCCTAGAAATAGAGCATGGCGGGAGTTATGCCCCTGATGCCAGAATCCATCTCTGTCTCACATCCTGCTGTCTCTGCCCTGCCATGTCTTACCTGCTTCAGTGTCTGTGGCAGCAACCTCATGGCCCTTCAGTTTCCATTTCCCTGTTTCTAGAGTTTCTGAAATGAAATGGATGACATCCCTTTCCTACATTGCATTTCTCAATGTGTCACCATAAAATATGGGCCACAATATGGCCCTTCCTGACCCAGACCCCACCACCCACCGCAGCAGCTCTGCTTTAGTTCGTCGGCCGTCCCTGAAGGGGTCATGTCACCCACGCCCTAGTCCCTCCCGCACACTGCTCTCTTTCTGCAAAGCAGGTCCCACGTCCCTATACCACTTGGCTACCTCTGAGGTTATTTGTCTGAACTAATCTTTGGCTTCAACTCCCCCATCAGCTTTAGGTAAGAGTCCCTCAGGACAACTGGCTGCCACTTGCCTGCCGTCCCATCATACAGTGCTGAAGTGTGTTCCCCTGTGCTCCCAGCATTGGCTTGATGCTAGAGATTCAATGATATTTTGTTGAATGAATGAATGGATTATACTTTTTACAG
Source organism: Microcebus murinus (assembly GCF_040939455.1). Taxonomy (NCBI): domain Eukaryota; kingdom Metazoa; phylum Chordata; class Mammalia; order Primates; family Cheirogaleidae; genus Microcebus; species Microcebus murinus. The sequence goes on along the minus strand of NC_134116.1, from coordinate 69,352,230 downwards.
ACGATCAATAGACCTTGATTTAATCAATCACAAAGTAGGAAGTGTAACACTTTTCAAAATACATTGGGATAAAATGAGGTTAAAAGAAAAAAATTGCAATTGAAGGTGTGAGTACATGATATCAGTATACTGTACAAAGTTCATTCTCCTCATACGTAGTACATTTATTGTTGTATAAGAAGCTAGAAGATAAAGGAAAACTGTCATGAGAGTGTTGGAACAAAAGGAGTTTCCTAGATGAGCACTGGGAATACAGCGATGATTTGAGAGACAGATCCTGGCCTTTACTGTCTGTTGCCTTTACATATTTCTTTACCCGATTTAGAGGGAGGATTTTTGCCTTTAAAAGAGAAGTCTTCTTGAGCTGCCATTTAATAAGCAATAACACCTTTATTTTGCATGTACTCTGATGTGTCATAAATCATACTTGCTTTTGAAATGCATAAACAAAAGCCTTTTCAGTGGAATGATTTATTCTTCAATCCCTGAAAAAAAAAATTCACTTCATGATGACATAAAGGCCCAAAGCTTTGGCTGTACATGAGAATGGTAGTGGGGGGATACCTTCATCAAACGCCCCTAGAAATAGAATGACGAATGCAAGGTTGTTTGTGCTCATGGAGCAGTTAAGCAGGCAAAGCCAACCAATCAGACTGAGCTCAGCCCAGGGACCAAAGGTGGTGAGGCCACAGAAGGGAGGACAGGAAACAGCTGCAGAGAAAGGGACTTTTGAGTTGTAGGAAAGACTCTTGCAGGGCTCATACAGGATGGAAGATACTCACTCTGTTCTGGCCTAAATTCGGAGAGATTAAGAAAGGCCACCTCATAACAGCATGGAGCTAAGCTTTTGGGTTTTTGAAAAAAGCTTTTCGTAATTCACAACTCCCTATGGATCCTGTGTTGTATGAGTTGTTCTATTAGTCAGTCTAGGCTAGGCTTTGCCAAGATAACAAATTAGGCCCAAATCCTGGTGACTTAAAACAGTTTGGCCAGCTTGCCTGCTCACCTTTCTTTAAATAGTGATTCAGAAGCCCGGGTTTCCATCTTTCAACTCTGCCAACTTGGAAACCTTTGTTTTCAGATATGTTAATGAATAAGAGAACATACAAAAAGCATCTTGGAATTTAACCACCTCAGACTGGAACTGTACATATTTCTGTTTCTGTAGTGGCTGGGAAAAGTAGCTTGACTTTTTGCACAGGAAAAAGAAATGGTTAGATGAACACATACCATGGGCTGCAACAGTTAACATCTCTCTGTGGATTCTCTTGTGAATCAGTTTGAGAGTTAAGAATTAGAAACAGAAATAGCCAAGGCAGGAAAATGGTATTTGCTGAACTGCAGTTAAGGTAGAAAGACTATCCTTCAAGCACTGACCTTTGAACAATTGCAGACAGGGACAGTAGGCAAGAACAATGAAAGAAAAGTATCAGAACAAGAATGGAGCTACTACCTAGGGCAGTGCTTTCCCAGCCATGCGCTGGCTTCCTTGGGCTCCCTGAGGTGCTAAGTGTTCTACTATGGGAGAGAAGAGAGAAGAAAAGACTCAGAAACACAAGTCTTGGAGTTGCTGTGAGGCATTTTGCAGTCAAATAAGTCTGGATTAAAGCAGATTGATAACTCTACTAGTATCAGGACTTTCGCAGCATTGAGATGGCTGACAGGCTGCCGTGGGCATGGAAATGCACCCTTCAGATCTCCTGCTGAGGACTTAGAGACCAGGCAGCCAGCTGTTGTGCTCTGAAAGCCCTCCTAGTGTTTTCACTAAGGAAGACATGCTTCCCTCAGGAGTCCCTGATGGCTGGGGGCTGGAGTCCCCATTCCAAAGAAAGGTGGGATTCCTCTGACTGGTGACTTTGGACTTGAGGACTCCTGGGTAGCCTTTCTTTCTAAGCCTGAATCTCTTCATATCCAAACCTCCTTTCTCTCTTCTCTCCTTCCCAGGAGCCAGACCTCCATCATGGTCCAGAGGATTGTCCCTGCCCCCTCCAGCTCCCTCTGCTCCTTAGTCACAGGCAGCTCCCCCAGCAAATCTCTGGCACATCTACTCCCATCTTGGTGCCTTCTTCTGGGAAGCCCCAAGCTAATGTGTAGCCCTGTAAACCCTAAGAGGGGGGAATAAACAGTGTTTCCCAAATGTACCTCTGACCAGAGAAAATGTTCTTGATGCAAAACCTACTGATGTGTAAAAGGTCATTGGAGGAACACAGGTTGGAAATGCCCCCCTAGGGAAAATGGATTAATTCGTAATTACCTAAAATTGATCTATACTTAAATTTCTATGTTATTATATTTATAGTTTGATTTGTACAGATATGTTTAAATTACCTATTAGTAAATTTTGTATAATCTGTTCATAGTCTTATCCAATTCTTTTACTGTTTTGAATTTAAAAGAACTCTTCAGCTGTTATTAAGGAAGATTCCTACCTATTTAGACCCAGTCGGCATTATGGTTATTGTTCTCGTGCGCAGATGAGGCAATCCAGGCAAGCAGCAGCCTTCTTCCTCATGTCCCCTGGGGGTCATTTGTTGAATGCTGTTAATGCAAATCACCAAGTTAGTGACTGACTGCATATTAAATATTGACACAAGAGAAATCTCTGGAATGCTTAAAAATGTCTGTGATTAAGCAGTTAGTGATTTTATTATATTATCACTTTCAGGAAAAACTAAAGTTTTTATCTGACAATATGGAATGTTAAACTTCTAACTCCATAACATTGGCCTTTGAGAAACAATTGATCCACCAAAGTATATATAAATGCTCCTTGTAGGGAGAATCCTGTATGCTATGTGTTAAAAATTATTCAAAGCTTCTTAAAATTATCTGAAAAGGAGACCAGACCAGACAAGACCAGACAGGGAAGAGGAGACGAGACCAGAAGAGGAACGGGAGACCAGACGGGAAGAGAAGACAAGACCAGACCGGAAGAGGAGACAAGACTGGACAAGGAAGAGGAGACCAGACCAGACAAGACCAGAGGAGGAAGAGAGTGCTAAGTTCTTAATATGCGATACCTCATTCAGACTTCATGAACCACCCTATAAGATAGGTATTGTTCTTTACCTTGTTTATAGATGAGGAAGCTAAGGCTTAGAGAAGTTATATAATCTGCCCAAGGTAACACCTTAACTCATGAAACTGAGAATCAAAACCAGGCCTGACTCAGAGTCTCTACTCTTAGCCATTATGCAAGTCAGATACTTTCTTTCTGCCCATACGGTTGTTCCCACAGCTTCCTCCAAAGGTGTTCTCAGGCTGGCCCTGCGGCTGAGCCACAGCTGCTGTCCCGGTGATTTTCAACCCCAGATTTTATTTTTACTATGGATGGGGCGAGGAGCACAGTCCTGGGCTGGAGGGCAGAAATTGGGCTTCTTATGCTCTTCCATCTCTGGACAAAGAGGGTGAACTCTCAGCAGGCATCTCTTGCACTAGGCCTCACTTGCCCCATCGGTAACATGGGAAGAATAATCCTACTCCAGGTGCCTGCCCAAATTACTCTTTTTTGAGATCATAATTGGAAGATACCTGCATAAAGGATTAGCACTTATTAACTATGTATAGATCTAGCCCCCAATCAAAGTTCCAGACTTAATTCCCAAAAGTTCTCAGTAAATTTGGAAAACCTCCAGAGGATCCTCACCTCCCTGCCTTTGTTCATGCCTTTTCACGTATCTGAAAGGCCTCATCTTCATCTACCATGATCCTACCTATCCAAAACTCCTAGTTCATAGGCTTCTTCCCAGAAGGTGTTGGTGGACAGTTGTCCTTAAGTAATGCATTTCTCCTACCTAATCTTTGGCTGTAAGTACTTAAGACAGGCATCACTCCTAGCCTTACCATGTAATTACTGATATATAGGATGTATAGAACACCTTCTCTAAGGAGGACATGTGTTGGTTTTTGCTTGCCTAATATCTTCTCCCTCTTTTAGTAACAGCAACTTTATTTTCCTCTGGAAAAAAACCTTCCCTTACTTTTAATCCATATGATTTGGATGGATGCTCTTCACTTCCAAATCCAGAGGTAGGCATGTGATGTAGGCCTATTCAGAGTTACTATAATGGGTTCAGTGAAGGGCAGGTGACTCAATTAAAAACATTGAGAATTACTCCTAGGACTTTTGCTAGGACCATTCGCATAAAAAGCTCTATTTTTGCTACAATTGGATGTAAACATGGAGCTGTGAGGGACTTTCACATGGAAAAAAAATTCCTGAGGATGAAGCCACCTAAGAGCAGGTTACAGAAAGAGACCTAATCTGGAGGATAACATTGTTGGAAGCCCTTGGATCTTAGATTCAGCTCTTCCTGAAACTATTAATAGAAGTAACCTGCCTAGGACAAATAAATTCTGGCCCCTAGCATCAGGCTAGCTCATAGCAACTTCAAACTCCTGGGCTTGAGCAATCCTCCTGCCTCAGCCTCCTGAGTAGCTGGGACTACAGGCATGAACCACCACACCCGGTTAATTTTTTCTATTTTTGGTAGAGACAGGGTCTTGTTCTTACTCAGGCTGGTCTCAAGCTCCTGAGCTCAAGTGATCCTCCCACCTTGGCCTCCCAGAGTGCTAGGATTACAGGTGTGCAGGCTGGTACTTTCAAGCAATTGTTATTAGTCAATCTCGTGACAAAAATACAAGCTCTATTTTTTATTTGTACATCCTTTCCATCCTTGCCGTTCAAAGTGCGGCCAGCAGCATCAGCATTGTCTGGGAGCTTGTTGGAAATATACAACCTCGAGCCCCATCCTAGACATACTGAATCTGAGACCTGCACTTCAAATAAGGCAGCCAGGAAATTTGCATGCACCGTCAAGCTTGGAAAGCACTGGCTTAAAGAACCCAACTCAGTTCTAGAGATATGATATAGGGCTTAATAAAATTTGGCTGGTGTTTGCAGACTAGAACCTTCAAGTAGTGATACTGGTTTCAATATCTCTGCTCCAACGATTGCTGTGGCCCCTAGCTCTCACTGTCACACATCTTCTAGAAATAAACACTGAGGCAAAATCCAAATAATTTTAAAGTGGGATTTTAAAAAATCCACAAATTCTATTTGGTTTTCCATCCTGCACTCAGAACTTGAAGGAGTCATCCCTGTACCCCTCCTGCTAGTGACCTCTATGTGGCAGTATAGGTCTGAGAAATGTGCAGCAAGTCAGCATTTAGTCTCTAGTTACCATTTCTCTGCTCTGAGCTGTCTGTCTCGCAATGGCATAGGGGAAAGGGTCCACGGGCTGGTAGGCCTCTGCTTGCAGTTGGGAAGGACTCAAATGTTTTCTCTCCTCTTTCCCTTTCTCTCTCCCATTAAACTAAAGAGACCAAACATCTCAGATCTAGCCATATCACAGTCCTATCAACTCCCCCTCTACCTCAGCCTGGTATGTTTAACTAGAAAGGAGCTCCAGAAACTGTAGAAGGGCCAAATTCTGGATCCAGGAGCAACATCTGGGCTTAGATCAGAGGGAGTTGGCAGATGAATAGGCCTCAGATGGAATCCTCCAGAAGGAATCCTCAAGCAGCACCCTTGTGGTGGTGTTTTCTGTGACTAACGTGAGCTCCAGGTATCATAATGTTTGCCATGTTGAGAGTAGGGGTGGGGGAAAGGGCTGGGAAAGACTGGTTTGTATCCATGGACACATGTTTCATGGGTGGTTAAGCAAAGCATTAGTATACACTCTGGGTATTGAGCACACTGTCACAAACAGCTTTTGTAGCTCCAGGCTGAAGAGAATAGTCATAGCACATGTTGATATAGCAACAGTGCATGGCCATTCAATGCTACAGTAGCTGGAAAAAGAATTAGTGTCTTGTATTTTTATTGCATTTGCATTTTTCACTGTACTTTTAACTACATTGTTTCATTTGATCCCCACAAGATTTTGTGAGGTTAGATAGGACAGACATTATTTAGCTCCATTTTACAGGTAAGAAAACTAACTCACTTGGCAAGTTTAGAGTTTGCAGTAGTAGTTGATGGCAGTGGCTCCAACCCACTTCTTTCATGCATTCCTTGACCTCAAGCAAGTAACTTAATGTCTCTGTGATACAGTTTCCTCATCTGTAAATGGAGAGGAAAATAACTGGGTCTCACCCACATGCTGGTTGACACATGCAAAGTTTTTAGCCTAGTGGCTGCCTGCACCCAATAAGAGATGACAACTGTTGGCTACTATGATTACGTCACCAGCCCTCACCACGTTGTGTATAAATCCACTAGACTCTAAGCTACCTCAGTGCTGCACCATGTCTCATTCCTCTCGGTATTCCCAGAGCTAGATGATTGCCAGCAGATAGTAAGCACACTAAGTGTTTGTTAACCTGAACGGCAGTAGGACTCACCGATGTGAATTTCGATAGGAAGCAGTCTCACATTCGGTCCTTGCAGCTGAGGCCACACTGTATCTCTCTACCTGTGCTTCTTTATTCTGCTAGACCTCCTTTGGTCTTTTATCTCTTCTCCTGGAGGTGTATTTATTATCTATGCCTCTAGTTCTCCCATCCTCATGCAGAGTCTGAATAAAATCACAGTTCAGCTCCAGCTGTGTAGATTTCTACAGCCCAATATGAAGCTCCTGCCTGCTGCTGAGAAAACACACAGATGTGATTTATAATCAGATTTTGGGGGAATGTGGCACGTTGTCAAGGTTTCATTTCTGGCCAAACAGGAGGGAGGAACTGAAAATGGGGCCTTCAGAACAAGAAGAAAATGTCAGGTGCTTGAAGGAAGGCACAAAACTCGGATTCTAAACAGTCAGATGATGCCGCAATAGCCTTTTGTCTTTGGCTTTATCTAATTCAGGAAAAGTGAATTATACTTGAATAAAACAAATTCATTGCAGGTTTTACATATATGAATGCATATCTGTAAGCCTATAGATGCATGCATATATGGATGTTCATGTACATATGTCTTTGTTTGGTTTCTGGAACTAGAAATCTTCACCCTGTGTAGCCAAGCCTCAGTATACAATGTCATATTCTCATTTAACAATCAGTTTTACTAATATAAATTTTTTTAATTCTTCTTATTATAATATCATGAAAATTGTAATCATAACCCATTATCAAGCATTAGCTATTGCTATTGTGTACGACACATTGAATGGTGTGACTGTTAGCCATGAAGAATTTGTGATTTTACTAAAATGGATATTCATTCTAATAAACAGTTTTAAGGAGGAGTTGTATAGGCCTAGGGGAGTATTTTGGGGCAGCAATTAATTTACTAAATATAAGTAATCTTTTTCTTACATAATAGGAATCATGTTGCTTTGGGCAACCTATTAAAAAATAGTTTTTACTATTTTTGCAAAGTCATCCATGAGGAAGGAAAAGACAGTGATTGCTTAATTTGAAACTTCCAAAAAGATGGAATATGATATTTAGAGCTACTTTAACATATGAAATACGAATAAGAGCTTTCTTGGTTGGTACAAACTATTTTTAAGTTTTTCCATACCTATGAGAAGAACAACCTTGCTTAATTTAAAACATTACACCCCCTGTTTTTCCTTAGTTTGAGAAAACATAAGCAGATTTCACTTCACATTTTTTTCAGCACAAACATAGTTAGCTGATGGAAGGTGGGGTGTGACCTGAGAGTCAATGACAGGTCCAAGCTAACTGTGAGATCGTCAGCGTAGACTTATAATCAATTGGTAACACGGACCCACGGCGAAGTTGAGTCATAATTTTCTCAGACACCTAATGTTTCAAAAAAATGTCACGCTATGAATTTTGATTATGGTTGTAATCTAAACTGGCTCTCCAATTTTAAAATGATTACATAAAAGCATTGATTTGGTGCCTAAAACACATTTGCTCAGGAAGCACATTTGGGTGAAATGAGAGGTTTTTAAATGAGCAGCATACATTTCCTTCACTCTAGAAAATACGCAGATAATATGGTCTTCTCTTCAAGAATTCTACTAACCTAGAGATTTGATTTATCTCTCTTTACATAAACATATTATCACCTAATTTCTGATGCTGGATTAGCTGCGCTACTTCGTTTTCTGTGAGTGACCCCAACAATCTCAGCCTTCACAAATACAGGGAGGAAGGAATGTCTGAAGCATTAACACTGAAGTTCTGCAGGGAGTTCTCGAACGTTCCCTTCTCTCTCTGCGTTGTTAGAGAAAGAAACTTACAGTGAGAACAAGGAGTGCTTGTGATCCTTTCAGTTGTCTTTTATTTACTGTTTGCCTGGAAGTTGGGTTTAATTTGGGTGAGGTGTTTCCGGGGTCTCAGTTTGTGTAACATTGAGGCAAAGGAAGGAAGGAAGGAAAAAGCATTCTACCTGGCAGGTTTAGGAGATGTCCAAGCTTTTGTGTCACATGGGGGACTTTTATTATTCAGAGGTCCTAGATGGCAGGATTCTAGGCCAATTTGGAAAAAATGAGAACAAGGAAATAAAAAACAATTCCAAATGACAACATTCTAAGCCAAACTTTGATGAGAAGTCAAGGGTAGACTACAGGAATTCCATTTAAAGTGTGAATAATAGGTTGTTTTTAAGCCTGGTCTTAAGAAAAAGTACCTCAGAGAGATCCTGATCCAAGCTTCATTTTAGACTCGCCTTGTTCCTAGACTCATGAGTTGTTGTCATTGTGGAAAACCAGAATGATATTGCTACAGAAGAAATGGTCATCAATTCTCTGAATCAACTGGGAGTTTTCCATTTCCTAGGGGAGGTAAAAATACAAAAAGGTGAAGGAAGAACTTAGCGATATGCTACTAAATATTTAACAACTGGCTTTCTGGGAGGAAAAAAGTATACCTATATATGAACATAAGTTTATTATAAATTGTACAGATGTAAAGAGTATGTGGCTCACAAATTATAAATAATAAAAAATACATAATACTCTTCTTTATAAATTCCATATAGCAAGTTGATTCTTACAGAATACTTTTGTTAATTTTTGATGAACTCATATCTATAGCCAATCTTTGGTTGCAATTGAGAAACAAATGTAGTTCTCACATGAATATTAGTTGATATTTTCATTTAAGTCAATGAATAAGTAAAACATCAAAGATGTATGTTGAAAATCACTTGTTGGCCAATGACTTTGAACATTGGAAGAATACTGGAAGAATATTTCCCCAATTTTTAAGTACTATTTACAATGTAATGGCCAGAGACATGACACATTTAAAAAGTTTAATCTGCATTATTTACATTTTTTCTACTACTTTCTTAAGTCCAAATAAGGAATTGGCAACCTATTTGTTTATTTCAAAGACAGGATCTCACTCTATCACACAGGCTGGAGTGCAGTGGCCTGATCATAGCTCACTGCAGCCTCGAACTCCTGGAATCAAGAAAATCAATTCTCCTGCTTCAGACACCCAAGTACCTACCATGTACCACCATGCCTGGCTATTTTTTAAAAATTTTTTCTAGAGATAGTGCCTTGCTATGTTGCCTAGGCTGGTCTTGAACTCCTGGCCTCAAGCAATCCTTCCACCTCAGCCTCCCAGAGTGCTGAGATTATAGGCATGAGCCAATTTACAGAGCCATCAAACTTTTTCTGTGAAGGGCCAGATTGTAAATATTTTAGTCTTCGCAGGCCATATGGTCTCTATCCCAACTATCTTTGTCTATACAACTCCACCACGTAGCACAAATCAGTCATAGACAGTATGTAAACAAATGACTATATTCCAACAAAGTGTTATTTATGAACTCTGAAATTTGCATTTTATATAATTTTTATGGAGTATTATTTTTCCTTCAAAGTTTTCAACAATTAAATATATAAAATCCATTTTAGCTCATAAGTCACACAAAAATGGGCAGTGAGCTGGATTAGGTCTATGGGCTATATATAGCTTGCCATTCTGTCCTTTAGATGCTCAACAAAACAATAAGCCAATGTGTAGCATTTGCCAAGTTCTGTGATATAAATATTCCCACCATGGCCAATTTCAAGCTACCAATGTGACATCATTGAGTGTTGGGAAGAGATGTGGTGTAGCATATCATTTTATAGTATTTCTACCTTGCAGGCATAATAGATAAGAATAACCCCAAAAACATAGATAATATTAAAATGTAGTAAAATAATTGAAATTATGAATCTTGAGCATGTAGTACCTTATTTCTAGTATGTTTTAATTATTTGTAAGCATATAATTTACTTTTTAATAATGGCTGTGTTCAACAACCAACTTGTGAGAATTTCAAACATTTAACAGTTGAGAGTTGGTACAAACTGGCTCCACCTACTGTGTTTCCACGAAAATAAGACAGGGTCTTATATTTATTTTTTCTCAAGAAGACACCCTAGGGATTATTTTCAGGGAATGTGTTATTTTTTTTTTAAGAACGGTACAACAATCTACATTTATTCAAATATAGTTAAGTCGTCTTTTTCTGGAACATCATCATAACTCTCCAAAACCCGAATTCCATCCTGAATTTCTTGAGACTCTATTTCCTTTAGAAGCATTGGCCCCAATCTCTCATGTAGAGCAATAGAGCTCTCATGGGGCAGATGAGAAGGGCTGCTTCCACGACATGCATGGGTTGTGCAGACACGCTGCGTAGCCAAGCCCATCAGTAAGTCTTATTTTCAGGGTAGGGTTTATATTGTGCAAATGCTTAGAAATCCTGGTAGGGCTTATTTTATGGGTAGGTCTTATTTTCAGGGAAACACAGTAACCACTAAACTTAGCACTTATTCTGGAGCATATTGCATCTACTGACTCTGAGATTCCCACATCAAACACAGACACAGAACTGCCCTCCAGAGCTGCCCGCAAAGTAGAGAGAGTTCTGAGAATCTTAGACCCTAAGTCACCTAGGAAGCTCTTGCTGACTCTGCCTCCCATGTAGAAGGGAGATGAACCCTTCATCACCACAGGCACAAGTGGGTTTTGACAGATGCCCTAGCGGAAAAATTATTGCAATCATAATAATAGTATTAATATCTAGCGTTTCTTGAGTATTTATGTTAGGTTTATCTGCGTGGATGTTCCCTGGTCCCCGAGTTCCTAGAGTGAAGACTGAGCCCTGGTACAGAGTCGAATTGATGACAGAGTGATCACCGACACAGAGCAATTGTATACAAACAGTGTCTCACATAAAAGAAGGGACGAAAGTACAGAAGGAAGCTACCCAAAGTGAGAGTGGAGGGGGTCAATCTTCAGGAGCTGAGAAAGACCCAGGAGGCTGAGCACATGCTGTCTTTTGTAAGCCCGCTCGTTTGTCCCGCCTTTGCCCTGGCAGGATTGGTTGCTGTTTCCCGCCTTTGGGATTCATGCGTTGGAAGCTAATACCCAGTGTATTAAGATGTGGGGGCCTTTGGGGAAGAGATTGACTTGTGAGCACTCTGCCCTCATGAATGGGATAAGTGCTCTTATAAAAGGGTGAAGGGAGCACCCTAGTCCCATTTGCACCTTGTAAGGATGGAGCTACAAGGCACCATCTTAGAAGCAGAGAGAAAGCCTCACCAGACACCAAATCAGCACAGTACAGGGGCTTTGCCCAAGGCCTGCAGCCACGACTGCCTGGCTGTTGCTGATGCTTGTTCAAGCCCTACGGCCACTTTAGTTAGCAGATGGTGAAGCCTGGTTGGATTCAGTCTATCCCACTAGTGCAATAGATTCCCTCTGGTCTGGGGTAGGTCTAGAAATTCCATCCAAGAGCAAAGATCTTTAATCAGGGGCTTCAGGATTCTGCCCAGTGCTTTATTTTACTGTGGCTGAGCTGGTACCCAGTTACAAGACAAAGTTCCCATACTCTTCCCTTTTGCTCCCTCCACATGGAAGGAATCTCTCTCTGCACTGCACTGCTTGGAGTTGAGGGATGGGGGTTGGGGGATATGGATGCTCCCATGCCTGCCACAGTTGGTGTCATGTGGGTGGCACCCTGAGCCCACAGCCTCCAAGACCAGCATAGCACTGGGGCTCACCCAAGAACTGCAGTCACTATGGCCTGGCTGCCACTCAAATTTATTTGGGGCTCCAGGCCACTTTAGTCAGCTGGTGGTGAAGTGGGATGGGACTCAGTTTTATCCTGCTGGGGTAGTGGATTCCTCTTTTGCCTAGGGGTTGTCTAAATGCACCCCTCAAGGGCACTGGTGGAACCATGCCCAGTGTTGTGTTCTACTGTGACAAAGTGGTACTGAGTTCCAATACAAAGTCTCACACTATAGGCTGGGTGTGGTGGCTCACACCTGTAATCCTAGCACTCTGGGAGGCCGAGGTGGGCAGATCCCTCAAGGTCAGGAGTTTGAAACCAGCCTGACAAAAAGCGAGACCCCATATCTACTAAAAATAGAAAGAAATTAATTGGCCAACTAAAAATGCATAGAAAAAATTAGCCAGGCATGGTGGTGTGTGCTTGTAGTCCCAGCTACTCAGGAGGCTGAGTCAGGAGGATTGCCTGAGCTCAGGAGTTTGAGGTTGCTGTGAGCAAGGCTGATGCCATGGCACTCTAGCCCAGGAAACAGAGTGAGACTCTATTTCAAAAAAAAGAAAACAACAACAACAACAACAACAAAAAAAAACAAAGTCCTACACTTACTTCATTCTGCTTCCTCCAAGCACAGAGATTCTCTCCCCTGGCTGCACTGCCTGGGGTTGAGGGTGGGGTGGTATAGGCAATAAGAGATTGTCCTTCCTACCCTCTACAATGTGTCTTTCCTTCTTATTATTCTAAAACCAGGTACTGTGATACGTCACCTGATTTTTTGGTTCTTCTGAAGATGCTTTCTTGCATAGATAATTACTCAATTTGGTGTTCCTGTGGGAGGATGATCACCGGAGGGTTTTATTCAGCCATCTTGCCCTGCCTCCAATCAGACACTACATCTATGTTGAGATGTGAACGGTGCATGAGTGTTACCAAGGCAAGGAGTGAGTTTGGGGTTGGAGGAAGTATATCCAGGTGGCATGAATAATTTGGATACTTGGCTGAGTTTAGAAACTGAAAGTTGTTATGTTTGATTGGAGTGGAGAGGCAACAATTAAGACCAACTATTAGGCAGATGCCAAATGGCAAAGCATTTTAAATCTGTGTTAAAGAATTTGGACTTTATACTGAGGACCATGAATAATTTTAAACTGGATATTGACATGATTACATTTGTTTAGAAATCTCATCCAGGCTGCAGTGTAGAGAATGGATTGAATGGCCAGGGGTTAAAGTTGATGTTACTTACTCTGGCATTTTCATACCCATACAAAATGGGCAAGGGAAAAATGTACGTAAGTTTATTCTTCTCTGTCTATAATTATTGTCTGTAATCTTGACCCAAGATTATGATCTTTATCCTCAGGGGCATGAGATTCTGATTCTCAGTAGTCATAGGAAGGTTTTTTAATTCTACCAGGATCCACAATAAATGCCTGTTCAAATATCTGCCTGCTGAAATCCTACTCTGGTACCAAAAGAAGACATTTTCTAACACACATAACAGTCATATAATTCAGCACCAGGAACTGGGAAGGGAATAACACCAGAGAATTGCAGTAATTCAATTTAAAGTCTGCTGAAAGCTTTGGTAAAGACTTATGTGGCTGTTCAGAGAAATTGCATGAGGTAAGAAAGCCATTGTCATGGTCATAGAATGGTTGGTATTTTGACACAATTAAAATGCTCTCTCAGGAAAGGTTCTACCAACCCTTTAAATAACATTTTAGATCTTAAGATAAAAGAAAGGCAAGATATATGCGTGATAAGGCATTATGTCCAGGTTATTTATAGAGCTTCGCTTGTATTTCAGGAGCTCCAAGTCCTTTTGTTCTTTTCTTTTTTAACCTTAGGCAATATAAGAGCAAAATTGATCTAACTTCACAAACTGTACTTTCAGTAAGTTCTAAAAGAACTTGAAATGTTGTCCTTGAAAATGAGACAACAAAAGGGGACAGCTGTGCATTCTTTTTACTTTAGGATTCTAAGTAGTAAGAATTCCAGCAGCATCCCAGGTAGTAGAATCTATGTGTGATTGCAGTTGTTCAATATGCATAATTAATTAAATGCTGATCCCAATCATCATGCTGCCAAGACATAAATACCACCTGGGAAGAGTTGTCTTATGATAAGACTAACAGTGCAAATGTTGCAATGCCATTCTGGAGTTTGCTAAAAATAGAATGCTTGTACTGCAAAAGGGAAATTAGAAGTGCTTCATTCTAGCCGTCAAAGTTGTCCATCCATTCCATTTCAAAGAGTAACACTCACTTCCAAACTTTGCTTCCCTTTAAGATAAAAGGAGGTTGATTTGAGGAAGAAAAAAAATCAATAGACCTTTTGTTATTGGTACAAACGGTCCTTTCTTCCTCTCTTCCATGCAATTGTACAAATTTAATTGAATAAATAAGAAACTAATGGAATTAATAAATATTAATAAGAGGGTCTAAGCATAAGAAACAAATGTTTCATTCTGCAATATTTAATATGTTTCCTAAAGCTGATAAACACACACTTAATCTTGCTCTAGAACAGATTGTTTTCAGCTGCATATTGAGAATTGTATTATTGTTTTGATTCATTACTTTTAGGTCGTATTCCAGTTGTGTAGAAGTATTTAAACAGAAATTGAAGTCATTTCAATTTAAAAATTGTGGCTTAGAAGTGAGCTGGTTTCAATCCTCCCACAGAAAATCAAAAACAAATACATAGTGGCAAGATCATCACCAGCATTATTCCAGAAATCAAGTATGAGGATTTCTGTGTTCCTGGGCACACAGAAAAGTAAAAAAAAATCTTTAAGCAGACAGTAAGAAATTTGGACTTTCATATCTGCAGTACCCCTTCCCCTGATTTGCCTGGCACCAAGCATATGGGAAGTTTCACCCCATCTCAAGATTTCTACATTGGAAAAAGTGCGAGTGAGGTGGACAACCAGATTCTGCACTATATTGGGTTCCATGGTAGGAGACTTGTCCCTGCCTCAACCTATGAAAAGTATCAGATGTACCTGAAGGGAGAAATATCCCAGAGGATAGCTAGAGAAAAAGGGGGAGAGGCAGAACTACCAACCTCAGTGCTGGAAACTCTGCTTTGGGACTTGGTTAAAGGAGATGCCAGATCAGAGTGGCTGTTCAACAGCACCATGCGGTAAGAGGTATGATGCCAGGTTCCCTGGGCACGAACCCTTAGTTAGACTTCCCACACTGATAGGATATCCCCCTTTGGGAGGGAGCAGCACTCTAATTTTTTATTAGAGCCAAAGCAAATCTTGGCTTGAGGAGCCATCTAGTGCCAAAAAGTACGCCCTAGCAGGGAAAAAAAGAGATTCAATGTATAAATTACAAAGAATTTCCAAGCAAACATGTCCAATAAAGAAACAAAACAAACAAGATAAAGAAAACTGGAAAAAATATTAACAACTAACACTTCAATGCAAAGACATGGACATACACTCACAAGAAACAAGAGAAAACTGAGGGCCAGGACATCCCCAAATGGACAAAGGAAGGAGGTAGTGACTGATCCTAGTGACACAATGATACATGAACTCTCTTGCCAAGAATTCTTGGTTAGTCTAGCTAACAATTTATCGATTTTGTTTATCTTTTCCAAAAACCAACATTTAGTTTCATTGATCTTTTTTATTTTTTTAAAGTCTATATTTGGTTTATTTCTTCTCCAATCTTTATTATTTATTTCCTACTAATTTTCTTTCCTACCAATTATTTCTACTAATTTCAGGTTTGGACTGCTCATTCTTTTCTGGTTCCTTGAAATGCATTGTTAGGTTGTTTCTTGGAATCTTTTCATTTTTCTGACATAGATGGTTTTGCTATAAATTTCCCTCTTGGTACTGCTTTTTCTGGGTCACATAGGTTTCGGTATATTGTGTTTTTATTTTCATTTGTTTTAAGAAATTTTAAAATTTCCTTACTAATTTCTTCATCGACCTATTGGTCATTCAGGAGCATGTTGTTTAATTTCTATGTTGTTGTAAGTTCCAAAGTTCTTCTTTTCATCAATTTATATTTTTATTATACTGAGTTCAGAAAAGAACACATGGTTTCTGTTTTTAAAAATTTCTTGAGGATTGTTTTGTGGCCTAACATATGGTCAGTCCTGTAGCTTGTTCCATGTGGCAATGATAAGAGTGTGTATTCTATAGCTATTAGATAAAATGTTCTATAAATGTATGTGAAGACCATTTGGTCTATAGTGTAGTTTAAATACAACATTTATTTATTTATTTTTCTGTTTAGATAAGCTGTCCACTGCTGAAAGTGGGATGTTGAACTCCTGATATATTATTGTATCAGAGTTTATCTCCCCCTTTAGATCTATTAATATTTCCTTTATATATCTGGGTGCTTCAGTGTTGGGTGAATATATATTTATAATTGTTATAGCCTCTTTCTGAGTTGATATCTTTATCATGCCCCTTTTTGGCTCTTTTCTTAGTATATAGTTGGGTATTTAAAAAATTTGCTCAGTTGTTTAAATCTTTTAATTTGGGAATTTAATATGTTTACATTCAACGTTATTTTTGATGGGAGAGAACTTACTCCTGCCATTTAAAAAATTGTTTTCTGGTGGTTTTGTATTAATATATTCCTTGTTTCTTTCTTCCTCTCTTATTGTTTATATTTGAAGTTTGGTAGTTTTCTGTAGTGATAAGGTTTAATTACTTTTTCTTTCTCATTTGTGATCTACTCTATCAGTGAGTTTTATATACTTTTGTGTGTTTTCATTATGATAATTATTGTCCTTTCAGTTCCAGATGTAGGACTCCTTTAAGCCTTTCTTGTAAGACTAGTCTAGTGGTGATGAATGCTCTCAGTTTTTGCTTGTCTGTGAAAAACTTTATTTCTACTTCATTTCTGTAGGATAGCTTTGTTGGGTATAGTATTCCTGACTGACAGGTTTCATTTTTTTCTTTCAGTACTTTGACTATATCTTCCCATTCTCTCTTGGCCTGTAAGGTTTCTGCTGAAAAATCTGCTGTTGGTCTAGTGGGGATTCCCTTATATGTGACCTGATGCTTTTCTCTTGCTATTTTAAAAATTCTTTGCTTGTATTTGACTTTGACAGTTTGACAATAATGAGTCTGGGAGAGGAACTTTATGGGTTGAATATATTTGGGGATTTTTGAGCATTCTAGATCTGGATGTCCATATCGCTCCCAAGACATGGGAAGTTTTCAGCTACTATTTTACTAAATAAGTTGCATATGTCTTTTTCCATCTTTTCTCCTTCAGGAATTCTCATAATGATAATATTGATTTGTTTAACGGTGTCCCATAAGTCCTGTAGACTTTTTGCATTTTTTAAATCCTTTTCCCTTTGGTTTATTTCTAAAGACATGTCTCCAAGTTCATGGTGGTTCTGAAAAGAGCCTTTGGCTTAGAAGTTGGTGCTATTAATTATACCTTACTTGCCCTTGGTCTTGTGGTGACTCTCAGTGTTCTTGGTCAGTAGCATAGCCTGGAAGTTGAGCAGGACACTTTCCTATATGATGGAGACTTTATTCATCAACGTCTTGTAAGTCTTTGTCATTGTGAGTAACCAGCTTCAGGTGGTGGGGGATGATGTGTGTCTTGTTTTCAGGGACCATGTTGCCTACAAGCTCTAGAATGTTAGTGGACAGGCACTACACGCTGTCCCTAGGTGCACAGGTACACCTGCCTTACTCCCTTGGATTACTTTCCCTTGAGGAGCAGGCAGTGTACACAGCTCACTGGGTCTGGAGCCTGGCCTGGGATGACTGAGTCTTAGCCTTCCTTGCCACCCTGCTTGCTGTGTCCAGACATGGTGAAATAGTAATTGTTGGTATGAATATAGCCTCAACAGGAATCTTATTAACCAATTGATCAAAGCTAAAATATGACAAAATGTCAGACAAACTCAAATTAAAGGATATTCTACAAAATGATCTGCCTATAACCTTAGGCAATTCATGCAAGTGAGGAAAGACTGAAGAACTGTTTCTCACTGAAAGAGACTACAGCGATGTGGCACCTTGCTTCAACATTTGATCCTGGATTGAATTATTTTGCTATGAAAGACATCATTGGGAAATTTGGGAAAATGTGAGTGGAAATTTTGAGTGTAGGGTATTCAGGAGCTCTTTTTTTTTTTATGAAAGAATTTTTTTTTATTTCGGCATATTATGGGGGTACAGATTTTAAGGTGTCAATAAGTGCCCATTCCCCCCCCTCCCCCCACAAGTCTGAGTCTCCATCATGACCATCCCCCTGGAGCTCTTTATATTCTTCATGAGACTATTCTTTAACTTTAAGTTGTTTAAAAATTAAAAGTAAAAAAAAAAGTTCTATTTTAACAGGGTATATTTGAGATAGTCAGAAATGTGTTCTACTAAGTGACATGGCAGAATCAGAAAAGGTTGATTTAGCTTGCCCTGACTCACTCAAACTTCCTGAAAACATTAACTGTGGCAAAATTTGACCTGAGCTGGTTTATCTCTTTGGAATGGGTGTAGGTTGTGAATAATGGGTTTACCTTTGCAGCCAAGGTCAATGAGAATAGAACTGACCTGAAATTGTAGTACAAGAATTATTGCATATAAAAAAATCAACAGAAACCCAATGTTATAGTAAAAACAAAAAGATGAAAAATGATCATATTATAAAACTTAATAGGCTTCATGTGTTAGAATTGCTTTGTAAATGTTGGAAAGGCTTGGTTCTCTACTTTGTAAGCTATTTAACAAATCTGTATAATATGGTAGTTTAAAACTTGGTTTTTGAAATCTAACATAACTAAAAAAATAATGTTTAAATACATTGTAACTGTAACCATTAATAAAAGGAAATAAGAATAGTTCTCTTAAGCAATTTCCATTGAACCGACACATTGGATTAAAAGGTACTCTCCATTCCCTGTAAAACACACTGACCAGTACCCTTGGCCAACTCACATGCTGATCACTCACGAGTAGAAATTAAGCCTCTAAAAAAGTGCTGTTGAACCTGATGGCAGATTCATAAGATGATTCTTAAGACTTCTGCTCAGAAGTGGCAGGTGCTCCTTCCTCTCACTTTTTATTGGCCATCATAAGTCACATGGCAAACCCTGATGCCAATAGAGAGAGAATAGTATAATCCTCCCATAGAAAGGGTCAAGGCAGGGAGTGGGACAGGGTATGGCACACCTGTTTCTGTGGAATCTCTGGAAAATACTGAAGAGCCTTGGTATAAACCTTTCTTCTTTAACCTGATGTGTCCAGAGACCCCAGGCTTGACATTCATGCTCTGGGAGAGGGCATAGCTGCATCTGTCCGGGGCCCAGGAAGGTGGGCTCAGTAGGAAGGGGCCACAGTAATGCTAACAAATAGCATGAAACGTAACACAGAGAACAAGTTATCTCTCTCTGGCTGAAAATTTGTGGGCCTTTCCCTATGTCATTTTCCTTCAATCCTTCAGTTGGTTTAATAGTACAGAACAAAATTTTTTTTCAAGTTTTCCATTAAAATGCAATTCTTATCCAGAAGGAGAGACTTATCAGATTAATAACAGCCAATATTTTAATTTGATATAATTTATTCTTTTCCTAAGTTTGATAAATGCACTACCATTGGTACATAAGATTATTTTAGTAGTATATGGATGAATGTTGTTTTATTTTAATAGTTCTAATATACATTAAAATAAATCACACATCAAATCTATAATTTCACAGATATTATTGATTAGAATTGAATTAAAATAATGATTTACATTTAAAAAGTGAGTCAATTTAAATTGAATATTAGGTTAATAGCTGCTCAGGTGGTTTGTTTCCTCATAATAGCAAAAATTATGAGGATGGCTGACAAATGACAAAAGTTTGGGAGATACCAATTTTGTTTATCAGATTAACTAGTTATTTGCCCATTGAGAGTAAAGGCACATAGGAAAACCATGTTTGTGTGGTAGTAGGGGTTCAGTTGAGAGACTTTGGGATCATGGGGATGTCATTAAGTCTTTGGGTCCCTGAGAGTTGGAAAACCATAGCTCAGAGTTCATAGTAAGAGGGACACAGAAGGTGAGGAGGGACATAGAAATGTGACAGACAAAAAAAGATTCTTGTTTCTCCATAGAGTTATGCAGGACTGGCCTGGCTTATGTGAGATACATTCTTCTTCTTGGTGGCGAATGGCAGGCTTATGAAAGAAGAAACATGTGCTTGTAGATGTCTTTGCAATTATGCAGACACTTATTAGATTGGGATGGTTTAGGTACCTGCCTATTGCAAAGGCTGCCCAGACATTCTCAAAGGCATTATGGCTGTGACAAAGTGACTGATGAGAATTCAGTGATAATCAGGGCAGGTGACCTCTAGGAATCTTGTTTTTCTGTGACAACAGCTTGAGATGTAGCAGACAATAGCATTTCCCTGGCTGTCATTTTACATTACGGGTGTTTGTAACATCTTTGAAAATAAGAATGTCCCAAGTTTGTAGAGGGAGCCGGCCCCTACTGAAAGCTGCAGCAAAGAATGCTTTTGAAGCTCTGTCTTTTCCAGAGCCTTATGATTCAGGGTTTCATGCAAACAAAAGCTTGCAGAAAGTTCTCCTAAGGCTCCCTGGAGCTGTCCTTATTACTTGGTGTGCTAACAATAATCTCAGCTTGGGAAGCAATCTTCTATTTCTCACCCCCAAGGTTCAGCAGGCTGAGGCAGGAATTGCCTCAGCTGCAAGTGCTTCTGAGCTCCAGACAGAGAGGAGGGACTTCTAACCTCCCAATGCAATGTTCTGAAGTGTGGATTTAATATAGGGAGAAGAGTATTCGTGACTTGACTGCGTTAGGCCAGGTGGTTATAAGGTTCAGACATTTCCCCCTGATAACAAAATCTGAAAATCAAAGTGGCTCACTTGTAAATTAGCTGCTCAAGTTTGGCTAATGTATCTAATGCCCTTTAGAGGAAAGACATTTCATACCTCAAGGTCAGGAAAACTGCATAATTACAGTTTCAGTTTTGTGAATAGAGCTAGAGCTGCCAGGCTGGGTCAGGCATAGCCAGTAACTAGCTGTGGTCCTTAGGTGGATACTACTCTCCCTGGACCTTGGCTTTATGGTCTTAAAGTTAGAAGTTTCAACCAAATAATTGATAACTGCCCTTCTGCTCTAACAAGCTGCATGCCAGCACCTTTCCAAAGGTGATCGTCCATTTGTTTTGGTGTGTCAAGTAAAGGAAACTTTCTCCCCTAAGGAAATGGAGAAGATATTTATTTTTTGCACATAGAGAGGAAGGCTTTGTGCACATGTGGCAGTAATAGTCCAAGGTCAGTCCTTTACAAAGTCATCTAATGTAGCAGGCATTATCTTGTGGGCAATGACTGACTGTTAACACAATGGAAGAACGACATTGGGCATAGAAATGGCCCCTGACAATGGCACAGGTGTATGATTGCATCTTATTATTATATACAAGGCATCATCCACAATAGTAATATTAAAATTTTTTTTGTTTTGTTTCTTAAACCTTCTTTGATATGTCCTTGTATCTGGGAAGATGTGGTCATTACTTGCCTTTTTACTCTGAGTACATTTTGGCCCTGAGGAAATATGAGTTTTGTGCTCATTCTGCTTGAACGCACTGACATTTCACATTAGCTGACTGCCCTGTCCCATGAGGGGTCAGCACAGATGGCAACCTTGGAGGTCGCAAATGCAAGCCCTCCTTCCTTGAAGGAGCTTGGAACCTCAATGAGAAATGCAAAATATCCGTTTCCGTGAGATTTTCTTACAATTTCAAGAACTAAAGAACTTATTGCTTACCATTTTGGAATTTTAATTCTCCACCGATAGGTCATCAAAGAATATATATTTATCCATCTATCAATTCATTTGCGAATAATTACATTCCAGTTTGGTGCCAGCCACTGTGCATCACCAGGGATACAGAGGTGACTTTGCCACAGTCGCTGACCCTGAGAACTCACCGTTAAGTTTGGAGGACAGTCACATGATCAGCTCGTTAAAGAACAATATTAGTCAAGGCTCTTGGTTTGTTCACGACAGAAACTCAATTTCATACAGCCGAGGTTTGTGGGCAGGGGTTTATTAGATGAAGAAGAGACAAAGATGCAGCCAACACTTGAAATTTTTTTTTTACCTAAAAATCTGAATGTTTGGTTCTTTTAGGGAAAAAAGAGGATATTCTAGAAAGATTGGCCTGCATTTCTGGAAATGGACGAGGAAATTAAACTATGAGGAGTGGGTGCCTCCCATATTTGGTGCAAGTATTTTCTTGTTTGCCGCACTCTGTCACTTGCACTGTGTTTGCATCTGTAATTACCCTCAGCCCTGGTCACTCATTTATGTTTCTTGTTTCTTCTCCTTAAGCACTGGAATTATTACACCCTGGTGTCAGAAGAAGGTCACAGTGGAGGTGGGAAAACCAGTTGGTAAGTTATCACAAGAAAAGGTGATGGCAATACAGATGGAGAGTCAGGAATAGTGGCAAGATATTTTGGTCATGGTGACAGAACTTGGTCACTGGAGGATTACATATTTTTGCTCCTCCAAATATATTTTCGGAAGCTTCTGGGTTTTTTCCCCTTTTCTTAAAATTTTAAAATTATACCATATTTTTACTGTATGGTTTTACTTCCTTTGTGCACTTGTTTCAACCTGATTATAGAAATCTTTCAAACATTACGTAATTTTTCCCCTCAAGGAACAAAGTAGGGCCCTGGAGAAAATAGGCCAGGAGTGGTCAGAAGGGGACCTGGCTAAGCAGTCTTCAAACAGAAAGCTGGTGAGTCCAGGGAGACCTGCTAAAGGAGGTGCAGACAGTCACCCTGGGCTTCGGGAAGCAGCAAGATGCACAGACTCAGACATCAGGGATAGCCTCAGGGACCAGGAAAGACCCAGGAAGCCAGAACCAGAGGCCTTGGCTTTGAGGTCAATAACAGGTCAGAATCCATGAAAGAGTCTGGGTAACAACCATGGGATGAGAAGTGGACGCGTGTATGGGTTAGCGCAAGTGGCCTTGTGTGTCTGTGAAGGATGAAGCTGAGCCTCCAGGTGGAGGAAGTAGGTAGCAGTGAGGAGCTGGGGGCCCAAGAAGCAAGGCAGTCCTGGCAGTCAGGGGAATCTCTTCCCAGAGGAGTCTGCTCCTGGCTTCCTCTGTGTACTACCTACCCTGCTGTGCCTAGGGCACATCACCTAGGATGTCCGCAGACTGAGCATCCTGCTCTGATTCTCACAACAGCAAGAGGAAGAGAGGACACCAACCTTCCCTGAGGACTTTCATTATGCCAGGCATTTTCTTCTTCTTTCCTCCCTCCCTCCCTGCCTCCTTTTCTCCCTCCCTCCCTTCCTCCTGCCATCTCTCTTCTCTCCTATCTCTTTCTCTTTTTCATTCTCTTTCTCTCTTTCCCTCCCTTCCTTCTTCCCTTCCTCCCTTTCTCTCTTTTTCCTTCCTTCCTTCCTTCCTTCCTTCCTTCCTTCCTTCCTTCCTTCCTTCCTTCCTTCCTTCCTTCCTTCCTTCCTTCCCTCCTTCCCTGCCTCCCTCTCTCTCTTCCTCTCTCTCTCTCTCTTTCTCTCTTTCTCTCCTTTCTTTCTTTCTTTCTTTCTTTCTTTCTTTCTTTCTTTCTTTCTTTCTTTCTTTCTTTCTTTCTTTTCTCTCTTTCTCTCTTTCTCTCTTTCTCTCTTTCTCTCTTTCTCTCTTTCTCTCTTTCTCTCTTTCTCTCTTTCTCTCTTTCTCTCTTTCTCTCTTTCTCTCTTTCTCTCTTTCTCTCTTTCTCTCTTTCTTTCTTCTTTGTCTCACTCTGCTGCCCAAGCTGGAGTACAGTGGCATCATCACAGCTCACTGCAGCCTCCAACTCCTGGGCTCAAGTGGTCCTTCTGCTTCAGCCTCCTGAGTAGCCGGGACTACAGTTTTTGCCACCATATCTGGCTAGTTTTTCTTATTTTTATAGAGACAGGGTCTTCCTATGTTGCCCAGGCTGGTCTCCAATTCCTGGACTCAAGGGATCCTCCTACCTCGGGCTCTTAGAGCCTCTGTGCTGACCTGTTTTCTTATTAGTCCTGACAATAACACCAAAAAGACATTATTCCCAGAGTTAGATAACTGACCAGAGATCACAGAACAAATCAATGTAGAGCTGGGATTTGATCACGGATCCGCCTGTCTCCAAAGCCCGCACTCTTCTAGGCATTCCATGTTGATGCTGTAACACTAATAGACTACTCAGAGTCATGTTTGTTCCTGCATTCTGGAATCAAGTGCATCTCTTCCAAAAAATATTGCTTTTAACTTAATGTACAGTGCTTATTACATTTTACCTTTCAACAAAGTAACTAATATATATATATATATATATATATATATATATATATATATATATATTCCAAATAGAGTGGAAACTTAAGGAAAGCAAAGCCCATGTCTCACTGTCTTCTTTCTAAATTCTCATGGAGCTAACATGGCACCTTCACAGATGCAAGGAGCGTGTGTGTGTGTGTGTGTGTGTGTGTGTGTGCATTTAACTGACATTCTCCTTTCACTTATCCCTGCTCTCCGTGACCCTATGAGTTTTGGCCCCTGCTTCTATAACTTCTGCATTTCTCAGAGGTCTATCTAACACACTGACTGTGGCATTTCTCACTATTTGGTTTCTATTCATAGAGACTATTTTCTCTTGATCTCTCTGTACTTTCTGGATTTGGGACCCATAGATTCCCTCTCTCTTGCACATACTCTGTTTTCCCATAGTATATTGTCTCCTGGGATCTTGGCTGGATCTTGGACCCAGAGGGTTCCTATATAATATGGATGTGACAGACTCTGCCTTGAAGGGACAGGGAAGACTCACCATAGGTTGAGGTGACATATGAAGATGAGAAGGAATTTTCAAGGTGGAAATGAAAGTAGAGAGAAAGTATTTTAAGAAAAGAAAAAAATATGTGTAAAGGTTTATTTGATGATCTCTGAGAAGTTTAATGCCACTGGAGTGAATGGTAAGTAGTAGAAGATGAGGCCAAATGAACTTTTCAGTAGGATGACTTTTCTTTTTCTACTTGTCTTTCAACATGACCCAATGGGGTGTGAAAAGGAACCTCCTTGGTTGATGTCCGTGACCATTGGAAGAGCATTGTAGTATTGGAAGAGAAAGTCTCAGTTCTAAAACCACCAGACACGAGTTTGTGTTTCTCCTGAAGTGTTCCAGGGACAGGATCTCCCCAAGGGTTTTTATAATTCTTCCCAACTGTTTTCTAATTCTTGTTGATAAGAAGTATCTCCTTTCCAACTGCAACTGGATTTAAAAAGCTTTTTAGGTAGATAAATAGTTTCTAAAAATCTTATAGTGTCCCTTAAGGATTTAAATGTTTTAAACTTATTTTGAATGTATATTATTTATTAGAGAACATTGGAAAATTATTAATAGTTCTATCATCTAAATTTATTTTATTTATTATTTATTTATTTATATATATTTTATTTTGTTATTTTTTATTTATTTTATTTTATTTTTTATTTTTTTATTTTTTATTTTTATTTATATATTATTTATTTCATCTAAATTTATTTCATTTATTAACATTGTGGAGTTTTTCTAGGCTTTTTTTGGTATACACAATGATTTTTTTTTTCTGAACTAATTTGAAATCACTGTCTCTATGCAATGTTTTTATTGCTTGTATCCTTAAATTTTTAGCTATAAATAATGTAAATATTTGAGAGGAAAACCTTCATTCTGTTGTGAATTTTTCTCCAGTATTTTGACAAAAAAATACTTGGCCTTCTAAAGTTGGAGATTTCTATTTCAGATCAATCCTGGGATATGGCATGATATTCCAAGTGGATCGGAATAAAATACACCTAAAGGTTAATTTCATTTTTTGTCAATTTTGAATATTTAGGAGAGCTTAACTAGCACAATATGGTCCAATAAGTTTATCTATAGACAAAGCATATTTGTTAAATCTTCTCCATCAAGTTCTACTGAGAGTTTAATTCATTTTGACTCTCCCATTCACTGTCTGTGTGATTTTAGACAAGTCGTTTCTGTGCCTCAATGTCCTCATCTTTGAAATTGGGACAGTAATAATAAACCTTCGTGTAAGGATTAAATGAATTAATATTTTTAAAATGAGTATAACATTGCCTGGAACTTAGTAAATGTGTGATGTCAATTATACTTAAAAAAAAATTTTTAGGCTGGGCGCGGTGGCTCACGCCTGTAATCCTAGCTCTCTGGGAGGCCGAGGCGGGCGGATTGCTCAAGGTCAGGAGTTCAAAACCAGCCTGAGCAAGAGCGAGACCCC
The DNA here is from genome assembly GCF_040939455.1 of Microcebus murinus. Lineage (NCBI taxonomy): Eukaryota > Metazoa > Chordata > Mammalia > Primates > Cheirogaleidae > Microcebus > Microcebus murinus. Next base: position 69,326,025 of record NC_134116.1, on the reverse strand, counting down.
GTCTCTACTATAAATAGAAAGAAATTAATTGGCCAACTGATATATATATATAAAAAAATTAGCCGGGCATGGTGGCGCATTCCTGTAGTCCCAGCTACTCGGGAGGCTGAGGCAGAAGGATCGCTCGAGCCCAGGAGTTTGAGGTTGCTGTGAGCTAGGCTGACGCCATGGCACTCACTCTAGCCTGGGCAACAAAGTGAGACTCTGTCTCAAAAAAAAAAAAAAAAAAAATTTTTACCTTACGCACTTCAGAAGTTAGTACAGGGTTATTGTTATTGCTGACATTGTTGTTATTTTTTACAGTGTAATAAGATTCAGAAAAACTCCAAGTACTAAAATTTTTAATAATTTTGTTTTAAATATGGGTTTTCTAATGTCTTCCCATTGGGAAAAAAGATTTTACCTCAGGTGACTGGTTGTCCCTTCTATGACTAGGTGGGCGGGTCTTTGGCATTCTAACAGACTCTGAAGAGACAAGAAATACATTCACATTCCTTTGCATTCATACTCCCAGGCAATGGAAGGTAGCATAATACATCACTGCCTCTTCATTAAATTTAGGAACAAAACTCATCCCTTAATTGAATTCTTATCTAATGACTCAGAGCTTTGAGGCAATCTGAGGGCTTTAATTTTGAAGTTTATTATCTATGTTAATTAAGACAAAATCATGATTATCTAGTTCTTATTTGCATCTCTCACTCTTTCCTTATATACCACATTTTTTTTTTTTTGCTTCTCACATCTAAATATGTTCCTTGTTGCTTGATTAATGAGAATGAGCGTTTTTTATGAGAAGCACGTAGTAGAGCCAGCGGTATAACTTATCCTTCCTTCTTTCTCCTGGGATTGGCAATGCAGTTCTTCGTTGATGATGGGGTTGAGAGTCGAAGCCCTGGTAAGCATGAACAGGAGAGATTTTTTGGATTCTAAAGACACTAGTGTTCAGGGAGAAGATTGCCCTCTAAGAGGGAATAAAAAACAAGGGAAATAAGCTTAAATGGCTCTACACTAATGAGAAAATACACACCTCTCAAATAATAGGTGATGGTTCAGTGAAACTTCCAGGGATGGGTGCAGGGGGAAAAGTACTGACAAGCAGAAAACAAATATGCACAAGAGACTGAAGATAAGAAGCGAACTATACATCAAAAGAAGTATGCAGCCCAGAAATACAGATTTATTAAAATAGCTCATACATTGAAAGGCTGAGCTATTCCTAGTCGTTCATCATGTCAGTTTGTTGCTAAGTGCCACCTGGCATGTGTACTTTGAAACTTGGGAATTTTATTCCTAGGAAAAGTGTGTAAATGTTTTCCTGCCAGTATACATGAACAGTGCTAACAGCAACAGCAGCAAGCTGCATCTTCTAAGACCTGCCAATTTAGGGAGCTTCCATTCTCTCCTTAGAGCTCAGATCCCATGTTCTTCTCATATCCATTTTACAGTCTCTGAAGTATTGGAGTTTTACTTAATACCTTCCTAGTTCTGCAGTGGTTGTGATAGCTATATTTTTAGCTATTGAAAAACCAAGAGTATGTTTTATAAATGCTTATTTGTGGGTTCTGATAAATTATAGAAGAAACCAGAAGTCCTGAAGCTGACTCACTGTAACTCACGTTCCTCGGCTGCGTCACAGGATTGAAAAGCTGTACACCCTGTCACCTGTAGGGATCAGTTTTTCTCCCCTCAGATTTCTTCCTTATTTGTCTCCATTCTATGAATTCTCAGAAAGCCTCTTCTCAAGATTCTAGGGCAGCACTGTGCAATGTAGCTAGTGAGGGTATTGTGACTGAGAAACTAACTTTAAACAAAGTTTCCTTGGGGTATGATTGGCATATAGTAAGTTGCACATATTTGAAAAATATAAATCAATAAGTTTTGACATATGAATGAAACACACATGAAAACATCATGCAGTTAAGATAATGGGCATAGCCACCACTCCTAAAGGTTTCTTAATAACTCTTTTTTAATCCTTCCATTCCCATCCTCCATCTTCAGGCAACTGCCGATCTGTTTAATGAAACTAAGGATTAGTTAGATCATGTAGAATTTTATAATATATGAATGGGATAATAAAGTATGTATTCATTTTGTCTGGCTTCTTTTACACAGAAAAATTATTTTTAAATTGATCCACTCCATAACACATATTCATAGTTCATTTCTTTTCATTGCAAAGGGGTATTCCATTGTATGGATATTCTACAGTTTGTCTAGTCATCTGTTGATGGACACTTCAACTTTTTCCAGCATTTGACGATTACATAGAAAGCCAGGAATATTCACACACAAGTTGTTGTGTGGACAGATGGCTTTCATTTCTCTTAAGTAAAAACATAGTAGAATGGTGGCTTCATATAGTAAGTGCATGTCTAACTTTCAAAGAAACCACCAACCTGTTTTTCATCTGTAGTTTATGAGAGTTCTTGTTCCTCCACATTTTTGTCACAGTTGATGTCTTCAATCTTTTGCTTCCTACTGTGATTTTAGTTTACATTTTTATAATGAATAATGATAAGAACATGTTCATTTGCTTATTTGCCATTTGTATGTCTTCTTTGTGGAAATGTCTCTTTGGATATTTTGCCCATTATTTTGGGGTTGTTTGTTTCCTTATTAAGTTTTGAGAGTTCTTTATATATTCTGGTTACAAGCCATTTATCAGATATATGGTTTTCAACAATTTTATCTTAGTCTTTTATGTGCCTTTTCACCTCCTAGCAATGACCTTCAGAGAACAGAAAATTTTAATTTGAAGGAAGTTCAATTTATAATTTGTTTATGGATTGTGCTTTTATTATTGTATCTAAGGAATCTTTGCTTAACATAAGGTCACAAAGATTTTCTCGTGTGTATTTTTCTAGGAATTTTCAAGTTTTAGATTTTACATTTACTTCTATGACCTACTTTATATTCATTTTTATATATGGTGAAAAGTATAGATGCAAGTTATTTTTTCTTAATTTGAATGCCTAATTTTCTCAGCATCATTTGTTGAAAGACTATCCCTTCTCTATTGCATTGCCTTTACATCTTTGTCAATTTTCCATATATGTATTGATTTATTTCTTGGCCCTTTATTCTTCTTCATTGACCTATTTTGTTTATCATTTTGGCAAAATTATGCTATTTTTATTTCTGGAATTTTATAATAATTCTTGAAATCAGGCAGAGCTGGCCCTCAAACTTTGTTCTTTTTAACATTATTTTGGTTATTCTAGGGAATTTGCATTTCTACATAAATTTTAGAAAGCTTTCAATTTTTGTTTATTTATTCATTTTTGAGATAGGGTCTTGCTTGTTGCCTCAGCCAGAGTGCAGTGTTATTATCATAACTCACTGCAACCTTGAACTCCTGGACTCAAACAATCTTCCTGCCTCAGCCTCTTGAGTAGCTGGGACTACAGGCATGTACCACCACATCTGGCTAATTTTTCTATTTTTTACAGAGACAGGGTCTTGCTGTTGCTCACGCTGATCTTGAACTCTCAACCTCAAGCAATCCTCCCCTCTCGGCCTCCCGAAGTGCTAGGATTACAAGGGTGAGCCAATGTACCTGGCTTCAATTTTTATTTTTAAAAATCTTCTGGGGATTTTGATAGTAAGTGTATTGACTCTATATGTCAGTGGGAGAGAATTGCATCTAATAATGTTGAATCTCCTGCCCCATGAATACCTGAATCACTTCATTTATTTAGGTCTTCAACTTTTGCTAGCAATATTCTGTAATTTTCAGTGTATAGCTCATTCACATCTTTTTTCAGATTTATTCCTAATATTTTTTGGTACTACTGTAAATAGCATGTATATTTTTAATTTTTCTACATTTATTTTATTTTTCTGTAGACTGTCTCTGTGGCCACTGTATTTTTAATTTTAATTTTGGATTATTTGTTGCTAAAATACAGAAATACCATTGATTTTTGTAAATTGATCATATATCCTGCAACAGTTGTTCACTCCACTGGATTTTCTGCATGTTTTCAACAAATAAACACAGTTGCTTCCCCTCATCTATCTGGATGCCTTATTTCTTTTTCTCATTTTATTTCAATGACTAGAATCTTCAACTCACTATTGAATAGAAGAGGTGAAAGTAGAATTCTTATTCCTTCTCTTAGAGGAAAAGCATTCTGTTTTTCTCCATTAAGTATGACGTTAGCTATAGGTTTTTCACAGATGCTCTTTATAGGGGTGAGGAAGATCCTTTCTACTCTTAATTTCCTGAGAGTTTTATCAGACAGAGATGGATGTTGGATTTTGTTAAATGTTTTATACGTGTCTATGGAGATCATCATATGGCTTTTCTTTTTTAAGTTAATTTATATATTAATTACATTGATTATTAAATGTTTAAATAAATCTCAGTTGCAATGAATTAATGAATTTGATTTACTCCATTTTGTTTATAATTTTTGCATCTGTGTTCATGAGGGCTTTTTTTCCCCTGTTTCTTTTTCTTGTAATGTCTTTCTCTGGTTTTGGTATCGGAATATTGCTGGCCTGGTCTCATAGAATGAGTTGGGAACTATTTCATAGTCTCTAATTTTTGAAAAAGTATTTGTTTAGAATTGATATTATTTCTTTCTTAAAAGTTTTGTAGAATTTACTAGAGAAGATAATTGGGCTTGAACTTTTTGTTATGGGAAGGTTTTAAACTATAAATTGGATGTCTTCAATAGATATAAAACTATTTTAGTTATTCATTTCTTCTTGAATGAAGAAATCTTGCATCTGAATAACTGATAATTTATTCAAGATAACTGATTATCTGGTTAAGGTTTGTGTCTTTCATGAATTTGTCCATTTCATCTAAGCTGATTTATTTCAGAAATCACTGTCCCTTATTGCCTGATGTCCAATGTCTTGAAAACCATTGTGTAATACATTTTATCTATTTTTTTTGTTTGTTTATTTCAGATGGGAAGATAAATTCATTTTCCTGTTACTCCATGTTGACTGGAAGCATAAGTCTGGAACTAAATTTTTAATTTAATTTCATTTAATTAGCTTAAATTTAAATAGTCATGTGTGGCGAGAGGCTCCCATTTTGAACAGAACAGTTTAGTGTATGAGGGGAAGTAAACTGAAATGGAGCAGTCAGTGATTTACTTTCAAGAGACATACTGAGGAATGGTACATTGGACAGCTCCCTAGGACTTGCTTCCTTGGCAAGTGGCTTTGAAAGTATTCCTGTGATCACACCTGACAATGATGGCTTGCTGCTGAGATTAAGCCCATTACTCCTTCTTAATGGCTCACTGCTAGACTGAGAGCATTAATTTGCAGAAATCTGGCTTCCTTTTCATTTTGGCAAACTTGTTACTAAAACTATTTGTAGGCTGTGCCTAGTTATTATTCTTTTATGATCCTGGGTCAAATATCCTCCATGGGTGTACTAAGTTAAGTGTTGCCAACTGACTCTCAGGATGATACAATGTTGCATGATTTCACGTTTATTAAATGAAAGCTCACCTCTTTTCCACATGTGGAGTTAAGAATTGACACTATTATAATAAGTGAGACTGTGAACATTTTTCCATTCACAAAGATTATTAGCCCCAGGCAACTTAAAACTAAAACAATAGCAATAACAATAAAAACAATAAAAAATACTTTTGTTTCATTTTCAAAATCAATTAGTCTCTAGTCAGAAATGCAAGTAGCACTTGCATGCTTAATTCATTTCAATTAAGATAGACGTCATTTGGATATTTATAGTGTTGAATCTCAGAATGTTGTTTAATAGTAAAAGGATATTGCGTGCTTTGATCTTGTAACTTCTCTGGGCCATAAGCCTCGTTAATAGATTTTCGTAACAATTGAGTTTACTGGAAGAAAGAGTTCTATTTTTTGGTGCCTCCACCAGAAAAAGCAGATGTGCTCAGACCGACTCATTCATCCAAAAACTATTGATTAATTATCTATTATGTTCCAGGCACTAGAGATAAAATAATGAACAAAACACACAAAAATCTCTCATTTCATGGAAATTCTACTCTAATTGAAGGAAATGGCCAATACATATAATAAATAAGTAAAATATATGGAATGTGAGATGGTAATAAGTGATATGAAGTAGAATGAAACAGGAGAAGGAATAGGAAGTGTCAGAGTGGCTGCAATTTAGATAGGGCGGTCTACAATGGTCCACTGAGAAGGTGACATTTGAACAGAGGACTGAAGGAGGCAAGGGAATGGGATTTCTGGAGAATACCATTTCGGGTAGAAGGAACAGCAAGTGCAAATGCCCTCCAGCAGGCATGTGCATGGCATGTACATGTGCAAGCAAGGAAACATTTCAGACTTAGCGATACACTTTGGGTTTTCTAAAGGTATAACAGACTCTGGTAACTTCATCCTTTATCCTTTTACTATTATCACATATGCACCAAAAAGTCTTTAATTTATGTATAATTTTATGTATAGATGGATTTATTTTTTATATTTTGTGTTATTCCAAAAACATTTTAGATAATTTCTAACTGGACCTTCAATCTTCTTTCTCTTTTCCCTGGAATACAATTATCAGAGTGATTTTCCTAAAATGCTGTTTTTTTTGTTTTGTTTTGTTTTGAGACAGAGTCTCGCTTTGTTGCCCAGGCTAGAGTGAGTGCCGTGGCGTCAGCCTAGCTCACAGCAACCTCAAACTCCTGGGCTCAAGCGATCCTTCTGTCTCAGCCTCCCAAGTAGCTGGGACTACAGGCATGTGCCACCATGCCCGGCTAATTTTTTCTATATATATTAGTTGGCCAATTAGTTTCTTTCTATTTATAGTAGAGAGACGGGGTCTCGCTCTTGCTCAGGCTGGTTTCGAACTCCTGACCTCGAGCAATCTGCCCGCCTCGGCCTCCCAGAGAGCTAGGATTACAGGCGTGAGCCACCGCGCCCGGCCAAAATGCTGTTTTAATCATGTTCTGTTCTTTCTCAGGAACCTAAAACTTCTTCTTTAATCAGGTCCAAAATTTTAAGTTCACTGTTCAAGGTCTTCTGTCACTGGTACAATATTCCTTCTTACACCCTACCTTTATATCGCCTCTCTATGTGTCATATTTATTCCTACCCATGCATGAGATCGTGTTGGCCCTTCTGCCTGGAGAGCCCCCATTTCTCATTGCCAATTCATTTCATACATACCTTAGAAGTAAAAACTCAAATATACCTCACTTATTTATTCAACAAAGCATTTATTGATTATTTTCTGTATACCAGGCATCGAACAGCATGAAACCTTATACAATTAGCATCAACCTTGAACAATTGCTTTCTTTCCCTGGACTCCTATAGCAGTCTAAAATATACAACAGAACATTGAATTTCATCAAATATTCTTGTTAATTGTCTACTATTAATACATCTTTTCTCCACTGGCAGTTGTAAATTCCTCAAAGACAGGAGATTTGTCTTTTGCTATTTTGCATTTTCCACAGCACCTACCACAGTAGAAGCAAATTACATATTTGTTGATAAATTGATTTAATTCCAAAGGGTTTTACAGAAGACATCACAGCAAACCTTTGAAGATCTTTCTTTTAAATTATATTTAACTATCCTCCCATCTTACTGATTAAGTAACAATGACAACTTCTGCAACACCATGATGATGAATGGAGGGTATTTTTATTGGCCCAAAGGGTTATCCTAGTCTTTTATAATAGTAGCTGAAGATGCATCATCTACTTTCTCCTTTCAGTTTATGGTATTTTGATCTGTACAAGAGCTACAGGACATGGACAGCTTTAACACTGATAAATGGGGCTAAAGCAGATAATGTTGAGTGCTGTGCTCAAGATGAGAACATTAATCATGTGCTCCTTTCTGTGGGTGGGTGAACAAAACCCCAGGTCCCCATTGTTCATGATGGGACAAAACACATCTCCCTCTTTCAAACAGCAAGACGGCTGTCTGAATGTTCATGGCATCTATGAATTGTCCACAGAACCATGCTTTACAAGATGTTTATACTCTGCAACTAGGTTCCAGCTACATTGGGCTCCTTTCTGTTCCTCAACTATGTCAAGCCCTTTCCTGCCCTTGGGCCTCCAAAATTTGCTGTTCTTTCTGCCTGAAATGCTCTTCCCTCAGCTCTGCAAAGGCTCATTTGCATTCTTCAACTTTTAGTTCAAATACTGCCTCCTCAAGGTGGCCTCCCCTGACCACTTTCCCTGACCCAGCCCCCATGACAACCTGTGAATTGCTGTTATGTCACTTCTTTATTTCTTTAATAGTATTTATCCCAATCTAGCCTGGAAGAGTTCTAGCATTTGGTAAAAATGTGTTTAGTGAAAGAATGAATAACCTGGTATAAAATTAACTGCGTGCTGTTTGCAAGCACTGTTTATCACCCCATGCTCCGCACTATGAATGATATACACAAACCACCTGTGCAGTTTTGTTCTTATTTGAACAAAAAAGGAGTAAAAAATTTTAAATGACCAATGTTATATTGATCCATATCCCCATCCTGTCCTGTTTTTGCCAATGTTATATTGGTGAAAATATAACTATAATATGTTATAAACATATTTATAAACATAGTATGTTTATATTATGTTTATTATGTTATGTTTATGTTTATATTATAAACATAAATATGTTATATGTTTAAGGACATATAAACATAATATGTCCTTAAATAGCTGGAGGTTCCCTTAATGACCTTCTGGTTATCTTTTACCTCTTTAGGTTTAGCCCTGATCAAATTCATTTAATCTTTCAACTGCAGGGCAATCCTCATGTGAATCCGAATCCTTCCTTTGTGTTGTGCTTGCCCATATAGGAAGCACGTGCATCTTTACGGCAGCTCCGTTAGTTGGGCAGAACGTGCAGCCCAGTGATCTCCACTGTGCAGATTAAGAAGAGGTGAAGTCAAAATAAGACTTCACTGAGGTCACATGGCTTGAAAATAAGGGTGAAGGCAGAGACAGGACAAAGGGAGGCTGTTCCTGTGTTCAGAGTATGCTCTCACGTCACTTTGGAAATCTTAATGTCCGTGTCTTTCTGCATGGAAACAGTGAGAAAAGGAAGTCCTCAACTGTGTGGACAAAATTATCCTCACAGTCACAGAGCTGGTGGCTAGTTTCAGAAAGCAGACCTTTCCCATACTCTCAGCCGTGTTGATTTGATCTGCCTTCCTTCCCTGGGCCACCCTGAGTTCCTTCTTTCAGTGCACTAATTTTAAGTTAATTTGGGCATTCTGCCATCAGTCCATCTTTCTGGATATTCTTTACTTCTTAATTTAGGAGTATATAATAAATAGTATATCAAAAGCTGTACTTTGATATGGAAGCAAAACTTGACTTTTAAAGAAGGAAGCTCTCAAATTACAATTACCTTCAATAAGGTTTTTGTCACTTTTACTAAAACAGAATTTCTTCTGTGTGAAAGACAGAGAATGAATGAATGAATGAGATCTGACTAAGAGCATGCCATAGTAGGAAAAAAATAGAAATTTCTCAAGCTCAGCAGAGGAAAGTGGAAGATGTCTGTCTGTCTGTGATTGCACAAGCAATCCTTATCTTTAGACGTCAACACTGGGGGTGTTATTGAACGAACCCTGTGTAGAACTGAAAGGAATAATCTAAGGCAACCCATCGAGCCTACCACCAATGGGATACTTTGGCCTCTGAAGTGCCTGTCTGAAATTGGCGTGTGGGGTGCTTTGTTTCTCATGCCACATAGCAGCTGTGCCCAGAAGTCACATGGGTGCTGACTAGCTCCAGCACCCTTGCTGGTTGGATTCCTGAGTCAGCCACCTTTCCTTTCTGGGTCTCAGTTTCCTCGCCTTAGGAAACACCATCACTGCCTATCCTATGTGCCACAGTTGTGGGAGCAAGTGGGAAAACAGAGGAGAGAGAGAATTTTGCCATCCGTCAAAATCCACATAGGAACAAGTTTTCTTCACGTTATTAATGCAGAGATAGATTTGCTCCTTGCTAGCTCTGCTAACGACTTCCGTGTGTCCCCGTGGTATTTCTTTAGCCCTGCTTGTTAGTGATCATTTCATTTCAGCTCAGGATATACAAGCTGCTTAAGGATCCTGCTCTCATCTGCTCCTTCCTGTGTCTAGACTGGTGAGGCTGACTTGCATGAAATGTAATTTTGGTGCTCGCAGGCCAGCAGCTGTCTAGGATATCATGGAAGGTGACCTTACGTTGCCTATAGATGTTAAACACTGCTTGCAGGTGACCCAGCAATTCAGTCCGTGTCTCCATTCCGCATACTAAGTCTCTCCATCAATCAGAACTGAGCATGAGGGTGATTTGTTCTGCTAAGGGTCTCACAGGAATTTGTCACTATTGCTGACATAAGAAAAAGGCAAAAAATGAAAGGCCAATTTATTTCCAGCCTTTTGCTGAGTAGCAGATGTTTCCTGTGCAAAAGTAATACTACAGCAGCGTGTTATATTTGCATAGTATCATATGGTTTTAAAAAATAAACTTTGTTTTAAAAGTTACACAAGGAATCATGAATAGATCTACATTGAAAAAATTCAAATACTGTAGAAATATATAGAGGCAACCGTTTCCCCTGGGGAAAATAGGGGGAACATGGGGAGAAAAAGGTTCTTAATTTTGCCTGTATTTTGAAATTTTGGTGTGTATATCATTCTGTAGTTTATATAAGCATTTGTATACATATATATCCACAGAGATAAAAATATATAAAAAATTTATTGATGTAAATGGATTCATACTAAATATATTGTCCAGCATTTTTTTTGTTTAATGATGTTGTTGTTATTGTTTTGAGACAGGGTCTTGCTCTGTCGCCTGGGCTAGAGTGCAGTGGCATCATCAAAGCTCACTGCAACCTCAAACTCCTGGGCTCAGGAAGCTCCGGCTCCAGCCTCCTGAGTAGCTGGGACTAGAGGCATGCACCATCACGCCTGGCTAATTTTTCTATCTTTTGTGGAGACAAGATCTTGCTCTTAATCAGGCTGATCTCGAACTCCTGACGTCAAGCAATCCTCCCGTCTCAGGCTCCCAGAGTGCTAGGATTACAAGTGTGAGCCACCATGCCCAGCCTGTTTAGTTAAACTTGAAGAATTTTCTATGTCATTAGAAAATAGATTTGCTACATTAAAAAATACACACCTAAATGTTATTCCCAACATATGCCATAATTTAATTACTTCTCTACATATGGACATTCCTCTTGCATTTGCTGGTAGAACAATGTTGCAATAAACATCACTGTGCATACATCTTTCTGCACATGCACCAGTATTTCTTTCAGGAAGACAGAAACCTGGAAATGAAATTGCTGGGTCAGACTTTGAGTCAGTTACCTCTCAGGGACTCCGTTGTTTTTTTTTTCTTACAAAATCAGTTTAATATTACCAACTTCAAGTGTCATTTTGAACATTTAAAATTAAATGTTTAAATTATAAATTCAGGTTCATTCTCTCTATTGAAGTCTTTTTCTAAAAAAATCATTTTAAATTCTTCCCCCCAACACACACTATTCTCAGGGTCATGTTATTTCTCTATGTTTGTTTCTCTACATTCTTTTCTATATTAGGTGTTTGAGTTGCAGAAGAATAAGTTAAACAACTATTTAAGTTTCTTTCCTCCATCTTATCCTTTTGAGAAGGCACAGAGTACCCTGAAGAATGTTCGAGTTCTGTAGTCTTCCATCTTCCTTTCTCTACCTTTGTTTACTCTTTCCTGGACCTTTTTGTCTTTGCTTCCCTTTCTTTCTTTTCATAAGCTCCATGGAGACAGCCTGCTGAGGATTTGTCTATATGAGGCTGAGAAGTCGTAACATGAAGGGTGGAACTACTGGGGTGTGGAATCCAAGGACAATGGAGATCTGGGGCTGGACCAGAGCTGGGTGCAGGAGCCACGTGCCAAGAAGTACGATGGAAGGTCCACACAGATGCTTTAAGCTTTAGAGCTATAGCATTTGATGCTTTCAATGAATCCTCAGATGGGCTCATTACCAGCTACTCTAGAACTCAAAGTAGGGGACAGGCTGAGGAGGGTACCAGAGATGAGGGGCACAGGTAAAGCTGGGAGTGCACTGAGTTTTGACAGCAAAGGTAGCAGCCTGGAGCTGGACCTTGGCCTCTTGTATGGTTGCCTCAAGCCTTGGTATGCACAGTTCTCAGGGGGGAAACCTCTGCCAAAGTCAAGTACAGCGAAGAGATTAGTTTCCAGTTCTTATATGTTATATTATTATGCAATATTCCAATATGCTAACCTTCTAAAACTCCTCTGTTAAATGTGAGCATATATAATACATACGTAGATATTCCCCTTAAAACTTTTCTCTCCCGTGGAATCCATCACATTTTTTTTTTTGAGACAGAGTCTCACTTTGTTGCACAGGCTAGAGTGAGTGTCATGGCGTCAGCCTAGCTCACAGCAACCTCAAACTCCTGGGCTCAAGCAATCCTTCTGTCTCAGCCTCCCGAGTAGCTGGGACTACAGGCATGCGCCACCATGCCCAGCTAATTTTATATATATATATATTAGTTGGCCAATTAATTTCTTTCTATTTATAGTAGAGACGGGGTCTTGCTCTTGCTCAGGCTGGTTTCGAACTCCTGACCTCGAGCAATCCGCCCGCCTCGGCCTCCCAGAGTGCTAGGATTACAGGCGTGAGCCACCGCGCCCGGCCTCCATCACATTCTTAAGGAATCATTTCTCTGATGGTTGAGGTCTCTTAGCATCTTATGTATATGTTTTAACAGGAAGGATGAAAGCAAAGTTGCAGCCTGTAGCCTGAGACCACCACAGATGAAATGAGAACACCTCCATCGATGTTACAACTAGAGGTATGGGGTTGGAAGCCTCTCAGAAAACTGGCCTCTATTAATATTTCTGGGGTAGGCTCAGCCTTGAGGCAGTGAACGTCAGCCAGCAGGCTGGAATAAGTCCTGATCCTCCCCTTCGTGGGAATCGGTGTTGTACATGTGAATGTCCACTGACTGCTGGTTTAGTGAGGAAGCAGAGGTCAGACCTCTGAGGACACTAAAGAGAGACGGTTGAAGCCATTGCTGAGCAGTTTATATGGTAGTGCCCACTCTCAGCCTTGCCTCTTCATGTGGTCACACAGTTTTCTCATCATTCATCTGTTCTGTGGTCTGAGCAAGGTAGTGCCATGTACATAGACTGCAGGTCCAGAAGGAAAGGACTGGACTTTATGGGGTAGATCTGACTTATCCTGGCCTTAATAAGTCCTTGGTTTAGACTGTTCAATCAACACTCTTTAATATAAACAATGAGGAAGGGGAAACATGGCAGATCCATAGTTAAATCTTTGATCTCTCAGTTCTTGCCTTGGAACCTCTGCAAGTGAATCCATGCTGTTCATTATGCTTCCCCCAAGAACATCATGAGCTGTTCTGTGGGGCCAGATTTTCATCCTACGATCATCTGAGAATAGTTTCCATATTGTAGAATAGATGACTATCTGGTCCAATGAGTCAAGAGGGATAAAAGCACAACCCATTTGGGGGAAAATAAATAAGGTATGGTCTTGTGGCTAAAGAAGAATCCGGCGTCTACCCTGGATATGGCATTTAACTCAGTGCCCTAGGCATGCCATTTTATCTTATATTGCAGAAAAATTGGGAAATGTTCCAGCTGCCTAGGTGCTAGGTTGTTCCCAAGATTTATGCCTTCAATATGCTTTAGATTTTAGATTCAAAGTATGAAATAACATGGCCACAAAATGCTGATGTAAGTCTTTGGCTTTTCAACTGAATTTAGGAAACTTGGGGCTCTCTTATATTTCATTTCCATGCCATCCTTAAAACCACGTGCTACTCCCCTGCATCGTGTTCGGATCACACAAAGAACTCTCGCAATATAATCCTTGACTCTTTTGCCTTTCATCCTAGGAATGCAAAGCTTTGAGTGCCTTCTGTTCCTGTCTCCTCCTTCTTGTCTTATTTCAATATATGTTTTCACACCAGACCTTACACCTAGAAAATTCTCCCACTTTCTTTCCAATAATAACTCTTTTTACCTCTAATCCTCCTATCTTATTCCACTTTTCAAGTTTCTTTTGCTCATTTAAAATCACTGAAAACATTTACATTTTTGGACTTAGACATAATTATTTTTCCACCAATCATGACCAAAAAAAAACCTCCCTTTCTTTCAGTGCCTAGCACAATGCCCACCACACACTACGTGCTCCATAAAATAAATGAATGAATACCTGCCCCTTCACAAAATAACTTGATTGTAAAAATATGAAATGTGAATGGTGAATGCCTCTGTATTGGGATGATACTGATACCATGTCAGAGTTGGGCAGGACTTTCTACTTTGCAAGGAGCACATTGTTCCTTGTGCCTATGATGCCCTTGTCTTCCACCCAGGGGATCCCCAATTCCTCAGCCGTGATCATGTGCTACCAGTCTTTCAGAATGTGGTTTAGGGTCACTTCTTCAGAAAACCTAACTGCCAAGGCTGAGTTAGGAATTCTTCTCTGTGATTCCAGAGTATAGCGTGGGTATCTCTATTGAGACTTTATCTCACGGGACTGGCATTTCCTCCCTTATCTACCCCCGTAGACAAAGTTACAGTGGTCCCCTCTTATCCAGGGTTTTGCTTTACATGGTTTCAGTTACCCATAGGCAACCATAGTCTAAAACTATTAAATGGAAAATTACAGAAATAAACAATTTATTAGTTTTAAATTACATGCTGTTCTGAATAGTGTGATGAAATCGCTCTCAGCATTCCACCAGGGACGTGAACCTTCACTTTGCCCAGTAGGTCCATGCTATAGATACTCCCCACCTCTTAGTCACTTAGTACCTGTCTCAATGTCAGATCGATTGCCACAGTATTGCAATGCTTGTGTTCAACTAACACTTATTTTACTTAAAAATGTCCCCAAACACAAGATTAGTGATGTTGGCAACTCAGATATGCCAAAAAGAAGCTGTAAAGTGCTTCCTTTAAGCGAAAAGGTGAAATTTCTTGACTTCAGAAGGAAAGAAAAAAAATTGTATGCTGAGGTTGCTGAGATCCACAGTAAGAACGAATCTTCTATCTGTGAAATTGTGAAAGAGGAAAAAAAAATTGTGCTAGTTTTTCTGTCACACCTTAAACTAGAAAAAGTCGTGGCCACAGTACATGATAACTCTTATGACAGTATATTGCCATAATTGTTCCATTTTACTATTAGTTATTGTTGTTAATAACTTATGCTGCCTAATTTATAAATTGAACCTTATTATAGGTAGGTATGTGTAGGGAAAAACATAGTATATATGGGGCTTTGTACTATCTGTGGTTTCAGGCATCCCTTTGGGGTCTTGGAACTAACCTACATGGAAAAGGGGGGACTGGTGTGTTCTTCATTGGGTCCCCAGTGCCTAGCAAGTGTCCTGGAACACTGAAGGCAAATAATGCATGTTCAGAATGGATAAATGACACTGGTTTGGATGACTTTTGAGAAGTGTGGGTGAGTGAGAAGGGAGACTGAAAGACTTTTAGAAGGACAAATGCTTTTTAGGGTGAGAGTGAGATCATATCCGAAGGCCTCAAGAATTTTCAAGAGATGATTTTAAAAATCATTAAAAAGTGGGCAAAAGACATAAACAGAAGTCTTTCAAAAGAAGATAGATGAATGGCAAGACTCATGTGAAGAAATGCTCAACATCACTAATCATCAGAGAAATGCAAGTTAAAACCACAATGAGATATCACCTTAGCCCTGTCAGAAGAGCCACTATTAAAAAGTCAAAAAACAATAGATGATGGCGTGGATGCAGAGAGAAAGGAATGCTTATATACCGTTGGAGGGACTGCAAATTAGTACAACCTCTACAGAAAACAGTATGGAGATTCCTCAAAGAAATAAACATGGACTTAACTGTTCCAACCAGCAATCCAACTATCGGATTGCTATCTACCCGAAGGAAAATAAGTCATTGTATCAAAAAGACACCTGCACTCGAATGTTTATTTCAGCACAATTCACAATTGCAAAGATGTGTAACCAACCTAAGTGCCCATCAATTCACAAATGGATTAAGAAAATGTGATACAGGCATACACACTCACACACCATGGAGTACTACTCAGCCATAAAGAGGAATGAAATAATGTCTTTTGCAGCAACTTGGATGGAACTGGAGACCATAATCCTAAGTAAAGTATCTTAGGAATGGAAAAACAAACACCACATGTTCTCTGTAATACTTGAGAGCTAATAAATGGGCACATGCAGGCACAAAGAGATGTAGTGGTGATTGAAAATCAAGAAGGGGAGGGGGAGGAGGTAAAAATCTACCTATCAGATACAACGAATACTATTCAGGTGATGACACACTCTAAAAGCCCGAATTAAGCATTATAAAATGTATCCATGTAACAAAAACTTTTGTACCCCCTTAATATTTTATATATAAAAAAAAGAATTTCCAAGAGATGAGTGAGAAACCTTCAAATGCAGCAACTGAGGGGTGAGGGCTGAGAAGAGCACAGCCCAGGTCTTCAGATCACACTAGCATGCACCATCTTGGTGTTTCTTCTCTACTGTGTTTTCTGTTCCTACCACATATTGCACTATGAAATTGTCTTCTTGTCTTAGTTTGGGTTGCTATAACAGAATACCATAGACTGGGTGGCTTAAACAAAAAAACATTTATTTCTCACAGTTCTGGAGGCTGAGAAGTCCAAGGTCAACATGCCAACAGACTTGGTATCTAGAAAGGACACCCTTCCTGGTTCATAGAAAGTCATCTTCTCACTATGTCCTCACTTGCCAGAAGGGATGAGGGAGCTCTCTAGAGTCTCTTTTATAAGGGCACTAATTCCATTCATGGAGGCCCCACCTTTATGACCTAATCACTTTCCACAGGCTCTACCTCCAAATACCATCACATGGAGAATTAGGTTTCAACATAAGAATTTGGAGTTGGGGCAGATACAAACATTTAGTCTATGACAATTCTTTTCCTTGCTTGTGAATACTCCACTATAGCTTAAGCTCCTTCAGGCAGGAAAGGACAATGTCTCAGAGTTCTGTTTATGCATGACACTGTGGGCCAAGTGTCCAGCAAAGAAAGACCCGCTCTCACCTTGGCCAGTGTTTTTTGATAGCTTCCTCTAGGGAAAGGTAGGGTATCTGTTGTAGGTGAACTGTATTTCAGAGTTAATTTTTCTGGCCTGTGATTATTACAGTTATCCTTGCCATGGATATTTTATAATTAGACCACAGTCCTGTTCTCAAATTGGTACAGTCTCAGGGTGGCATGTCTCACAGGTGGACTATCTGAGCTTCCCCCTGACTTCTTTCTGTTACCCCCATTTTCATTCTTTATGAGTCAAAGTGCTATGTACCGCTAGTAGCTGCCGAGCCCCAAGAATGCCATTAGGCATCCACACTGGCTTTTCAAAATTCTTTCCTAATCCATCAGAAAGAGACGCTGTATTTGGCCACGCCAGGAGCTCCATCACTTTAATATTCAGAGTGTATCTTCCTTTGAGTTAATGCATAATTTAAATTTCATCTCATCTGTACATTAATTAGCTGCCTGTTTTCAAAAGCTTTGAATGACACCAGCTCAGGCATCCTGTCCTCTGTGACAGGCCTCTGAGAGGGCGAACAGTCAGGGACAGTTGGTTTGGAGGCCCATTGATTTTTCTGACTTTTTTTAAAAAATGAAATTTCCTCCTTTTCAAGGAACTTGAAATGCTAAAAGCAGATGCCCAGAGACACACTGATGATTGGATTTAAAATTTTAAAGAGCATTCCAAACCTTCTAAGAGATAAATCTGACTTTAGAAGATTCTTACTTTTCACAAACCATGTTTCCAGTCGCTAGTCACAGTCAAAAATAATTTGTATTAAAGAATATAAAGTCAAACAGGAAGTCATGAAAATAATCAATTCTCTTTCAACCTGCATGCTTGCTCTTGGGGTGAGACCCTGGGTCTCATTCCTCATATGGCGCTAGTGACTGTGGTCTTCACTAACGAAGAATGAGAATTCTCTGGGGCTTTTCCCTGCCACCTTAAGACTGGAATTGCACCATGGGAAACCAACAGTGCTGGAGAATGTTTGAGTTTGCATTTCTTGACTTTGCTGCCGCATAGAGAATTTGTATGTGTGGGCATGGACTTGGATCCCTCTAGATCAGGAGTTCCCTTGTGGGCCCATGGTGTGTGTGTGTGTGCGTGTGTGTGTGTGTGTGTAGGGGAATGGTACAATACTATTTTCAAGATTTTCAAAAAGCTTAATGGAAACAGCTTGTTTGTGTGAAATAAGACTATACAGGCTAACTACACAACGTGTTTCTTGACTGTAGGCTAGAATTCTATTTGTGGAGGCAGGGTATAGAAAGGATGGAAGATGCATTTTAAAGGCAGAAAGATTCGGGTTCAACTTGCAGCTCAGCCGTTTACTCACTGTGTGACATTATGCAAACACTTGACCCCTCTGATTCCAAGTTTCTCCATTGAGAAGGCAGGAATGATACTCACCAAGCTGAAGTGTTTTGAGAGTAAGTAGATTCCGACTCTTGCAGAGTGTCTGGCACATCGTAGCCACTACGTAAGTGGCGTTATGATTATTTTGATGACCAGTGTTCTAAACAGAACAGTGATGGGTCACATTCTAGTCAGAAACTTCACTAGCACACAGAGGAGAAAATATTCAATATTCAAATCCAGCTAGTCTGACTTCAGAACCCTCCCTGTCAACTAGTGCAATTAATTGAGAAGTACTCATGCATTTCTTTAGAAAATTACCAAAAAAAAAAAAAAAAAAAAGGGGGGGGGCAGAAAGAGAAAGCTATTGTCTCTTAAGATATACAGTTTGCTATTTAAATTGGGTCCACAACAGAAATAAGTGATGAAATTGCTATTAGGTGATGGAAAGGTTATGAATGGCTGCTTTGGATAGAGGGGAAATGCTCTTGCCTTTAGAATAATTTGAAGGAGGCTATGAAAGAAATATTCTGGCCCATAAAATGGGTTCAGATCCAGTTTTCTGAAGGCTAGAAAAGCAAAAGCAACGGAGCCTCCAATGTGTCTTACATTTCTAGGAGAATAACCTAAGCCTTGGAGGGGCTGGATGTAAATGCGTTCCATGACATGGGAAGGAAGTTGTCTTCTAAAAACTGAAGCCAAGGATGCTGTCAGCCAGGCTATGACTGTGTTGCATGTAGAGTTACTAGATGTTAAAGAAGTAGAATGAAATTACTATTTGTTCAATACTCCACAGTTTGAAATGCACGGATAATTAACCCACATATAACTAACCATTTGGCAAAAGGAATTACCAAATTTGTTGCCTTCTCATATTCCTGAATGATTCTGTAGACTTCAAAGTCATTTGCCAGTCACTGGGTCTCTATGTGAAAAGAATTGTGTTGGGCGATAGCATTATTACAAATATATAGTATTAGGTTATCAGAACTGAAATACAAAGAGGTGGGCGTTGTAATTAATTTCACATAAAATTTACTGAGGCATTATTTATATAGTGTATACTGCATTCATTTAAAGTGTGGATGTGATGGGTCTTGACAATTGTATACACCATCGACTACTGTCACCAGAAAGGTATGTGTCAGTCATTTCCTGCTGCTATAACAGAATATCACAGGCTAGAATTTTATGTAAATAGAGTCATACAATGTATATTTCTTTTTTTCTAGCTTCTTTCACTCAACCCGATTTTGAAATTCATTTATGTTATCACATAAATGTAATAGTTCATTCTTTTTTGTTGTTGAGTAGCATTTCATCATATGGATATACCTTATTTTATTTATCTATTCACCTATTAATGAATATTTGACTTATTTACAGCTTTTTGCTATTATGAACATTCTTATACCTTCCTGTACTAGTCTTTGTATGGACATCTGTTGTCATTTCTCTTGGGTAAATATTCTAGGAGTGGATCATAAGGTGGGTGTATGTTTCACTTTTGAAGAGACTTCAAATTGTTTTATCAGTCTGTAGTCCTCCTAGAAGTGTATAGCAGTTGCAGGGGCTCCACATCCTCACCAATACTTGATGTCATCAGTCTTTTAAGTTTTAGCTAGTCAAGTAGGCATGAGAGGTATCTCATTGTGATTTTTAGTTTACATTTCTCCAATAACTGATGACATGGAGAATTTTTTGTGTGCTTATTAGCCATTCATATATCTTCTTTTGTAAGGTGTTGAAATCTTTTGCACATTTTAAAAATGGAATTGTCTTCTCATTGCTTATTTCTCTTTTTGTTACTGAGTTCTTTATGTTAATATATTCTGGATCCAGGTCCTTGAAATGTAAATATATATATATTTCTCTCCTACTTTGTCCCTTGTCTTTTCATTCTTAATGGTGTCTTTTGAAAAGCATGAGTTATTAGTTTTAATAAAGTCCAATTTGTTAACTTTCTCTTTTATTGCCATGCTTTCTGTATTTCAAGTAAGAAAACTTTATGTACTCCAAAATCACTAAGATTCTCTCTTTTGTTTTCTTCTAGAAGCTTTATAATTTTAACTTTTGTATTTATGTCTATGATTCATTTTGATTTGATTTTTATGTGTACTGTGAGGTATATTAATTATCTATTGCTGTGTAACAAATTATTCCAAAATTTAACAGCTAAAGCAACAAACATTTATTATCTCAGACATCTTCTGAGAGTTAGGAATCTGAAAATGGTTTAGCTGGATGATTCTGGCTCAGGGCCTCTTAAGACTTCAGTCAAACTGTTGCCCCTGGATGGAGTCACCAGTAGTCTGACTAGGGCTGAAGGGTCTGTATGCAGGATGGCTCACTCTCATGGCTGTTGGCAGAAGGCCTCAGTTTCTCACCATATGGAACCCTCTAAAGGCTGTCTGGGTGTCCTCACAACTTTGCTGCTGGCTTCCCCCAGAGCAAATGATCTATTTAAGCAGGAACTAGTGAGGAGGAAACCAAGGTGTCTTTTATAACTTAGTGTCCAAAGCTATCATATATACCATAGCTTCCGATTGATTCTACACATTAGAAATGAGTCCCTAAGTCCAGCCCACTCTCAGGGAGAGTGTGGGAATTAATTTATACCTTTTTAAGGGAGGAGTATTAAAAAATTTGTGGGCATATTTTGGATTACCATAGGAGATAAAGTTCAAAGTTCATTTCTTTCCCATGTGGATATCCAATTATTCCATTACCATTTGTTGAAAAGACTTTACTTTCCTTATGGTTGACATTATTAGTTCTTTTCCAGATGAATATTATTTGTATTCATATTAATAAGATGAATATTATTCATGGCTATATTTCAAAAGCAAACTGAATTTTTAAAAAAAAGTAAGCTTATAGCCAAAGGTTATTAAAAATACATAAATGAAAAATTCAAATGATGGTATTAATTTCTGACAATGTACCTTCTGCAAGTTTGCATTTTCAATTTTCAATTGCAATAGTTAATACAATCTTGGATATTAATGTCAGAAGAAATCTAGGACATTAGCTAATTTATCTCCGTTGTTTTATGAATATAGAAGCAGAAGTGCTGGGAGATAAAATGAATGGCTCTGTACATAATGCATGATACAGACAGATCTGAGAACATTAGCTATTTTGTTTCCTGGTTTAGTAATCTTTCTGATACATCCAAAGCTAAAAAAAAATCCTTGAAATTTAAAGGTATGACCTTGGTTTCTGAAACTCTCATATTGAAGTCCACAAGGGGCACTTTTTAACCTCTCTTTATTAATTGCATTTGTGTGAGGACCAGTCTTGTTGCCTCCATTCCCTCTCTTATTCCCTTATTCTGTTCCATCCATTCACCTGTCCATCCACTCATTATTGTCTAATTCACACATATGTGAGAAATGTCTTCTGTAAACCAACATTGGTTCAAATGCTCAGGACACCAATATTAAAAGAACCCTGTCTTTGCTCTCAAGGAACACAGTGTCTAGCTTCTTCCGTGAGCACCAATGTATCATTTTTCTTTGTGAGATAAGCTTTTGGAGTTAAGGTCATGTGTCTACCAAGTCATCACCCAGGAAACAAAATGTCTGGGGAAAATACAATGTCCTAGAATTATGGGCCTTGCAAATGCTTGCCAATACTCCATGTGAAGGAATTACAGAAGGATGGAGGTCTTCTATCACTGGTGTGGATTTCATCCCAGCTTTTACCATTACCAATATTTCTTTAAAAATCTGTGCAAGCAAATGCTAGAACTTTTGGGGATCAGCCACAGAAAGTTTCACTGTAAGCTCTCTTGACTGGGGTCAATATCATACGTGTAGAGTGCTTGAGCACGTGTTAGATATTTGAGTTGCAAATTGGCGATTCACTATGGCTCTGGAATGCAGGTGCCGTGGGGGTGTGAGCACAAGACTTGCTCCTGTTCACAATAAAAGCCGACTTCCCCAGGAGCGTTGTACTTTATGAAGCTTTATTTCAGGCCTTTCGTGACTCAACCCATCATCACCAACACATGGAGGAAAGAAGGCTTTGAGAAACACAATGTGACAGAGGTTTTCCTCTGCAACACCCTCCCATCCCCAGGCTATTCTTCACCGTTACAGCTGCCACCAGCTGTGCCATACCCAGGATGGGCATCCACCGATGGAATCCTCAAGGAGCAGTCAGATGTCATAGTCGACGTGAATAGAGAGTTTAAGGAAATCTCCCTCGTGGTCTATTTCTACTGTAGGAGCAGTTCAGTCAGGTGCAGAGTCTGCCAGATAAGGCTTCGGTTTGCAGATGATGCAGCCACCTTGCATAAACACAGAGGCAGCTCAGTGGAGGGCACAGAAGCGAGGCTGCTCTGCGGAGTCTTAACCTGAGTTCCGCGGGCGATCAGTAATAAAAGTGAAAGGTCGATTCGCCGGATGGTCTTTTCATAGAACTGGAATAAATAATGGAAATGGGATAGTGGCAATTGAAAGTATCAAACGTGATTGCTGGGCTTGCATCAAAGGGGTAAGGGTACAACTCTCATTCCAAAGCAGGCAGCTTTTCCACTGCGGCATCCCCTATGAAAGGACCTGAGATTCTAGGAACCAGACAGGGTTCTTATTCAGAAACACAGAGACTGACTGGCTGATCTTAGCAGGAAAGGAATTTGTCAAATGAATATCATGTGTTCACAGAATCATTGAGAGAACCAGGCTTGAGGATCCGCAGCTATTAAGAGACCCAAGATTATACCATGAAAATGAGTCAAGTGCAGACACTGCTTTCCAGCTGCCAAGCCTCTTATACTTTGCCACCACTGGCCGTGCACTGTGGTTACCCACCACTGTCGCTAGAAGGGGTAGTCTGTGAGGGTGTGTCTGATTGGTGGAGCCAGGTCACCTGATCGTGCCTAACTACCAGGGAGGCTTGGAGAGTGAGTATTGGCATGTTCAGCTTCCATGTGGGAGGTCAGCCTTGATTTTCTTTAAAACGCACATTGGGTTAGGGGTGGGGGTGGGGGGATTCACCAAACATAAGAGCAGGATTCAGAAACTGGGCAACTCCCTTAAAAAAAAAAAGCATATTAATTTGAAAAGTTTTAGATTCTCAAAAAGAAGAAGAGAGGGTAGTGGCGGGGTCTAAGTGGACCCAATGACTGGAGAGATTAACTAGGAGAAACTTCCCTGCTGCAGAAAAGGGTCTGACAGGACAGAGGTCAGTGTTTCTCAACTTTGGCTTTAATTAGGATCACCTGGGGAGCTTACAAAAAAATCCTATTGTCTGGGCTCCATTCTAGACCAATTAAGTCCAAATTACAAGGAGTGAATTATGTTTTAAAAGCTCCTCCCTGGAGAATCTGAGTGGCTAGTGTTGACAGCCACTCAATTATGCCCAATGTCACCTGGAGAAGGGAAACAGGTGGGCTCTGGAGCAGTGGTGGGCAGGTGCTGGGACGCGGCGTCAATTCACAGCCACTTTCAGCGTGTTTGGCATTTTCCTGATGCGGTGCTTCTGAGTAACAGCAGGAAGCATCTTGTAACTCACTGGCATTTTTAAAGGCCTAACATGATGCACACGTGTGATGTTTTTAAAAATCTAAAAACATCGTTATGTGATTAATATAAGCTCTCTTCTCCAGGCAGTGGGGGTGGGGAGGGGAGTGAGGTGGTTGTGTAGGTGGAGTCCACGTGCTGGGGGGCTGTGGGCTTCATAATCAGAGCCCACCACTCAAACTCTCATTCATTCATCCCGGAATGATTAATTCTTCTTCTCACACGAGCCGAGTGGGAGGAGAGTGAGCACAGCCTGGGTTTGGGCCTCAAGAAGATGCCCAGTGCATGCAGCTGGGCGAGAGTCTTCAAGGAGCCCAAGGAGCCTGTTCAGGAAACTCGGAGGAAGGAACAGTTTCCAGGCCGGATGCCTTTGTGAATCACACAGACTTCCCAGCCCAGCGCAGGCCTTGGCTCAGCTATGAAAGATTTGCAACACCAAATGCCTCCAGATTTATTTAAGAATACTGTCTTAGTCCATTTGGCTGCTATAATAAAATACCATAGCTAGAGTGGACTTCTAAATGACAGAAATTTATTTCTCATGGTTCTGGAGGCTGGGAAGTCCAAGATAAAGGGGTTGGCAGATCCAATGTCTGGTGAGGGCCCCCTTCCCAGTTCACAGATGGCACCTCCTTGCCATGTCCTCACATTGTAGAATAGGGCACTGATCCCATTCATGAGGGTGGAGCCCTCGTGATATAATCACCTCCCAAATCCCCCATCTCTTATTACCATCAAGAGGTGGGGTTAGGATTCCAACATATGACTTTTGGAGGAACACAGCATTCGGACTGTAGCAAATACTACCTAGAAGGAGGGAGGTTTGAAATCAAAGCAAACTTCCACAAATGCTAAATTTGCTTCCCAATTTCAGACAAGAGGGAAGAGGAAGAAAAGTAATTAAGCAAAGAATGTGTATCAAGGAGCCAAATATTTAATGAAAAAGCCAGCGGCAGCAAGTATCAATATTTGCTTTTCAGAGTAAACATCTCAGAGGACGTGCTTGGAGCAAGATGGGAGGCATTGAGCGCAGCGAGGAGGATGAGAACAGCTCGCCCTGGCCGGCCCAGCTCCCTCATCAGTCTCTATTTGCTGGTTATGAGCATGACGGATGAAGCCACTGCAGCAAAGCTGCTGTGTCTGCCCTTTGCTCACCCCATTAAGGTGGTTTGGATGTAACCTTGAAGGGTAGATTCTAAAGAGCACTGAGCTCATCAATGTTCCAGATTCAACTTCTCACAGCCACCGCCTGTGAAACCACCCAACTGCTCACCTGCCAATGCCTGCTTGTGTCCCCTTTTGAAATGTGAGAAAGTAGTGCTGAAATTAATAATGACAACAGGGACCTTCCAAGTGTTGGCTTATGTTCTTGGAGCAAATTATTGGCTGTAAGAGCAATTTGGGGGAAAAAAAACAAACACCAAGACCATTAAGAGGATTCATGGAAATGCACGGTAATCACGAGGCTGCAGTAGCACAGGGCACTGGTGATTGCTGGACCTTTTAAACTTGACAGAAATAATTTCATAAATTGGAGTACAGGAAATGGACCTTCAAAAGATGGGCAATTTTCTTTGATGTTCATAATGGTAAGATTTGTGTTTGGCACATAATTTAATAAATTATTTATTGATTGCCCACGATGCTCTGTGCTGTTGCTGCCAGGATGAATGCTTCAAAGTCCCCTCTGTTCCTGCAGAATGGGAAGGAATCATAATCAGTCAACTTCAATAAAATAGAATTAGTGATAGGATTGAGGATACATAGGATGTTTTGAGAGAGAAGGGGGGGGGAACGAAATGTTAGAGGGAGTCTAAGCCAATATGGTCTTTGCATTCTGAGAAGTGTGTGTGTGTGTGTGTGTGTGTGTGTGTGTGTGTGCATGCATGTGTAAAAGCAGTTTGTTATTAATGTAGCCTAAAGTGCAAGTCAGGCAGTGGCAGGATTTGGAGATGAAGATGGCTCTATGTGCCAAGCTAAGCAGTTTGGGTGCTTCTCTCTGTACATTAGAAGATCTTAAAATTAATTTGCATTAGAATTATTTAGGATTTTGTCACTCAACAGACCAGAAGCTTAGGCATAACCTAAGTAGAAATGCAGAATTGTACCACCTCCCCACAGCCACAGACACAGAATATGTATTTTAATAAGGTGATCCATATGTACCTTATTAGTAATAACGTTTGATAAGTCACCTAAGGGAGCTTGTTGAAACATGAAAAGTCTTTGATTCTCCGATCTTGCTTCATTAGAACTGGGGTGAGACCCTGGAGCTTGCATTTCTAACAGTCATCCCAAGTAATTCTGTAAAAGAAATAAGGGCCTAAAAAAGGGAAAAAGATATCACAAGTTGTCTCTTTAAGATTTCCTTCACTCTTTTGGGGAATTAAAAGTTGCATTCCTGCCAGAAGCCTGTGATCAGAGGGGCAGGGGAGTGTCACTTGTTCTTTGTACCACTGGAGGGGGCTCAACAGAATTGTCGCAGCAGAAGTCATAAGATTGTCTTCACCAGAGATGCTCTAGTTAAAGAGCAATAGCCCTAAACTGAAAACTCCCTTTAAAAGCTCTGTATTTCTGCTTATACGTAGGATGGCAATACTTTAAGACAAGAGTCTACCATCCTCCTCATTTGCCAGCAAATTAATAAAGTTCACTTTCTTTTCCTCAAACCACTTGTCCTCATTCTTCTGATGTGGCCTCGGGGACAAGTGCCAAACTTTCAGTAACAATTCTGCTGCAGGTGGCCCAGGATTTTTATAAAACCTATGCTCAAGCTTCACCAGACCAATTGCAGATCTCACTGTGCAGGCAAAGGCAACACTTCCCCTTTGCTCTTAGAAGTTTCACTGAAAAACCAACTCACAATAAAGCAGATTAATAAAAGAAAAGCTATAAAATGTATTTAACATGTGTATGTGGAAACCACCAGAAAATGAGAATTCAACTCCCCAATCAGGATCAGGAGCTTAAATAAGGGCAATAAAGGATTACTAGGTGGAGAACAAAGATTAGCTGGTAAATAGTTCCCTTTGGAATTGAAATGAGCACGACATAATCTTCTTCCAGAGTCTGTTCCAGTGTGGTCCTGGTCTTACAGGGAGAGAAGAAAAAGACAATTGTTCTTCTAGGTGGGTCTAGATTTCAGGCAGAAGAAACTTCTTTTCGGGGAGAGTAGATGGTGGTGGTGGTGGGGAAGGTGAAAGAGAACTTGAGGCTTCATCAATCAGTGCAGAATGTCAAAATGTCATATTTTGGGGTAAAAATATTTCTAATTTTCTTCAAACCCAGGCATCACTCTTTCTGTGAAGCTCCTTGGTGACATATAGGTACAATTGAGAACCGCTTGATTAGAAGGTTTTAAGCAGGGAAGTGGCATCGTTAGATTTTCATTTGCGATAGCTCAGTTTAATTTTTTAAAGTCTTTCACATCTTATTATCTCAATATTCTGTGACATTTTGCATGGAAATAATTATATCATATAAGGCTAGAAAACCTTACCAAGAATACTTATGAGTTATAAGGTCATTAATGAGCTTCAAAAAGTGATTTGACATACCACCATCAACCACAGTGAATATAATTCTCAACAGAGATACAGTATAGCTGGAGGAAAAATTAGGAAGTATTTCTGGGACTCCTATTACACACATTGGACCATTTGTCTTCTATACTCTCACACTGAATATAGAAGCATGAATAGAATTTAGCCAACCTTAGGTATGGGTGCCATTTCTGCCAAGTCAGTGTGATATGGGATAAGATTAACTCTGCCTTGGCTTCCCTTAATTTATTTCTAAAATGGGACTTATAAACCTTTGCCCATTGTGTGGTTGCAAGAATAAAATAAAATAGTACATGAGAAATTACATTTGTACATTTGTAAAAATGTACAGTTCCCATAAAAGCAAGAATTCTAAGCATTATTGTACAAAACTAGAAAAGCATGAAAATGCTATACAAAAGTCTTAATATTAAGAATTTAGATAATCACAAATGTGTGTTTTCAACGGAAAAGAACCCAAACTCTGTAAAATAATTTAGAGCAGTTTATTCTGACCTGAATATGTGTGACCATGGCCCTGAGAGCACCAAGAAGCCTTGGGCAAGTGGTCTCCCCATGGTTGGGTTATAGTTTGCTTTTATACATTTAAGAGAGACAGGAATTACACATAAAGTCATAAATCGAAGGTATACATTGGTTTGGCTTGAAAGGACAGGACATTTCAAAGTGGGGAATTTCAAGTTATAGGTGGGTTTAAAGATTCTTTGATTTGTAATAGGTTAAAGAAAGCATTGTCTAAAGGCTTGGAATGTTTTAAGTTAGGATAAGGAAGTCCATTAATCAGAGACAAGTCATTGGACATATACTCAGCCTCAAGTGATCTGTTAAGTAAGTTGAGGACCTGCAGGTGTGGTTTAAGCTTTGTCTTGCATAGCCTTATGCCTGTTGATGAGTTACAAAGGATATCTCCAACAAGGTAGGGAGGTATGATGACAGATGTCTGACCCCCCCCCTTGCTGGGCAGCAACTCAGCTTTGGGATATTTCTGGGGTCCCCTTGGCCAAGAAGGGGTCCATACAGTCGTCTGGGGAGCTTAAGGTTTTATTTTAGTTCACAATTCAATTATCCATTCATCCTGTAAAATAAAAATAACACCCCAAGCCCTCTGCTAAATGAATGAACCTCTCTCAGCCCAGGGGACCCCAGAAACACCTTAAAAACGAGTTCTTAGCCATGATGGGACAAGAGAGATAAAGCACAATCACATGTGTATGGTTTCCCTTTATAAATATTCATGACTCCTCCTATACCTTGTTGAATATGTATATTTGACTACCCCACTCAGTATAAAATCCTGTTCCCTTTTTTCTCTTCTTAGAAGCACACGTGCCTGGTTTCTGGCCTGGGCTCTGCTCCTGTACTATTGGAATGGCTGCCCAGCAGGCTGCCACCCTTCATAAGAAATTAAGCTCTCCTTTTCCCAAGGTATAAACCTTATTAATTATTTTTTGCAGTTAACAATCCCTTTG
This sequence comes from Microcebus murinus, assembly GCF_040939455.1. Lineage (NCBI taxonomy): Eukaryota > Metazoa > Chordata > Mammalia > Primates > Cheirogaleidae > Microcebus > Microcebus murinus. Next base: position 69,297,058 of record NC_134116.1, on the reverse strand, counting down.
TAAGGTTTTAGTCTGAAACATGGGTTCTTGGTGTGCTCATGGTGGAATAATGACCAGATATACCGAAGTAAGGCAAGTATGAAAATGAGGTTTATTGAGGAGAGAAAGACAGGATTATAGGGCAGGAGCAAGATACAGGTTTACCAAGCATAGTACATATGCCATAGGTGACGATCGGGCCCATTGTCACAGTAAAGGGAGAGCCAAAGGAAGGGCAAAGAGAGGGCTTGGCTATGGTCTGTGTCTTATTTTATAGTGCCTGGATAGAGACCTCCCTCATGGTTCAGAAGTCACCATGGAAACACTTTGATTTGACAGTTGGGAGTCACATGACCTGAGCCTTAACTATGCATGTGGGTTCTGGGTCACTTTCCAGACTTTATGGTACCCATGCGGCTTGACCAGTGGGCTAGAGAGTCCTCGGTATTCTTTTGCAGCTGACACACCAAGTTCTGATTGACAGATTCTTAGGGTATTCCCTCCTCACCCAGGTGTGGAGAATCAGTGTTGGGCAGGACCAAGATGGGGGCAACAGCACCCACTTTCCTCCCTAGGAGACCCAGAATTCCTTGCTATCTACCTAACACCTTGATTGATTCATATTTCCTGAGCATTTACTCTGGGCCAGGCAGTGTTCTATGCAGTGGATCTAGCCATGACACGCACATGAACACAATATTGTTGGTGCTAGTAGCCCCCCTCAGGATCTATGGCTTTGTCAAATCAAACACTCTAGGCTGAAGCACTACTTATTCACCAATGTCTTCATTTCCATCATTGGGAGATTTACTATCTCTATTCATGTCTTCTTGACAGTGAAGGAAATCAAAAATATTTTACCCCAAAATATATTTCTTTGGCATATTTTGAGATGGCTGCCATGAGTCTTACAGAGAGAAGTAACACTGTAACAGAGTGGTCACCCTTCTTCCCATAGATATGGAAGGGAAATACTGACAGTGGGGAATAAGTAACAGAGTAAATGGCCTGAAAAATGGCAAAAATGTTTTATGTCTCTTTAAGAAATCCATCACTCCTTTTGGAGAACCAGGACCTGCATCCTTGAGTCAGGCCAGCAGTCCAGAGGACCAGGAGAATGCTTTTTGTTCTTTGTGCTACAGGAGATGGCCTGCCCTATGAAAGTCCTGGGTGGAGGTCACTGGATTGTTTTCAACAGAGATGGGACATCAGAATCATTAACTGTAGTTGAACAGAAATTGCCTGAAGCTGAGAACCCACTTTTTAAAAGCTCTGTATTTCTGCTTATTATTAGGACAATGGCATTTTTAGACAGGAGTCTGCATCTTCCTCATTTGCCGGCAAATTAACAAAACTCCTCTTTCCTTTTCCTCAAACCACTTGTTCTCATTCTTTTGATGCAGCCTTGGGGGCAAGTGCCAAGCTTTCTGGTCATAACACTGCAAAGCTGTCTTTTGTGGGGAAATTTACACCTGTAGAGAATCTGCATTAATGCAGCCAAGTCTTTCCTTGCCTGATCTAAGAAAGATTAACAGAGAGTCCAACACCTTTAAAGGTCTGAAACATTTACCATCTATTCTCTCTGAGCCTACCTGTAAGATTTCATTTACATAACAAGATCACCTTTGTTAGCTAGTTTAGTCTTTTCCTTTCTCCCTCCCCAAAACTTGTTTTAATGCTTCCAAGCCCTCATTCTTTTTTTTTTTTTTTTTTTTTATTTTGGCATATTATGGGGGTACAGATTTTAAGGTTTCAATAAATGCCCATTTCCCCCCCTCCCCCCAAAAGTCTGAGTCTCCATCATGACCATCCCCCAGATGGTGCACATCTCACTCTCTATGTATGTATATACCCGCCCCCCTCCCCCTCCCACCTGCCCAATACCCTATTACTGTAGCACCTATGTGTCCACTTAGGTGCTACTCAGTTAATACCAGTTTGCTGGAGAATATATCTGGTGCTTGTTTTTCCATTCTTGGGATACTTCACTTAGTAGTATGGGTTCCAGCTCTAACCAGGAAAATATAAGGTGTGCTATATCACCATTGTTTCTTAGAGCTGAATAGTACTCCATGGTGTACATATACCACATTTTATTAATCCATTCTTTGATTGATGGGCACTTGGGCTGTTTCCACAGCCTTGCAATTATGAATTGTGCTGCTATAAACATTCGAGTGCAGGTGTCTTTTTTGTAGAGTGTCACTGGATCATTTGGGTAGATGCCCAGCAATGGGATTGCTGGGTCAAATGGTAGATTCACTTGTATCGCTTTAAGGTATCTCCATATTGCTTTCCACAGAGGTTGAACTAGTTTGCAGTCCCACCAGCAGTGTAGGAGTGTTCCTCTCTCTCCGCAACCACGCCAGCATTTATTGTTTGGAGATTTTTTGATAAAGGCCATTCTCACTGGGGTTAAGTGATATCTCATTGTGGTTTTGATTTGCATTTCCCTGATGATTAGAGATGTTGAGCATTTCTTCATATGTTTGTTGGCCATTCTTCTGTCTTCTTTAGAAAAATTTCTGTTCAAGTCCTTTGCCCACTTTTTAATGGGGTTATTTGATTTTTTTCTTCCTAATTTTCGTGAGTTCTAAGTATATTCTAGTTATCAGTCCCTTATCGGATGCATAGGATGCAAAAATTTTCTCCCATTCTGTAGGTTGTCTGTTTACTTTCATGACTATTTCTTTGGCTGAGCAGAAGCTTTGTAGTTTGATCATGTCCCATTTATTTATTTTTGTTGCTGCTGTGATTGCCTTTGGGGACTTCTTCATAAACTCTTTGCCCAGGCCGATGTCTAGGAGAGTGTTTCCAACTTTTTCCTCTAGAGTTCTAATAGTTTCATATCTTGGGTTTAAGTCTGTTATCCAGCGTGAGTTGGTTTTTGTGAGAGGTGAAAGGTGTGGGTCCTGTTTTAGCCTTCTACAGGTGGCTATCCAGTTTTCCCAGCACCATTTATTGAAGAGGGATTCTTTTCCCCAGCGTATGTTTTTGTCTGCTTTGTCAAAGATGAGACGGCTATATGAGGATGGTTTTATATCAGGATTCTCACATCTGTTCCACTGGTCAATATTCCTGTTTTTGTGCCAATACCATATTGTTTTAATTACTACAGCTTTGTAGTATAGTTTAATATCTGGCATATTAATGCCTCCCATTTTGTTTTTGTTGCCTAGAATTGCTCTTGATATTCGGGGTCTTCTTTGGTTCCATACGAAGCGTAAAATTATTTTTTCTATATCTGTGAAGAATGCTGATGGGATTTTAATAGGTATTGCATTGAATCTGTAGATCAGTTTGGGTAGTATAGACATTTTGACGATATTGAGTCTGCCAATCCACGAGCATGGTATGGATTTCCATCTGTTTACATCCTCTGCTATTTCCTTCCTCAGTGTTTCATAGTTCTCCCTGTAGAGGTCTTTTACCTCTTTGGTTAAATATATTCCTAGGTACTTTAATTTCTTTGTTGCTATTGTGAAGGGAATTGAGTCTTTGATTTGGTTCTCAATTAGATTGTTGTTGGCGTATATGAATGCCTCTGATTTCTGTGTATTAATTTTGTATCCTGAGACTTTACTAAATTCATTGATCAGTTCCAGGAGTTTCTTGGTTGAATCCTTGGGGTTTTCTAGATACAATATCATATCATCAGCAAACAGTGAAAGTTTGATCTCTTCTGCCCCTATTTGGATACCTTTGATTCCATTTTCCTGTCTGATTGCTGTAGCCAAGACTTCCAGCACTATGTTGAATAGAAGTGGAGATAGTGGGCAGCCTTGTCTGGTTCCAGTTCTAAGTGGGAATGATTTCAGTCTTTCCCCATTCAGTATGATGTTGGCTACGGGTCTGTCATATATGGCTTGTATCATTTTTAGGTATGTCCCTTCTATGCCTATTTTCTTAAGTGTTCGTATCATGAAAGGGTGTTGAATTTTGTCAAAAGCTTTTTCTGCATCTATTGAAAGAATCATGTGGTCTTTGTTTTTGCTTCTGTTGATGTGGTGAATTGCATTTATAGATTTACGTATGTTGAACCATCCCTGCATCCCTGGGATGAAGCCCACTTGGTCGTGGTGGATTATTTTTTTGATAAGTGTCTGGATTCGGTTAGCTAAGATTTTGTTGAAAATTTTTGCATCTATATTCATTAGGGATATTGGTCTGTAGTTTTCTTTTTTTGTTGCATCCTTTCCTGGTTTTGGTATCAGAGTAATATTCGCTTCATAAAAGGTGTCGGGGAGGTTTCCGTTCTTCTCGATGTTGTGGAATAGTTTCTGCAAGATAGGTACTAGTTCTTCTTTGTAAGTATGGTAAAATTCAGGTGTGAAGCCATCTGGACCGGGACTTTTCTTTTTAGGGAGATTTTTAATTGCTGTTTCTATTTCAGCTGTTGAGATTGGTCTGTTCAGGGAATCTATTTCTTCCTGGTTGAGCCTAGGGAGGCTGTGTGTTTCTAGAAATTTGTCCATTTCCTCCACATTTTCCAGTTTGTGTGCATAAAGATTTTTGTAGTATTCATAAATTGTATCTTGTATCTCTTTGGGAACAGTTGTGATATCTCCTTTTTCATTCCTGATGGAGCTTATTAGAGATTTCTCTTTTCTGCTTTTCATTAGCTTAGCCAACGGCGTGTCAATCTTGTTTATTTTTTCAAAGAACCAACTTTTTGTTTTATTAATCTCCTGAATAGCTTTCCTGTTTTCAATTTCGTTTAGTTCTGATTTGATCTTGTTGATTTCACTTCTTCTGCTGGGTTTGGGGTTGGTCTGTTCTTCTTTTTCCAGCTCTTTGAGTCGTTTCATTAGATTGTCTATTTGTGATCTTCTTGCCTTTTGGTTATAGGCATTTATGGAGATAAACTTTCCTCTCAGAACTGCTTTAGCTGTGTCCCAGAGGAGTTGATAACTTGTCTCTCCATTGTCGTTTTCTTCATAGAAGTTTTTTATTTCCGTCTTGATTTCTTCATTTACGAAGTAATCATTTAGTAGGAGGTTGTTTAATTTCCACGTTTTTGTGTAGAAATGTGAGTTTCTGTTAGGGTTGATTTCTAGTTTTATTCCACTGTGATCTGAGAAAGTACATGGTATGATTTCTATTTTTTTAAATTTCTTGAGATTTTCTTTGTGTCCTAGGATATGGTCAATCTTAGAGAATGTCCCGTGAGCTGATGAGAAGAACGTATATTCAGTGGATTTTGGGTAGAATGTTCTGTAGATGTCTGTCAGACCCAATTGTTCTAGAGTTTTGTTTAAGTCCATTATTTCTTTATTAATTTTCTGTTTGGAGGATCTGTCTCGTGCCGTCAGTGGGGTGTTGAAATCTCCGGCGATTATGGAGTTGCTATTAATCCATTTGCTTAGCTCCAGTAAGGTTTGCTTTATGAATCTGGGTGCACCTAAGTTGGGTGCATATATATTTAAAATTGTTATCTCCTCTTGTTGGACTGTGCCCTTCACCATTATATAATGACCCTCTTTGTCTTTTACTACTTTTGTTGGTTTAAAAACTAAATCGTCTGAAATTAGAACTGCCACACCAGCCTTCTTTTGGTTTCTATTTGCTTGGAATATTGATCTCCACCCTTTTATTTTTAGTCTATGTGCATCCTTGCAGGTTAAATGTGTTTCCTGAAGACAGCATATACTTGGCCTGTATTTTCTTATCCATTCAGCCAGCCTATGTCTCTTGAGTGGAGAGTTTAAGCCATTCACATTTATTGAGAGAACTGATAGGTAAGGTAGATTACTGATCATTCTGTTGGGTTGGATGTTGTTGCTATGATTTCTGTCTTGAGCCATTGTAATATCTGGCCTTTAATATCTTTGGGTTTTGGTTGTTTTTATATCCGTGGATTATTATTATGATGTTCCGTGCGTAACGCTGTTTTAAGTACTTCTTGTAGGGCTGGTCTTGTCTTGGTGAATTCTCTGAGCCTTTGCTTGTCTGAGAATGTTTTTATTTCTCCTTCATATATGAAGCTTAGTTTTGCAGGGAATAATATTCTAGGCTGGGCATTGTTTTGTTTCAAAAGAGTGAGAATGGGGCCCCAGTCTCTCCTTGCTTGTAAAGTCTCATTAGAGAAGTCTGATGTTATTCGAATTGGCTTTCCCTTGTATGTCACTTGCTTCTTTTGTCTTACAGCTCTTAGAAGGGCCTCTTTAGTTGATACTTTGGTCAGTCTGATGACTGCATGACGTGACGTCTTCCTGTTTGCATTGAATCTCCCAGGGGTCCTCTGGGCTTCTTGAACTTGTATATCGAGATTTTGAGCAAGGCCTGGGAAATTTTCCTCTATTATATCTTCAAAAAGCTTGTCCAGCCCTTGAGTGTTGTCTTCCTCCCCTTCGGCTAAACCTATGACCCTCACGTTAGGTTTTTTCACATAATCCCACAGCTCTTGTAGGCTTTGGTCTTTTCTCTTGTTTCTCTGCTGTATTTCTGTGACTGATTTATTTAATTGGAAGGTGTTATCTTCAAGCTCTGAGATTCTTTCTTCTGCTTGATCTACCCTGTTCTTGAGACTTTCCACAGTATTTTGTAGTTCTCTGAGTTGATTCTTCATCTCCAGGACTTCGGTTAAAGTTTTCTTCACTGTGTCAATCTCTTTGTTGAACCTTTGTTCCATTTCTTGGAGGTTTTTTGTGTTTTCTTGGTGTTGGTTATTGAGTTGTTGTTGCAGCTGGGTGAGTGTTCTTATGATCCACATACGAAATTCCTTTTCTGTCATATTGGTTGCCTGATTTTGGTCGGTGTCCGTTTCTAGGGGGCTGGTGCTCCTCCTTGGGGGTGTGTTTTCCGTTTGGTTCTTCATATTTCCTGAGTTCTTTCGCTGACTTCTTCCCATGTCGATCAGTTGTTGTTTCTTTCCTTAGGTTATTGTTTGGGTATTCACACACCTTGTTTAGTTTCTGAGGCGTTAGGTGGTGCCTGTGGGTGAAATTGGACCACTCCCTGTATATTGAGTCAGTGGATGCCGTGGAAAGGCTGTGCAAGATGCCGCCCCTGTCAGTAGGTGGCGTTTGCTTGGAGGAACAGGCTATGGTGTTGATTTTGAGTCCTGTTATCAGCTCTCGTTCTGGGCGGAGCTGGGTTGGGTAAGCCTGCCCTCAGGCCGTTAGCAGGGGTCAAAGTTCTGTTCTCAGCTTACAGGGAAAGCTGTCAGGGCGGGGCTGGAATGGTCCCGCTCAGCCAGAAAGTCTGGAGGTGGGGGTGGGGCTGTCTGAGACCCGCAGTCTGCAGCAGGCCTCGCTTCTTTCCACCCTCCCCAACTCTGCAGCTACTCCTGGGCCTCTGCCAGCAGGCCAGACCACAAGCCACCAGGCCTCCCCGGACTGTGGTGCCGGCGGGGAGGTTCCCTGCACAGGAACGCCACCTGGGTTGGGCGCACGGCCTCCTCCTGGGAGGAGGGTTGCCCTCTAGGACGCCGATCCGCCCCTGGAGGCACACAGCCCTCAGTAGGCTGTTCGCGTATAATCCTTCTGTGCCCGGGGCAATGCTAGCCCTCGGTGCAGGGGATCTGGTCTGCAGGTCCGACCTCTGGGTCCCAGAGTTCAAACTGTATTCCCACCAGGGAGAGGATTTCCGGTCCTAATTCACCCACAAGGAGCCCAAGCTGGATCTATGTCTCTCAGCCTCTGAGTCGGCACCGTTTTCCTGGGAACACGGTGCCAGCAGCACCTGGGAGGGCGGGCGGGGTCCCAAACGGGAAGGTCCCGTTCCCTGGAGGTGCCTCCGGCTGGTGGCTGTATTGTCTCTCTGGGCAGCCGCGGGTAGGGTCGGCGGAGGGGGGGAGGAGGCAATATGGCGCCTGCCGCGCGGCTCGGGTCCGTGCACACGGAGGTGCCCGGAGGAAGTTGGGAACCTGGTGCCACGTCTGCTACAGGCTCACCGTTGGCAAGCGGCGGCAGTCTCTGGGCTGATGTCCGCAGGTCTCTCCACCCACTGGGGAGCCCGCCAGCAGTCCCGAATGCAGGGGAGGGGAAACAGCAAATCCATCTACCCTTGCCGCTGGTCTCCGGGCTGCTCCGGTGGTCTCAGCCTCCAGTTCTCCTCCGCAGCCTCCTCCCGTGGAGTCTCCCGGGGTCTCAGGTACCCCTCCTTCCGGCCCTTGTCCGCTGTATGCTCGTCTTCTTGCTTCTTTCCTCTAGTTTCTGCTAGAATTGGTCTTTTCTGTAGAGACCCTCTGTCTGGCGGTGTTATTCGTCCGCCATCTTGCTCCGCCCCCCCCAAGCCCTCATTCTTTAAAAATAAAATCCCTCTGTGCCTCATTGAGGAGTTGAATCTTCATTTTGAAGGTTCATGTGTATCCATGTTAAATAAATTTGTACCATTTTCACATCTATTAATCAATCTGCCTCATGTCAGTAATTTTTCAGCAAACATTTAGGGGGTCAGGGCTCTTTGTTTCCTATAGTTTGGTGAACCTTTGGGGAGCCAGGAGCCTTTGTAATTCCTACACAGTTAATAGAGAAAAGTTAAGATAAACAAATTTCTCCTTTTTGAAAAAAATTACCTAAAGGAGTGGAATGGAGAGTTGTAAGTACCTGAGAATGTAAAGGTGCTGCTTAGAATTCATAGCCTTTCACTATTTGTACTGAGAAGTTCTTCAGATCTTAAAAGCAACCTTGGAAGTAATTGCAAGTATGACCCATTATTGATCTACAAAGTCCAGTTAGTTTAAATTCTTCATTGCTCATTCACTATAATTTCACATTCTTTTTCTTTCTGTATATGCAGGTACCTATTGTTTCTTGGCTGTTGGGACTTACAGAGTATAAACGGGCTGACATGATCTACAGCAAAAACTTTCTTGTGTTAGGAGGGTTTTTTATTATGTGCCCGCATGTTCGGTTCTGCTATTTTTCTTCAGGAGCTGGGCACAGTTCTCTCTGTTGGTGTAAGTATGGGTTGCTTTAGCTGCACTACAGGAACCCATGTGATATTAATGCTATCAAATTGATATTGTGTTTACTAAAACCCTTCAATTACCATGTTACTTGCTTGTGACACTATATTATTGCTACAATTCTATAACCAGTAAGCTATCTGGAAATGGGTAAAGGGAGCTACATTTACACACTGGCCCAGCTTTCCTTCCCATGAGGAAGAGTCTTTGGAGACTAAGGACATACAGGAACCTTTTTCGACTCTGCACACACCATTCTCTCTGCCCGTGTGGTCCTCCCAGCCTCCTGTTCAGCTTTGTTGAGTCCTGCTTAGTCCCAAAGCACAGCTCAAGTCCCACCATCCCCAGGGAGATTTCTGTGCTTCCATCTCTTTCCACAACCCGGTCTGTCTGTTAGATCATCTCCATGCTGGAGAGAGGGAGGTGGGGAGGCAGGGTTGGAGGCCAGTGTGAAATAAATGAAGACCAATCAAATGGAAAGAGGCGATCGATGGCTATTTATTCAGAGGTTGCTATAGCATGGGAGTCAGCCACCATCACTTGCAGTTGGACGGAGACTCAAGGGCAGACAGAACAGTGGAAACAAGGGAAGGCTTGGGTGTGCCCTGATTGAGGCTGTTGGCATGGGGAAGCTGCAGGCAGGCTACCCAGGAGCTGGGCATCCTGTGCGATTGGTTAGGGGAATGTATTTGGCTTTTCCTGGTTGGTCTTCAGTTGGAAATAGAGGCAGAAATCAGGGAAGCTGTCAGTTATAAATCAAGTCCTGGCCATTTGGGGCCGATTGTTACAGGAGCTATGGTTTGGCTTCCCAGGTTCATTGCTGGAGATAGTAGTCTGACTCCCTGTAAGTCTGGTTGGTAGATAGCAGGCCGGCTTCCTTGGCTGTTGACTGTAGAAAATGGGTTGGTTTCCTAGGCAGGTTGCGGAAGATTGTGGTCTGGTCATTGTCCGTTTTAATGTGTAGTCTGGCCATTGTTCATTTGTACTTTTATTCTCTCACTACTCAGGGATCTGGGCCCAATAATGGCCCAAATGAGAGTTGCTAATGTCAGTAGGAATAAAAAGGAAGGGATGAAAGGACAGGACTTGCTATAGATGGGGTGAGGGAGGACTTTAAGAACAGAATGGTGGTTAAAACTCTATGCTACCACCACCTGGATGTCAGCCCCAGCTCTGCCTCTCATTTATTGAACAAGAGGATAATGATACTACCTACCTCAGAGGGTAATGGAAATTGCAGTTGTTATTGTATGTAAAGTGATTAGAACAATTCTTGACACAGAATGTGTAGCTTATTACCCTGGGACAAGGGTGATGCTATTACTTGACAGAGAATCAGGAGGAGAAGCAGGCTTCACAACAAACTTTGGACAAGTTTGAACTTCCAGGTGGTGTTTAGGAGTAAGACCGGTTTGCCCCTCTATACTGTATACTCCAGAGAGCACTGTGGTGTGTGTACTTCCTCCTGTTTGGGTTAGGCCATCTCCTTTAATTCTTTTTTTTTAATCTTTCACATCTATTTACTTCTCTATTTAAATTGAAATTTTAAAATTATATATATTTATTATGTACAACCTAATGTTTTGAATTATGTATGCATTGTGGAATGGCTGCATGAAGCTAATTAGCACATGTATTACCTCACATACTTATTTTTTTGTCCTGAGAACACTTAAAATCTACTCTCTTAGCAAGTTTCAAGTATACATATATTGTTATTAACTATAACCACCATCTTGTGCAACAGATCTCTTGAACTTATTCCTCCTGTGTAACTGAAATTTTGTATCCTTTGTCTCCCAGTTTTCCCTCTCCCTCCAGCCCCTGGTAACCACCATTCTACTCTCTGTTTCTATGAGCTTGGCTTTTTTAGCTTCCACATACAAGTGAAATCATGCAGCATCTGTCTTTCTGTGCTTAGCTTATTTCACTTAACATAATATCCTCCAGATTCATCCATGTTGTTGCAAATGACAGGATTTCCTTCTTTTTTTAAGGCTGAACAGTAGTCCATTGTGTGTATATACACCATATTACCACATTTTCTTTATCTGTTCAACCCTTGATGGACACAGGTCGGTTTCCTGTCTTGGCTATCGTGAACAATGCTGCAATGAACATGGAAGTGCAGATATCTCTTCAACATGCTGATTTCATATCCGTTGGATATTGCTGGATCCTATTTAGTTCTATTGTTAATTTTTTGAGAACCCTCCATACTGTTTCCCATAACGGCTGTACTAATTTATATCTCCTTTAATTTGCAATGGTTGCTTTAGGATCTGTCCAAAGAGTTAGCAACGCCTCCCTTAGCCAAACAGCACTAGTGGTCTGAGAAATTGAACTACCAGAGCAATGAGTAAAATGTAAAATGAGTTAAAAAATAAAAAGATTGACAATTTTCATCATAAAGATATCTTTTACCTGTTTTTAGTGTTTTACAGTTTACAACTCATTTTCTGTTGACAGAGATTTGGAGCAAATAAAAATTATTATTTTTGACTGCTAAAGAATATAAGGCATGGACACTGTGTTAGAAATTCATGCACTCCCTCTGATACTTGGCTTTCAGTTAGTTAATATCTTAGCACTTTAAATTGACACTGATCTCTCAACTGTCATTTCTAGATAGAAACTGATTTTCAAGGTAGAAATTCAGTTTTTAAGTATGAATCATAAGCACATACTAATGCTAACAAATTATTTACTACCCTGGCATCTTAGAAAAACACCTTGTCTAACCTGCATTTATTTGTTTTACATGAGATCTACTTTAAAGTTATTTCATTGAGAAGACGAAAGGTAGAAACATTATATAAATGTGTACCTTCTTAAAATACTATCTTCTATCCTTTGATCATTTTACTGCAAAATAAGGAAAAGGAAAAGATGTAGTAAAAACCAAGGAGAATCTTAAAATTCACATCCCTTTTAATTCTTGTGAATTACAATCTTTTATATAAAAGAAATTCAAGAAATTCAAGAAATCTGGTCTGGGTGAACTGTCTTCCATAGCACGGATAGCCTTGCTCAGAAAATAAACAAACATTTAATGCTCACTGATGTGTCATTAATTTTCCCAACAATTACAAACATACATTAAAGATGTAATGAGCAGGAATTTGTTCTACCATCATTATGTAGAACAAGAAAGATGGGCCACTTAAAAAGGAGTTTAAATACCTACTGGATAAAGGCCAAAATAAGGCTTTGCTTTTCTCTTGCGTTTTCTATGTTAGGCTAAAAGAACACATGGCAACAAACCATTCAACTTTCTTTACTACTGACAAAAGGGAATCAGGCAAAATTCCAAAGCTATAGTACACGATCTAATACATTCACAAAGTGCAGAAGTGCATCGTAGTCTTGTTTTTCTTAAAAAATAATCCACTGCACCTGTGGTTTCAGAGTGCCGTATTTTCCAGGGGTCTAGCCAAGAATGCCTGAACTTTCGCCAGACCATTTCACCCTCAGAGTTTGAAGTCCTATGTCTTGGGATCTTTCCCCAACCATTTGGAGCTGCTGCTCCCATAATCAAAACCATTTAGCAAGGATGCTTTCCCAATTAAAAACGTCTTATCTCCCTGTCAAATGAGCTCTTCTCTTTTCATTTACAAATGTGACAAAATCTTTACATGTTACCCTATACGTTCAGGTATCTTTGCAGTAAAGCAAAAAAAAATATTGGTTCAATCACCAGCTAAATATTAATAAATGAGTCTGCCTCAATTTTGCTGCTGCTTTTGCGGCTTTCAGTGCAATTAGCTGATCTCTAGATTCAGATTTCCAGCCACATATCTTAAGGGTTTCTTCACTTTGCTTAGCAATAAGAAAAACACTACTTGTGATGGATAAATCTGGATAAAAGGAATAGCTCAGCTTTGTCACTCTTTTGTATATTGTCTGACATTTGCAATGTTTTCCTTTTTAATTCAAAGGATAATTTATTTTAGCCATACTCGCTGAAGTCTTTGACTACAACCCCATTAATTTTTGCAGTTTTCAAGGACTCTCAACACTTCCCTTTCCATGTATACAGTTCATTAGGTACCAATATACTACTACACATCATTTCTTTTGTACATGTGCTGCATTTTCTCCGTTCAGTATCCTTCACAAATGGCTATGGGGATATTCTCTCCTGCCTTATAGATTTTTTATTACTGACTTTAGATTTTTAATTTAACTTGAGACCTTACTTTTCATTTCTATCCATTTTGGCTACCATTGAGTCTTTCTGGTTCATGAATGCCTGGCCTTGTATACAGTTATTTGCAAAAACTACGCTCTTGTTAATTCTCTGGCCATTTCCAGTGGGCATATTTCTTCCTGAACAACTCAAATTTGTTTCAGAGTATTTTGCATATTACAGTTTTTTAAAAGACCATTTGAGGAATGTGTATTGGGTTCATCAGGCTAAAGTCCACTGAAGTCCTTTGAAGTGAGATGGCCCCCTCGCTGGGTGGATTGAGCTCTGCTACAGTATACTTAACAGGGTCTCAGAAGACAGCAGTGCCAATATCTGTCAAGGTCTGCAATCAGCTTCAGCCAGGCTCTCTCACTGACTAACTCCGGTATCTTCAGACTACAAAAAAATGACAGAAGGCAGAACCTTCAAACTGTGGCTCAGAAATGTTAGGAAAGGAGTCAGGAAAAATGTATACCACTCTTTGTCAAAGCAAAATAAAGGCACAAAACTTATTCACATTGAGCATTAGCAAATTGAAAAGGAACACTCAGGAAAATAAGTAATAACAAAAAAGCAAAAAAGAGATGAATATAATCTGGAAGAAAATATAACCAAAGTATAAACTAGTTCTATGAGTGCTCTCCACTACATGAAAATTTAATGATATATGAATGCAATAAAACAATAGCTTAAAATCAAAATTATAAAATAAGAGAGAGAGAAGAAAGGAGAAATTCCTCCAAAACAATATCATTATAAATATAATTAGAAAATGCATGGAACAGAATATACAGTGAGGAAAATATAATTACTGGCTTGAGATAACCATAATACTGAAGGAAAAAATATGAAGAGATTAAAGCAATGAAAGAGAAAATGTTAGTTATAAAAGACAAAAGATGATTACATATAAGGATAATTGATATCTTTGGAGTACAAAACTTCATACAAAAGGACAGGAAAAGTATTGAGAACCATATATAGTTTAAGAAATCCTCCTTAAGAAGAAAATGTTGATTTAAGTGTTGAAAAGGCAGTAAATTTAAATGTTGAGAGTTAAAAGAATACTGAATAGTGTACAGCAAATAGTTTCCTGGTAGAAAAATCTGGTCAACTATAAGGAGAAAATTAGGCTCATGTTGGACTTTTCCTCAGTAACAATCAGTGCCAGATGGAAGACATAATGGAAAAATACCTTAGAGTTCTGAGGGGAAGAAAATGAGATTCTAGGATATTATGCTCAGCTGGTAGTTTTGTTATTGTTTTTTTTTAAATCACTGTTTTTCAGCAATTTGATTATGATGGGCCTTGGTAGGATTTTCTTCATGTTTCTTCTCCTTTTTTTTTTTTTACCTCATATTATGGGGGTACAAATATTGTTAGGGTTACATATCTTGCCCCTGCCCCCTCCCCCACCCCACTATGCCAGAGCTTCAAGCGTGTCCAGTCTCCAGGTGGTGTGCACTGCACCCACCAGGTAAGTTTATACCTTTCCCCTCCTACCCCCTTCCACCTGCCCACCTCCCGATAACAGATTTTATTTTTTTTAAGACATTTTGGTTACAGTGTATATCTTTGCCTCTCCCTAAAAAGGGATAGAAGTAATCCCTTCCCTGCACAATGCTTGCCACATCCTTAAGGTGTGGGTTTCCCTCCACCGCCAATCCCTGTTGAACACTAACATTTTTTGAGCACCATGGTTTTAGTCAGTCAGTACCAATTTGATGGCGAGTGGATGTGTAGCCCATTTTCCAGATCTTGTGTATTACGGGCTTAAGCTTAATCCAGGATAGCATAAACGGTGCTAGCTCACTGTTCTTTCTTAGGATTGAGTAATATTACATTGTGAGCATATACCACATTTTAGTTATCCACTCATGAATTGACGGGCACTTGGGTAGTTTCCATGACTATGCAATAGTGAATTGTGCTGCCATAAACATTTGGGTGCAAATGTTTTTATAATAGAGTGACTTGTGTTCTTTTGGGTAGATGCCCAACAATGCTATTGCTGGGTCAAATGGTATTTCTATTTCTTTGATTGGTAGGGTTATAATGTTCATTAAATTTGGGAGATTTTCAGCCATTATGTTTTCAAGTTTTTAAAAAATGCTCACCTCCTGCTTCTTGGACTCATATTACACATGTGTTAGACCACTTCATATTGTCCCACAGGTTATTGTTCATTTTATCCCCAGTCTTTTTTTCTCTCTGTGCTTTGTTCTGGATAGTTTCTATTGTTATGTTTACTAGTCTCTTTTGAAGTATCTGTGAAGTATCTTTGAAGTATCTTTGAAGTAATCTGTGGCTAATTAGTACTGCTATACTAATTCTATCTAGTGTATTTTTCATTTCACATACTGTATTTTTCATTTTTAGAAGTTCTATTTGATTCATTTTTATATCTTCTATTTTTGTCCTCATCATGTTTGTGTTTTCCTTTACGTTCTGGAGAATACTTATAAGATTTCAAATAAATGTTGTAATGTCTTTGTCTACTAATTCCATCATCTCTGTCATTTCTGCATCTGTTTGTACTAATTGATTTTTCTCCTAAGTATCTAGCACATTCTCTTGCCTCTTTGCATACCTGATTTTTTTATTAGATGTCAGATTAGTGAACATGTACTATATGCCAATCATCGTTCTAGATTATGAAGATACAACAGTAAACAAAACAAATGAAGTACGTGTCTTCGTAGGGCTTACACTATACTGTTAAGAGACAGACAATTTAAAAATAAATATGATATCCAATGTAGTGAAAAGTTCTATGAAGAAAAGTGAAGCAGAGTAAGGATATTGTATGATGTTTAGGTTAAAGTTAATTTTTTTTTTTTTTTGCCTATGAATATCCAATTGGTCCAATACCATTTGTTGAAAAGATTATTCTTTCTCAATTGAATTTTTTGCACTGTTATAAAAAAAATCAGTTGGTTGTACTTCTAGGAGGTCTATTTATGTTCTCTCTATTCTGTTCCATTGGTCTCACTGTCTGTCTGTCTGCGAATACTATGCTGCCTTGATTACTGTAGCTATGTAATAAACTTTTAAATTATGTATTGTTATTCCTCTAATTTTATTCTTCATTTTCAAAATTATTGAGCTATTCTAATTTCTTTGCTTTACTATACATATTTTAGAACCAACTTGTCTGTATTTACAAAGAGTCCTTCTGGGATTTTGTTAGGTCAATTTAGGAACCATTGACATCTTTATTATATTGAGTTCCATATTTCAACCCATGAACACATATGTCTCTCCAATGTCTTTTGATCTTATCTCTTAAATTTGTAAATGATAACCATGTACCATTGTTGTGAAACTAAGTCATTATTCTTTAAAAACACAAAATGACCTTAAACATTGATATAATTTGGCACTACCAATGTCTCTAATCTTTTAACATTTTTTTAGTTAATTAATTTAGGGACTTAGTACAGAGCTTACTGACTACTAAATAGCTCACAAATTTTAGAGGACTTGGGAAATCATCTCAGAAGCTTATTAAAATTGAGATTCCTGGGCCAACCCTAGAGATTCTGATTCATTAAGTCTTGGGTAGGAACCAAGAACCTGAATGGTTAGCAGGCATATCAAGGTGAAATAGGGGTCCCAGCATCACATTTGGAGAACCACTGACTTAGTTATTACCTTTCCTTTTGTCATTCATCCTTTTGTCAATAGTTTTTGCAAGAAGAAAGGATTGGAGATAAAACTCAAATCTGGTTTGCAGCTTAAGAAGAGCTTTGTAAAGATGTAATGGAGGATTGGGCATGGTGCCTCATGCCTTGTAACCCTAGCACTTTGAGAGGCCAAGGTGGGAGGACTGCTTGAGGCCAAGAGTTCAAGACTAGCTTGGGCAATATAATGAGACTCCATCTCTACCAAAAATTTTAAAAAGTTAGCTGGGTATAATGGTGCTTGCCTGTAGTCCAGCCACTCAGGAGGCTGTGCCAGAAGGATCGCTTGAGCCCAGGAGTTTGAGATTACAGTGAGCTATGATCGCACCACTGCACTCTAGCCTGGGCACAGACCTATTTCTTTAAAAAAAAAGAGAGAGATGTAATGGAGGTGGTGGATGCTGTTGTCTCAAATAAGTTTCTCAGGCTGCTTGACTTCTATATTCCCAGTCTATGCAGCCCTAGAGTGGGCAGTTTATAATACATAGGAAGTCCTACTCAAACAGATTAGGGTTTAGTGACTGTGCACAGTTTCATCATGCTTTTTATTTGATGTACTTATCCAAGCTTGACTTCAATATCAGGAGCTTCTGATATTGTCTGATAGCAACTTGAAATTTAGACTTCATGAAATTAACATCATATGACCTGTTTCTACCAAACAAATGCTATAAACTGATAGTAGCTCTGATTATTGAAGTCTGTGAGTCATGGAGCTGAGCTTTAGTATAAATGTATTTTTTCATTTATTTTAACAATTGATATTTTCCATATAAATATATAATAGTGTGAGAACATTCAGCATTATCCAGAGTCCTTGGCCTTTACCTGGAAGGATTGAAAATAGCCAATAATCTGGGTAAATTAGGGGCTATGGATTAGTGGAATAAAAATTGCTAACATTTTATTCTCCCATATCAGTCGACAAAAGCTCAGTGCAAATACGCTTCTCTTTCAGTTAGAAGAGGCAGCCTGCTCAGACAGGAAGCAAGAACTGCGATTCCGTGACAGTATGACAAAGTGGTAGTAGCACAGGCTGTACACACAGCAGACCAGGGTTTGACTCTCACTGAAGCCTCATATTAGTGGCAAGTCTCTGAGCCAGTAACTTCCCCTTGCTGTGCATCAGTTCACTTAGCTGGAAAATGGGGATATGAAAATACTCACGTTCAGGACTTTTCTCTGCATGAAATGAGATACTACTGTGACAGAATAAGCAATCAATAGACCTTTGTTTGTAAAGAGGGGATTCTGATCCGTATTTCTAGAAAGCATCTATCTGGAACAGCTTATATTTATTGTATCTTCTCATGACTGGCAGCCTGGATTGGAGGGTGCCCCACACCAGAATGATGGAAAGCCCCAGTGGAGGAGTTAGAATTTGGAGGGTGCATATTATTTGTGCATGAACACAGTTTCCCAGGGAGCAAGAAGCTTGGCAGCAGCTGGCTGATTCCTTGGCTTCCCTAGAAAATGAGAAAAGGACAAATGGTGGTCTCTGTGCGTCAGTTTTCTGGCAGAAAGACCACACTGGGGATCTCACAGACACGGAGAATCAAGCTGATTAAAGCCCAGTAAAATGCTGGGCCACCCAACTTTCTTCCAATTGCCTTATCAGCCCATGCATAATGAATCAGTCCAACTGATGAGAACGTCTTCCTTCTTGAGTTGCACAATCTGCTGAAATAAAGAAAAGGAGAAAAGCATATAGCTACTGTCATGCTCTTCAACCTGTGGCAGCTTTTGTGGCTTCCCAAATACTTAAACAAAAATGTTAATTGACTAATTGCTCTTATTTATCATGTTCCCAAGCGTCTTGAAGTCAACTGTAAAGGTGTGCTCATTTGAGCTAATATAGGAAGACAGAAATAGCACAATCAGGGAGTTTGTGGCAGAGAGAATGTGTTTTGCTTCCCAGACCTTTCTGCTAAGCACTGAAGACTCTGCTTCCCATGAGAATAGACCGTCTCAACCCACATATTTGAACAATAAGAAGATTGCACTGAGACCATTTGATAACAGGGCTTTCAGCACATGCATACACACGCCCACTTGCCACTCTGGAGAGTCATAACTCATTGGGATTATTTGTTCTTGGAGGAAACCAAGCTCAGAAAGGCAGGAGACAGATCACGGGGACATGGATAAATACGCCTAATTATAGACTGAGCTATTAACATGATGTGAATTGCTGCTTCTGAAAATGATCTGACAGCCAGCGAACGCTCCCGTGTCACCGGCCTTGCCTGTCTGTTAGCAAACAGGACTCTGTAAGAAGCAGCCCCTGCCACCACTCTCCCAGCTGGCTCCGTGGCTCCACGCTTCGGTGTCTTTTTCCTTTGCTTTTCTCAGGAAAACGAGCTCCATATTTCAAATTACCTTTGCTTTTCATGCGTTGGACATAGCTGCTGGCACCCTCATGCTTTCCTGGGTTGATGGAAACAAACAATATCCCTCAATTTCCTTAGTCAACAGCTGAAACCCACATGGACACAGGCTGAAGGCAGGGCCCCATATATCTAAAGCTCTCAGCTCTGCTCGGCATTAAGGGAACTTGCAAACCTGCTCTGCAGCATCTCCTGCCTCTGGGAGACCTCTTTGTCCTTTATTTGTGTGCCCCATGCTATTCATTTAGATCAGATCTAACACTTTTCCATGCCCAAATCCCCTGTGCAGAATAAATATGTTGTCTTTCTTCTGGATTTTATTTTATAGCATTGAGACCAATGATGATGTTTCCCCTTTCTGTTTGCAAAGCACCAATCCTGTCCAGAAAAAAAGATAAAAGAATGTCTGTGTTTGGTTGGGGACATAGTGTGTGTGGTGAATGTGCCTAACATATAAGATTTTTCATCAGTGTGAAATGAGTGCTCTGCCTCTAACTGAGTTTATCTGGCAAAGAGGCTTCCTTGAAATATGTAGGGATGATTTTGGAAACAAATACGGAGCGTGTGAAATGGGGTGGGAGTGGGGGTTACATATGTAGTAGGGACAGTATTTAAAAATCTATGAATGTGCTTTCTTTTTGCCTACCTGAGTTGATAACCTTGGTCTTTCTTGGCTCAATGTTTTATCTATATGCCAGGATGGGGATGGGCTTGACAAATATTACAGAAGATTGCAGAGAGAACGTTGGAGATAATATTGAGCTTCTCCTGTGCAAATTAGGATTCTGCAACGGAGCAATAGCCCTGCAAACCAGGTCCCTGTCAGGATAGAGAATTTGCTGCATGCCTTTACACGTTTACTACCATCCACCTTTAATATGTCAACAATCACGCCTGAAAGATGCAGATTATAGGGTTTTCCTCTAAGATAACCCCTTGTCTTTGAGCAAAGCCAGGAGGCCTGATAGCCGACGACACAGAACCTTCTTAGGCGTGAGAGAGAGAGATAGGTATATTGGATGAGGGAAGTTAATATTGACAACTCAGGAAAGTTATGACCTCTTAAGATCTACTATCTAGAGCAACTTGGGGAAAGGCCAACTTAGGCCACAGCAGCAGACAGAGTGGTGCCCCTCGGTGTAGTTTTTCAGGCTGCTGCCAGTACCCACGGGCCATGGATGTCAAGCTGATGGCCAGGGGACCTGCAAGTCAGTCTGCCATGGCTGCTGCAGAGTTTGGGCTGAACCAAAGATGCAGCAGACACTCAGGGATCTGGGGATAGCCAGATTCAAAGAGAGGCAACTTTATCCAGAAAGTACTCCTGGTCCTTCACCAACCAAAGAGACACCAAGTCATGGCTTAAATCAGCCAGAGTCTGGGGCCAGCAGCGTCCAAGAGGGACAGGACCATCTCTCCGGAGACAGGAGACAATAGCTCACATACAGGCAAGGGCCACGTAAGGGTGGGGGTCACTTCTCCCCAGTGATATGAGAGTACGACCCCCTCTCTTTGCACAACTGGACTCTATCCTAGAGACAGACACAGAGAGGGGGCAGGGAGCAGGCTGTCTAAGGGACTAAGTGTTTTTTTCCTAATGTACCTTCACATTAGCTGAAAGGATGCACGCACACACACAATGGATCAGATTCAATTATTCAATTTAAACTGGTTGAACCTTTAATCAACAGTGTTCTTGCTAACGAGTAGGTAGAGGTTTGGGAGAAATGCTGGGTCAGAGTTCTGCTAAAGATTTCGGCAAACTGGCAGGAAAATAATGCCAGGAAAAGATGCCACTAACTTTGGGACATGTCGAGACAGTCTTCCCTTTTGCTAAATTCCAGTAGCTCTGAGAATGACTTGCTTTTTATTTCTTTATTTTTCACACTTTCCTTAAATTTTATTTACTTATTTATTTTTAAAGATTCATCCTCACCTCTTTGAGGAAAATGAAAGCTTATATTTAGCCAAATATAAGCCGTTCTATAAATAACCCAGGATGTTCTACCAAGTTAGACACGAGCTTGCAGTCATTCAGACTGTCCATCGGTTTCCCAGAAGACGCTTCTGGCTGAGTTTATTTGAGAAGAAGGCTCTTGAGATTTTTAGAGATCGTTTTGGGAGCGAATGTGGATTATGTGAAACGTGTGCTCACTTGTGGAGTTTCCACAGACAACTGGCATAACCTGTTGGAAGGTAACAGTGACTTGTTTCTCTGATGCCTCGGAACAAGATATTGGGGTCCTGTGAGTCCTAGTTCTCAGATACCCCTTCATTTGGACAAAGTCAGGGTTTGATGATTAGCCTCTCATCTCATTGCACTGATGCCATTATACGAGACAATGCACATGGAATAAAACCTTCCACAAATGGATATTCATTTTTATGATATTCATTTTTTCATGTGGCAAATGAGTACTAATACAAGATCATTTGAGTTTTCCTTGTGCAGCAGAAATTGAAACAAGAATGTTTCTCTAACCAACCTGCTTGTAAGCATCCATCCTATCTTTGGGTACTCTCTGGACCCCAAGCTCCAAAGTCCAGCAAAATGGTAGACTTCATACCCATGCGCAAGATCACAGGCTGGCTCATAATTGCTAGTATTTACTGAGTACTTAGTAGTGTTAGGTAATGTCAAAGCATTTTACAAAAACTATCTCATTTAATCTTCGGGGCACCCCTATGAATTAGAGATACTAGTTATCATTCTCATTTTATAAGTTAGGAAACACATTTAAAGATATTAAATATCTTGCCCATGATCTGCAGCCAGGAAGTGCCAATGCTGACTGAAAAGTCAGGGACTAAAGTCAGGTGACACTTAGCCTAACTCCCAAGCAGTGAACGATGTCAGGGAAGTCACATCAATGTCTTCTGTCTATGTCTGGCAGGATCCTGCAGTTGTCCTGTCTCCTTCTACCATCCCGTGAGCAACAGGACCCTAACTCTACTGCAAATCAGATGTGCAAAGAAAATGTAATGCCTTTATGGGTCTACGGTCTGGTCTTTGCCACTGGTGAGCAAGGACATAATCAACTAAGGGTCCAATCCAGAAAAGTTAGCACAAATAAGATGTGTATTTGGTAGAAGGGCAGGACAGAGTGGGTTCTGGAGGGCCTGCTATGGGGCAGGAGGACTTCTGAGCTGCCAGGGAAAAGCCTGTGAGTCCTGTGCACTTATGGGAAAAAGGACAGAACCCTACAGAATAGATGAGGGCCAGAGGGAGAAAAGTGACAGGCAGAAGAACAACTTCCCTCCCATTACCTGGGGAGGCCCATTCATTTGCCTTTGTGCTGTAGGTAAAGGCTGTGTAATCACAGAGAAAGGAGAGATCTAGGAGGGAAGGATAGAGTCTATGGTTACTATAAATACACACCCACATTTGTACATCCCTTTAAGGTATATGATACGCTTTCATACACCTAATCTCCCCAGATACTCCGGCAATAATTATTCCTACATATAGGTCCTTTTTCTGAGTGGCACCAGTGGAAAACAATTAGCATGTGTATGAAACCAAGACTGTTTATACTTCGAGTTTCAAAGCTAATCATCTCTCAGTAATTTTATTTGTTCATCTGTTTTTACGTAAAGTGTTCACCATGAATACAATTGGGAACATCAAGGGTTAGAGGCATACAAAAATGCCCTGAATTTCTTTAAAATGCGGATACTTGTCCTTCTGTAGGACCTGACTGAGACAGCACTTACGGGCCCTGAAACTTGCAAATGAGTCACCAGACCTTACTTTAACACACCATTCATTTGCTTTTATAAGGGAGGCAAAAACAGAACCCCAGTTAAGAGTTTTCTCATTGTTCTTCCAGGCTGTTTACAAACGCTAAAAGGTTTTGGTCATGGGTGATATTGGGTAGCTGGAACATATGCTATTTCCCCAAGAGTGGGCACAGTTAACGACCAATTTCCCACATACGGCTTACCCAGATGGAAGGGATCACCATTCCACGTCCATCTGCTGGGTGTCCCTTGAGGTCAGGGCGTGTGGCTCTCCTCCCAGTACCGCTCCCCAACCCCAAACCAGCCAGGATGATTATTATGATTCTCGGTCACCCACGGACATGCTTCCCTCGTCACGAGCTGACTGCGTCTCTCTCCCTTGACCTCTGTCATAATCTGATTAACCACAAGGCATTACAGATGTGGAGCCACGATTATTTCACTGGGATTCAAAGCAACAGCACACACAGAGCACGGCTTCATCTCAATTGGCAGATTTCCACTCTGGGCTTCATTTGCCAAATGTTGGTGCGGATCGAGCTGGCCGCCAGCACAGACCGAGTTCCAGTCGCTGTTGGCTGGTGGCAGCCGCCTGTCCCAGAGGCAGCTCCAGCTGTGGCCGACTGTAGCACTCCCTGCTGGGCTGACCCTGGTGGGTAAGAGAGCAGGCATGCCCTTCGTGGGACTGAACACAAAGCCACCTTTCTTACCTTTTTCATATTCCCCACGTGTCCAGTTTCAAGGGTCCCCCCAACCCCTCATGCACAACTGTCCTGATTGATGTTTAAAAACAGTATACGCAAATGTCTTTCTATCATCGCCCATCATCTATTCAATCTATATGAAGGTATGAGTGAATCCCAAAAATATTCTCATCAAAAGTGAGACTTTATGCCACAACTATAACTTCATTTAAAGAGCTGTTGGTACTCTTATCCTATTTGGGCTCCTGGCAAATGAAATATTTGCTTTTCTTACCTTTGCACAGTTCCACTTGATCAAACACACACCTCTTCCCAGGGAACCGGAAAGATAGCATCTTATACTCACACCTGTAGGAGGCGAGGTTTTTTCAGAGGCTAGAGACACTGCATTTCCCAGGGGCTTGGAGGAAAGAAATTTTAAAGCAATTTTAAAATAGGATAGTTTGCGTTTGTTCTGAGAGGGGAACCTAATGATCACACCTAAAAGTTTAGTTATAATGTGCTCATTTGTTTGTTCATTCAATGCCTATTTTCCAAGAGCTTTTTATGTGCTATCTCTGAGGACACAGGCAAATCCATGTGAGATGTTTTTTTACACAAGTAGCTTATGGCAAAAACAGGGGAATGAATTTCCCTAGTACTGCCTTAAATGGCCCACTTGGTCTTTTTCAAAGCATTTTCTTATCACTTGTCTCCTTGGATGCATTGACACAGGCAAGACTGGCATTATTCTCCTCTGCGACAGGCAAGGAGACCAAGGTCTGTCTAGGCTGTGATGTGGGTTGTGGGTGGAGGCAGCACCAGATCTTCTCACTGGCTGTGTGACTCAGGGCAAGTGACCTAACTGCTCTGAGCCTCGGTTTTATCATCTGTAACAAAGGCATGAATAACATCTACCTGTTTAATAAAATAATATTTGTGATCGTAGCACTGTGCCCAGCACACAACAGGTACTCAATAAACGGTAGCTATTCTTCGCTCTTAAAAGCTATTCCTAGATATTACCGCTTTATGAAGATGGTGATGCTCCACTGGGCTGGGTCTCCTGGCATTTTCTGAAGCAACATCCAGCTCGCTTTTCGCCCTTGGAGTTACTAATGGCTTTTAATTAAGGGATGGTGAAGCTGGTAAAGTGGGCAGGACCCCAGCCCTTTGTTCTATTCATCCCCTCCCCTTCCAAACACGCATGCGCACTCATGCCCGAGCCGCCTCTGGCCTAGACGGTCACTTCAGCCCTTTCTCAGCTGCAAGGAGACGGCGCGGCTGTGGGAGGCCTGTGGGACCTGCACGGTTGCTAGGTTACCACCCTCTGAGACTGGCCTGCTTCAGCCAGCCTGGAAGCTTGAGAGATTCCAGGTGATTCCGAACAGTCCAGCTTCTTTGCTTTTAAGTCCTCCTCCCCTTAATGTGTGTCTTTAGATTTGCAATAAACCCGGGAGGACCGACCGCCCAAAGCGGATCCCGGGGGCCGGGCAGCGCCTGGGTGGGACAGGGAGGCCAGCAGGTGCGGAGGACCAGGACACCTGGCTGTGCCTCCTGGCTCTCAGAAAAGGCTAGAGCCCAGGGAA